>NC_143206.1:17015000-17651500 GCF_051530095.1 Phoenix dactylifera
GGAGCGGCTTCGGGTGCGTGAAGGCCTGCTGGCGGTCCTCCTCTGGCTGGAGTCGGCGCCCAGGTTCCACCCGACCATGAAGGAGCTGCGGAGACCGGTTAGCCGCTGGATCATGGGGCTCCAGGAGGTCCTAGACGCGATGTTGGTAGTGTTGCCAAGCTCCAAGCCGTCAAGATTCTCACCGTCATAGCCGTAGCCCCAAGCCCCCGCTCGTCCATGGCAGTGGTGCCACCAGGTCCGCCCACTCTCCGGCCGCTTCGACCTCGTCGTCCCCGACCTCTTCTTCTTCAGCGAATCCACCACCCGTTCCCCCACCGCTCAGCACTCGCCCACCTCCTTGATGCCCTCGGTCTCTCCAAGATCTCCAACGTCGGAGAAATTATACCCTACACCGCCATAAGGTGTAGGGTCCAATTTCCCCACATCATGCCCGCTGGCGTGACCCGTGAAAGAAGTGCAAGGGGTGCTCCACTTCCATGTCGACGTTGGCCGGAAGGGACGGGTGTACCTTCCGCGCGAAAGAATGCGGCGGGTGATCCGGCGGTGGTCGCGCGACAAAAATAAAAAAAAGGAAGGTTAATCATTCTTTCGCGCGAAAGATGCAACCGAGTCCCTGTCCGGAAGGGTAACAGCTCGGAACCAGCATTCGAATACCGTTTGATCATGATCATACGGTCCCTCGCTTCTCGATTGCACGGAGAGTCATAACTGGCACTACTAACCAATTCTAATCGCTCTCAGTTTTCCAATAATAAAAAAAAAAGGAGACAACTACAGTATCGTTTCCTTTCTCAGACTAGAAAAATCAGAGAAGTGGGGAGGAAGAAAGAGAGGAGAAGTGATGGTACTTCCGTACTTGGCTGGGGCTTTTACATTGGGAAGGACGGTTTGGATCACTGATTGCTTTACCTTTCCATGCCTCGTTGATCTCTACCTGTTACGTTTAAGAGCACAGTACCAGTAACAAGATGAAAACCAGAGACAGAGAGAGGCTCTGGAAGATTCAAAAATTACCAGAAACGTGTGACATCATCTGCAGGTTAGAGAAATTATGAGAAGAAACATCAAGTTAATCTCGCACTCAGATGAGACAAATAAAGGGAGACACGGAGCAGCGAACGAACAGTAAAGAAGTTTAACCTTCCCCTCGTAGACGATCACCAGACCGCCTCAGAAAAGACGACACAGTCCAAGAGATAGAGTGTACCAAAAAAAAAAAGACACAGATAGAGGAGAAGAAAAAGGTTAACGAAACTAGAAAAGAGTTCTAACTGCTTGCCCGTGAGGATCCCCAGGAGCCGAAGGGCCATCCAAACGGAGAGATTCAGGATCTCCTCACTGCGATCAAAATTTTCATTAAAAATAGCAAAAAGGAGCTGAGATCGGAGAAATGTATGCAAGAGAAATCTCGGACGATGTGGAGCAGCCGACAAGGAGGAGGAGAAGCTCACCAGATTTTGATGATGTCTGGCTTACCGTGCTTCCGATTGATCTTGGTGTGCATCGTCGCCGCTATCGTAGAAATTTCCACTCAAATACAAGATATCTTCGAAACGGGACATAATGAAACGAGATCGAGAGGAGAGTTTAAGACTCACGAGATCTGGCCGAGAGGAGCTTTCCTCGCAAGAAGTTGATGGGAGAACATCTCCTCCCCCTAGAGTCTTTCGTGCCTCCTTGCTCCTTTTCGGTTCCTTAGCTCACCTCCGGAGCGCTAGCAAAGGAGGAGGAGGGCGATCGCTGAGATGAGATCGAAATGGGAGGAGGTTCCAATCAGAAGCTTAAGCTTGTGGAGTACGATAGTAGTGGGGGGCGAAATGGTCCAATAGAGAGGACAGATGCTGAGATGCGCCGGATGGGGCGGGGCAGATCGGAATACACCGCCGTCCCGCACGGCGCACGTGTGATGAGGGGGGAAAAAAAGGCGGGGGGGAGTAAGCATCGCGCCAATATATGGCACGTGCTAAGCCGATGCGTTGATCCAAGTGTCGGAAGTTCAGAGCTGTCGGTGTAGATCCGACGGTTGTGATTTAAGTATAAACTAAGACTGTTTACCGTCAAAGTATCCTCCTCATGTTGGTTGAAAAAGTGGCATCTTTGGTGATGGGACCATCCTGCTCAAGGATACAGGTTATTTCCTGAGGATATAACAACAAAATAATGCATTTGGGGAGGGGGAATTAAAGCACAACCCATCAAAAATGCATAGAAATATTGAAAAAGTATGTGAATAGCACAGATTCTTTCATCATGCAAAGTTATAAGTAGCACTAAAGTAATCCATATAATCCAGGAAACTGTTCCACTGATGTCCATTCATAGATTCATCAATGATTTCAACTTCAGGATTAGATTGTTTTAAGCCATTCTAAGAGTGCAAAAGGTTGCTGAGCTTAAATATTTCTGAACATACTTCATTTCAGTATGCCAGAGAATTTAATTAAGACCTATAATAGGTCTACAGCTTCCAATAAAAAAACCAAGGCAGCTTGAGTAACAACAGAACAGTTCACAGAAATCAATATTACAAGAAAAGACTTGATTAACCTCAGAGCAACTAAAAATATTACTGGTCAGTAAGAAAGGAAGAAATCTCTCTAATTTCTCAGTTTAATTACCTAAACTGAGATGTTTTTCCTTAAGTCAATCACGAAGATACGTTTATATCAAAGTGTATAAAATTACCCCTTGGTGTAGACCTTGAGAAGCAATAAGTGTTACTTTGGACCCATCTATCACTTGCTCCGACTTCAAACTCATTGAATCTGTGAGAACTTTCCCTGTGATCAAAGTATTTGAAATTATCAGCTTTCGCTATTCTGAAAGTTCGCACTGCTAGTTTTGCATTTATTTGCATCTACCTCATAATTAAGAAAGCTATCCCAAGATTCTACATTACTTCTTCAAAATAACTAAAACAAGCTAAGAGAGAGCATAAATTATCAACAAAGTGAATAACCATGCAATTCAATGGTAATTAATTGTGCAGCATTATTTAGTAACAGGACTTTAACAACAACAACAATAGACAATAGTGTCAAGCTTTGCGGTGTATGACTCTTTTTTTCCTAATAAATGCTTCTAAACAATATACCACACCAGTGTAGCACTACTAGCATAAGATAAACATATGAATAAATATATAAAGAAACCTTCACCTGATGTTTATGGATAGGCTTCTTCAACCATCTTTCATCGTTATTTATGATTTAAGGCTAGATTACAAATAAATACCAGCTTAGCAACATATGGTATAAGCAAGCAGATTCCCCTGACACTTTCAAAAATGGTTGTTTCAGCTTTGCATATATATCAGGAAAGATCATAGGTGTTATGGGAATTCTTCTCTTCATGGCAAACTGGATTAATAGACTATACTCATAAAGAATAACATGGTGAAAAAAAGAGCAATCTAACAAAGGTGATGAAAAGTCAAGATGCTCGGGTGATCATCCACAGCCCCAACATTTTATGGTTTAAATAACTTAAATCCATTTAAAGAGCATGACCTTCAACTTGGCTAGGAAATTAATCTGAACCTAAGACTACAGATTTAGAGACTTAATCAACGTAGACCTTTTCAGAGGCTTGAATCACAAATTCTTTTTCTATTGGCAAGACATCATTGCATTCAGATAAAAGTTTAAGGAAATAACAATATTCATGAAAATAACTTTAGAGTTGCAAGAAATGACGGTGTCAACTACCATTTCTTGAAGAAATAAAGCTTGCAAATTATTCCCGTTGGATGATTTCCAACCCTTTCAGAAACACTAATAGTTAACAGAGAACCCATTTATCTCACATTACGTCTGTTTGATCGTATACCGTAACATAAGGTACCAATCTACCTTGATAGCTCCAATACTCCACATTCTCATCCAAATACTTCTCCAATCCAAATATTCCACAAAAGAATTACTTCTCCTTCAACATGATTCCTCCAAATCAAAAATCCTCCCGAGTATCCACCAAGAATAACTTCTTGAATCTTCCATCAATTGATTCCGAAATCGGACATCCTACCAGATTGGTTCCAAGAACTCTAAATCTCATCGAACCAAGAACCCTAGATCGCAAAGAATGATAGAAAATCTAAATCTCATCAAAACAAGAAACCTAAGTTTCAAACACCAAGAAAATCTTCCCTGATTGGCTTCCTTCTAGGGCAAGATTTGATCTAGGGCAATGCAGAAAGATCGAAGAATTCGTGTAAAGAGAGGAGGGAGGGAGTGGAGAAGAGGGAGTGGGAGTACCTTCGAAGATAATTCGTCTAAAGTGGAATGCTTCCCCTCTTCCCTCCTCCTCTCTCTCTCTCTCTCATGTTCTTCTGGGAGCTCAACTCGCATTTGTTTTTTAGGAGTCTGGAAAAAGCGTTTGCCGACTTTAACAGGAGACTCATGTCAAAACTTAGTAATACGGTATTTTATAGGGGGTTGCCTTAAATAGATTTATAATTTTCCAGCTGACTTTAAGAAAAAGCCGTCGCTGAACGTAAGCATGTTAACAAGAAAACTTGACCCCGGGTTCTTTTTTTTTTTTTTTGACTGATGTTAAATTAAATACAGTGTTATGCTTGAGTATTTACAAACAAGCTCGTTAATGAACAAACGTATGATAAGAGTAGGTGCCAATTGATGGAAAGTTGGAAGCATTGCAAACGACAAATTAGGTCTGGTTCATTTTACAAAAAGCATTATGTTCCAAAGCGTGCATATGTACATGGAAAACTTGACCCCCCCCCCCCCCAAAAAAAAAAAACAAAACAAGGAAGGACATGGTGATTGCTAGGTTGCTCCTTGAGAAATTCCATGTTGGAAGTTCTTCTTTGGAAAAAAGAGTCATTTTCTATCTTGCATCTTGGGAAAATTAAAGATGGCAATTGTCAATTAAGATTAGGTTCAATAGACGATGCAAGAGGAAAACTAAATCATGAAAAAATATCAGCAATTCTAGTAAGAGACGTATGGATAGTTTGTTGTCATAGCACTCCTCCAAATAAGATACAAAGTTTAAACAAAGCTAGCTAACTTAAATATAAATAGAACCACTTAAGGCCCAAAATTAAATTTTACAATGCATTGTTAGATATATGAAATGGATATAGTCAGGGTTAAGAATATTGTAATTGAGCATGAATAAATTACATGGAAAGGACAATGTATACTTGTGATCTCATATATTTTAATTTTGGGAAGAAAGATTTCCATGGGCAATAGATTATACAACGAAGGTAGCTCTCTTCCGAATCTCTCCAACTCTTCTCTTTAAGCCCTAATGAAGGTGGGATTTAAACCAAATTTCTAGTAATGTAACTATATATACTTTATGCTTTTTTTTAATTATATTAATGATTGAGAGCTAAGCTAAGAAGAGTATAATTTCTAAAGAAAGAGCTCGTGGACAAAATGTTCAATATCTCTTGCTTTATAATAGTAGAGTTTTGTTTTTAAGCTACTTAAGTTAAACCTGTCTAGGTGAGGCCTAACATCTCCAATGAAATTCAATATGGATTTGCTAACACATGGAAAAAAATAATAATTTACTTTCTTTAGAGTTTCTGCATGAGGGCTGAAAGGGGTCGAATAATATCAACTATATCCAAATCTATTTTCGAATATAGATATGGGTACTTTTTTTTTTGTTCATGGAAATATAGATTCAGATAACTATCTATAAATTTTGTCATTTTTAAATTCGAATCTGGATATCTAATAAATTCCAAAAAAGGTTATATCTAAATAATTTTGCTCTCATGCCTAAAAACAAGTATTTGACCTGCTGCTTGGATAACAACCACTAAACCACTGGGCCACATCATTCAACTTTATTTACAATGATGGTTTATTTTCTTTATTGAAATTTCAATCATGTGATTAAGAGTTATTTAACGTATCTTATGATATTTCATATGTTAATATTTTATTATTTTTATAAACAATCAATCCTTTCACTTGATTAAAAAATATATAATACACATTCCTACATTTGCATATATTTTTTCCAAGCTTTCTAATAAATAGATAATTCATGATCATCTTTTATATATGTTGCAATTAAATAGTAATGGTGGTATTTAATGCACTAATGACCTAACAAGTTGATCTCTATGTAGGTTTAATAACTATGCCTTAGACCATACCTAGCTATTCATGCATCATGTCCAATCTAGATAGTGGATTCCATTCCCATCTTTTATAATTATATCATTTAACTCTTTTTTAATCAATTATCCTATCTATGATATCTTTCAATTTCTTTAACCTTTTTATTAATTTATTATTTCTAAATGTGTGTTATACGTGTCCAGTTGCTAAGATCTTATATCACTAACTTACATCATCCTATCTCTTAAACACATAATTATCAGAACTCACTAGATTCTACCTCTAGCGTCATTTGTTGGTTCTTGTGGATATTTTAAATCCATCATACCTCTATTAATTTCTATACCTCAATTGTCAATTAGATGACATGTTTAAAAAAAAAAATACCCATCTCTCATCAATGCAAACCTCTTATTCTCTTATCTTTCAAAGCCTTGCATTAACTTATAATTTCTAAACATGTGTTACACCTGTCCAGTTACTAATATCTTATATAACTAATTGATGTCATCCTATCTCTCAAACAAATAATTATCAGAACCCACTAGATTCTGCCCCTAGTGTCATCTATTGGTTCCTGTGAGTTTCCTAAACCAACAACTAGCCACCAGAGTTCTCACTTTTCAGGCTTCATTTAGGCCATTCCATAACCAAGGACCTTCTTTCCTTATTTTTCTAGGCAGATTCATGCCCTATGCCTGATCTTCTGTCAAGGGGATTGTGTCAATCTTCCATCGACAAAGGGGATTCAAGTTAAGTCAAGCATTAATTCCCCATTTGTCCCCCTTCGACACCCCAAAAACTGGCCTGATCCTCCACATCAGCACAATAATTACCATCCTTCTGCAGCTGAAGCAAGCCTTTAAATCACCTCCACAAGCCCCTCCCAGTACATGCCAACGAAATGGTAGAAAAGCAAACAATTCGGTTGACCCCGTCTCCAAATCCTCCTCCTCTAGCCTCTCCTCTTCAAAAAACCACCTTTAACCAACCAATCAAAAGCGCTCCTCCTCCTCGGCCCCACTAAAATTAGCTTTGCAGCCTCAAAGGTTTAAACCGCCGGGAAGCGAAACTATACTTCCCGATGATAAAATTAGGAAAAATTAAGGGAAAAGGGTGAAACCTTGGCCCCACCCACTCTTCCGCGCGATCCCCTCCCCTCCCCTCCTCCGATTCGCTCTCACTCTCTCCCTCTCACGCGGCCATCCTCCCCATTCCCTCACCCGTGAAGATGTGGCCGCCGTGGGGTAGGATCCTTCGCGGCAAAGACGCCACCTCTTCCCCCTCCTCCGCCCCCTCCAAGCATCCCCTCTCCCGCTCTTCCTCCATAACCTCCTTCAAAGACATCCACACCCTCGTCGCTGAGGGGTCAGGCTCCAGCCCCGCCTCCGCCGCCATCGTGAAGGCGGCCCCGGTCTTCCACCGGGTCCGGTCGGCGTACGCTGCCCTCCGATCAGCCTCCGTCCCGAAATCCTACGGCCTCCCATCGAGGGAGGAGAAGCGGATCGTGCTCTACTTTACCTCCCTCCGGGTGCTCCGCAAGACCTTCGAGGATTGCTGCGCCGTTCGATCCATCCTTCGCGGCTTCTGCATCGCGATCGACGAGCGGGATTTGTCGATGGATGCGGGGTTCCTCGCGGAGCTGAAGGGGATCCTCGGCCAGCGGCAGCTCAGCCTCCCCCAGGTCTTCATCGGCGGCCAGTACATCGGTGGCGCCGACGAGATCCGGCAGCTCCATGAGGCCGGCGAGCTCAAGAAGTATATGGAGGGGGTCCCGTTGGCGGCCGCCGGCGCCTGCAAGGGCTGCGGCGGGATCCGGTTCATTTTGTGCCAGACTTGCAACGGGAGCCATAAGGTGTACACCGAGAAGTCTGGGTTCCAGAGCTGCGCCGCCTGCAACGAGAACGGCATCGTCCGATGTCCCGATTGCCGCTCCCCCGCCGTCTGGCCGATTGGAGAGATGAGGATAGATCAGAGATCTATGCAGCCATGCCCATGAGAGAGGGCTATATACAGACAGGAGAGGCGTATGCTACAAGGGGGAAGCGACAAATCGCGAGTTCTGAAAGGTTTTATTTGTTTCATCAAACCCCTGCTTCTTCTTGTCTTGCCTTCGTTTTTTTTTGGGGGGGGGGGGGGGGGGGGGGGAAGGAATATATAGAAGAAGAGGAAGGGACCTTGGGGGATTTCCCTTTGGAAACTATCGTTTGGAGTTTTGAATTCCTCTTCTGCTACTTTATTGAAATTTGTAATGTACTAAATGTTGTAAGATAGGGACAAACAGACCATTTCTCTTCTTTTACTTTGTCTCCCTTTGAAAATGTTTGTAAATCTAAAAAATTATGATATTTGATAAGAGGATCATGTTATGAATATGTAGCTATATATTAAATTAAAGTAAAAATTTCATCTCCTCTCCTCTCTCTTTTTTCATAATAATTTATCATTTTTTTTCTGGTTAGATTCGATGGATAATTCAACTCAGGAAACTAAAAACTGGTCTTGGTAGGATGGGCAACATTGTTACTGGTAGGTTTTTTGTCATTGTCAATGGTTTGTTAATTATACGGGTGTTGATTGGTTGTTTCCTAAGCTCACTTTACAAAATTTGTTTTTTTGGCATTTGGTCCATTAAAATCTGGCGATGTCCCAAAATCGAAAGTGATACGTGGTTGTGTTTTATTTCGAGGATGGAGGGGTTACAATAAGACTTTATCATGTATCTAAAATTTTATTTTAAATTCGACGTTGTTTTTGTTTACATCGTTCATTTCAAATTCATGAGATGGGCTTTCGACCAGTATTTCCCTCTCTCAAGTTCCAAAAGCCGGCCAGAATTCCGATTCCGTGATCGTGAGAGAGCCGTCCATCTCAGCATCAACGCAGCCGCGGCGTACGGGGAAAGGTCCGGTGTTTGGTCTCGAGAGATCGCTAATTCTGTCTCAGGATGCGTCCCAAGGTGACTCATCAGCCGCTCAGCTGATGTGGCTACCACCTTTGCCAATCGATGGGCGGCACGTTATGATGCAAGGCTTGCTGATGTGGGAAACTCCCGATCCCAGAGGACTTGGGGATCCAAAGGTGAATGATGGCCTTCTTAATAATTTTCTTGATGCAAAACTGTAGTGGGAGGTGGGTTGTCACATTCAGTGCCAAGGATATGGGCTAAGAGCATCATATCCTCTTCCTTATTTATTGATTTATTTATTTACATTGGCTGTTTACATTAATCTCGCATGAGCACTGCCATGCGAGTCTAAAGAAAAGATATATTTCAGAGGTTGGAGATTAGATTTATGACGAGTTCAGAGAATCTTTTCAGAGTGGTGAGCGGCAAAAAAGACAACTCAATCCGTAGCTCTGTTCGTCTTTCGGTAGACATGCACAACTTGGAAGGCATCACACTCTTTCAATAACCTCCAAATGTCGACTAAAAGTGGATGATCTGCCTCCCACATCCTCTCTTATAAAATCTGCTCAATAATCTTCACTGTATCTTCCTTTAGGATGATGCTCCTAGCCTCGAGCACCTATTTGGCATGGGAGATTTTTTCCCATGCTGCTTTGAGTTCCGCTCCAGAAGCATCATATCCTTTCACCATTGACGTTCCTTTGGGTAGGATATGGGCTAAGAGCACCATGCCACTAGGGACTGCTCGTGGCGTCTCCATACATGTCGCCATAGTGTAAAGAAGGCTTCTACGCAAAGCCCATGAAGTCACCAGAGCTCGCGGGAAATAGAATGCCCAGTAACAAATCAGAGAAGCATGTATAAAATAAATAGGCTTCTGAAGCGATAGCGCGATGCCTGACAAATGGTGTAGAAGCGTATAAACAGTATAGATTTTGATGTGGGAGAAGGTGTTCAGCGACCTCTCTGTTTTCTTTATGTTTATGATGTGCGCTGGGGCCTTGAACATGGATTGTATAATTAATCTTCGATTTGAGAGGACAAAGGATTGGCAAATGTGGTAGGACAATGAGGCTCGATTTTTTTTTTTTTTGGTACATAACAGGTGGCTCGATCTAGAAATGGATGAGATGGGCATGAGCGAGATGCTGCTTTTTGAAGGCAAGGTCGAGGAAAGTGGAAACGGGAGTGGATGGTTGGCCTCCAATGGTAGGCTCCTGCACATGGAGGGGCCTCGAGTTCAAGGTGGATTACTGAATTGTTGACAGCTAGATGTGAGATACGGTAGAAATACTGGTGATGAAGGAGAGAGATAGATATGGCTGCGGAATGAGTAGTTTCGTATATAGCCAGTCACTTCAGAGGCACTCTGCGAGTTAGAGAAGGAGAGTTGTTTAGAGTGCTCCGAAACTTATTGTTTGCTGATATTATTGGATGTATCTATACTTGTGGATAATATAAATTATATATTTTAGAAAAAGAAAGAAAGAAAAGGCAATAGGGGTTTTGTACTTTTGGGGGTTGAGATGGAAATTTACGGTGACAGTTGTGCTTAAATGACTTTTTGGAGCCCCTCTAGTGGAGTTTGGCGACTGACATGGAATTCCTCTCTGCAAAATCGTGTCGGAATGAAGGGTCGTGAAACAGGCATCTGGGCTCCCCTTTTGTCTCTAACTCCTCTTTGTATCTAAATAATCCTGGGGGACGATGCATTCTTAGCATGCAGTACTTACTGGAGAATGAAGAAATGGTTAGCATGGCAAGAGAGGCAAATGAGTATGAGGCAAGGGTAGGAGAATATAGGTTGAGACTGTATCAAAGTGGAGAGTTCACTCATTTTGGGCGTTAGTGCTAGGAGTCCCACAAATAAATATACATTGCACCAATGAATTGGAAGAAAGGATTAAACAGAAGAGAGGATAGAAACTAGAGGGAGCGTGATTTAGCTATATTCGAGTGGATCTCTATTTAGATCCGGTTAGATATATATTGGATAATGGAGATCTCAAATTAATAATCCGAATCATTGGATATGATCTAGTATATCTAAATTATTTATATATCAAAAATCTTGTTATTTGGAGATCTTTAATTCATGCATCAAGTGGTTAAAATATTAGACAGTCTAAATAGAACTAAATTATATATACTTTTTGATCATTTGATGCATAAGCCAGGGACATCTGAATTATATGAATTTGGTGTATAAGTAGTTTTTAGAGATATTGAATCACATTTAATGACTTAGATCATCGATTTAGGACTTTCATTATCCAATGTAAACCTGACTGGATCTGAGTGGAGATTCCCTCGAGTATAGTCAAGTCCATGTCTCTCTCTATAAATATATTGTTTATATGTATGTGTTTTATAATTTGTTTATCTATCTATATTTGTTATTATTAATAGCTTGCAAAAATGTTATGAGAAAGGTTATATTTTAGTATTTGCTTGTCTGTTTATATTTGTTATTATTCATATCTTGTAAAATATTATTAGTAACATTAACTATTTTGGTACTAGATTTTGTACTAGTATCATCTTGGTATAATATGTATATGCCCAATAAATATATCTTCGGTACTGAATCTCGATTTGGTACCAAGTCTCGGACACGAAGTCTTCAATCATTACTGTTGCTGGAATTTGGACCCGCGGGCGACCTCTGGGCCAGGAAGAAGGAGCTCCGGTGGGAATCGGCGAGCGGCGGTCCGGCGGCGCGCGACGTCCTCCGGGAGACCTGCAAGAAGCCGGTGGCCGGGGTTCCCGGCGCCGGCCAGTGTATGAACAGAAGCTGTCAATCTTTTGAGTTTCAATCTCCCAGCCCCCTTTAAAATGGAGAAGTTCCCCTTTTATAGAGGGGGGCTGGGTTATTTGTGATGTGACGGAGCAAACAGTCTGTCGTACGATTGGACATGTAGTGGAAATTAATGTCCGATCGTGTGAATCAATGCTGTTACTGTAGGAGATTAGGCCGAAGTTCTCAAGTCATTGTGGAGTCATGCCATCATTCGTAGCCACGCAGGTTTGCCGTAAGGGGCTTGGTGTCCGTAGACAGCAGAGGCCATACGCCTTAATTGTTGAGTAGGCTGAGTGCCTGCAGGGGCCATGCGCTTTGATTGTTGAGTAAACCGGATGCCTGCAGGAGTCATACGCATTGATTGTTGACGAAGGCAAGGCATAGTTTTTTCGGTCGCGTTGCGGGGGGATGTGACCACAGCGCACAAGTCGGGCGTCTTTGGGTTGGTAGAGCTGCTCGGATGCTTCCAGGTAGGAGGAGGTCTACTCGTCCGCCTACAGGTCGGAGGGGGTCTGCTCGGTCGGCTCCAGATCAGAGGAGGTTTGCTCAACCGGCTTCAGGTCGGAGGAGGTCTGCTCGGTCGGCTCCAGGTCGAAGGAGGTCTGCTCGACCGGCTCCAGGTCGGAGGAGGTCTGCTCGGTCGGCTCCAGGTCGGAGGGGGTCTGCTCGACCGGCTCTAGGTCGGAGAGGGTCTGCTCGGCCGTTCGTGCAAGCATGGCGACATATTTTTCCCCCAACAATTACCTATTCAACTCTTTTAAAACAGAACGATATTTAGATGTGTGGATTATCTTGCCAGATGATTCTCGTTGGAAGAATGTTCGGAAGGTTGATATGCCCGTTCCACAATCTCCTCCATCATGATGGTATTAGATCTTAATAATGTTAAGAGTCACCCATGCTTCTTTTACAATTTTGTTAGTGGATGACTAGTACAACTTTGAAAAGGAGAAATCTTGAGCATTTGAAGTTGTTATACTGCTTCCTACTAACTCGTGAACATAGATTGATCAGCTTGAGGTACTATTCTTTTGACATTGCCTTTTCTACACAGGCAGGGAGATTTCAAAGTTGGACTGCATGAGGTGTAATGGAACTCTAAATTTCAATGGGCTATTCCATGTGTATACGCCCAAAGACCTAATGTTGAATAATTACCTCTCATGAGGAAAAGAACTGTAGGTCGACGGGCCACTCGTGCACATTTAATTGGGGCCATAAAGTTACAAAGCCAACATAAACAGTCCCAAGCTCATATCACAGGGCAGCGAGGATGTTTTTCTATGGAAGTTTCATAAGTGAGTGTGCGTAAGTAGAAAGGAGAACTAATGTGGCAACCATTTTGAACTATTTTACTCAAAGAAAACAAGAAAAATATCATCATTATTATCGCTCTCGATGATCACAGAATATAATCAGTTACAATTCTTTGCGGAGCTTTCCTATTTGTTGATTCGATTTTTCTCAATAATATGTCTGAATTTCCATGTCATTTTGTCGCTCAGAAAATTTAAAGGACTATGTTGAGGAGTTCCAAATTTAACAAACTTTTGAATACATGTTAATTGTAGAAAAACATCGCAATTTGAAAATTGAATTTAGCTCAAAAACATCATGCAATTCTTTATCGAACTTTCGAATGGACAGAATCCAGACCATTAATCCCATTGCCATGACCTACTGCTTGTTTATGACCATTGTCACAACTCAGGATCTTAGTCCTGTATAAGTACCCAAGTTCTTCTCGATGAACAACCGATGTGGAACTAAACACACGCCAACACGGATCCTCACATACTCCCTCCATTTAAGCCATGGCGTTCTCATTCGGCTAAGAGTTCAAATCCATTTAAATTTAATTACAAGTGCCACGATCGGCCCGTAGTCAGCCTCCATGAACCCATGTTGCAGTATCCTCCAGTCCACATAGGCTATGGACCGAGTTCGCTCAGATACCATTTGTCACGATTCAGGACCTCATCTAAAAATACTAGCCGAAAGATATTTTTTGGGTTCTTTAGTCCTATATAAGTACTCAAGATCTTCTCGGTGCGCCCACATGGGTTCTCACGACCATCATATTGGGTGGCATGGGTTGTAGGTCAAAGCCAAATTTAGATGGAACATATATTAGTTGCCTGCATTGGAGAGCCCAACACTAGCTTGGCAAGCTGATCATGAAATTTTGCACAAGCTCCGTATTTTTAAAGATTTATCATGAGAGCAATTGGACTAATGAAATCTCATCTACCTAGATAGCATTAATTCTCACCTTCCTTTCTCATTATAAAGTTTTTTAGTGTAATGCCATATGATAGCCCGAATGAGTGGAACCATGAGTAAATGGAATCTCCCAATTAAGCTTTGAGCGTTTGTCTTACTCTTAATGCCTTTTTATCAAGTCCTACCAATATTTTTTCCCATTACTCCCCACTAACTACTTATAGCGAGTACACGATTCAAACAACTCTCTATTAAAGTTTGGTGGCTGACTAAAGAAAGAAAAATCCAGTTTAGTTGGCTTAGAACGGCAACAGTAGTGCTCACTTAAGTAGCTAATAATTAATTCATCAAAAAAAGTATCTAATAATTACCTGGGATCTTATTATTGTGCAAATGTATGGTAGTATATGTTTAAGTAACTTTAGACTACACGCAACAATATATCTTCACAAATGCAGTTTCGTGGATCGATATATGAACAATTAGAGGCTGAGAATGCTCCAAGAAAGGCACAGATTGTTACAACCTTTTATCTCTTTATGTTGCATCCTTCTCTCTCCTCTTTTTTTTTTTTTTTTTTTTTTTTTTTTTTTTGGTGCTAAAGCGAATGTATCATACATGACGGGTATAGATACACTCAAAAAGTCAAAAGATAACACATCCCGGAATACTCCGGATAAGCCCTTGGCTGAGAGAATTCACCTTACTTGAGCATACCTGAAATGAGCATCGAACCGGGCTAGTGTAGGATTGCAGTCATATCTTTCACGCAAAAAAAAAAAGAATTCACCTTACTTCGCACGATTCCACCGTTTTATGATCTCAAAACAATCCAAACCCCATCAATCATCCACCTGCATATATCTCAAAGCGACCAATGAATGATCCACTCTTTCATTGGGAGGATGGTTCATGAAAGGCTTTAGTATTCCTTTTACCTCGGGCGACCCGCATTTTTCTAATAGATATACAAAGCATTTTTCTTTAACAAAAGATTGAGTCACCAAGCAACTGAACTACCTGAAATTTTTGGGTCACCTAACACTAGACTTGCTACCATGAATTGCACCAGCTTGGTTGATCCGTTTTCTCTTCAATGATTAATTCAGCCCACCTTTCTCTGACCATGCACCTTAAAAATAATAGTTCATGCTTTATATAATGGTGCATTTTGTTCCAGATGGAGCAGCTGGTTGGAACGAGGTTATTTCTCTACCCACACGTGGCGAGGGATTAGGTTTGGGAAAACGTACGTGAAAAATCATCAGCCGGAGGTATAAATATCAAACCCTTGGGATAAATGTCTACCTTCCACGCCACGTGCATCCCACGCGACATTGCACTCGCCAACGACTCCAAATACTAGAAGACGGGAACGTCCCAATTTGTTGACGGCCTCCCTGCATCCGAAACTAGCTTTAATTAAATGGCCAATTGGGCGTGGCTTTATCAGAAAGGAACAAAAGGTCGTGGTGAAGGCCTGGTCTACGGTCCGGAGTGGACCCATTCCCATCTTTTGGATCTTGGCCTTCGAGATAAGAGGCCAACTTACGGGCCCCACGGTTCTCACTCACGTCTCCATGAACCACTCAGGTGACAAGACCTGCCCACTAATTCCTTGCATGGACTTTCCATCACAACGTAATAAAAAAAGAAGAAAACTTATGGAGCCGTTTTTCGTTGCCCGTAACTCCGTTTGGAAGAGACCTTGGTGGTTGCTTGAGGTTTCCTATAACACTCTCTTCCCACATTTTTTTAAAAGAAGAAGATATATATATATATATATATATATATATATATATATATATATATATAGGAATCTAATAAATAAGAATTGAATTGATTGTTACCTTTCTAAGTGGGAGGATATTTTAATTGACCTCTTTAACTCCTTCCATCGATGCAAGAGACTTCAATCTGGATAATAGACAAGCGGTTCTCTATGAAACAAATAAGCATGATTAAATTTATGATTACACTTAAATGGTTTCCATATTTAAAATGAAAAAATAGAACTCCGACTTTGCATTTAATTGCTTGTACCTAACGTGCAGATGTGCTGGTGCAAGAAACCTAATGGATTTAGTAAGTACAATTGTTTATAAAATTGTGGATAAACAAAAATTTTTGACATGAAATAGGCAATGGTATTTTGGTGATGAGAGACAATAAGTTGTTCGATGGTCAATATCAAGAAAGTATGGTTGCATTTATGACTTCTCTCCCATTGATTATGTTTTGATCGAAACACGAGTATCTACCATATTTAATGCATTTGTATGACTTATGATAGAAAGAAAAAGTTGGTGAACGACTTTACAGTACACTATATTAAGTTCTATGAACAAGAAAGTAGTTTTGCTGAAGAGAGACTGAGACCAAACAAAAACAAGTTCTATAAATGGTAGGGATCTCGTTTCTAGCGGATATATAAACCGAAACATTATAGCTGATCCACTGTCATTTTACAATTTTATTTGCCTATTTTACCGTTTTATTCTTCCATCTTGCTGGATTCAACCAAACTTGATCCGACTCAAATCACCGATGCCATGTTTAAAGTTTGGATCCTGTTGTAGACCCATTGGACAAGATGAATCCAATCAAACCCGTACTAATGCATCCAAAATAATTTTTTTTAAAAAAAGTAAAATAAATTTTCAACCAACGAACTATTCAACCCACCTAAATATTTTTTAAAAAATTTAAAATTAAGTTAGAAAGAAACGCTACCAGTTGTAGCTGTAAATCTCGACCGAGATAATAAATATCTAGAATCCAATTTATATCATTAACACCTGTGAATTTTGTTTTTATTGCGAGGGTGCATTATAATTTCTCACCGGCAACTTTTAGTACCAACCAATGCCACTGCAGCACAATAATTTCGCTCATTATTGTCTGCAAGATTAGTTGGGTGATACTTTTTCACTCCATTCCTAGTAACCATGTTCTAATTGCGTCGCGTGCTGCCCATTTGATCATTTCTCTGTGAAATGTCCGGCCAAGCGGCTGGAAATACGCGCTAACCCAACACCAACGGCCATACCAAGTATTCTCTTTTTTTTAAAAAAAATACTTTTCAAGCTATGGGTCAAAAAGACCACATCATATGATATCACATGATATTTGAGAGAGAGAGAGAGAGAGAGAGGGAGATAGAGCAAAGCGGACGGAAACCGCCCGCCCTCCCCGAAACCCACCTCCCACCTCTTTGCGAGAGCGAACGAAGGAAGCCGAAAACGGATCGATATAAAGATTAGAGTAGGACTGATACGATTTAATCCCCACTAAACCCCTCCAAAAAAAGAATTTAATACAGGCATGGAGTCGGCGTTGAATGCTTCCCCTCACCTCCACCGCCTCCTCCTTTCTCGTTTCCGCGCTCCCTCCTCCCCTCCGCGGAAACTCCGATCTTTTCTAATCCTCTGCTCCTAAATTCTTATGCTCCCATTTTTTTTCCCAGAAATTTTTTTGTTCCGTTTCGATCTTGATGCTAAAATTCTGAGAAGAAATCGAAGATGGAGGGGTGGAGAAGACTTGGAATGAAGTCGCTGCAGCTGGTGGTGTTGTTGGTGTGGTTAACGCTCGATCTTTGCGCTTCTATCAATGATGAAGGTATAGTTGGGGTTGTTGGATGGGATGGGGTTTATTGTTAAAACTTGGTCTCTTGATTTGTTTCTTTGTTTTGATTGAAGGGAGGGCGCTGTTGAGGTTTAGAGAGAGGGTGGAGTTGGATCCATATGGAGCTCTGGCGGACTGGAATGAAGAGATCGGGGACGATCCGTGTTCTTGGTTCGGGGTTCAGTGTTCCGGTGGAAGAGTCGTGGCTCTGTGAGCAATGCGGTTTCTTGAACAATTGCTTGTTTGCTTCGTTTTGATCTGTTATCTTCTTGTTTTTCTTCTGTGCTTATCTGTTCCCAGATTTAATTGATGCTAGAAGGGTTTTGGATGGAAATGTTGATGGTTTTTTCCCCCTCCGAGTAGCAAGATTTTTGTGCGTTAGGTTGCTGAGGGGCACTGGGAGCTTTTCTCTGGGATAGTTTTGTTTATTACAACAGCTAAAATTGTCTTGCAAAGGAGCCTAGCCCCATGTAAAAGACCATATCGGGTGACATGGCCGATCAAACAGATTGATCCAATACTCAAAAATCATCAAGTTTGGGCTAGGAGCAATCTGAAATCCAGTAAATCTGTCATATATTTAGATAAGAATTCAGATCTGAATTCTAAAACCAATATGATGAAGGTTAATGAGTGATAAAGCTGCATTAGGCTCAGGTCCTTTAATTGTGGGATAGTGATAGAACAGTGCACTCTGAAGTCCAATATGTGATGGCTCACTCTTTAGTGGCTTCTTCGCAATTCCATCACGTATTGATAATGATGCCTCTTCTCCAGCTCAAACTTATGTGGAATTGGCTTGAATAGCAAATGTTTGGTGACATGTCGTCTTCCTTGATCCTATTATACAGATCTGAAACCCTATCCTCGTGGGGCCTCCTTAGATCATTGTTCATATGCTTATCTGCTCCTTCTTGATTCTTGGCTATCTAATTTGTGCTGCCTGAGTCTTAATGTCATGGCTTTCTGGAACGAGAAATCATTTCTCTTCATCATATTAGACCATGTAAATTAGATATGTCATTGGAACCCTATCCTTTTTTTTAATCTTATACTTGAGGATTATGAAATTAAGAAACTGTGATGTTTCATGTCTATCTATTTTGATAGGATTTGCACTTCCTTTTCTATTTCCATTAGAACATCATCAGAAAACATTATGTCATATTCCAAAAAACATACACACCATGGAAGCTCCTGAGCATTATTAGTTGATTGCGTATAGGATAAGTATAAAAAGAGAATGGCTTTAGCTTAACTCTATCAAAACTTGTCTCGTCATAACTACTTTGCAAACTTAACAGTACTGCTGTACACATGCTTGTAGTGATTTCAACCTAACCTTTTGGTTTGTCTTCCTTTCATAATGCCTTCTAAATTACTCCTTGCATCACTTTACTTTATGCATTCTGCAATCAAATGAAAACAACCTTCATTTTGAACTTCTTTATAAAGCTAAGCTGTTGATGTAGATCTGATCTGGGTTGACCATGTCTGCAATATAGGATCTGAAATCAATATCACATCTGCTATATGTATATATTTATAAAGATAATTCAGATCAACACTGAAAACCTGTGAAGAGAGTGAATCCAAGTGTCTGAAGGCAAATCCTCAAGCTTCAGGTTGATCTTACCCATAAACAAAAAAAGAGGGGAAAGGTGCTTTAGAAGAAAAGAACTGCCATTTTTTATCAATTTTTATCAGAACCGACCTAGACCAGCTTCATATCCTAACTTTATAACCTTGCAATACCTTAATCATGTATAACAAACACTAACAACACTTGGTTGACAGCTGTGAATAAAATAAGAAAAAAAGACTCTGAGTTATCTGGTTAAGAGGGAGAGAATGGTCAGTGGAAGGTTGCAGCGATCCCCTCCCTTTTTCTTCTTTCATTCCCATTCCTTTTTTTTCTTTTTTTCCCTTTCTTTTCTCTTTGTTTTTGTCTCTTTCTTTTCTTGCTTGTCTCACTTTTCTCTGCTATAGGGAACTTAGCCCAGAATACATATACAGACGTACATACATATAGAGGTAGATGTCTACACTCAAGTGGATCTCCACTTAGATTGATTAGGTCTAGATTGGATGAAGAGGGTCCTATATCAATGATGCAAGCTGTTGGATATGATCTACTCTCTCTAACTTACATACAGAGCAAAAATCATGTGATTTGAAGACTTCTAGCCTATGCATCAAGTGGTCAAGAAATTGGACAAATTAAATAACATGAAACTATACATGATATTTTGATCACTTGATACATAGGCTAGGGCTCTCCAAAGTACATGATTTTTTGTGTGTAAGTAGTTTAGAGATAGTAGATCATATCCAAATTATCGGTATGGGACTCTCATCGTTATGTATGTATGTATAACATATATTTGATTCTTGCTTTGGTGATCTAGTCGAGTGGAGCCAAGTCTACATCTATGTATGTATAACATATTTATTGATATTTATGTAATTGGTTATTACTTTGGCGATTTGATTCCCATTCCTAGGAGTTGTTTTGCTGTTCCATATATTTTCTTTTATGATTTGTGAGAAGTGGTTTGTATAACATATATTTGATGTTTTGCTTTGTTGATCCACTTGAGGATAGCCAAGTCTACCTCTATGTATGTATAACATGTTTATTGATCTTTATGTATTTGATTCGTACTTCGGTGATTTGATTCCCAATCTAAGGAGTTGTTTTGCTGTTCTCAACATATATTCCTTTTATGATTTTTGATGAGTGCTTTGAAATATGTTGTTGGAACTTCTAGACTGGACATATCCCTCCATCATCACATAGCCTTCTACGCTCGCAAGTAACATAAAATAGTCATTCTTCCTATTGAAGCTTTTTTGATATTTCTACATTCATTTTTCTTTTTTTAATCAGGAATTTGGAAGATCTTGGTCTCAAGGGAACACTTGCACCTGAACTTGGAAAGCTCATTCACATGAAGTTGCTGTGAGTACTTTTGAGCTCATGACTAATCATAGACTTTTATGCTTGCCGCCATTCTTATTCTCTTGCATAAATTCTCATTAGTACCTTTTCTACCTTTAGCATCGATTTATAGGGTGAAACTTTCTTACAGCATTTGTATCAAAAAAATGACAACATACAACTATTTCTGCATAAATATATCTTAGAATGGACTTTCCATTCTATATTGTTTATATCATGTTCATAACTTTATTTTGAAGCAATGTTCGTCGTTTTGATACTGGACCCCACACTGATACCATTATATTACAATGCCGGCTTGCTCGGTATGGTATCCAATCGTTGTATCGTGTGTCAGTACGTTCCTTCATACCATGTACCTTTATTTGGTACTATGGTACGGTGCAGTCGGTACTTCAGTATCGGCCGGTATGGCAAATCTTGTTTTGAAGCTTATGAGAGAGAAACATTTGTACTATCAAGAAACTGTAAGTGATATCCACATATAGCACAATTTCAGTGTTAACTTTTGTTGATACATCTCCACCACCTCACTAGATCTGCCCAGCAGAGATGGGTCCATCTGATAAGTTTATCCTATACTTTCTAGATTTTAATCCTAGATAAGGATTAGGTAAGAATTGCACCATCTTTGATGATGCTACCTTTACTATGAAGAATTTTGGCATGATATAACTATGAGATATGTTGTTACATGAGCAATCTTATCACCCTTTTTATGTTTAGAATGGCTTCCCCTGATTGGACATGCAAACATATATATGTCTCTCTCTCTCGATACACATTATGTATGTATATTAAAGTTTGCCGTCTCGGTACGAAACCCCATACCGGTGCCACACTAGCATAGTGTCGTTATGGTATAGAATTTTTTTGGCATACCAAGTGTTGGTACGCTACCCGTATCAGGTACCGGTACGGTATGGCATACCTTGATATATATGTATATTGTTATAAATATGCTTGTAGGCATGCGTGCATGCATGGATTTATATGTATTTCTATTAATCTAATTTGTCTCGTCTTATAATTGATGATATCGAGATAAGGGAACTAATATGTCATTATTAGAGTTACTTTTCTTTTGGAAGTGAAAAAATTCGATTGGATATCGAAAGTCTGTCCTACTTTAGATTCGTGCCAGTCTTCTATTTTTTGATATTTCTACAATTTTAAGAAATGGAATCATTCCATGCGTATTTAGAGAACTATATTTTTCATTTTCTAACTTATGTTGTTATTGTATTAACTTATTTCTTATCCTGCAGTATTTTACGCAATAATTCATTTTCTGGAATCATCCCTAGAGAGGTAGCACAATTGCAAAATTTGGAGGTATTGGACTTGGGACACAATAATCTCAGTGGACCACTTCCATGTGATCTTAATAATATTTTGTCCTTGAAAATCCTGTAAGTTGTGATTAAATTATTGAAATTTCTGTATTCTTGGTAGTGATAAGTTTCACTGATCTCATTCTTTTACTCTCTACAGTATACTTGGAAGCAACAGGTTTATAGGTAGTACACCAGGAAAATTCCTTGAGCTTAATATTCTCCCTAAGCTCCAAATGGATGAAAACCTGTTATCTTCGAACAAAGGATCTATTACAAGGTAAAATATTTAAAAAGAATCCACAAATTGACATAGATTTTGAAAGCTTTCATTCATCACCGATTTATGTGATGTGGAGTTACTAGGACTGGGTTGTCAATGTTGCTGTTGGTGTTAGTAATTATCTATTACTTAAAAACTTCATTGGTTCATGTTATTGCATCCTATGGATTGCAAACGTGTAACTGACCTAAAATTTCTAACAGACCAGGAAGGTTCATGGTCAAAGAAATTCAAACCATTGAAGAGCCATAACCCATCATTCAAGAGTTTAGCTTATTTGACTTTGAATGTCCAAAGATGGTGCTGGAATTGTCAATTGATTCATTGGTCGAGTTGAAGTGGATTTGGCATTGGCATATTCATGGTGTGCTTTTTTTTTGAGCCATGATCATTTGACAGCACTGCTAAAGATGAAGTGTCTCTAGTGTTTTCTAAAAGCCTGTCATTCCCGTCATTACCCTTTTCTTCCGAACATACTGAGGTCCTATTTCTCTGAGCAAACTTTAATAGTAGAATGAATCACTTCAAATCAAGGTTTTAAAGTAGTGTCCCGGTATTTCTATGGAACAGGACACCCCGTTGTCCCACCCCATCCCGACAGTGGTCCCGGTCATTCATCCGGATAAATATTCTCTGCCTCTCTCCCCTTCTTTTCTTCCTTTTTAATCTTTCTTTCTTTCGTTCGTTCTTTTTCATCTTTCTTTCTTGCTTTCTTTTTTATCTTTCTTTCTTTTTCTTCTTTCTTTCCTTCCTCCCTTTCCTTTTTCTTTCTTCTACCTTCCTTTCTTTCCTTTCCTTTTTCTTTTTTTTTTCTTATTCATTCCTTTATTTCTTTTTTCTTTTTTCGTCTTCTCTATCTTTCCTTTCTTTCTTTCTTTTTTTTCTCCCTTTCTTTCTTTGCTCCTCCTCCTTGTTCGTCTTCTTCCTCTTTCTTTTCACTTTTTCATTTTCTTCATCTTTCCTTTCTTTTTCTTCTTTTCACCCTGCATGGATGGGTTTCGGAGTTCCGACCCCATCTCGGTCCCATTTTCTTACAGGAATGGGATACGATGGCCGGGATGCCTGCTGTCCTACCGTAACTCAAAACCTTGCTTTAAAAAGTAAAACCAACAAACTGTTGCAAGGGGGACAAACATAACATACTATTTATTGTTCATTCACGTGGATAAATTTAGCAATACCATGACTTCTATAAAACTTAAAGTACAATTAAATACAGTATGAATCTCTAGGATAGTAATGTTTTCTAAAACCTTTAAAATTATAAACTTTACTCTTTGACAGACCTGTCTCCTGATGATAGCTCTGGTAGATAATCGTCTTAACAAGATGGTCTGAATTTTATGTCTGTCAGGACTATAGGAGATCAAATTTTAATTCTACCATTTCATGGGCAGTTGGCTTCATGATAAGTATTTTTTGAGGTGTGCTAAGACATAAAATTTTAGTCTTTTAGACATTCAAATATTATTCTATTATACTGACCTTGTTCGGGGCTTTTCCTGTTTCTCTTTATGAGTATGAAGTTCCCATAGGTATTCTTCTTCTGTATAGTTTTTGTATGCATATGATCCAATTGTTGTGTTGATATGGAAAGATTCAAGGAAAAAACAACTTGTTTGCATACCATTTCTTATTGAAATGTAATTTCTATTGGTTAAAAGGAAATGAATAACAGAAGACTTTTTCTAACCTCATATGCTTTTCCCTGCTGACTTTCTTGATGCTGGTATCATCTGTAACAGGAATGTTCAGAATGCAACCATACGGAAACTTCAGCAGATAGGCAGCAAAGACAAAAAAAAACAACATAAAAATGGAGAAAATCTGCCGGAAGTTTTCAGTTCACCGACACCAGCACATGAAAGCAGACAGCATAAAGATGGACAGAATCGGGCAAAAGATTTTGCTTCACCAGCATCAGCACCATCTCCTGTGTCTTCAAAGCTGCAGTTGTCACCATTCATGTCACGTTTCTTCCCCCCGTCCTACCCACCAGGAATTTCACAATCACCAATGACATCAACACCATCAATCTCCATTCCACCATCTCCATTTAGTCAATTTCCAACACTTGCGCCCTCACCTTCACCTTCACCAGCTATTGAGCCACCATCCTCAATACCAGAGCATCAGCGCAACTTTGATGCAGCACCACCTTCTAGCTCTGTTCCAAATCCCTCTTCCTCTGTGAGTCCTTCACCATCAGCTGCAGTAGATACAGTAAAACATGCAACTTCCTGGACCATCTATGTGTCAATAGCAGGAGCAGTTTCCTTTCTTGCAATATGTGCAGTGTATGTTCTTTGCTGCCGAGTCAACAAGGTTGTCACCGTCAAACCTTGGGCAACAGGCTTAAGCGGACAGTTGCAGAAAGCATTTGTGACAGGTTTGCATCCCCTCAGACTGTACATTTGATATTATTTTATCTTTCACTTGCATTTTTGTTGAGTTACAGTATTGGTTTGCATTGCAGGTGTACCAAAACTCAAACGAGCAGAACTGGAAATAGCTTGTGAAGACTTCAGCAATATAATTGGCTCTTTACCAGATTGCATGTTATACAAGGGAACATTGTCAAGTGGAGTTGAAATAGCAGTGATATCTAGTGCAGTTACATCTGCAAAGGATTGGTCAAAACCGTCGGAGTCCCAATTCCGGAAGAAGGTAAAGTTCAACTGAGATTTTTTTCCTTGCACAAACCTTTAAACTTAGCATTTGTTCCTGAAACACTGGGAGTTGGTTGTGTCTTCAGATCATGACACTGTCGAAAGTGAATCACAAGAATTTTGTGAACTTGCTTGGGTATTGTGAAGAAAGACAGCCTTTCACCAGGATGATGGTGTTTGAGTATGCTCCAAACGGAACACTTTTCGAGCATCTGCATAGTAAGTATTTTGTTTAACCATAAGCTATACTAGAATGGAATATCATAAGTAATTATTTTTCCTATTGTTTTAATAGTTCTATACTACCTGAACAGCGTCACACATTTAACTGTCTGATCTGGATTTTAAATATCATACAGGGCCATTCTAGCATGACCATGATATCAATATATGATGCATTTCAAGATCTTGTCACCAGCTTAGTGACACAGCAAATTCACCAAGAATACTTTATTTCTGTATTTCATGCTACCCTTGTCTTCTACAATGAACTGCTATTTGGTTTAAATTTTGCTATCTACTTGAGATGTGCAACTGCGATAGTGTCTGATATGAAACATGAAACATGGCTATTCTAACGACGCACACATGATAACTATATGTAATGAACCTAAAACTTAGGTAATTGGTATACTGGCATGAAATGTAATAACAATGCCTTCTTGCTGACCTCGTTTTCTCTGACGAATCTGATCACTAAGCTAGTAAGCAATTCATTGTGGTGAAGCAGCTTGTTCTATATAGGTTATGTGTTGGATGCTTTGCAGCCTGTATGATAGCTGCAAAGGACATGGTTCGTCACATGAATGTCGAAGGCATCCAAAACTCCAATTGTGGAATCTTTAATAATTGCATATCTTCAATTTGCTCTGCAGATCCTTTTTTTCCAGTTATTTGGAGGCTTGGCCTGATGTTGTATCTTGGTGACCTTTGCAGTTAAAGAAGCAGAGCATTTGGACTGGGCTATGCGGCTAAGGATAGCCATGGGAATAGCATACTGTCTAGAGCACATGCATCAGCTTAACCCCCCTTTCATTCTCAGAAATCTGGACTCAACTACCATCTATCTTACCGATGATTATGCTGCCAAGATCTCAGATCTTGGATTTTGGAATGAAGCAAAGGGAACCGAGCCAGTGCCTGAAAATTCAAGTCCCTTGGCACCATTGTCGGACCTAAAGAGCATCATGTACAGTTTTGGTGTAATACTGTTGGAGATATTATCTGGCAGACTTCCATTTTCTGAGGATGGCTCACTAGAAAAATGGGCTTCATGTTATTTAAATGGGGAGAAGCCCCTTAAAGATATGATTGATCCAAGCCTTGTATCTTTTCATGAAGAAAGTGTCAGCGCACTGCATGAGGTGATACGATCCTGCACTAATCCAGAGCCAAATGAGCAACTGACAATGGCAGAGGTGGCAAGCCGATTGAGAGACATCACGGCAATGCCACCAGATGGAGCAACTCCAAAAGTGTCACCATTGTGGTGGGCTGAGCTCGAGATTATTGCTTCAGAGGCTAACTGAAATCGAAAAAGTTAGCCTTGTTTGTGTGTAGATATTCTTTTGTTTCGTTTATTCTTTTTTTTAATTATTTTTTCTTTCAAAAACTCTGTGTTAGCTGTTTGTATCTAATGGCATGGCAGACATATGTACAGGCTAGAAATAGGGGGAGTTGGCTGCGGTTTGTTATAGTGTGTTTACTGTGCAAAGATGGGGCTTGTTCATATCTCTGGAGAATGCTTTGGATTGGTATGGATATTGCTCGTGGAATGAATAAAAGAGGGAAATTTTAGTTTGGCTTCTCTTTTGCCATTTCAGGTGAAGACTTGCTGATTGTAATTATCATGATGATTCTTGACGGTGTAACTGCGAAAGTTGTGCAAAAGAATGATCCTTTTCTTCCTGTGTTTCAAAAATGAGTAATTTTCCTTCTTAGAAGAGCGTTCTTTTCTTAAATGATTACTAGCCTGTTCTTCAGCCTCTCCTCCCTTGGTGGTTTCTCTGTTGCACTCTAATTACACCTCGCATGATCCCATCTCCCCTAGCAAGAAACTCATGAAGTCACCTGGAAAGGGCAAAAAAATGCAGCCTTTTCTCTTTGCATACCATTAAACTTACTGTACCAAAAACATACCATTAAACTTCCTATCCCATCCATTATCCCCATCAGCCTTTCTTAAAAGTTAGAACCCATGTTCTACTGACAAGTGGTGCCGTGTGCTTTAAACTACTTTTCTTCTTTCCCGGAGGCTTTTTGATTACATTTCACTATCTTATGAAAAATTGAAATTTAAGCTGTTAAATGAGATTGTTTCATGCTCACTTTTCCTTTTTTTAAAAAACTATTTTCTATTCCTGAGATGTTAACCACTTCCTTCTAGACTCATTGTCTTGTGCTCTATGATATGCCTATGGGGAGTGGGTGCTGGAGGCCTATGTTCCGGCCCCTGGTGCTCAGCCAATCTCCCACCTTTTCTTTATAGATGATTGCCTTCTACTGGCTAGAGCTTGGTATGGGGATGCTATTGTTCTTTGGAGGATTTTGGAGGACAACTGTCGGGCTTCGGGTTAGAGGGTGAACCTCCAAAAATCAACAGTTGCTTTCAGCCAAGGACTGCGGTGCAGATGCGACAGAAGATTAGGGGGATTCTGGGCATGAGGGAGCAGGATGGGCCGTGGACCTATTTGGGATTTTCGATTACTAGGAGGTTGCGTATCTCGAACTGTCAAGATGTGGTGCACCGGGTGCAGCAGAGATTGGAGGATTGGAGAGCGGCATCGCTCTCCATGATGGGGAGGGTGACCCTGGTTAGTTCTGTACTTTTCTCCATGCCTGTCTACTTGATGTCGAACACCGTTGTCTCCAAGACGGTGTTGATGAGGATTAAGAGGCTTGAGCGGAGCTTTATCTGGGGGTCGCAGAGTGGTGGCCGGGGGGTTCATCTGGTGGACTGGGAGTCGGTATACCAACCGACTAAGGCGGGGGGGCTGGGTATCTAGTCTCTACTGATCAGAAGGGGGGCATTGATTGCTCGGCATGCTGCTAGGGTTATCTTGGAGCCACAGTCTGTTTGGAGTCAGTTGATGGTCGCCCGATATGGCCCTGTTGGGAGTAGTGGGATCCCACCAGAGGGTCGGAGGGTGCCACCAGTTGGGCGCAAGATCTGTAGGTACATGCCTTTGGTCCTATCGAGATGCAGGTGGTTGATCGGTGATGGTCAGAGGGTGGATGTGATGGGGGATGTTGGGTGGAGGAGCTCCCGCTGCTGCGTTGGCCGACCCTAGTCAGTGTTGAGGTCATGGAGGGACTCCGGATGTGCGACCTTCTTCTCCCGGGCGGTGCGGGCTGGGATACTCGCCGGATCGATCAGTTGTTTGGGGAGCCACATGTGGAGCGGATTCAGACGCTCTCAGCTCCGGGGCACCTTTGCCTCGACGTCACGGTGTGGAGCTCGTCCTGCAGGGCTAGAGTTAGGATGGCTGACGTTTGTCGTGCTGTCCAGGGTGGAGGGCAATTGGGGGTGGATCTCGGCTGGATCTAACGATTTGGGCTGCACCCCAGAGTAGCCTTATTCCTCTGGAAGGTTGTCTGGAGCAGGCTACTGATGAGATTGCTGCTGTGCGAGAGGGGGATGGGTATCCACCTCAGTGCCCGAGGTGTCAGACTGATGAGTCGTTGGACCATGCTATCTTCCAATGCCACCAAGCTAGGATGATCTGGATGATGGCAAGTTTCCCATGGACTTATGGCACCACATGGCGGCCTTTCTTCAGGTTCTTCAATGCTTAGCGACGGCCTTGCAGTCCAGACCGGAGGTAGTGCAGGCGACCTATATTGCCTATTAGATCTGGTTAGCGAGGAATACATGGACCTTTGGCGAGAGGAGCCCCACACTCAGGGCGACAGTGGAGAGGGCGCGGATGCTGGCAGTGGAGGCCTCTCAGACGATCTGATCGGATAGACCTTTGACAGCTCGGAACATCTGGAGATCTATAACTGCTTGTAGAGCGCCTCGTATGGTGTTTTTCACCTGGAAGCGTCCACCTTCGAGTTTCCTCAAGGTCAATTTCGATGGATGCATCTTGCAGAGTGGCAGGTGTGGAGGTGCGGGCTTCGTTGTCGGGTGTCTAGATTCTAGGATGATTGTGGCTGGAGGCTGCCACTTGTTCGATACCTCGGTGTCAGCAACGAAGTTGAGAATGGCTTGGTCGGGATTGAGCTATGTTTGGCGTGCTTTACTGGGGCAAGAGGTCCTCCTGGAGGGCGACTCTGCGACCGTCATTGGGTGATCTTACAGGCATCGGGTGGGATTGGCGATTACCACCCACTACTGAGAGACATTCGAGCTATGATTTATGACGGGTTGGTGATTCAAGCGAGACATGTGTTCAGGGAGGCCAATGGGACCGCGGATTGGATGGCTTCCTTTGTTGCCAACTACTCTAGGGACCATCTATGGGTGGACGAGGCGGAGTTGCTTAAAACTTTTCGTAATGTATTACTTTTTGATTTTTTTTTTATGTATCCGTACATGTTATGTATGATACCTCCGTTTTAGAAAAAGAAAAAAGAGAGTAAAAAAAAATGGCGTCTTTCTATGAAAAATAGAAAAATAAGAACCGTCAAAAAAAAAACAATTGACGGAGCGCAGGTTCAAACTAGGGACCCTGTGTGCGAGACGAGCATGGTACCGGCACGTAGACACAACAAACAAATTTGGCTACATTTTTTTAGACTATAAAAGAACAGAATGTAATAAAAAATTGCCCAGTTTCCTGTAATTTTCCACTCTCTCCAAAACGAGTTTTTCTAATCATTAGTTGTGCTCTCACGTGAGTCCCCCACCACCCTTGGAGCCATCGACAATAGGTGATTGCTTCGCGCCACCGGACCATTGGCTTTCCAGCCAGCAAACGGTGCTTTGATAACTCACTAGTGAGGACCCGCCTGCACTGCGACATTTTAATTTCCGAGTCTGTTATTTGCGCACCTGTCTTCGCGATTTAAGGAGACTCATAATGTGAGATTTTTTTTTATTACTTGTTCTGGCAGGAAAACCAATATTTCAGTCCTCCCTGTCAACCATGGCTGGTGCAGCATGTTCTGAAATTTTTTTGAGGATTAACATTTGAAAATAATTCACCATCCTTCAATGTTTTAAGTAGAAAAGAGACGATTTGTTCATTAGATTTTATAGAATTGAACATAAAGAGCAGAAAATCCTTTCCTAGATCTTGCAATATCAACCATTGATTTAACTTTGTGTTTTGGATTATCAATGACAAGTACACCTCTGTCAAAAGCCCACCTGCTATAGAGCACCCCAGCATCAAGTCTCCAACGGCTAATCCTGCAAGTGTAGGTTTTCGTATAACCCTGATGACTTTTCTGATTCATCTCCAAGTAAACAGCTGAGTATTGGGTTTGGGGTTACTTAAATATTGCAAGATGAAACGAAAAGGCAAATAGTCAATCATAAGATTTACATGTAATTTGAAAGGCACATGCATTCCTTGCTTTCAGTAGGAACCCAGGTATCTACTGTAATTTGTATGCCACAAAAATATTTGATCCTAGAAGAACGAAATCAAAATCTTTACTAACAAATGATACATGGTTTGTATCCAATGAATTGGACAGCTACTACATTCCAAATGACTGATCGCCACAAAGTAGTGGATGCAATAGTTAAACAACACACTCAAGAACCACAGCCATCACTATTAACCCTTTTAAGTGGCAAAACATTGCCACTCTATAAGGTCCAAAAAAACCGAACAGCTATCAAAAAACAACACCCTAAGACCTTGAGACGACTTCTGTGATCTGAAAGACTATGGTATTGAGTATAACCAGGAAATGGACCAGCATCTTACTGCAAAATAGGCTCCACCTCAGGAAACCAACACTCGCGCAATCATCCCTTTAGTCCAAGTTGCAGTCTCCTTCAACTGGTCATCATCAGACTGAAGGCACTCCCCCAAGAAATCAATGTAGAAAGTGCAGTCTTTGAACAAGACCTTTGTGTTTGGACCGAGTGTATCAGCAAGATCACCCATCGCAGCAACTGCAGCTTTAGTCACTCCCTCATCCCTGAGAAACAGTCAAAATGATTGCTACATATTATAGAAACCCGAAACAAAATTGTGTTTTAGCACTGCATACCTGTTCATATCTCTGAAGACTACTTCAGTGAACTGCAACAGATGGTTTGCATAAGGTATCATCAGCTCTGCCTTGGAATTCTTGAATCCCTGAAGTATACCAGAGTAGGCCTCAAAAATGCCTCGTCTAAGCTGATTCCCGTAATCCAGCATATCCTCGTCACTAGCATCCAGATGTGCACAGAGCTCTGCAGCTCCTTCAAGCATTGGCAATGCATAGGGAACATATTTCTCAAAATGCTCGCCAATTGCAAGGGCAATATCACCAAAGCATGAGAATATAGGAGGCTTGACAGATCGATGGAGCATGGAATTAGAGAGGTCCTTAAGAAGTTGACTCATAATACCATCACAAAAGGGAAGAACCCTTTCATCCAGGGCACGGCAGATGTCACCAACCACCCCAACTGAGATGGAGCAGACTTGATACTCCTCAAAATTTTGCAAGCCCATTTCTAGATACTTATAGAACTCAGGCATGTACTTGGCAAATTCCGGCCCGGTAGCATAAGCAAGGGCCCCAATAGCAAGCATTGCTTCCTCATGTACAGTAGAACTGCGGCAAGCAAAGACTCGAAGGAACAAGATCATCATCTGATCAGCAGACTGAAGAATTATGGATTTTGTCTCATCCGAGCCACTCAGCTTCTGAACTATTACTTGAATAACACCACATAGCAGGGCTTGCAGATCACTTTGTCTTTCCCGGTCATCTGAGGACACTATTTCGAGCTCTAGAGTCCGGCTTAATCTGTTCATAATTTCATGAAGTAGATGGGCTATCATGTTTGAAGTTTCTGATATATTAGTGGATCTAACTATCTCATTCAAAGTCTCATATGCAGAAGATCGAAGCCTAGAATTATTAGTATCTGCACGATCAGCTGTAGAAAGGAGAGCTGAAATAATGTCACCAAGAAAAGGTGTGAACACTGACAAATTTGCCCCTGAATCCTCATAACCCTGGGCAAGAAAATAAATGGCTCCACAAACCTTCTCAGCCACATTGGGGATATCTCTGATACTTTCTAACAACACAGACATGATACGAGGAAGGTTTGCTGGAGTTATTACTGGGTAAGCACTACTCGTAGAATGCAATATTTCAAAAATCCTTCCAAGAGTCCAGGCTGTCGTGTCCTTGACATGACTATTTTGGTCTTTCATTGCATTGAGCAAGAAATCCAGGCCAGCATGAACCAGTGGTGTGAGCTTTTCAAGGGATGGACCTTCAAGAATAGACCCAAATGCAAAAGTGGCAGCCTCACGGCTGCGCCAATCACTCTTTGTTATGTTACTCTCGACAAAAGGCATCACAAGGGGCACAACAGCATCCCCGACGGTCCTTGCAACAAGTCCAAGGCACGTCCCACCAGCCATGGACAGATTCCAGATACCATCATCTTGGTCCTGATCCTCCTCTTGCTTCAGCAGTGTTTCTAACAGCATCGGTACTAACACAGGAAGAGCCTTTTCAATAAAATGAGAATGAACAGAAGAGTTCCCCTCATCAGCTCCGCCATACTCGTCTTGGAGTTCAATCTCTTCATCACAGACAGAACTCCAGAATTCAACAGCTTGCAGAGCAACAGGCTCCTCATCTCCACTCACAGCATTAGAGGTCAAAGTGAACAATGCCTGCATGTATGGCTCAAGAATCTCATAATACATAGAGGCTATAGCAACAAGGCACTCAAAGGCTGCCTGTCTGATCTCCAGCTCTTTAGATACAGCGGTCTCACAGACAACTTTCATGATGAAATTCCTCTCCATCTCATTCTCAAAGTTAGTCTGAGCAAATTGAAGAGCATTGTACAGTGCTCTGACAGCAGCAAGTCGGACTTCAAAGTTATGCTCTGTCTGATTCATACCCTGAACAACAGCAGTTAGAACAGCATTCACTTGTTCCTGCTCCAAGTCCTGAGGAGATACCTCCTCGCAGATATACCCCAGTGCCTCCAAGGTTGCTTGTTTCAGAGGAGCAGGTGCCTGCTGCTGGGTCATGTTGTTTAATAACTGCCCGATGAGTTCCTGCCATTCCCGCCTGGGGATCTCGATAGAAGCAACCTTGGCAATCACTTGCGACGAGGTGTGCCGTGCTTCCGGTACAGATGATCCAAGAGTCCTTAATAAAGATTCCTTGATTTGGATTTTGATAGAAGAGATCACACTGACCCATCGCTGAGTAAGTTCTTCTTTTCTAATTGAGTCCTTTGCATCTAAGGAATTCTTAAGGATAATGCCAGCAAGCCTTCGAGATTCCGGAGGCTTTTGGTCATTTGAGAGCTCAACAGATAATGAAAGGAGGAAATGGGGAAGATTCTGTTCCTGAAACTGCTTGAGGTTTTCCTCTGCAGCAGTTCGAATCTGCCCATCGGGAGATTGGGCAGATAACAAAATCTGGGTAATCTCCATTGCCATTTCACAAAACTACAAAATAATACAGGAACTCTGATTATGGAAACTAAAATTAGCAAAACTCAAATGCATGGTATCTAATTTGCAGAAAACCTACTGATAATTCTTATTGGAAGCATTTATCATATTTTACTAACTTACTTGAAAAAGATTCATAAATGACAAAATCAAGCAAAAGCATGGAATTTTCGTAGGCCACTTTCATGTTCTATAACTGTGATATGGAATTTCACAACCAAAAGCATATTGAAATTTTCCCAAAATCAAGCAATATGAAATATCCGCAAGGACGGAAATCAATGATATAAATGACAAAATCAGGAGAAGATATTTCCCTTGTCCAGGAAAAAAGACCTCTATTGCATGAGCCTTTGACAGTTTCGGATAAAAATACCCACTTTATTATTAAAATAAAATGGTGAGGCAAAAAGAAGGAGAAAGAAGGCACATTGGTGATTCGCAGGATCTTAACGCTAAAAAAAGGGAAGGCGACGGTAAAATTAAAAGGACAGAACTCTTACTGCCAAGGGCACGAATGATGCCCAGAAAGGAGAAAGAGAACTTATGAAACCAAAACCCTAAACCCCAAACCCTACCATCACACTAGAGCCAAACGCTCCTAAAAAGCAGATACCAGAATCTAAAATAACAATGCCCAAGACCATCTTAAGATAAAATAATACAAAAAAAGTAACTTAATCCAGAAAATAACACCAGATTGATCAAAGACGGAAATGAATCACATGTCAATAGCCGGTACCTTAGCATACAGAAAAGGAAAACATAAAAACCCCTAGAAATCGAAGAAATAAACGAAAGTACGGATGAACCCGTATCAGATCTAGGACAAAACTGAAAATCCTGGATCAGAGAGTCGAGAGCAATACCTCGGATTGGGATCTCCGAAGCGACGAAGTTCCTCCTCCTCCTCCGCCGGCGAATCGAAGGAAGAAGCGATTTAGGGTTTCGCACCTCTCGGCTCGGCGCACGGGCTCTAAGGAGGAGAAGGATGGGGCTGCGACTGAGATCGAAGAGTCGGGGACGATTTTATAAGGGATTTTTGGCCATTTCGAATGGGTCGGAAAAGCGGGAGGCTGTCGTGTGGGAGTCGGAAACCCTAATTTTTTGAAATCTGCCAGGTCGCACGTGATTCGAGGCTATTTAGGCATGGAAGGTGTTTGACTTACTGGGCCTGTTTGGAATTTTCATAGTGGGTCTGCTGAAGCGGCCCATATAGCGCACACGCATATCTATGTATATATATATATATATATCCGTCAATACATACATATGCATGCATGCATATGTATGCACGTATATATATACATACATACATATATATACATACATGTTATACATTTTTTTATACGTATTGTGTATACACAAGCACATGCATACATATGTACATACATATTGACATGATACATTAACAGGGCATGAGTTAATTATTCTTTTATTTTTAAAAAATATGGAGATGTTTCGAAGTTCTGCAGGTTTTGGCTTGGTGTTTCTCACTAAGCTGTTCCCAATAGAGGTTAGTCATATGTTCTTCAGAAATCTAGCTCCTTTTGCCCAAAACAGATAATGAACTTTTATTTCTAGTGAATGGTTTTTGCTTTCAGATTAACTATTGTTACACATTGAAGCAATCCAAGCATGATTAGGCAACGACAGGTGTACAGATGAACTCCTCTTCCCCATTGTAGTATTGTTTTGGCTTGCAAATGGTTATGCTGAGATGTATACTACTGATGAGAGCGCACAATTATGTTGTTTGCCGTGTTCCTTGATTATTTGATGTGGTGGGCCGACAGAAAAATAAGCTGAACCCTTCTGTTCCTAAACACTCTTATTAGTTTATATTGCAGAATGTAATTAAAAGAAATATTAGAGGCAATAAAAGATCTTTTTTCTTCGTAACAACGGTGATGCTGACTATTTTTATTTTATTTTTTTGCTGAAATGGATGATTTATACAATCTTAATATAAATACATCAAAAAAAGTTAAAATACAGCATATCTTGGAGTGCACTAGACAGCTCACTCCTTCTCAACCCTAAAGATGTTTCCAGAGTGATTGGTCACGTATGAGGCCACCCAGTTTGCAGCCCTGTTGGCCTCTCTGTAGATATGCATAGCCTGAAAGGCCATCCCATCATAGACCATGGCTTGGATGTTTCGGATTACGAAGTGGCACTCTTCCACACCGCCAGCAGCCTGCTGAACCCATCCAATGAGCGCACTGCACTAGCTTGCAGCACATAGTGACTATATTCAATTTATGGTTTTCTTTGCCATAGTCAATTGTTCCCTCATACTGTCAATATTTCACGGGGGATGCATTGTTACCTTCCATAGGCCCCAAGTCTTGTACTCGTAGAATTCAGATTGGTGATGCGGTGTTATCAATTCAAAATATCGTTCACCTGATTATCTTTCATGTAAGTTTTAGTTTTCCATAGCGACCCTTCCTGTCGAAAATAATCGACCAATCGTCCACTGAATTGCAGATGCTGCTCCTACAACCGGAATTGGCATGTCCATGCGGAGCATAGCTTGGTTGGCTCCTGATGGATGATGAAGCATGCACAGAAGCAGGATGGTGCGGACACCAGTGCCAGGTCAGCCGGTCGCCACAGGATCCAGCCAGCTCAGCGGGTCCCAGCCGATTCAGCCACCTGATTTTATTTTAGATTGATTTATTTTATGTTGATTGGGTTTATTTGCATATTGTCATTTGGGTTTATTTGCATATTGTCATTTTAGGAGCTTTTTGGAATTATTTTATTTGTAGGGGTTATTTGTTATTTTGTGACCCTATATATATGGGTCCATCCTCATGTTTAGGGTTTAATGAATTAATGCAAGAAAATTAGCCTTCTTCTTCTTCCTCCTCCTCTCCTCTTTTCTTCTTCTTCCCCTCTTCTTCTCCTCTTTCACGCTGCCTTCCGTCCCTTACATCCGTCCTGCATCAGCTCTGGTATCAGAGCAGGCCGGCTTTGCCCCTGCTGTCAAGGCCTCGATCCAGTTTATCATAGCCACGTTTCAAAATTTTCTGGCTACTGTAGCATTGGTCTCACGCGAGGGCTCAGACTTCTTCCTCAGCCGAGAAAGAGCCCGTTCCCTTCTTCTGAAGCCGTGCGGCCAAGTTTCCCTCAGTGGCTGTCCCGAGCGAAACAGACATCACAGGGAAGCAGCATTGAAATTAAAAAAAAAAAAAATGTTTTGGGCGTCTTCTGAAGATTCCCTGTTCCCTCTCCTCTGCTGTCGTTCCCGTTTCTTCTTCCGAAGCCGAACTCCCAAGCCTTCTGAGGAAAAGAAGGGAAAAGCCCCGTTGCCATCTCCCGTCGTCCGGATCTGAGGAGAGAAGCCGAGCGCTGGTGTCCGCCCTCATCGCCACTTGCCAGCCGCAGGACCTCGCCGGACGACTCCGCGTCCCACGCGGCGCGTTGCCACAAAACCCGGTAACCACCTGCACCCTTCCTCTTCCCCCCAAACTTCCACGACGAAGCCGGGCCATTAGCGGGTTACCGAAGTGGGTGCGCCCGCTAACCCGAATTCGGTCGGGTTAAAAAAAAAAAAAAAAACGCACGTGACTGCACGTGCTTGTTGAGAAAAAAAAAAGAAAAAAAAGAAAAGAAAAGAAATAAAAAAAAAGAGAGAAAAAAAGGAAAATACCTGTCATCTTCTTCATCCGTCGCCGCGTCCGCCGTGCCTCCAGCGTCGCTACGCCATCGCCGCTTCCACCGTGCCCCTTCGTCTCCCCGCAGCACCGCTTCACCTTCATCCGTGGCCGCCATCGTCCCGCCGACGAACACCGCCACCGAGCATCCCACCCGAGCTCCTCCGCCCGTGCCGCTCCGCCTTCGCCGCCTCCGCCCGTGCCGCTCCGCCTTCGCCGCCTCCGCCCGTGCCGTTCCGCCTTCACCGCCTCCGCCTGTGCCGCCTCCTGCCGCCGCCGAGATCCGCCATCGCCTGAGCCCCATCTTCTCCCTCCCCACCGAGCCGCGCCGCCTTGCCGTCGCCGTCCCCGCCGCTCCCGCAACCGCTCGATTGCCACCACCGCTGCCTCCTTCCCCTCCTTGCTTCACCGCTGCCCCCCTCTGATCGCACGCCGCAAAACCACCGCCTCCACCACCACTCCACCGCCTTCCCCCCACTCACCCCACTCCCTCCCTCTTTTATTTCATCATGGGATGTTGAAACCCTCTTCACACCACCTCAGGCTCATTTCGCCCCCCCTCCTCTTCCTTCACGGGCCGACTCCACGCACCCTACCACCCTCCTTCCTCATCGGGCCCAAACCACCCGCACACCCCTCTCAAAGCCCACCCTGCTTTCTCTGCTGCGGGCCCCTAACCTGCAGGCCTTTTGGGCCCAATTTCAACAGGCCCTTTCTTGCGCAAGCCCACCAACCAGAATTGATCGTCGCCCCAACCCAGGTCAGGTTTCTTCCTTACTGCAAATTTTATTTGTTTATCTAAATTTAGAATTAATTAACTCTTAAGTGCTCTATTGATATTGCTTCCTGAAAATTCAACACATCCATTCCAAACAACACCAAAATCCTAGTAGTAGCCTATCTTTGTTATTAATTGTAGAGCTATCTAAGCTTTGGGAGTTCTTTGAGGCTCTGTGCAGCCCTGCAACGCACTGAAAACTAGTACTATTTGACTGCAACTACTTATCTGAATTTATTACGTAATTCAAAGCCAATTTCAATTGCTTGAGTTAGCTTCCGATTATATTGAGCATCTACTTTGCAATTTTGAATTCATTTCATGCATTAGGTCTACTTAGGAACCTTTATAGTTGGTCGGATCATACATTTTGTCATTCATTTTATGCATCTACATAGTGGTCGTGTCGCATCTCATCCTGAGTCCCAATTAGGCATGGATTCCAAAATCGAAGCTCTATTAAAAGCTATCCAAGACACTAACGTTCAAATCCAAAACAATAATGCCCAAATTCATGACCTAACCACAATGTCCACCCAGGTTAATACCCGACTTGATTCAATCGAGGTTTCACTTCAGAGGGTTATTGAATTTAAGAAAACTAGTACCTCCCATTTACCAGGTCTTGAAGGGGATGACACCCTAGAACAACTCCTAGAACAACAAGACTCTGTTCGGCAGGACAATTTTGATAATAGGTTTGTTCCGGGTCACCATTATGCCTACCCTCGCCCTAGAGGACCAGGTCCCTTTCCTAATATTGATAGAGGTTACCGACATAACGTAGAACCCAGAGATCTTCGTGACCCTGATGAAGACGTAATGAGAGGCATTAGGGTGGAAGCCCCCACTTTTGACGGTCGTCTTGACCCGAAAGTCTTCTCCGATTGGTTACACGAAATGGACCACTTCTTTGAGTGGTACAATCTGTCTGAGAACAAAAAAGTTCGATTCGCTAGAATGAAACTCCTTGGTCGAGCTAAGCTGTTTTGGCAAAACACTGAACAACTATTAGCTAGGAGACATCAACATGAAATAACTGATTGGGTAGAGATGAAAGAGAGACTTAAAGAAAAATACCTGCCTCTGAACTACCAAGACGATCTCCTTAACCGATGGAACACTAAGTCCACATTTGTAAAGCGCCCTGACACACGGAGCACTCCCACGGGTCTTAATTCCTTAGGGTCCAAACCTTCTGTCGAGTCCACTACTCATAGGCCCCCTCCTACTGCCCGTGTCCCAGGCCGAAACACTAATAGCAAGGGAATCCTTGGTGAGCCTCCCAAACCCCATTCCAAAATTCAGTGTTACAAATGTCAAGATTTTGGTCACGTTACCTCCCAATGTGCTAACAAATTTTTCGTTATTGCTCAGCAAGAGCAGGGAGGTGACATAGATGACTTAGAGGAGCAAATCTATGAACCAAACCTCGATGACATTCAGGACATTGAGGAAGAGTGTGATGACAAACCTGAAACCCTAGGATGCACCCACACTACACCTAGCTTGCTTGCACAGTCAGATAGCGAGTCTAACCAGTCTACCATGAGTGTAGTTGGATATGCCCTCGCACAACCCATCGAAACTGATGTTAGGATTTCTGAGCTTGCATACGCACTTACACAACACATTCATAAGTTGTATCAGAAAATCTATAAGGGCATTCATGCATGTACTGCTCAATATAAGATGCAAGCTGATTTTCATGCTAAAGAATTTCAAACTTGGGATTACGTAATGATCTGTTTTAAGGAATTGCAGTCTCTTAGTATTGGACCATTCAGGGTGTTGCACAAGGATGGCACTGACGCCTATGCCATTGACTTTCCATTTGAGTTTGGTCATAGCCTTACTCTTAATATTAAAGATTTGGTTGCAATCCCTGATGACTCTTTTGCTGCACACTCTCCTGCGCCCGATGTTTATCCTATTATTGATTCCATGCCATCTTCGTTTCCTTTTACCCTCCATCGAGCACAAAAAGAGTATATTGATTCTATTTTAGCCGAGCAAATAGTTTTTACCAGTGATAGAGGCATCCAGCATTTCCTGGTTTGTTGGCGAGGACGACCAAGGTCCGGCTACACTTGGATCCAGCGCGAGGAGATACCGCCGATTGATCCGAACTTGTTGGAGTACTACCGGGGCTTTACCGAACCGCTTTCGTCGAGGTCGACTTCTTCCCACCCGAGGAGAGTTGGTGCGGACACCAGTGCCAGGTCAGCCGGTCGCCACAGGATCCAGCCAGCTCAGCGGGTCCCAGCCGATTCAGCCACCTGATTTTATTTTAGATTGATTTATTTTATGTTGATTGGGTTTATTTGCATATTGTTATTTGGGTTTATTTGCATATTGTCATTTTAGGAGCTTTTTGGAATTATTTTATTTGTAGGGGTTATTTGTTATTTTGTGACCCTATATATATGGGTCCATCCTCATGTTTAGGGTTTAATGAATTAATGCAAGAAAATTAGCCTTCTTCTTCTTCCTCCTCCTCTCCTCTTTTCTTCTTCTTCCCCTCTTCTTCTCCTCTTTCACGCTGCCTTCCGTCCCTTACATCCGTCCTGCATCACAGGATAGCTAGGGAATTCTTCTTGATCATGAACAATTTTACTGGTCTGCATCTGAAACCAGATTAAAGAATTCAACCGTCAGCGTTAGAAGCCATGCTGTTGCCTCGGCTGTGGATTGATAGAAATAAAATGGCTCGCTTTCGTGACATCAGTCACATCTTGCTCCAACATGTTGGGATTGTTGGGCTCTATTTGGGATTGCTATTGACAGTAAAGCTTCTAAAACTTTTAGAAGTAGAGCTTTTATAAAAAGCTATTTGCTGTTTGGTAACTATATTTCCAAAGCGTCGTGAAACTTTTAACATATATTTGATAACCAAAATTAAAAAGTATTTTGATATAATAAAATAATAATAAAAAATATTACGTAGCATTACATAATAAAATAGAATATAATATAATATTACATATTATTATATATTAAAATAATATTATTTTGTATAATATTATTATAATATTGTATAATGTAATATTGAATATTATAGCATAACAATATAACATAACATGATATGATATGATATGATATAATAATGCATCATTAATAGTACAATATTACTACAATGTAATAAAATATTATTATAATTATGATATAATATAATATTATATAATAATAATGTAATATAATATAATGGATTAGAATCTAATCTAATAATAAATTAAATATAATAGATTATAGTATAATAATATTATATTATTATTAAATATTATTGTATTAGATCTCATTATTATAATATAATTATTTGATTTTATATTATATTCTACGTTAATATTATAATAATATAACATTATTACAATATAATCATATAATAGAATATAATATAATCTAATATAATCTAATATATTATCTTGTTATGCTTTTAATAGTATATTATAATAATATATCATATTATCATAATATAACTACTATGAAACTCTTTGACCTTCGAATTTGGAGTATCCTACTTTCACGTGATTCGCAGGGTTCAACAAGCAATCGATATTTCACGATCAAAGGTGTAATACTGCTTGTAGTAGCAGTCTTTCTATCTCGTATTAACAATCGAAAGATGGTTGAAAGAAAAAATCTCTATTTGATGGGGCTTCTTCCTATACCTATGAATTCCATTGGACCCAGAAATGAGACATTTATTATAATAATATAATATTATGAGTGTAATAATATGCTGTATTATGCTTATATTATAATTATTTATTACTACAATAATATATAATATTATAATAGTTTATAAATTTATTATTATATTATATTTATAGTACAATAATATATTATGATATTATATGATATAAAATAAGATGGAATCATGAAATTTATTAGTGGGCATTTGGTCATCATAAAAAAATTATTAAAACCAAAATACCTTTCCAACATTAGCTAGAAAGGACATTTGGGAATTAGCTCTAAAATAGAGTTTTTTCCAAATAGGCATTTTCAGTTTTTTGACAAAGCAAAAACAGTTTTCTGATTTTTTACCAAATATCACTATACCATCCAAAAGTGCTTTTAGAGAACCAGAAAGTAGTTTCTAGCTTACCAAAAGCTTTACCAGACAAGACTTTAGGCTCCATTTGACAGAGCTTTTGGTGGGTGAGAAAGTACTTTCTGACTCTCCAAAAGAACTTTCGATAGAATAGAGGTGTTTGGTAAAAAAATCAGGAAGGTGTTTTAGCTTTGCTAGAAAGCTAAAACAGCTTCTTGGAAGAAGTTCCAAAATGGAGTTTCTTCGGAAAAACACTTTTAGTATGCATCAAAAATCTATTTTGATTTATAATTTTTTTCCTTTTTGGACCAAAATACCCATGATAAAATATTATAATTATAGAAAATGTTCCTACATATTACAGAAATTTGCAGGAGTTCCAACAAAGTAAACAAGAAATCAAAAGATTAGTTCCTAAAAATATTATATTAATAAAATATTAGTATATAATAATAATAATGATAATATTTTATACCTTTATTATTATATTATACTATAAATATAATATTATATTACATTATATCATTATATATGATATGTTATATTATATAATATCAAATTATATTATATTATTATAAAATACTATATAATATTATATTAATATATTATAATAATATTATATTACATTATAATAATATTATACTATATCATATATTTATGTATTAATACATATTATATTTTATTATGTTCTATTGTATAATACTATGCAATGTTCTTTATGATCATTTTGTCATCCACAAGTATTTTCTCAAATTATTTACCAAACACATATTAAAATTTTACAACGCTCCAGAAATATAGTTATTAAACAGCAAATAGATTTTTATAAAAGTTCTACTTCAAAAAATTCTATTTTTGAAAGCTCTACTATCAATGGCTCTACCAAATGGAGTCTTAATCATTATAATAATTAAAGAGAAAGCTGAAAATAGGCCTTGGAGTCTGGGCATCCAATTTATTAAAGAATTTGTGCCAAACCACGTTAGACCTAAGGAGTCCACCCCACAGATTCTTCAGGTTCTATGCTGTCACAAAAATTTTAAAACAGATGAGCTTTCTTCACAGAAAGGAAAACCCTCTTTGATTCCAACCAAGAGAAACATTAGAAAGTGCTTCTCTAACTCCAACCTGAAGGGCTAAAAAAAGAAGGTTGGGGGGGGGGGGAGAAGGGGGGCGGAACAAAAAAAGAATAGTCCTCTTCACTTTATGAGTGCATGAGAGCGATAATTCTTTTCAGATGATTGTAAAGAGACGCATACAAAGGAAAAATATTCATCTGGCCTCTCTTACTCATGGAAAATTTGTTTCACCAATCAAAGTTTTGGGGCAAAAAAAGAAGAGGATCATCGAGAGAATACATAGATGAACCTCAAGAAAAGTTCATCAGTTTTGCTGCAGCCATCAGTCAAATTGATATGCACGCAATTTCACAGCACTGGTCTTCCCAATAGTGCGCCCAATGTTGTCTTACCCTCAAAAATTTCAAGACTCTTGTATCGATATATACATACTGCTTTCATTGCCTTGCCCCTGCTCTTCTTAAGTATCCTTCATCCTTAACCTCTTTGTTAAGAGCATGCAACCAAAGCCGCATTCTCAACTCTCGAAAGTCGAGCACACACACAACAATGGCACACTCTACTTACTCAGTGGATCAGCTCGTCCGCAAGCTTTGTTGTAGAGATCAAGAGTATCACTATGGGTGGGGTCAAGGCAAAGTGCTGCCTCACAATCCCGGATTGTGGCTTCTGCATCCCTAATTGAGTCGAAGAATGCTGCACGTAGGTGTAGAAGCTGGAGGTCTGGCTTGAAAGCTATAGCACGTGAGAGCTCAGCAATCGCTTCCTCTTCCTTGTGGTCATCCATCAGTACTAGAGAGGGGAAAAATTTATGTCACAGTTCCTTCTAAACAGATGTACAACTTAAAATATATTAAACTAGGTTGAATGCAAAAATGCTTGCAAATGTCCACAAAATGAATTTTGCTTAAAGAATATTCAGATTCGATCAACTTTAATGTGGTTAAGAGCAATTTATGCTTCACGTGAGACTTCATGTTTCTTTGAGACTGACATGAGTCATGAAAGCAAGGCAAAGTCCAAGTATCAATCCCTTGTGCCATACACATGTTGCCACATGCGCTGAACTTAGCAGCCCAAATATGTTATGCAGTTAATATACTGCACATATAAGTTACAGATTATGGAAAATTATAGCAAAATAAGTATCACTAAATTAAACAAAAAAAAAAAAAAGAACAACAACAACAACAAAAAGAAAGTAGAGGCAAATATTTTGTTTGGCCTGGATATCTTCTGTCTTGCAGGTAGTCTTGGTCTGGCTATTCTAAATGAGCATGACCACTCACTAGTGATGAAATTGAAGAAATGGTGTTGCTAGTTTGCAGTACATCTGCTGATACCTATTATTCAACCAGTGGATAAAGTATAACCATAACCATCAAAAGGTTGGAAAGAGGCTTGATAGTGCTAGTTTATTTACTACTGAAGAAATGATGCCAGTAAATGCATGCAAATTGGCATCAGCAGAACCAACTCGTCCTTAACCCACCTACTTCCGCAACTTAATCAATAGTTGTCTGCAATTTCTTTAGATATTGTTTCAAGCATTTAAAAAAAATTAATGAGGTGAAAAAAAAATTCTACATTGAGTTCATTTTGGATGCTTCTGAGGTGGTGGGCCATAAAGTTATACAGTATATCAGGGCTCTCAAGATGAAAATGAAAGTATTTGGACCAACAACTTGGTTGCTTGCACCAATTAATTTGCCATCCAAAGTTGGGATGTAGTCACATGGAAAATCATGGTGTATCACCGTGAAGGAAAACTAGTCTGCTGGACATGCAGACAAGCAAAACAATACATCAAAGAGATGAAAGCTCAATGTTACCTACTGTCAGAAACTTCACAGGCTTAATCAATAGAAAAAAATAATTTAAAGGAACACCAAGCAGCTTGAGTGACCAAGACCATCCATTTCCAACTAGACTCAGTGAAGGTAAAGGAGAGGAGAAGTATTAAGGATCAATTTGGCCCCTTAGGTCACACAGAACAATAACTAGCTATTGAAAAGACTTGTATCAGAGATAAAGAAGATGATGATAAACTCATCCAAGACCAAGTGGATGCAAAATGATCTGAAGTACAGTTTAGAAATACAATGAACATTACAAACAAATTCGTAACTAGATTCCTTCTATAAAAGATGTGATTACAACATCAAAAACAGCGATAAGGATCAAAGAAGGCATGATCCAAGACTCAGCAATGTGATCTTAAGTAAGATATTGTCTTCCTGAATTCTGTCTATTTTTCTTTCTTCCATTCAGCAAGACTATTGCATTGGGTACATTTACTTTAAAGAAAAGAAAAAAAAAACTACATTGAAAATCAAATTAAGAAAATAATTGGCCAAAACAAAAATTCCTTAAGAAAAAGCTTTGAGCACACCAATCAGGAACTCACCTGCAGCCCTGTATCTGTAAGGGTAAGTCCTCATTGGATCCAACCTTGTGGCCATATTTAGATCATTCTTTGCCATGTCACGATCACAATATTCTGAACGTTTTTCATATGCTGATGCATTGTTTTTTGCTTTTTCAATCAGCTTTGTCATCTCATCATAAGCAGCTTTCTTTTGATTTTTGAGGTAATAAACACGCGCCAGACCCTGATGTGCACGTGTGTGCTTTATGTCAAGGGCCTTCAAGTAACATTCTGCAGCTTCATCCAGCATATCGCAGTCGACGTATATACTTCCCATATTATTGTATGCCTGGAGTGGAATTTTTTTACAGACATTAAAAATAGAATTTACATGAATGATAGAGCAAATATATTTTGTGAATGATGTTTTATTTAGTACTTACTTGCCCCTTCCGAAGATTATCAGAAGCACAGCTATTGGCCTGTTCCAGCAGTTGAACAACATATGCTGAAGATGTAGTATCTAGACTTGTATCTGCCAGAGCATAAGCTTTCAGGAAAAATGCTTCAAATGACCTCTGGATGGCAATGGACTCCTCAGCCTTGGCTAATGCTTCTTCCCGGTGACCAGTGTCATATAAAATCCATCCTTCATAGACAAGCCTTTCGTGCTCATGGGTTGAATGATTTCTGGCCAGCCGCAAACTGTGCATTGCAGCCTTTTGGCAATTTAACCTAAAAATAAAAACATATCCAGCATGCTTTAGTATGCTCTGGGTACAAGTAATACCATAATTTGTTACTTTTCCTAGTTGACTTTAACACCATTTGGATTTAATAAATTCCCGCAAATGGTTCCAATCAAAATCTGGCTTGATGAAGCTGCAGCTGGTAAATAAAAGAAAACAAGTACAATGTTCATGGATTATTATTGGCTATAGTTTTAACAATAAACCTCTCACAATATAAAGCTAAACTAAAATTTGGTAAATATTATTCTTTATACCAGCCTAAAAACTGTATTGTAAAGTGCCAATTCAAATTATTTATTGAAATCATGGGAAGCAAATTGCTCTAAATTGGTATCAGGATGGAGATGATCGTGTGCTGGAATTCAGCATCTGCCAATGTCAGTAGAAGTTGAGTAAAGAAAGAAAAAAAAAACAAATGGGAGTAAGCATTTTCTCGGCCTTTTGCAAAGCAAGGTCATAGTTATGACATGAGAAATTGCAATTTCTTTCTTTATAAATCAAAGGCATCATAATACGGCTAAATCCATTTTGAGGATATGAAGAAGGCGACAGGTAGGTAAATACTCATAGATAACACGTTCTTGACAACTTATGAGAGATAATGAATCTGTATGCATTTATGAAGGAAGGCTATTATACCCCAACAGATATGAGATTTCTTGAATAATCACATTGACTATTATTGGGTGGAGGAATGTGAACATTGAGTGAGCTACTGAGGTTGAGTATGCATTTGTCATTTAACTACATCTTGAATGCATCATCATCTTAAGGTTCTGATTTGTGAATAGATCAAGAAATACTCGTTAATATAATGAAAAATAGAATTGCAATCAGGAAGAGAAAATAATTTAAAATAGCATTCAGAATATAACTTAAAAAACCAGGAAGGACTCAGTACCCTATTCATATGATAGGATACGCCCAAGCATGAGAGGCAAGCAAAGTGATAAAAAGATGCACACCTTTTTCAAATAAATCATCTTGAAGATTGGTTCCGTACCTCATCGACCAGACCAACCCAGTAGCCATCTTGGCATTAAAGTCAAATAATATATTTAAAATCAATGGTAGGTATATCCTAGTCTTCACTGTTTAGTTTGTCTGTAGAATCCATCTCTATTTACCATTTAGTCAATAGATGTTTGTATTATTGACAGCTTCTCTAATACCAACATAAAACACTCTATTTCAAAGGATCAAATGAAAAATTACAAGTCTTGGGCAGCAAAGATAAATTTTGGACATAAGACAATTCATCGCCAAGTCAGATTCCTTAATTTTCACCTGAGTGTTACATGACATGACTGTGATCATCATCAAACATTCAGCAGCGCCTAATTCACAAACATAAAGGATGCAAATGCTGGGGAAAAAAAGGCTTCATTGCAAGCAAATGATCCAAGAGTGCCTACCTTAATAGTAGAAGAGATTGCCGAAACCGCAAACTGCTGTTGCCAGGTTCTTTTGCCAACATCTGATGAACAACAGCGAGAGAACCAATATCATCCACTGCAGACCACCTGTCATAGAGCTGCATCCAGCAGTCCACCATATCCCACTGCTTCACGTGCTGCTGGAGAACCTCGACCAGCTGATCCCCATGTATCTTCCCATGGAACATCATATAGTTGGGGTCTAATGTCATGACAGCCCTTATATCCTGCAGCGCCCCCTCATTGTCCTCGAGCGACAGAAGGAACCATGCCCGGAGCTCAAGGCAGTCGGTCGAGACCTTGAAGCCAAGAATCTTGTTGATCTCTGCAATGGCTGCACCGAGCTTGTCATCATCCATGAGCGCAATTGCCCGGTACTTGTAAGGGTAGGAGAGCGTTGGGTCGAGCTCGGTGGCAGTCTTGAGGTCTGCCATCTTCTCTTTCCCAATGCAATACAGCGAGCGCTCCTGGTACATCCACCCGGCGGGCTCATACTCATTGATGAGGCTGTTGATGAGCTTGTACGCGGTGTACTTGTGGCCCCTCTTGAACTTGGCCCTGGCGACGCCGATGAGAGAGTAGACGTGCCCCTCCTCGGCGGCCTCCTCAAACCACTTCTGGGCGTCCTTGCACTCGCCCCTCTCGAGCATGATGCAGCCCAACTGGTGCAAAGCTAGCTGCTTTTGCCACCCAGGGGCGGCGCATTCGCCCAATCTCTCGAGCAGCATGACGGTGGTGTTGGACTTCATGTCCTCCTCCATGGCGACCTGGCTGAGGAAGTAGTAGAGGACGAAGGAGGAGTGGCCGGCGGCAGCGAGGCGCTCGTGGCCCTCCGGGGTGCAGAGGACGGAGGTGATGTCGGGATCGGCGAGGGACTTGGGGAGGTCGCGGAGGAAGGCCTGGAGGCAGGCGGCGACGAGGAGGTGGGCGGTCTCCTCGAGGGCGTAGTCGACGAGGAGGAGGGCGTCATCGGTGGAGCGGACGAGAGAGGCTAGCTTGGCGTCGCAGGAGGCCTTGAGCCCCTCGCAGCAGAACTTGTTGGAGAAGGCGAGTAGCTCCAGAACGGTGTCGGGGGGGAAGTCGTCGAGGCGGCCGGTGCGGCTGTAGACATCCACGGCCTTCATCCCGCGGGCGGAGATGCCGTTGTGGGTGAAGTTGATGCGCTCCCGCTGGGCTTCCGCGAAGCCGCCGTAGAGCAGCGTCGACAGGGGCTTCGAGAGGGTGGCCACGCGACACCGCACGCAGGCCACCTCCTCGTCGCCGATACAGAACCAGACATCGCTTTCCTCCTCATCGGCGATCGAGGGTTTGACGGCGGCGGCGGCGCGGCGGCAGGGGCAGGGGGAGGACTGGGAGAGGGGTTCGGAGGAGAGGGCAGCGCGGGGGCACTCGAGGGCGGGGCTGGTGCCGGAGCAGGAGGCAAGGGGTGGAGTGGAGGGGTCGAGCTCGTCCTCGCGGCGCTCGAAGCGGAGCCAGGCGGAGAGTACGAGGCGGTGGTGGACGTCGGGGGCGTGGAGGCGGGCGGAGCGGAGGGAGCGGCGGAGGAGCTTGAGGTCGGCGAGGGGCCGGAGGAAGGAATGCTGCTCGAGGTAGAGGTCGCAGAGGGTGGCGGGGTCGGCGGCGTCGGAGAGGCGGCGGAAGGAGGCGGCAAGGGCGGAGACGGGGTCGACGGGGCGAAGGAAGGGGTCGATGGGGGGGTCGATCTGGTCGGCGGAAGGGAGGCCGTAGGGCAGAAGATTCTCGAAGACAAGGGAGGAGGAATGGTGGTGGTGGTGGTGGTGGTGCTGGACGGATTTGGATCGGAGGGAGAAGGATGGCCGGAGGTGGTTCTTATCGCCCCCGCCATTGCCGGAGGAGGACGGGTTGAGGGCGTATACTTGGGTCCCTTTGCACCCGTCGATCAGCTTTAAACTCCGAATGCTGGTCAGGAAATTGTTCTGCATTTTCTCTCCTTCCCCCCTCTCTCTTCTTCCCTTCTTTTTGTTCTTTCTTTTCCTCCTTTCTCCCTTCCTCAAGGCATTAACCACTAAATTTATGAAAAGATAACAAAATAGGGATTAGAGGAGCCTGCAAGCCCCGCCGGGGAGGAGAGGGAAATTGGAGAAGGAAGGGCGATGGTGATGCAGGCTTGAAAGAGAGGGAATCTTGTTTTTGTTTTTATATATATATATATTCTGTAATTATTTTGATAGGAAATAGTTTTATAAGAAATTGGAAAGTAAAAATAATAACGAGAGAATGTTGGCCGCCAACCAGATGTAGTTGAGGAGAGGAGGTTGTTCGAACGAAGCTCTTTTTCCCTCTCCTTCTCTCCAATGATCTCTCGCAAGGGAGGAATTTCTCTCTATCATCAATGGCTGTAATGGTGGTGGGGTTGGTTCCGCCAGAAGAGGAGGGGCGCGGAAGTCGGGTTGGCTCTCTCGTCTTTGCTTCCGCATCTCTCGTTCCACGTCCCGAGGAGGTAAGAAATACTGTGATAACTAATAGAAGACTAAATAAAACGGAAAGTAAGGCAAATGACGATTATTGATGATACGATCTATAAGGATATATAGATATGTAAATGGAAGTAGTTTAATTTTGATTTTCTTTCTTAATAAAATCATGTCCAAGATATGATATGAAGTGTTAATTGCTTCAGCCCAAAAGTATTTTAGAAAATTACTTTCACACAACATAGTTCTTGTCATTTCTTTCAAGGTTATGTTTTTCCTTTTTATTACTTTATTTTGCTGTGGAGTTTTAGATGCAGAAAAATTATGCTTAATTCTATTTTCACTACAATAATTTTCAAAATGTTGATTTTCAAATTCTGTACCATGATCACTTCTTATAGCTATAATTGTGGAATTCTTTTTATTTATGACTTTCATTCGAGATTCCATTCTGCGGACCCCACTAGGAATTGAGGTACGTGTCATGCAGTTATCAACTTTCATAGTCTTCATTGCCATCCTGCCTCTTTTTATTATTATTATTATTATTATTATTATTAGTGAAGGCAGGATGGCAATGGCCACCAAGGTGGTATCCTGATGGTAAGGAAGCGATAATTTCGTCCAAGTTGTCCGGGTTCGAAATCCGCGGGCGTCGATTAAATTCGGGGACCGGATGCTCCACATCCGGATGGCTTGTTGGCTGTTATACTTTCCTTTCACCTATATCTGGGCGGTGCCAAGTATGATGTACTCACCTTCATGTGGGAAGGATATGAGTAAAACAGAATCTACCCGCATCGAATATTCTTCTGGCGGGGCGGGAGCCTAGTGGGGGCTGCTACGCGAGGGTGGGCTGGTCCCTTCCTCCCCCCTACCCCTCTTTTTTTAGCAAAAAAGAAAAAAAAAAAAAAAAAAAGGAGAGAGGCTAGAAACTTAGCCGGACATGACACAGTTAACGAGAGATTACGTTGTCATGGGTCGCGGAGAATCTCTCGAAGACTCGCTTAGCTTGAGGTCGGATATCAAAGCCGGATTAACTTCAACATTAATCCATTCTTTACGATAAATGCACTGCTTTTGATAGAAGTGCTCTTTTACTAGGTGTATCAGAAAAGGGCGTGTCATTATGAGTTTTCTTTCTCCTGTTGACTGCTAACAAATCCATTCTCATAATGATTTCGATCGGACTGCTAACGAAAGATGAAAAGAAAATATCGCATATGATTAAGTGCTAATTTTCCTCATAGTTTTAAGAAATACTTACAGTCAAAGATATATGACAGCTTTCCATTGACTGCGCTATTGGAAACTGCATCTGGTCTACTAGGCTGGCCGGGTGGCTGGTGGTAATGTGGCCACGCAAATGATGACGAGCCATGAGAGTTGCCCAAAGCGGCCTTTTACAGTCATGCAGACGGCGGCTTTAAGCAGCTTGGCATGCCCCCACAAGTCAATCAAAGAGCTACCAGACCTGCCCAGGGAATGCGAGTGACGAAGAGTCCCAGGCATCGACCTCCATCTGCTGTTGGTGTGTGTTTGTTTTCTGCCACCCGCGCATGTTTTTCTTGTGTACTCTCCTGTGGCTGAGAATCAAGGTTAGTTGTTATTGGAGGCGTCACAGGTCATAGATCAACTTCAAGGCAAAGTGCAGCGCAATGCATGGGAAAAAAGGGCATGACCAGAAGCTGTGATCTTAATCTGATTCAAGATTGGTGAAATCACGCATTTTATTGATGACCTCTTCTTGGCATCTTTTTAAAAAGGGAGATGAATCCAGATGAATGTATCGAGTAAAAAATATATTTAACTGTCCAAAATATTCTTTTAGAAAGGACACCAGAGGGTCAATTTAGATTTCGATCTGGTAACCAAATATTCAATATAAGCTCAGTTATAATTTATCTAATTAGCCAAAATAGTCTCTTTTTTTCCCACTTTTTAATGCATCCACTAATTTCAGTAATGTATAACATATTAACATGCATCTTTTAAGGAACTTCTCCCTCATACAACTGAACGTATATACTGCCGTTCATCTCCAGTCCTGCGTTGCTTTACAGGTGATATTCTTGATGCATATCTTCAGTCCTGCAATATTAAAAAAATGTTCGAAAGATGAGTTGTCACTTTTCAGACCTTATAAGGTGCTTCTTAAACAGGTTAGACCACACAGATGCCTACGTATGCAATAACATGGTCATGCAAGTAATGGGACTTCTTCCAGGAACATGCACCACTGCATAACATAACATCACAAGTGCATATATGCACACATATCTACTGCCAGTCTTATACAACTGCATGAATAAGCAGGGAACCTTCAAATCATATAATATTTTATTTCTCACATTTTTGCACATTTAGAGTTGCTCAAATCCCAGAAATAGAGTGTTACATACAGATGTAAACATGGCTATATAATCATTAAATAAAAATTGGGATTGAAGAAAAGCTTCTAGAGAACCACTTCTCTGATAATGATGATTATTACTCCTTATGACAAATAAGAGTGTCGGACTCAGCACAATGGTAAGGTTACTTCATTGTGACCTAGATATGGGCTTGAATCATAGAAACACTCTCCTTACGTGAGGATAAGGCTGCATATGTTTGACCCTTCTCAGACTCATATGGCAAAAGCCTCATGCACTGCAATGCCCTTATTTATTACACCTTGTGACAAACAAAGTAAATAGTCAAGTTGGACCTGAAGCAATTATGAACCAATAAATATGAGATTAATAACAAACTCATATATATATATATATATATATATATATATATATATATAATATATATATAGGGAAATAAGGTACAGGATCAGATAAAATAAGAGCATTTCAGTAGCAGGGGAAAATTTAGAATTTAACAATGAAAGGCAGATGCATTTAGAGTTGAGGGATAACTGATCATGGAAGGAGGTAGCTTTTTTGCTTGCTTTCCTCAATGCTATAGCAGAAGGACAGATGGTAATATGGAGACGAATTGGAATATGGTAAATAGAGTAGAGATGCAACTCCAAGCTGTTATCTGATAACAGATCATAACCAAGACCTAAGAGAAATTATAAGAACGGCATACAGGAAGTTCTCTACATCAGAAAGTATGCTAGCATCAATGGAAAGCAAGATACAGTTATCTTAAAGGTAAGGATGAGCTAATACTGGCAATCTAGAACAAAGGTTAAATAGAGAGTGACAAGATTGGCATCTCCGTACAGGTTCTCTAACCCACAAAGTAATGCTTCCATACATGGTTTAAACTTTAAACTTGTCTCGATCTAAAATGTAGTAAAAGTGCCTAACATTTTCTTAATTTTGACAGTGCACCAAACCCATAGATCATTGATCTTAGACAGAAAACCAATCTTGACAAATTTGACAGAACTGGCCAGTCATCAGCCTCAAGCTATGTCCGTGTAGGTGTAAGAAGATTGACCATTTACCTTTCAGTTTATTGTCTGCTGCTACCTTAAATTAAGTACTTCAATGACCAAAGTGAGTCATCTTGGTTTCCCTGTAATCGAGTTACAAAAGGTCTTAGAGCCGAACATTATAGCTGTTCATGTTCCCAACTCAATTGAACAGTGATCTGACAAAAAGAGCAAAAAATGAACTGTCCCACAAGCTTGCCAAGTAATAGCCCACCAAAATCATGTGGCTTTCCACTAACCCATCAAACTAAAATGTCACCCTGGTTAAAATTACAGTTTTTGTTAGACCGATGTCATTTTCAGCCTTATATATTTTTGTATTATTTATAGATAGTAAACATACAAGTGTATTATTTATAGATAGTCAACATGTAAGTGAGCCTTTCATTAAGCCCTAATGCTTCAAAAGATATTATAGCCTTCAAGTAGTTTTCAAAGACCTATGTGTTTATCATTTGTCACCCACCAAATATTACAGTCATCTTTTTAAAGAGTGACGATTTAAACAATTAGATGGTGCATCTCCAGACTCTGGGAGTTAAATGCTTGCACTGTTATGGTTAAGTACTTGCTGTCTCAAAATCAAACAATGGACATAATCAGAACAAGTGATTTTCTCCTCCTCCTTACCAATCTTTTAGCTTTCCAAGTATTATAGTGACCATAAAATGATGATTTCTCCATATTTTTGCTGACTGCACTATGCTTGGTTGCTGGAAAACCATATTTATGCATGAATTGGAGAACAGTGAATAATCATTCATCTTCACCAGTTACAAAAGAGAGATATGCTAATGCACAACTGTGGATCAAGTATATGTCATTAAGCCGCACAACTTAGAAAAGCAGCATTACATGGATTTCCTAAAAGGAGAAAAATCAGGATTAAATTGAATGGAGATGAGAAACTTCATGCATTGAAATAAAATGATTGAGAATATCTGAAGCATATTCAAATAGCAACAGGAAGTGGAGAAGCGATACATATAAAGTAAATATCAGTAGCACTTCACAAATGTTAGAGGAAGGGAAATTATGAAGAAGGGAGGACATACCTGCGCCTCTGTGCCGATTGATTTTCCACAAAATGGGAAACAGGGTAGTTTGGCATTTCAAGACATCACCATACTGAGTACAATGCAGACTTAATAATCAAGCTTCAACCTTAGGGAGACTTAATAGAGCCATCCAGAAGATTATTTCAGACAACTCACACATTTGAAATCTGAGATTTTCAACATCATAGAAGGCAAAGTTACAAAAATCTGAGACTATATATATTTTATTTATGCCTGTATAGACACTGGTAACATTTTTTTTGGAAGTACTTTATCTTGATCCATGTTTGGTGCCTACTAAAACCCTGTAACTCCCGGTCCTCATTCATCCTTACTATACAAGTCCAGCAAAATGCTTAAGAAAAGTTTGGCTGGTAAGAGAACAATCAACCAAACAAGTCGGCAGAAGCTCTCATCGAAGCCTTCAGAGCATTTTTACAATCCACAGCTTATATTTACTTATGTACAAATATACAAGGCAGGGTCCAATCAAATCCATATCAGATAGGCGCTTGCAAAGTTTGATGTAAGGTTCAATATTTCCAGATTCCTGTATGCTCCTCCTTAGTCCCTGCAACACAGCTGCCCTGTCTATGTATTCAGGCCATAACCCCAAATCAAGCATTTGTATGAGAGTTTCTGAAGCATCTAAATAAAACCCTCCTTTGACATAACCTCTCAATAACCATGATAGTGTTTTCTTTCTACGCCCTGCACTCATAGCCTCCACTCCAGCTAGCAACCGACGAACAGCACCGACTTCATTTTGAGAAGCGCAAATGGCTAAAACAACATCATAAAGCTCCCTGTCGGGCTCCTTGCCCAAAAGCTTCATTTGCCATAGCTCATACTCGGCTTCCAGACCACAACCAGCACAAGTATATACAGCAAGGAGCCTCTCATGAACTACTCCTGCAATCAAAGAACTTCCCTCTTGCATTGCCCAATTTGACAAACGGATTCCATAACTTATAAGATCTGACTGATATTTTTCGATATGGTGCAAATTCTCATCATCGATTTCAGCTAGTAAGCCAGACTTTATTGATCCCTTCAACTTACGTAAAGCTTTTGAGAACTCCTTTTGCTCTTTAACCAATGCTGTCAATGCAATAAGGTAACTGTAAACCTCAGGTCTCAATCCACTCTCCTTAAACTCGATGACCAATTTGACTGCTCCAATGTATTCTCCATCCACCTGGTAATAAAATTTACACAAAGGGTTTAAAGAAAAGAACATCATCGCTGATTTAATCTAACCATTTAGAAGTTTCTGTCAAATACAAATGGTTGAATATAACATTCTCTTCAACAACAAAGATATCTTAAGAAAGCATATTATAGCATATCACTGAGATGCAACATAAAAAAGATGAATATACAGAACTTTCCAGAAATGTGAAACAGGTACAATGTGTTAAGTAAAGGAAAAGAACCTTGCACCATTATCTGATTCCCGCTTGACATTTTCTTGCTTGGTTTAAATGTGCATCAGAAGATGTTGGGTACAACATGTAATAAAGTTTCTCGGCTTTTCCAAACCAGGGAGTTTAATGCGAAGGCAGGAAAAAAGAAGAAGAAATGGATAACTCAAAAGTAATACAAAGAGAACTTTGAACTATGATAAAATCCAGTATAAAAGCATAAAAAGAACTCCAGGATTAACTGACCCTATCCAAATACACCAAACTATACATATCACAACAGCAGAATCGCTTAAGCAAACTCAAAGCATATTTAATTATATTCTTGAAGATCTCAAAAATGGATCTCAAAAATGGCACTTCATATTGCTAGACAACAATAAGATTTACTTTCTCACACAAAATACTAAACACCAAAATAACCACCTTTTAAGAACCTAATATAGCTTCTATATATTCTCTAATATAACTAAAGATCCAAAGTGTTTTAAAATACTCTCACAGCTATTCATGACAAAGGCCACAGCACAATATTACATTATGAAATTGATCCTGGGTGAGAGTTCCAGATAGAAAATGCACGTGTTCACAAGAAAAGAACACTCAGCAAAATTATTCTCTCACATTCACATTTTTGTTGTCTATTGTCTTTTTCACGATAGCTAGAATGTAATTAAAGCCATAAAAAGGAGCTTGGTCGCAAGGAACTTCCAAACATGAATGCGGCAGGCCAGGGCTGAGAACTCTAAAGACAAAATAATACCCTTAAAATAGATTGATATTAGGTCAGTGAAAGAACCAGACATGTTCCAATTGCCAAACAAGAAGATCTTACTTGTAGACATAGATAGAATTTCTCTTTCTTTGCAATCCAAATTTCTTCCAAGCAATGCAAATGTACGGTCAAGGGTATAGAGCACTCTGTAAAGAGGACTTGCTCTGTGGCCTGAGAAGGTTCTGCAATTTTCTTTTTGAACAAAGATAGAATTTTGATCATCCTTTAATTATGATATTACTAACAAGTACGATGTGTGGGTGCAAACTTTCTTCAATTGTATTATCTAGTTCAACCTCTTGATGTCCTATTTTTGCAAAATAATGAGATGTTGGGTAGTCTTCCTTGTCTTGTCAATCAGATTGGGATGAGTCAGCAGGTCAGAATATGAGGAAAGACTAAGTGCTTTTGAAGTTTTTTGCCCTCTATTTCTTCCAATTCTATCGATTTATTGAGGGTCAAATGCTCATTGCAAAGTATGTGACTACTATTGTGAGGACCCGTGCGGGCATGTGTTTAGTCCCACATCGGTTATTTGCTGGATAGATCTTGGATATTTATACAGGATCAAGGAACCTAAATAGTACCTTCTGGCTAGCCATTTTGGGTGAGGTTCTGGGTTGTGACAAATGGTATCAGAGCGGACTCGGCTCATAATCTATGTAGACTAGAGAACACTGTAGCACGGATCTATTGGGGCTGACCACGAGCCGATCGTGGTGTTTGTTATTAGATTTGAATGGATTTGAACCCTTAGCTTGACGAGGGCGTCAGGACTTGAACGGGGAAAGTATGTGAGGACCCGTGCGGACGTGTGTTTAGTCCCACATCGGTTATTTGCTGGGTAGATCTTGGGTACTTATACAGGATCAAGGAATGCAAATAATACCTTCCGGCTAACCACTTTGGGTGAGGTCCTGGGTTGTGACAAATGGTATCAGAGCGGACTCGGCTCATAATCTATATGGATTAGAGGACACTATAGCACGGATCCATTGGGGCTGACCACGAGCCGATCGTGGTGTTTGTGATTAGATTTGAATGGATTTGAACCCTTAACGAGGACGTCAGGGCATAAACGGGGGGAGTATGTGAGGATCCGTGCGGGCGTGTGTTTAGTCCCACTTCGGTTATTTGCTGGATAGATCTTAGGTACTTATACAGGATCAAGGAACCCAAATAATACCTTCCGGCTAGCCATTTTGGGTGAGGTCCTGGGTTGTGACAACTATATCCTAGCTGAAGTTGTAGGACCTAAGTAGGCTCAAAAAAAAAAAATCCTTGCACAGAAACAACTGATTTCCAACGGCACATAATTTCTGAGTATGACATTTACTTTGTTGAGTCAGATTATTCTCATCACTCATTGGCATAAGGTTTCCTTTTTTTCAATCTTAAAGTGATTTTGAGGATTGTTGCCGAACTTATGATCAAAGCACAGCACTGATTCTACTTGTTACAATTATTGGTTGGTTTTCCTTGTGGAAGCACACCCATAAAGGGGGTAAAAATGCTTGTATTATGGTTTTAAGTGTAATTAGAGAAACCATCATAAAGGATAACAATATCAAGAACATTGCCACGAATCTCTCCTTGTCTTGAGGTGACTGGGCAAAATGGATGTATTGTCATTAAATACTAATACATAAATTGATCTAAACTCAGAGATGAAGCAAACATGAACTTAGGCAACCAAAAGAGAGAAAGGAAAATTACAAAGTTATTTGTGACTTGCTATTCTGTTGAAAGGTCTCTTAGAAACATAAATGATCAAGATCTCACAACCTATAGGGTAATGTGCTCTAATCCACTTGTTCTAGTGTTTAAGATAGAAGAACAGTTGGCCTTTTCTTTTGAACATTTTCACCCCTATCAGTGATAGTTCAAATTTTACTAATTTAATGGTCAACAGCTACAGTGATTCAAGCGAAGTTATCAAGCAATGAACCTAATCATTCAGCTGATAAACATCAATCTTGTTAAAATAAGCCATACTTATTGATGCTGAATCATAAGCAGAACTTAAAATTGACACTCTTACCATCATCTTCCACGCAAGAAACCCTAGAAGCCCTCCTCTTTCGTTCTCATCACCATCTCCAATCCTATAACTCCCGACCCCTCCTCTTCTCATCACATCCTTCACGAACATCACCGCCTGGTCCTTTTTCCGTCTCTCCCAGTACAAAGAAACCGCCTTTTCCACCATACTGAAACCCGGCTCCAGGCCAACACAGTCCATCTCGTTGAGCAGCGCCACCACATCATCCACCGCATGATCCCCACCAATCAGCCGCTCAATCCACCCGCACACGATCGACACCATCAGCTCCATCGTCTCCCCGTCCACCCGGTTCTCCTTCCGGAGCCAGTCAAAGACCTCAAGGGCACAGTACGAGTCCCTCCCCTCCTGGGCGAAGTAGACCAGCACCAGCTGAAGCTCACGGGCAGAAAGCCGCTCCACCATCTCCCCAAGAACGTCGGAGGGATCTCGAACCATCCGCTCCAGCTCCTCGATCGCCTCAAAGAACCCCTCCCCCATTTCCTCCTCATCACTCGTCATAATCCGATCAAATCGAACAGACCGCAGCCGCTTGATCGTTAGAGAATAAGCAATTCCAATTCCGCCGAAATCCTGAAAGCTAGGGTTTCGGTGATCGGATATTGATGCAGAAACCCTGAGAAGAAGAGGAGGCAAGAGAAGAGATCTCGGATCGGATCGATGGAAGTGGAGACGGCTGCGGGAGGAGAGGGAGGAGGAGGAGGAGAAAGGGAGAGAGGAACCGATGGGAGGAGCGAGAGCCATGACTTCAGGGCGATTCGAGCTCGGCCATGGGGCAAGAATTAGGGTTTAGAAGAGAAGACCCTCGCGAAGAAATGGGCGTCGGTGGAATCTGGGAAGAGGAGAGCCATTTTAATTCGAGTTTTTTTTTAAAAAAAAAATAATCTATTCTTCTCTCGAACTCTTTTCTGGAGCAGAGGGAGTGGAGCCGTGTCCGGAAAAGCGCCAGAAGACTGAAGCTTCGACCTGCACGCACGCCCCTGAATTTTATCTGGAAGACTGGAATCGTGGCAAGGCGTAAAATAACGCCTTAAACCGTTATAATTGAGCCCACCAAAGTCATTGATAGAGGGCAAACAGTGCGATTGACCAAGTGACTTTATTTACGGCCTGTTGCTGGAAATTGGACCCGGAGGCGGTCGTCCGTCGAGGAGAGGGAGCGGTCGGTGGGCGCAGGAGAGTGGTGGTCCGTCGGCGGGCGGCGTCCTCCGTCGGGGTGCCTGCAGAAAAGCCGGTGGCCGGATTTTCCGGCGCCGGCTCTCCGATGCTTAAGTCAGAGGGGGGCAATCAGTGTTCAAAGGAGAAAGAAGACAGACAGTATATTTTTAGTTTTCTGTGTCCTCCCCCCCTTTTGAGAAGCGAGGGTTCTCTTTTATAGGAGGGTTGGTGTACCTGTGATGTGATGGGGCGAGGCCGTCGTACGGCTCAGCATGTTGCTTGGACTGGCAAACGATCGGACGAATCATTACATTAATGTCGGAAATGAGGCCGTCGTACGACCCGAGCTGGCACGTGATCAAGTGAATTATTGCATTGGTGTCGGAGGTGAGGCCGAGATCAGAGACTTATCACGGTTGATTGAACTCCGCTGAGCTGATTTGTCGTGGAGAGCCATGGGTCCGTAGACAATAGGAGCCATGCGCATTAATTGTTGAGTAAGCCGGAGGTGCGCATTAATTATTGAGTAAGCCGGAGGTGCGCATTAATTGCTGAGCAGGCCGGAGAGGCACATTAATTGTTGAGTGAACCGGGGGTCTGCAGAGGCCATGCGCATTAATTGCTGGGGCAGTGGCAGGATATGGCCCTCGGCCGGACTTCGGAGGGGTTCGACCGTAGTAGGTGGTCGACAGGGACAGACCTTTGAAGTCGGGAATTCTCCAGGTCGGAGGTTCTGAGGTCGGACGCCGACCTCAGTCGTCCGAGGTCGGCGGCCATGCGGCCATCCAGTGGCGGGGTTACTATATTACCGGGGGAAAACTGTATTCTCCCAAAACGGCCCATCATTTCAAAGATTTTATCTAAAATGGCTTTCTTCCTGTTATTTTTTTTCTGATTTTGTTGATTATATTCATACCCGACATGTGTAAGCTGTTGTTATACTTAAAAAAAACATTGACTGCCATAATAATTACAATAATCATTATTGATTTAAATAAAAATAATTTTATTTTTTTAACATTTTTACAAAATCATTATAATGATTGTTCCACGATAAATGAAAACATCAAAATTATCTCTCTTTAACTTTTATTCCATAAAATTTATATTTCAAAAAACTACTATTTTACTTTAGAAATATAAATAATAATTATTATTTATATTATATTGTAATAAATGATATATTATGATAATTCATATACCCGTTATTACGGGGTGATCAAAATAGTTGTAATGGCCAAGATATCGGTTATAGTACCAGCATATAAAATCCCATATTTGGTCGGAAGGAGTTGGAATCTGAAATTGGAGTGAACATGAACGGCTCCCACTTCAGCCGTTTGATAAGTTGCATTCCTTCTTTTTTTTTCTGAATGTCGGCCTCTATGCTAGGCCCATATGGTTCTACAAGCAGGCACAAGATTGGGTTTAATCTAGATAAATTAATTGACACGCAGATCCTGAGGGTTGTAAGGATGATGTGGTGGAGGTCATATATCAATTAAGAGGATTACAGAATTTGATGTATAAGCCTTCTGGTTTAAAAATAATAAATAAATAATGTACAAGGTGTGTGTTAAGCTTATCTGAATCCGGGCAAATAATGGCCCATTTCATATTGCTTTTTTTTCTTCTGTTTTTTGTTTTCAAAAACCTGAGAAAACTAAAATGAACTATACTGAGTTCATATATAATGAAATCCTTTTACTTTCTAAAGTCGTTTGTAAAATCTTTACAACTTTTTAATCAAATATTATTGCTTTAAAAAAGGAATGAGAATAAAAGTAAAGAACAACAGAAGATTCATACAAATGATATCTTCAACGCCAATCTCCATATGGAATTGCTCTAATCTGAGAAGAAATAAGAAGATATGGCTAAGTTTTCACAAGTTCCCTAGGGGAAGAAGACTGTGATAAATGGTAGCCAAATAGAACGATCAAGTTTATTCCAATGTCACTGATGAATTAACCAATATTAATCGAAGGAAAGGCTTAGAGCCTCAGGGAACATATCAATTTCTCCCAATGCCAAGCAAACCAATAAATTCCGCACGCGAACGATTAGCTTCACCCAACAAATCACATGCAGAATACCTCAAAAAGAATAATAGAATGATCATATAGTAGCCCACTCTCATTGATCATGCAAAAAGAATTTGAAGTAGACAAGATTCTAACCTCATCAAATTATACCTAATAACGCCATATAATACGTGTTTTTTTTTTTTTTGAAAGATCACTAAAAGTACATGGTTGGTAATAATCGAATCATATGCCAAATTTTAATTAAATTCCTCGAGTCTCTAACTATCTTTTCACCTTATACTAAGAAAATGAGCTGAATTGGTACACATCACTGCCTCAGTAGAAATAGTCTATAGGAGCTCGCACCAAAATATCAATACTATACATAGGAGGAGAAAGCATGACATGGGCATGGCATGATGGAGATTTGGCATTCGGCATCATGGCTATATGGTTTATATGACATGCATGGATGATAGAGTACAGAGGCAGAAATCCTTGAGTTGATCCGCATTCACAGGGATCACGTATGACCATACGCCATATTATATGCTTTGTTTTGTTGACCTTTGCAGGTTGGGTGTGCTGGTGAATCTTTCCACACCAGACCAGCTATATAAAATCCAGACCAACCGGGGCCAATTCAATATACCTCTTAGAGTCTTACACTAACAACTATACTAATTATTGTTCCTCGCATATTTCACTAATATGACACTCCAAAAATATTCTTTCTTAAGATACCTAACCCACAGAAGGATGCCCTAGATGCCCCCAAGTAGATTACTAGTTGAAGAGTGACTTGAAGCCATTCTGAAATCTAAATTCAAGTCTAAAAGTTTACAGGGTTGGATTTGTATCTTGCTGAACTGATATATTAAGGAGTCGAGCATCGGTCAGAAATTAGGTATGTGATTTATTAATATTCCATGCTCTCATACAATGTATAAATTTAATGCAAAAAATTGAAATACATACTATTTTGTTTTTTTTTTATCTTTTCATCAACACAAGAGAAATTAAATGCAGATTTGCCAGCACCCTCTGGAGTCTGTGTGCCCCCCTCAAAATAAAATACTTTATGTGGCTGTGTTGGAACAACAAGTTGAATGCTAGAGATGTAATTGGTATAAAGCTCCAGAAAAAATTAGGAAGCTATATTTTTTGCCAGCCTGCAACTGAAACTCTCGATCAACTTTTTGTTGATTGCCTGTTTTTTTGTACTATTTGAAAATCCTTATGCCTGCTTATGGGAGTTTTGCCATCTTTCAAATCTTTTGAAGAACTATGTGTGGGTTGGACCAGAAGGAACTTTCCAAGGACGTACTACTCATTGTGTGATGCTAATGCTTGTAGCTGCCATGAATTGGGACATCTGGAGAGAGAGGAATTCAAGAATTTTTCTGAACAAGCAGAAATCCATGACTACAATAGCCTCAGAGGGTCTCAGTTTGTTTAATAACTGGTCGATGCTTTGTAGTAACAAACAGCTAACTGAACATGGCAGCTTGTGGCACAAAAATCAAAAAATTGGCTACTGTATTTTCTAATGTTTGAAATTCAGAAGACTAGAGTTGGATTCAGTTGAAGATTATCTTTTAGAATGTCGAATTTCAAATGTGCTGTCTTCATAGAAGTTTTCTTCTCCATGTTTAAATAGAATTTTCACCTACCCTGTTGCTTTCTTTTTTGTCAGTCAGTATTGCAGTGTTATTTTGTCTCCTACTATCTTGTTATGGGTAAACTTCATCTACCCCTGTAATCAAAAGTTCTTTGCAACTGCCGCTGTAATTACATCCTATATCTGAAAAGCTCTTTTCAATCTGCAATAAGGCGGGTGGTGTTCTTACCTCCCTTCTACACACACACACACAAAAAAAATAAAAATCTTGACTGAGTTAGTTTTCCTATTAGGTTTCAAACTCACTGAATGCAGTTTAGTGAATTTTAGCTTTGATCTATTGGATATACTATAACCAATTGTGTGATACTTGCAGAAAAATTATTTGAAGACATTTGCTTGTGACTCAAATTTATGTATTAGGCTTAAAGAAGAGAAAAAGATATACTACAGTGACTTCCATTAGTTGTGGGGGGAATACTTTGAGGAATAGTTATAAAGAGAATTGGAAAATGCTAGCTCTGGCAAAGGATGCGGCAATGGAGGAAAAAACATGGAGATCTAATTCATGAAGCTAACCCAGAATTACTGAGATATCATGATTTGTCTATGACAATAGTGTATTACAGAATATTTTTTGGAGAACAGTTTAGGCTGCTCATAACTAGTTGTGGATGGTGAGATGGGGCAATGGATTGAGTTCCCATGCTCCTGATGAATCACTTTCATCGCATGTGTACCGGATGCCATAAGGTGTAATTCATGGGAGACATTGGATCCCACTTGGCACACCATAGCATATTTCTGCCTGCAAACTAAACCAGTTCCTTGCTTCACTTCTACATGCATGACCATAATTCAAATGATTTCTTGACATGACCTGAGAATCCACGACTGTCTACTACATTACAGAACTTACACAACTGACCCTATTTATTATTTTGAAAAAAGTTATTTAGGTGCACAAAACTTCTACTGCAATGTATGAAGCTTTAATTTCAGAGAGTCTTTCCATATTTTAAACCCATAAAAACAGTCATGATGAAGCAACCTTACCGTCGCATTAAGCCCTACCCTCCACCCAAGTTATTATTCACATCTCATAAATTTTTGGCATGCTTTTGATTCTTCCTTGATGCCTTGAACTTTTCAAACAACACATAACCTCTATTGAAGTAGTTTTGAAACCTTCAAATTCTTGACTTGAGAGGAAGTTTCTTAAAAGATGAGGAGATGGCAGATGCTTATTGGACCGAGCCTTACTACCAAGCACGACTTTCGCAACATACAAATGAGTTGACGATAGCATCATAGACGAAGTAACATGCACTAATTGGTGATTGGAAGTTTAGTCTGCACCTAGTATGAGCTTACCTTAAGGACATTTTAGCAAAATACTCAGAAAATAACACATCCCAGAAGAGGGGTGCAACCTTATACCTTAGTTCGCATTGCAACCTTATCTTTATATCATTGATTTTGAATGACACCACATACTTTTCATGCATGCGGACGATGAAGTGAACATGTCCAGTGCTATTTAACTTTAGGGCTTGTTTGGTTCATGACCGAAGTCAAAATCGAAATCAGAATAGATTGGAATCGAAATCGAAATAGCCATTCCTATTCCTCATGATATCAGAATGAAAATAAGACTCATTCTAATCAAACAGTTAGAATAGTAGTCACCTATTTTTTTTTATATCTGAGATTTTAACTTTTTTCAACCAAACAATTGCCCTGACGCAGTCACATTCTAGAACGCCAAAAACAAAGCTAAGTTCTAAAATCTTCTCAGGAACGCATGGGATCATTTTGGCAAGAGTAGGTAACCAGTGGACTTCCGCAAGCCTAATTTCACCCGTCATACAAGCCTTCATCCGACCCGATACGTTGCGCGGAATGAGCCGTTGGGCTCTTTCTTTTTTGAATAAAACCAGATGAGAAGAATCTATCCTACGGTTTTATGCTCTTTTTTTTATGCATGCCGTGACAAACCCGTCAGCTTCTATTGAGGGTTTTTGCGGAAAGCGAGGGCAAGTGGATCCCACTTTTTTACTTTTTTATTTTTTTAAAATAACATACCGACACGCAAGCATACCAATTATATGTAATTCTATGCTAAATAAAACTATATGTATTAATTAAATCACGAGCACCAAAGATTGCTAAGTTATTCACTACGGATCTAGTAATTCTCTCCAATACGGTGTGTAATTTTTGAGACTATTAGTTGTTGTTGGGACCAACTTGTCAGAATTTGTTTATTATTGGGCGGATCAAAATGCTCCCTGTCCAAGACAGGAAAAGAGTTAGGCATGATTTTATTGATATTTTAATCGTTCATAAAGTAAAGTATATTTTTTTCTTTCATCGTCTTTTTTAAAATAATCAAATTTATAACATAATATATTTACTTAATTAAATATATTTGCATGCCTTGAATGATGTTTCAATTGTCTTTTTTTTTTTTTTTTTTTTTTTGGAGCTATACTTGCAGTCGTAAATTCAAACCCATTTTACAACGAATTCTTGTACCCACAATTTTTCGATCCAAAATTTTGTGGATCCCGCATCTTGATGACTAATGAGACACAATTCAATTGACCAAAGGCGAGTGGAAGAGAGAGAGAGGATAGAGATGGAAAAGAGAGCTGAAATGGAGACAAAGAGTAGTTTCCATTGATTATAAACATGGACCCCAACATCCTGAGAGCCGAGTGGAAGGAAGGGAGGGGAATATATTGTAGCTTAAGTCTTCTCTATTTTCTTCCAAAATGTAAAGAAATTTAGTCTTCTAAAATAAAATCAAGAGTTAATTTGTATAATTGATCACTAGGCTGAATAAAGTATGATATAGGTCATGAGATAAAGATAAAATATTTTATGTACAGGAGTATGACTCACATCCAAGCGTGTGACAACGCCAATTAATTGGATGCGAGTGGTAGTAATTCCTATGGCTCTATTGGTGGTTTCTAATATGTTGCTTTTATCAAAAATTTAAACAAGCTAGGCTAATGTAATGCGCATGGAGGAAAGCAGTAACAGTGTTTTCCTTCCAGAAGAAAGGGTTAGGTAACTTGTATTAGTCATTTGTCATTCCAAGATATTTATGTGAGACTTGGATGGTGATTGGAGGAGTGTTAATTAATTTCCACATCCATGGAGATCGGACAATAAATGAATATAACGATGATGCAAGGATTCATGTTTGAATCCCTCAAGATGTGATATGATATTTATTCTGTAGTAGACCATCTGGTGTGAAATGAAAGTGAAGGTGTCGTCCTTTTGAAATTCTCCCATGGAAATACTACAAAATTCTCAGGCAATTCTTTTTTTTTTTTTTTAAAGCAAAGCAAGAATAAGATTTAGAACTGTAATTATTATCAAACTTGCTTAATTAAAATGCTCTCAACTCTAGAGCTATTCCAAATAAAAACACATAGTAAAAAATTATAATTACCCCAGGAAGAATAACTAACTCTATTCCATTTTTTTTCTGCAATGTCAATATTATTGCCTTGTGATATCATATTAGGCCATTGTGCCAATGAGTACATTGTACGTTAAGATCCTATCTGAAAACCTGATGCCATGTTAAGATTCTATATAAAATTTTGAGCATTTAGATAGATCGATCGGTGCAATAGTATATAAGAACCACAAGAGTCCTTAATCTATCCGATATGGGACTATTATTCCTTAACATATCCAAAGACGTAAAGAAAGTAGGGCAGCTTGCGTTATTTTCATCAAGGCAAAAGTTTAGAGAACGAGTTAGGTATATGTGACGTATGCACTAGAGACGATGAACATGGTTGGCATATGTTCTCATGCAAACTATCTTCTAGCTATTTAATTTTTTTTTCCCTTTTTTTAGAAATCTTCTTTTGCATAAGGAAAAAGAAAAAGGGCAGGGGGGCACTCGGGTTGCACATGTTGCGCATACAACCGGAAGTTTCAAGCTACTCCACCATGCACGCCCAACCTTCTCCTGAAAATGAAATAAGCCATTACCTGATTCGAACATTTCAAGCGCCTTCAACCCCTAAACATGCATCATTTTAACTAGCCCCAGTTAAGATTAATTGGATCAATTTAAATAAATTAATAAAGAATTAATATATGAACTTTGATACAAAACCAGACCAACACACTTATAACTAGATACTAAAAGGCACCTAATCTGGTCATTATACCACCAACCAATATGGTAAATATGCTTCCAAAAGTTCAAAGGACCTCGAAGAATGTCACAAATTAGGCTCCACAAAGCTCAAGAAAAGAAATCCCTCCCCATCTCATCTGGGTGCAGCTTTGGCCCCTACGCGGGTCGCGTCCATGGACCCGTACCCAACCCTCATAAACGCTATTTTTAAGTTATCGTACGTTAACCTGCTGATACTTTGTCTCACAAAGTCTGCTTAATTTCCGGCCGGGACCAAGAATGTTATTGCTGCAAACGTAGTGGTTGTCCCTTAACTAGCCCCAGTTAAGATTAGTTGGCTAAAAAAAATCATAAACAAAGAATATATGAACTTTGACACAAAACCAAACCAACATATTTAAAACTAGATACTAAATGGCACATAATCTGGTCATTACACCACCAACCAATATGGTAAATATGCTTCCAAAACAAGGACAATTCACATTCCTATAAGTCAAAGAAAGTCATCAAACAGGGACCACAACAATCATGATTAAATCTCCATCCAAAAAGAGCTCCGTGCCCTTCTAATCTTGGTGTACATTGGGCTATATGGATCAAATTATTTTATTAAATAAGTAACCCAATTCGAGCAGCAACAAGTTGAATCAAGTTAAATAGTTTTAAAGAGGTTGAATAATATTGCCGCTTCTGAAAGCAGTGGTTGTCAGATGTGATAGGTTCGAGGACTAGCCGCACCGGGCAAGTTCAAGTTGTGGAATTTTTTTCTGTGGTCCCGGACTCCAAATTCAATCATTTGGGTGTCCTACTTAGAAAAAAAATGTTGTTGGTTTGCGCTGTGATGGACTCAAGAGTCTCGGTACCAGTTTCCATGCAGGATTTAAATCTTTGACAGCTTCGGGTGGTTATTCTCAAGAAAAAGGAGGATAAACAACCGCTCCAGTTGGCTTCTTGGTAGACCGCAAGGCTGGTTTTAATCCTTGACTTGATTGGATGGGCTGGAATGGCTGGCCAAGGGGGACGGAACGACCCAAATATGTTAGGAAATTGTCATCTTTCTTTGAGAAAAAGATAGATAGCGATCAGCCATAAATATATTACATGAATTTTTCAACATATGAATGTTCTTGACATTAACATGCAAAGAAGAAAATTCCAAATTGCGAATCCCTCACTTCTCTCTTATATATTTGGGTGTAATGCTGATAACCTCCAAGAATTTTTGTCTAATTATAGAATAGGAACATGTCTCCTTCGAAGTTTTTGTCTAACACTTGTGCTGAGGAGCCGTTATCAAGCATTACACCTTCTCTACTTAACTCCTGAAAGGTAGACAACTAGGAGCGATCAAAATAAACATGCAAATTAGCTCCAGAATCAAGCAACCAATCACAAGAAGAATAGACACAGAATATTAAAGGGTTTGATTTTCTAACCTAAAGAAAGATCCAGAACCATCTTCAACCATGTTCGCTTGAGGTTTAGATAATCCTTTCTTCCAAGATTCAGTCTTTTTATGGTAGTAGTCCTTCGCCATATGATTGATCTGTCTGCACATGAAGCAGAAGGTCTCCTTCCTTTTTGGCTTCTCATTTGGATGGTTATGGATTTTAGGAGGTTTAGAGGAAAAAAATTCCAAATTGTGAATCCCTCACATATTTGGGTGTAATGCTTGATAACCTTCAAGAATTTTTGTCTAATTATAGAATAGGAACATGTCTCCCTTAATGAATTCCAATGTTTTACAAAATTGTATAGCGGAAAGAATGCCTTAAGATTAAACTTCCGAAATTACCGGTTGCATTTGGCCATAGGAAGTGGCTACAAGCTAGCTAAGTGACAGGCTATGACGATCTATTTTATGAGTACATGCTAAAGCAATAATTTTATGCCACTTGGGCTGTGGAGTGAATCCCAGTATCATCGCATGAGTCACAGTCATTCCATGCACTGATTTGCTTCCAATGCCTGTGTGTGCACTGAGCGTAACTTCAAGATCAGGTATTTGTGAGCTAAAAAGGCATTACTTGAGTTGATATAGTAGGGATGTTTTTATCAAGGAAGAGCAGAGAATAACGTTCAACAAACTCTCTGAGCCGTGAGATTATTCTTTGTTCAGGTGGCCTAACATTGTAAAACTAACTGCTTTTAGCCTGTTATAATAAGTGGAGGATGAGTATTCTACGTTGAAAAATAATGGAACTGATAAGTTGCATGTAATTAGCCAACATGACGAGAGGTGTGGAGAAAAAATGCTGCGAGATTATTTTTGGGCAAGTTAGATTAATTCCGTGATTCTCGACGAGAGAGTGACATCTATCTTCAGGTCTCGGTCTCGCCGACAGCTCGCATCAAAGAGTCAGCAACGTGATCTCACAGAGTTCCTACTTCCCACCGCTCCTCCACCTCACCCTTCTCTCTCTCATAGCCATACATGCATGCATGCGCATGTGTTGATGTTGCCAAGGCTTACATGTATGCGTATGTATGGGTGCATGGTGTTCCAACTCCATGCGCGCATAAGCAATTAGCTTCCGCGTGTGAACATCCCAATATCAACACATGCCCACTCATGCATAGGCTATACATAGAATGGGGGGAGAGAGAGAGAGAAAGAGTTGTCTCTGAGCGTTAGGATTAGGGTTTTTGGAGGTTCTTCCTTGTTTCTCTCTCTCCAGATGTCAGCTAAGATGATATGATGGCGAATTGATGATCTAACCCATCTCGCTTGCTTGATGGGATCACCATCGATCGGTGGGCCAATCCAGTCTCAGGTGTTCCTTGGATTCTAGAGGAAGTGATCGGGCAATTGGAGATGGTTAGAGCTACCTCTTGGTTTATCTTGCTAATTTCATCCTTGAGTGAGAACTAAGGAGTAGGAAGTATGATGGCAAAGAAATTTTCTGAGAAATCTACTGACAAAGAAGAAGATGAGGAGGATGGTGATGAAAACCCAAGACATGGAGGAAGCTCGAGCAATAGCACGACTGATGAAAGCAAGAAGAAGGGGAGCTCAGGATCCGTACGGCAATACATCCGATCGAAGAATCCTAGGTTACGATGGACACCGGATCTCCATCGTTGCTTTGTTCATGCTGTCGAGAGGCTCGGTGGCCAAGATCGTGAGTTGATCATGATACTTTCTGATGCGCAATAAGATATGGATTCTTACCGATTTTCTATTTTAAGATTTCATCAATCTGTTCGTCTTCTTCTTCACTCTTGAGGTGCAGGAGCAACGCCTAAGTCAGTTCTCCGGTCGATGAACATCAAGGGCCTTAGCATCGCTCATATCAAGAGTCACTTACAAGTAATTTCTTCAACTAATCTGATATTACTATTCATATATGTTAAATTTCCTATTTCCTTCTCTTTATAATGGTGAAATTTGTTTGATGTCAGATGTATAGGAGCAAAAAGATTGATGAATCCGGTCAAGGTAAGCTAATTCTCGATGGAAGGCACTATAAGAAAGCTCAAAATAGGATTTATTATTTCTTCATGGATGATATATACATAGTTTAAGGCTCACCTTTAAAATTGCAGTTACAGATGATTTTTTTTTTTTTTGCTAAAACGGAAGTATCATGCAGTTACAAATGATTCGAAGAACATGGTTGAAGACAGGGAGCGGTACGCAGACAGCTTTAACCATCTTCCCATGTTACGTGACTTTCATCAAAGACCTCATACCTGTTCAAGGTTTATTTAGTTCATTAGATTACAACCATCCTTCATTAATTGTTATAGAAACATGCTCAACTTAAGCAATCCCATGACATACTATATATCCTTATTCCTAACCAGATATGACTCTTCTTTGAATGGTCATGGGTATTGGGATACCATGAGTCTGGGGCTTCACAGTTCAGCTGCAGAGATGATCTTCAGAGGTCATCAAGGTGTGAATGTGATGGGCATTCGGGATATCCATATGGGCAGTTTTACTCGAAACGATCGAGCTAGCAGCGAGGGCGGAACATTTGAAGATTTCCATCAGCTATATGATCATAAAATTGGAAGACACCAGTTCAGACCAAGAGGAGTAGAACCCTACTCCATATCCCAGTTGCATGAAAGAGGAATCCAGCAGGCTGGTCGATTTAGCAAGACCTGCACCCAAGAGATTGAACAGCAAAGAACGACACCATCACCGAGCCTGGGAGGGCAACGCATGATGAGATGGAGATACGACGATCACGGGCCGGATCTGGATCTATCGCTTAACATCGCATCGAGGCATGAGAAGAGGAAAAGAGATTGGGAGGCTGAGGAGGCAGACAATAGTTTATCCCTCGCCTTGATCTCTCCTTTCTCAAAACAGGAAGGATGTTCCAGAGATGCCGAGAGAGCCTCAAAGCTAATCAGTTTGAAAGAGAGAGACTACAGTGGGGAGCATGCAAGAGGGACAAGTACTCTAGATCTGACTATATGAGTTGAATGTAGTGAGATCTTGTGGTACTTGTCCGAAGGAAGGTTGGAAGATAGCCCACACGCACTAGTTGCTACTCTTTTAGTTTGTATTGTACTCACTACGTAGGTTTTGGAGCCCAATAGGATTCTTCAGAGACTTCCATATAAGCTTTTCCAAGTTCCAAACGAAGGCCAAGCTCAAAGAGACCTTGGAAAAAATTGGTGATCAGGAGCACGTGGTCTGACCTGCGTGCCTTTTTCGTCGTGGAATTCAATGATGGCGTATGAAGTTGGAACGAGCGGATGCCGTTGACGAGATTCCTACACCGACTTTCGACTTACCCCTGCCTATCTGCCGAGCTTCCTGCCATTGATTTCGATGGCCAATGGCACTGTTGTAAGAATAGTCTACTGTACTAATAAATAATTATAGTGAACTTTCCTCTCTTTTTTTTTGTTTTTATTTAACAAGATTTAGGGACCACTTAGGACTCTCATATGCTTTATTTTCCTGCTATTTCATTTATACTAGGTCATGTCTTGCATTAGTACGTATACTTTCCTTGTTTGATGGTAACCATACAGCTCTTTTAAAACTTCTTTTTCCTTTAAACATGTAAACAAAAGCGGTCACTCTTATCATTAAGTTGTTTTTTATTAAGAAAACCAAAATTAATTTGTTGCGATAGTTTTGATATATTTGGTTAATCATAAAAAAGTGGTATATCCTATAGTGACTTAAGTTTAGTTGAGAATCTATTTTCTAAAAAAGTTGTATAAAATACCTATCATACATTTAATAAAGAGGAAGACTTTATACATGGGTTTTGATATCTTAAGGGTACTTTTAGAGAAAAAGAAAGGACTCCAATTGCCAACCATTGGAAAAGTAGCTTTTTCGTACGTGTCCTCCATGATTTTTTTTCATAGAACATGAGAATCTTATTTTATAGAAATGCCACTTTTTTCATTTTTCTTTTTTGAAAACTCCAACAAAATAAAGGTGTTTTTTGTTTGTTTTTCAATTAACCACACTCACCCCATTCTTTTCATGCATGAATTGAGTCCTAAGATTGTGTGAGACGATAAAATAATATATTAATATTTGTAAATGATTTGAAATAATTAAAAGCATGTGCCTCCAATGTGGCGCCAAACCAATGTCAAATTATACCAGATAATTGGTATGGTTGATCGTATTTTAGATTCTAAAACCTGCCAATAGATCTCGGCAATAAGATAAATTTGCCGTTCAAACAATTTTTTTTGGAGAAATTACTTCCGCACCCTCCAAAAGACTCCACTATAACCGTAAATCCCAGTTGACTAGTTTCATAACAACTGGTCCAGCACATTTTCAACTATTTTTTTATGAGACGAAAGTACCCCTCCCTCATAAGTACCCGGTTTCTTCTTCCCAAACCGAAACTCACCTTCTTCTTCCCTCATTACGCCTTCCTATCCCCCGCCACGGCTGACGTCCACTCCCCCGTCCACCGCCTCGATGCTCTCCAATCCGCCGCCGCACTCATCTTCCTCCTCCTCGCCGCCGCCACCACCCTCCTCCCGCGCCCCCACTCCCAACCTTCTCTTCCTCCTCGCTTCGCTCGCCTTTGCCCTCCTCTCCGCAGCCTCCGCCCACTCGACCGCCGCCTACTAGATCTCCGACCTCCAGGCCAAGTGCGACTCCCTCTCCGCCGCCGCCTCCCTTGCCCTCGCCATCCACGCGCGCTTCTTCCCCACCATTGCCGCCCGCAAGAGGATCCGGAGGAGAAAAGGTCTCGGTCGCGCTCCACCGGCCACGTCGTCAAGCCACCGCCGGCCTCAGCACTCTTCCGGCGCTACCAGCCTCGCAGGAGGAGAAGAAAGAAGAAAAATTTTCCGAAAGAAGAAAAGAAAAAAGGAAAGGAAAAAGAAAAGAAAGAAAAAGAAAAAGGAAAAAAAGAAATAAAAAAAGAAAAGAAAAATAAACAAATAAATAAATAAATGCATAAATATATATATATATATAAATGAATGAATAAATAAATAAACAATTAATATAATAAATAAATATATTTCAATAAAATAAAATAATAAAATAAATAAATAAAAATTAAATAAATAAATAATGATCCGACACTCTTTCGGCGCCGCCGACCTCGCGGGAGAAGAAGAAAGGAGGGAGGAGAAGAAAGAAGAAAGAAGAAGAAGCTTCGGAAAGAACAGAAGAAAAAAGATAAGAAAAGAAAAAGAAAAAAATAAAAAAATAAAACGGAATAAAAGAAGAAAAAATAAATAAATAAATGCATAAATATATATATGAATGAACGAATAAATAAAAAAATAATTAAGATAATAAATAAATATATTTCAATGAAATAAAAATAATAAATAAATAAATAACTAAATAAATAAATGACGATCCTGCACTCTTCCGGCGCCATCGGCCTTGCGAGAGGAGAAGAAAGGAGGGAGGAGAAGAAAGAAGAAAGAAGAAGAAACTTCGGAAAGAAGAGAAGAAAAAAGAAAAGAAAAAAAGAAATAAAAAAAAAAGAAATATATATATATATATGAATGAATGAATAAATAAATAAATAATATAATAAATAAATATATTTTAATGAAATAAAATAATAAATAAATAACAATCCAACACTCTTCCGACGCCGGAAGAAAAGAAAAAAAAGAAAAGGAAAGAAAAGAAAAAGAAAAAAAAATAAAGTTAACTCATCATTGCAATAATATAGCATGACACATATTTAAGTAAGCTTGGCACGCAGTTAATCAATGTTTGAACACATAATTTAGCCTGGCATATAGTTAAGTAAGCTTGGAACATACTTAATCTAGCCTAACACAAGTTAAATCATCTCATAAATATAGTTAAGTCTTCTCTGCACATATTTAAATTTTCTCTGCACACAGTTAATCAATATCACACAGTTAAATCTTTTCGGCACACAGTTAAGTAAGCTTGGAATATACTTAATCTAGCATGGCACACAGTTTAATCATCTCATAATATAGTTAAGTCTTCTCTGCATATAGTTAAATCTTCTTTGTACATAGATTAGTCTTCTTTGTACACAGTTAAATCTTCTTTGAATATAGTCTTCTCTGCACACAGTTAAGTCTTCTTTGCACAGTTAAATTTTCTATGCACACAGTTAAGTCTTTTCTGTGCACACAATTAAATCTTCGTTGCACACAATTAAGTTAAGAATTAACTACTCAAAAAAAGAGTTAACTGATTTCAAACTTTTTGCAATATTAAGTCATCTTAACTTAATTATGTGCAAAGAAGATTTAACTGTGTGCAGAGAAGACTTAATTATATTCCAAGATGATTTAACTGTGCGCCAGGCTAGATTAAGTATGTTTCAAACTTATTTAACTGTGTGCCAGGCTAGATTAAATGTTCAAACATTGATTAACTGCGTACCAAGTTTACTTAAATGTATGCTATGCTATATCATTGCAATGGTGAGTTAACTTTATTTTTCTTTATTTTTCTTTTTTTCTTTTCTTTCCCTTTTTTTTCTTCCGGCGCCGATCGTTATTTATTTATTTATTTAGTTATTTATTTTTTTATTTTTTTATTTCATTGAAATATATTTATTTATTATCTTATTTATTTATTTATTTATTCGTTCATTCATATATATATATATATATATATTTTTCTTTTTCTTCTTTTTTTCTTTTTTGTACTTTTTTTTCTTTTTTTTCTTTTCTTCTTTCCGAAGCTTCTTATTCTTTCTTCTTTCTTCTCGGAAGAGTGCCAGATCGTTATTTATTTATTATTTTATTTTATTCAAATATATTTATTTATTATCTTATTTATTTATTCGTTCATTCATATATATATATTTATTTATGCATTTATTTATTTATTTATTCATTTATTCTTCTTTTATTCCTTTTTTTCTTTTTTTTCTTTTTTTTCTTCTCTTCTTCCCGAAGCCTCTTCTTCTTTCTTCTCCTCCCGCGAGGCCAGCGGCGCCGAAAGAGTGTCGAAACATTATTTATTTATTTAGTTATTTTATTTATTATTTTATTTTATTAAAATATATTTATTTATTATCTTAATTGTTTATTTATTGATTCATTCATATATATATATATATATATATGTATTTATTTATTTATTTTTCTTTCTTTTCCTTTTCTTTTCTCTTTTCTTCTCTTCTTCCTGAAGCTTCTTCTTTCTTCTTTCTTCTTTCTTCTCCTCCCTCCTTTCTTCTCCTCCTGCGAGGCCGGTGGTGGCTCGGCGACGTGGCCAGTGAAGCGTAGCCGAGACTCTTTCTTCTCTGGATTCTTTCGCGGGCAGCGACGGTGGGGAAGAAGTGCGGGTGGAGGGCGAAGGCAAGGGAGGCGGCGGCGGAGACAGCGGTGGAGAGGGAGTCACACTTGGCTTGGAGGTCGAAGGTCTGGTAGGCGGTGGCCGAGTGGGCGGAGGCTGCGGAGAGGAGGGCAAAGGTGAGGGAAGCAAGGAGGAAGAGGAGGTCGGGAGTGAGAGGGTGCGGCCGTGCGGGAGGAGGAGGGTGGCGGCGGCGAGGAGGAGGAAGATGAGTGTGACTGCAGACTGGAAGGCGCCGAGGCGGTGGACAGGGAAGCGGCCGTCGGCCGCCGGCCGCGGCGTGGGATAGGAAGGCGTAATGGGGGAAGAAGAAGGTAAGTTTCAATTTGGGAAGAAGAAACCGAGTATTTATGAGGGAGGGGTATTTTTATCTCATAGAAAAAAAAAGAAATATTCTTAAGGATCGGAAATTAAATTTACTGAAATTGTTGGTCTAGTCGTTACGAGACTACTCAATAGGAATTTATTGTTATAGTGGAGTCTTCTAGAGCGTGGGGGATTAATTTCCCCTTTTTTTTTCTTTAAATCACTGTAGATTTTGTGCTCCCGTGGTCCACAATGTCAAATGGATAACCGAACGATCCGTTCAACCGCAAGATCTTATACCATTGAATGTGGGAACCCAAAAGTCGAGGCCATCAATTAACGGCCATCTCCTCTTTTCAGTTTTCAATGCAACTCTCGGTGCCCCTCGATAACTCTAAGTCGGTCTCCTACTCGGAAGTGGATTATATCTTGGCTAATTTCCTATTCCCCCTACTCTTTAAATTGCTACTCCTACTTATATTAGGATTTAGGAAAACTGTCTTTAAACGCGTCCTATATATTCTCTCCACCATAGCCTTCGGTAGGCAACCCTCCTTTCTTCTCCTCCTTTGTTCGTCGACCACTCTTCCTTCTGTAGGCAACCCTTCTTTCTTCTCCTCCTTTGTTCGTCGACCACTCTCCTTCTGTAGGTAACCCGTCTTTCTTCCCCTTCTTTGTTCGTCGACCACTCTCTCCTTGGTCATCATGCAGCTCCACCGACGTCAAGAAACCACTCTCGACCTCTCGGTGACTCGATTCAGAGACCATGTCGACCGAATACTGAGGAACACGATGGCGCTCAAAGTCCTGTTGAAGGAGACACGCCGGACGTTCCTGTGCTTTGAGGACGGATACAAGATCCTGAAGACCGTGACTGAGGTTCCTACTACCGAGAAGCTGGAGGCTTTCAGTCTCGACGGCTTCCTATCGCTTGAGCTGTCGTCCAAAGCCGTCGCTAGCGTTCTCCGTGGACCGTTTTCCGATGACTGGAAAGAACGCTACTTTGAGGGGGTCATATCGTATCTCGCTCATGCACATGCGAAGGATGCAGTAGCCTCTCCACTCGACACGGTGGCTCTGAAGGCAGAGTTTGAGGTGATGACAGATATCCTGGAGCCTAGCGAGAAGTGTATGGTGTGTCTGGCGGAGTTCCAGCCGAGCGAGGTGGTGGAGCGCAAGCCGTGCGGCCATACATACCATGAGGTTTGCATGAAATACTACATCAAGCATAATATAGATTGCCCGACGTGCTACTACGATGATCCTGCGTCTTCATCAAAGTCAAACTTCGCCCCGTGGGAATATACTAGTAAGGTGTCTCGTGATTTTCTCGACACTGACGATGTTGAGACTGAAGAGGAGAGTTCTGAAGAGCCCACTGAGATGTGTTGAAAAAATAATTTGTAATTTTTTGGAAGCTGAAGAATCATGGATTAGTCTTCAATGTATCTGGAAGCTGAAGAATCAAGTGGAAGAACCAAGAAGAGAACTGTAGTATGTGACTGTGTTTAATTACATTATTTAAGCATGTTAGTTTCAGCTTCTTTTTTTTTCTGAGTAGTATGAGTAGAGAAGTAAGTTGTAGTTTGAGCCATGGCGCCTGCCTCCTTAATGTTAATAGCAAATAAAATCAGTTACATGACTTTAAGGTAATTGTGAACCAGGCAATGTCTTTATTGATATAGGAGAGTTCAACATGCGGTGGCTTTACCAAGCCAATCAGTTGGAATGCAGCTTCAACTCCCCGTAATTGCTAATAACCTGCACCAGCTTGGCTGGAAGTCCAAGCATTGATGGGATCTAATCTGTCTGTGAAAATGAGTTCGGTCAGAGTCCAGTGGCTGATTTGTTTAGGTTGGGCAATACAGCCAGTGATCGGCTTCGTTGCCTCGGTCTCAGGACACTCTTTATCTAAAAATTTTGGCTCCTATGGTACGATCCTGTTATCTAAAAATTTTGGCTCCTATAATACGATCCTGTCATGCTGTATGCCTGTTGATTCTACAAGCTTTTGACGAATAACAGAAGCTTCCTAGAGACCATGGCGACCTTTCCACAGATTATTTCATTTGTGTCAATATAGAGATGGTCACCAAGCTTAGATCCCACGGTATATACATATGCGCCTGCGTCGTTGCTACGTTGCTTCTATACCAGCCATCTTGCTCTAGGATTCTACCGACATCCTTAAAGAGTTTAGTCAAATATTTTGTGACTAATAACTGAAAATTCTCTATTGTTGAGTACATAATTAGTACCCGCTCAGGGACACAGCTCAAAGACCGAAAATTTTACATTAGAGATAACAAACTAAGATGTATAAAATTTGCTGATAGGCAACTGACATTCTGTTGATGCCACCTTCTGTTTGGTTTCCACATATTGCTATATTGCTGCTGATTGGCTCGCCAGTGCTGTCCGGACCAGTGTTCTATATTGGTTATTACTGCTTGATTTCGTAGCCTGCTTTGAGGTTTGGCAAGGTTGAAAGGAAAGATGTTCTAGAACAGATTACAAACCAATGGGCCATCGAACTTGCAGGAAAAGGCAGGCTGTGATATGCTCATCATCTCTGATGGATTGATCTTCCAAAAGAAGAGGGGCAGGTCAAGCATTTCAGGATCATTTTTTTTTTTGGATACCATCAAGTTCCAGAAGGTGCACCCTGTGATGAGTCATTATTGCCACCTTACAATAAATAAGGAAACAAAATGGTGAGGAAAGGAAAAATAAAGACAATTGTTCTTGGCAGTGCAGAGCAGCATGCATCCGTTTAATATATGACACCTGCGGATCCACATCAAAATTTGTTGCACAGATTCAATACTATGAATAATGAATGCAACGCCGCTGATGTTTTATGGTAAATTACACCAAGAAATAATGCATAGATGATATACTAATTGACATGGCTAAACAATCTTCTGTAACCAACATAAATCTGATGGACACCTGCTGCTTTAAGATTGCTGCAGAGTACTAGCTAAGTCAGCTACCACAACAGCATTATCAATATCAAATTATCAATTCATTAGCTGGCACTGCAAACAGGGAGCTCGAACTCTCCACTATAGCCTTTTACCTGAAAAAGGCGAGTCAGAATGATGCTTGACATGATCCCAATTTGACCGACCAAAATGTTTCATAGCAGAGATGATCATAAAAGATAATAGTAAGTTAACAACATTGCACAAAGCAATCTATGAGATAATTCAGGGGCATGTTACGAATACAGGACACATGATCGTGCATCAGGAAAAATCCGTACACAGCAAGCCAATTACAGATATTCGATAGTTTTCAAGAAAAAATAACCATAATTGCATTCGATAATATTAAAAAAGAATAAATCACAAAAACCTCCTAGAGGTTTACGTTATTACACTTACGTCCAATAGTTTGTCAAACCTACACTTACCACCAAGTTAAATTAACGGCGTTAATGAAACTATTTACCTCATGTAAAAAGTCAAAATTTCCTTTAGATGGGAAGGAGGATGACCTATTTGCTTGTATCTTTTGAACAACTATTAAGGTTATTTTAGTCATTTTTGATTTTTTTTTTTCTGATGTGATATTCGGATCCCATTTAAGGTAAGTTATAGGTTTAAGTGCTAGATAAAAATAAACATCAAGGAGATAATCGTAAGTTTTCCAAACTATTGAATGTAAGTGTAATTTACTCCGTAATCTCAGTGGGGTTTTGTAATTTACTCAATAAAAAAAACTAGTGGATAGTAAAGATGGCATCCGTTCACTCTTTCATATCACAAAGCTTCTGCTGGTAGCATTGCTACCTAAAGATCCCTAAGATATCATCCATAAACCTTTTAAGGCACCATTTCATCAGAAGCGAAATGCTGATTGATGGTACTGAAAGGTGCAGCTAATTAAGATTTTCAGAATAAATATAGGCTATAATATTAGGCACACTGGTAAACACTACTATGGACAAGACCTGATGGTTAAGGTAGTTAATGCTCTCTTATCACTAAAAAACCTGCCACACATTCAGTGATTTCAGTACCAAATTGAGTGAGATCCATCCGGCTTATACAGAACTTTTTCTGGAGCAACTGAAGGCATCTCTATCCCCTTGATGAATCCTGATAAGTTTTTCTTTCTCTCTATCAGCTCTAATGCTTGGTGTTACAGGGAGAGTACTTGACATTCCAAACCTTTTTTTATAGGACAACTGTTTCACCTGATTTGAAACAGTATCTGCCCATTCACATATCACATTAGAAGAAAAGCATTTGAGATATAAATTTATTAGCACAGGAAAAAGAAGCCTATCTAAGAACAGTTTTGCCACCTAACAATCAATTTAATTGTTCCAACTTAACCACTGCATGCTACAGACATACAGTATCGAGAGATGTTCAATCATCTATTTCAGTGTACGTCGGACATGAAGTGGTCCAACCTCCTATTCCTCGTGTCACTCAAATTTTAACACCATCAAGCTATACTTACTATTGCTACACTGAACCAAACACTGCATTTAATGCAAGCACGAAAATGCATGCATGCACACAAAGAGAGAGAGAGAGAGAGAGAGAACAAACCAAGGTGTGCCGTCTCAACATTGGGCCCCATACCGGTGCTACCCTGTTACTGTGTCAATACACTGAGTACGAAGGCTAGTTTGGCATACCGAGTGTCGGTACATCTCCGGCACCATGTATCGGTTCGGTACCGATGTGATACGATACACTCTGTACTGTCTGGTTTGATACTGTTTAGCATACCTTGGAACAAATCATATTTTTCTCGCAAGGTGTTAGAACATTTTGCTACAAAAACACACCACGCGAATGCACACACGTGCACACATAGAAAGAGATGTTTTTCTTGTAAGGGATTATAACATTTTTCCTGAATGTATCAAGAAAATAAGGCCCGAGGAAGAGAGAGAGAGAGAGAGAGAGAGAGAGTGACCATGAAGGTTGTTTTCAAAAAATAAAAGTCCATGGTAGCTGCTGATGTCTTGGAAGACATCAGACAAAACACAGGAATCAGCCTACTCAGATTAGCTCAAGTGATTCATGCTGCATGTGCAGATTAAAAAATCAGTAAAGCAGCAGGAACAAGGTAAATGCCAACATAGATATTGAATGAGCACGATGCCTCTGAGACAGGCAAGCAGAAGATTCTATTGAAGACTGGCAAGGAAAGAAGTGATGACAAAACTGATAGCGACAGATCTTAGCCGGCGGACTTATCAGCAATTAATAGCGACAGCAGCGATATGGTCAGTTTAATGTAGACTTGATCTAAGGAATACAATTATAGTCTATGGAGGATCTCAAGGAGAGAGATAGCAGTTGCGTGCAGAAATGCACTCATTCATGTCAGCGAAGCAGCCCATCCCCAACCATAGCAGGGCTTGGTAGACTGGAGAAGGAATCCCCGATAGGCACCCAGTCAACATGCCAAGACAAAGCCACTGTAACAAGGATTGATGCCCATCCTAGAAGAAAATATGTAACGGGTGTCCCACAGTCCCAGCATATTGGCATGTGAAAGTCAAAAAAATGTGCTGCACAAACTATTTAAAAATTTCTAACCTGATAGAATTGTATAGAATAGAAATACTCTACTTTTGAACTGGAAAAGGAAAAAATAGTATAAGCAGTACGGTACTCTAAAACAAGGCACCAATTTTAACAAAGATGATGCTTACACAAGCCCTATAAGCTGATCTAGGATTGCAGTTGCAGTCCTAGCCACAGATCAGCTATATACTTAATATCAAATACACAAAACAGCAGCGACACTAGGCCCAATTTAACTTGCTGGCCAAAGGTGTAGATTCAAAAACTTGGACCAAATTAGGCTGACTGGCTGAGTCCAGATAAGCACATTGTGCTAGAGCAAACTAAATTGGGCAGCCAAGTACATCAAGCCATTGCTGGAATATAGAGTATATTTTTACCCCTATGCACATTATCCTGAGGTTGATCTTTTACCCTACAAAGAAGAATAAGCAGAATATGCTCGATAGTCGTGCATCAAAACTATCCCACTCTCCAATCACTACCCTTACCCAAACAAAGAATAGAACTTGAGATCAAAGAAGTGTTAATAAGGAATTCCATGAGCAAGAAAGGATATTTATGTTATTTTTCTCAACTTTAATTAGGACAATTACATAATACATGAGCAGGATATACTTACTAATATGCAAAGAATTCCTAATTGACATAGGAAAAGAAAGCTAAATTTCCAACAACCATATGCTGCTATAGATCTGGTAACAATAGGGAAGCCCATCAGACAACAACAAGAATGCTCAATGAAGGCAGATTATCCCCCTCATAATATAAAAAACTAAAAATGTATCAGAACCACTATATTAAGGAAACTTAGCAAACTCACTAAACACAACTTGTAAACTCTTGATTCTTCCACATTAAGTAGTTGTTCACAAGCAAAGGACCCGTGTGCTGCAGAGGAGGGGGAAAGAAAAGTGGGAAAGGAGAGGAAGATGGTAAGTTAACATGGATTGTCACATGGGATTTTGAAGCAAAGAAGGCCTCCTGTTTGTCAACCCCAGAATTCTAATTGCCTTAGTAAGTTACTTTCCTAGATTAGAAATGTCTTTTCTATTGATTTGCCTTACTAGTATAAAGAGATTACAAATTCAAAATACATTATAGAAGGTCTCAAGTACAGGAAGAGCCAGATCTTATACAATCCGACATTCCAACAATTATTTCCTTTACTTTGTTGGTCATCCTTGATCAACCAATTTGGCCACATTGGAGCAACAAATATAAGACATAGAACTATAACGGCATAGGAGCACCACAACAGAGATTGTTAGACACCCTAGAGATAGGATGCTGATAAAAAATGCTCAAAATTGTAAAAAGTAAGCAGCAAAAAAATGAGGAAAATTAGAAAATGGTCCTTAAAAGGAAAACAGGAAAGCAAAAATGGCAATCTCACCATGTTCACAGCTTCACATAAAAGAGCAGAAAATTATAACAATTGGTTTAGATCATCAATTCATCTGTTACAGTATGGTTCATCCAGGAAGACCCAACAAAAGGTGATATATATATTTTACACTCCACATTGTTTTCTTCTCTTGATAGACTCAAAAGAAGCGTATATCCTGCAGTAGAAATGACTTACTGACTTAGCAAACAATATTTTGAAAGGAGGGAAAGAAACTTGACCAGCTAAATGATGGAAATCTTGAAACCATTTATGGCAGGCACTACAGAAAAATTCAACGGAGGACCAACAATAAGGTAAAATTCAATGGTATGTTTACTGAAAGGATGACAAGAGAGACAGCCTATTGCCTCATGTGTGATTCCCAAAAAAAGTGGACTGCTTTATTGTGGTTGTCCACGACTATTATTTTAATCTCTATGTGCTTAAACAAGGATATTGTATTACAGTGATATATGAGCGAGTTCTAGGCATACACCTTGACTGCAATCTACGGTTTCATGCCCTAACACCACCCTAAAATTTAGCAATATACCTATTTTGAAACATCCAGCAATTTATTGTTGTTGACTATGACGATCGGTGTCTTATCTTAACCAAATTATAGTGTCTTCTGAAAGATCATCATGAGCAGCTTTGAACAAGAGTCGAATAGGCGAAAAAAGCTTCATATATGGGTCTTTTGCTCAGTTTCTTCATCATAGTGAGCGAAATGATAATGAAATAACTGCTATTTGACGACTCTTAACGATGAGTTCCCATTACAAGTGTTTCATTAACCATTCTACCCTCAAGACAGTTTAGCCATTTTATTCTTACTCTGCATGAAAACACTCTCCCATATCCATATGCAAACCATGCCAAACAACCAAACCTAATTACCCTAAACCTTTTTCCCTCCTATCTAATGTAAGATATTTTCTTTTTGTCCATTACAGCCTCTTTCATCTATATTTAGTCTCAGGTTACATTTAGTGTGTGAACTCTCCTTCAGGGGTAAATTCAGCTGATATTTCAGTTCTTGCATCCTTATATTTTAGCGCAGTGGTAGATTTTTTTCTTATGAATATATAATTATATGTCTTGAAGCTAAAAAAAGTTGTTTGGAGAATAGTTATATCTCACAGAAGCAAAAAACATCCTTTTCCTCTTCAATTTTCAAATGTAAATAGAACAACAGCAGATCGAATAAAACTGAGGAGTCTAATAAATTGCAAGGCATGCTACTTGAATTGAAATATAAAGTTAATTTATTAAATTAAAAGGCATCAATTTAAGGGTTGGGGGGGGGGGGGGGGGGGTGCTTGGTGCCATGGTAAGCTTACTTCATTATGACTTGGGTGTCCCAGGTTTAGAACACAGAAACAACCTCTCTATATATAGAGAGGTAAGGAACCCATCGCCGAAGCCTCTTGCTCTGGGATGCCCTTCTTAAAAGGCATTCAATTTAAATATCAGAATTGCTCTACTCCATAGATGCAACTATTGTTCACCAACGCAAAAATTCAGACAATGAAAGACAAGAAACCGAGAACAAACCAAAATCAAAGGAAAAAAAGATCATGGTGACAAAAATTAAAGAGAAAAGTTCAAGGGCGAACTAAAAGTGTCAGCTGCTCACCAGATCCCGACGCATGCTTGGGCCGCTTCATCTTGTCGAGCTCAAGCTGAGCATCCATGAACATCTGCATCCGCTGGAACTCAATGTCCTTCGCAAACTCCATCCGCTGCTTTTCCAGCTCCATCATCTGCTGATGCTTTGATCTCTCCACCCTCTCATAAACCTCTGCAAACTTCACAATGGCCCTCGCCAACTCCCCAAAAGCCCCTTCCTCCCCACCACCACCGCCCAAACTCGCCCAACTCCTCCGCCGCTTTTTTCTTGCAGCCCCAACATCAAACATCCCATTGTCGTCATCCTCCTCGTTTTCATCGTCATCATCCTCCTCATCATTATCATCCCCGACCCGGCCAAATTCTCCACGGGAACTCTCCGAGGACCCCGGCGAGTTCGTCGACCCGTCCGAGCAGACGGCAGCATTAGGGTTAGGGTTCCGGGGCTTGATGGTAAAGGTAAGGGAAGGGTGCCGGCGGGAATTGGGTTGGGGGTAGTGGGGTTTGATGAAGGGGACGCAGGAAGGATTCGGGTTCTTGATAGATGGAGCAGAGTTGGGCCCGATGAGGAGGTCAAGGCGCGAGAACAAGGGCCACTGCGACAGCCCGGGCTTCGATTTCTCGAGCTTATACTTCTTCTTGAGGGTATCGATCCGATTCTTGCACTGGACGTCCGTCTTCCGGGGCTTGCCGAGAACCTCCTGCCGGTCGTTCACGGCATCGGCGACCTCCTTCCAGTCCTTCTGCCGGAGGTTCCCCCGGCTCAGCTGGAGGTACCGGTCCCCCCACGCCTCTATCAGCGCCTCCGACGCTCCCTCGCTCCAGCAGTCCTCCCTCCCTCCGGCGCCACCGGCGTGCGTCGGCGGCGTAGGGTGGTGGCGGTACCCCTGAGGACCGGGATCCATGAATCGATCGGAACCCGCCGGCGACAGTAAGGATTAGGGTTAGGGTTTCGAGATGAGAAGGGGGAATGGTGGTGGGGAAGTTTTTTTAGGAGACGCCGGGATCAGGGGGATAAGAAAGCGGGGCAGTCCCCACCGGGTCGGTGAGGAGGGGCGCGGAGAGCCGTCGGCCGCGCATCTGTCCACCCCCGACGGTAACGTCACCGTGCAACCAACTTAGCGTGAGAGATTGCTGACCGCGGACGGAGTCTAACCGGGGGGCGGTGACCCTACTCAGATCTCGGGAACCGGGAGTGAAAGAAGGCGTTCCAGTGTTCTTTAAGAGAACTATAACATAACTGATCCTGTTACAATATGCGGGTAATATTGGCGCCACGTACACGGCTTCCGGGAACTCGGACTTGCACTTTTGGGGAGAGCGGGTCAAGACACAATGGTTCATGAGAACAGCAGAACGCATGTCAAGGCGCGTGACCGGACTGCGGCGAGGGAAAGGGATCGCGAAGGGGCGTTAAGTTGTCGCTTACATTTATCATAGATTAGCCGGGTGCTGAAGCTGCGGAGAAGACGGGGAAACAGGGGTGAGAGAGAGAGAGAGAGGGGGTGGAGAGGGGCAAGGAGGAGATGGGGCGGACACCGAGGTCGATCGTGGAGGATGATTACGAGGTAAAATCTGAATTGCTTTAGGCTTTAGATCCCTGATTTGGACGGAATAGTTCGATCAAGATTGGTGTTTGTTGTTGTCTTGGACCATAAATGGGAAGAGCTTTCCTTTGAATAGAAGATTTACTGTAATAGAAGTATAAATAAGTTTTCTTTTCATAGCATGGAATTCTATTAATTCGAGGTTGTGTGTTAAATTGTTATACTTCTTGTGATTATAGATGTGATAGAATATCTAGGGATGCTTATCTTCTGGGTGGTGGTACCTTGTGCTGAAAAAGAAATCGCAGGCTCAACTGTGAGCATACAGTTGCTTCAAGCATCACTAGAACAAGTGCTTCATTTGGAGAGCTGTATTGTCCACACCAAAGTGGTAATAATTGATGCTTGGTTACTAGTAAGCAGGACAATCATGTTTGTTAGAACTCAAACGATTCCTTTTGATAGTAGTATGTGATCCGTGGAAATTTTTGTTGTGTTGCACTCATTATGAGGGATGATGGCTATGTGATTGTTTTGTCTTGGTTTCAGAATTCAAACAGCTGGATATACAGACCTAGAATAGAAGCCAGAACGTTTCTAGATCGTTTGGTTCTTCTAATCTTGATTTTCATGATCTGTACTTTGCAACTAGTTATCAAATTTCTCTCCTTCTACAAACTCCACAATCCTTGGATGGATATAAATCCTTGCAAGTTTTGCTTGGTTGTCACACGATCCATCAACTCATCTGCTTGTCAGCACATGCTTATTGCATTTCCCAAGTGGGAGCAGATCATGACTTCATATCATATAGATTTTCTTGTGGAGAGGATGCGCATTAGGACAAAGGCCATGTAAAGGAGAAATTGTTTGACTATTTTCCCCTAAACAGATATTTGTTTCAAACTTTCAATTGGTCCAATTGCTGAAATGGTTCTGATTCTATCTGTCATCCCTTGCTGACAACAAAATTAGATTGTATAGAATACTTATGGTTTTATTAGTTATCTCTTAATGAAAATACAAAGCTGAAGGCAATATTTCCATGTCACAGTGTGAGTTCCACCTGAGTCTGATTTTATTGTTAGAGAAAACAAATATAGGAGTTGTTCACAACTGTATCTGATTTTATTCTGCAACTTCCTAGTGTAACCTATGGTATGGTTATTGAAAGAAATTAACTACAGTTTAAGCTTGTATAGGAAATGATTGGATGACAAAAATTATTATGGCTCTTCTGGAAATATATTGAAAAATGATATGTTACATTGTTTTTTAAGTGATAGATGAATTATCCACTCTTTTTTACATTAGCTAGGTTCATATGAGGTTCAAACACTTCGCCCTTTCCATGTCTAAAGTAGATGGAAACATGATGATAGAACAATATAGCCTAAATACAATGTTTTAACATGCACCTGCAGTATGAGGGGGATTAAGGGACCACATAGTGCATATACAGTTTGCAGATGTATATGCAGTTACTATTTTTTAACCATTCAAAAATAAATATAATATATTAAATATAATAAGTCCAACAATAATGATATTTTTTTTATGGATGGATAATAACAATATCAATAACAATAACAACTAATAATTAGTACTTATTACTAAGTTTCTAAACAAATAGCAATAGCTATGATATAATCAACATTTTATCACTATTAATACTCGTAGCAGGCCCACCTGAAATCCATATTAAATCTAACCATCAGCTTTAACCTGCTTAACCTTCATAGGTCCATATAAATATATATGTGTGTGTGTGTGTGTGTGTTGGGGTTGGGGTTGGGGGGGGGGGGGGTGTGGAGGGGAAGGGGGGTGCATGTGTCTATGGAATGCGAAGGGCTGCCTTTTAGTCCATATGTGGTATGACTGCATGTGGTACTGCATATAGGCAATGCTGTGCAGATTAGGAACCAAATACACGTGGACTGGTGCATATGTGACAGCATGCACTCGATTTAAAACACTGCCAAAATAACAGTTTGATCATTCTTCATTGAAAAGTTGCTTTGACATTAGACCTTTTTTGGTGATCACAATCTCAATCTCATTGGTTGCCTAGATATTAATCAATGAGTTATAAGAATCCAAGTCTGTTCGACTCTGGTGATACAAGACAGTTTACTTAATTAAAAAGGTGGCATGTTATATCACTGACTTTGAAGTTTATTGAGCTGCCCTTCTGGAAAAACTGATTTTGCTGAGGGCTTGAATAAAGCAAGGTCAAAAATTTTTGGATTGCATTGTTGTACTTAATTTTTTAAAACACTCTTGTATATATTTATCCTTTGCCTGTATATATATCTCAAAATCGAATTATTCAGTGCCCTGTTAGACTAACTAATGTAACATATGAATGCAGACTGAACAACAAAAGCAAGCTGCTGCTGATGTTCTGTTACAATATTCACAATTTGTCATGGTGTGCATTGGGGAGGGAGTTCGACCAAGTGATCTAAGGTTGCACTTGATGAAGGTATGTACTTATTGTTGTGTTACCTTATCTTTTCCGTACCTTGGCTTCATAGGTGGCATTGAAATTTCATATGGTCCTGCATCATATAATATATGTTGTATCCTGCACAATTACAATGCTGTGTTTTCTGATATTTCTGATATTTAAAGCTTTGTGCATAACAACAAGGATCATGCTTATGGGTCAATAGATTCCAAAGCATATGTTTTTTTCTGAGGTATGTCGATTTATCTATTAAGCACGGTAAAAGTTGCTGAAGCTATAGAAAGACTCAAGCTTTTCTTGGTGTGTCTGGCTCCCGGCAGATAGTCCCTACTCCTCGGAAGGTGGAGACGGTTGACGCATGGCAAAAGACTGGTTATGAAAAGACTTAAAAGAAAATATATTGGAGTTTTAGTAATTTACCCTGGGACTGTTAAGCAATCATTGCTTATGTCATAGGATTTTCCACAATTTCCAATTTAAACTCAATCTTTCTAGCAGTTGTGTCAAACTGCTGATCCACATGCCAAGACTACTAGACAACACTTGATGCCTGCATACGTTTGTCATTTTTGTGGGTCTGGTTTTATTTCATGATTACCTCAGATACTCAATGCGCTTGCTTCAGAATTCAACAAGTGAAAATTACAGATGCTTATAAGGCATTATGGAAGAATCATTACTATGTTGCGAGAGACTTGAGAATTAATGGAAGCAGATGATTTGCTACTAAGAAATATGATATCAGAAAATGCCAGGGCAAGATGTCTGTCCTTGAATTTTCGGGGATGCTGTTTTCACTGGTTGGATTAAATATAGAATAGATCATTGTGCACAACCAAAATCAGAAACATGTGGATCTTATAAATTATATGATGAATTCAGGGATCACATTATTCAGTGCCAATCTGCCAAGGACTTGTCCAAGACACCAAGGCTGCCTTCTGCAGTAGGCTTCTTCCATACATTCTATGGGAACTTGGTACAAGTTTTCCAGTGGCAGTTATTGAATGTAGAACGCTCTGTCGGTTCTGTTGGAAGGGCTTCAGAAGGTCCTGTCGTATTTTATCCCTCAAAACTTTGCAGGTCAAGAAATTCAGCTTTGCAAGGAACAACCTCAGAGGATACGCCGTGTCAAATTCTGTCATGCTTGGGGACTCTCGATCTGTTTGGTTATGTTGATAGAAGCTTCATTTTCTTTCATCTCCGTGAATGTTATCCATATCTTCCATTCCTCATAGGAAGCATCAGTATATGATCATTTGCTGTCTGAGAGCTGTGTGAGGAAATCACAAGTGAACCTTCTTTTATGGTTATAGAACTGGAGCTCGGGGAATGGTTGTGGTCAGGATAATTTTATGATCCACACCAATACAGGACTATAAATTTATCTGAATCCAGATATTGGAGTTTTATATTAAGTAGGATTTAGTGTGCTAGAGAGTTTTAGGGATCTTGAGTAGGCAATAGCCGCTAACATTGGTCTGATACCCACAGATGCAGTCCCTCCACTAGTTGTTCCACCTCCCAGGCCATTCTTCTGGACGGTCTTGTGGAATGTATTTGACGCGTCTTCTAGTGTTTTGTATTTTCTTTCTTTTCCTTAAGTCCCAAGGAATATTGTGTTACGAGTCAGAACACTGAATATATCTGCCATCAGCTGGGCCCAATGGCCATCTTCCTCTACATCTGTTCAATTGTCGTTTATTGTTTCTGCAAATTTAAAATTGTAGTCATCATTTTTATTTCCAGTTAAGTATGGACTTTGGAACAAGAACATAACTATGCCAAAAAAGGGTCCTTATATTATAAAGATGTGCAAAATATTGTCCATCACCTGTCTTATCTTTTAGAAAATAGATATACATAACATTAACAAGTATTAAGGTATTTTAATTCATATCAGGGTTGCTCTCTCTACTGGTTTCTCCTTCTTTCATGTGAACTGATAGAAGAAATTTTTCTTTTGCAGGAAATTTCAGGAATGCCGACCTCGTTGAAGAAAGAACCTTTATCAGCAGTAGCTTCTCCTGATTCCACAGGCGAACCATCATCATCAGGAATATTGAAAGGAGACAAAATTGAAGGCTCCTAATAATCTTGTCATGAAAAATAAGTTATTGGCTCATATTCTGATCAGGCATATAGACTCGGCCTGAATGAGGACATCATCCTCTTAATTCTGTAAACCTCAAGGAGAAAGTTACAAAATGTAGCTTGCACATAATGGATGAAAAAGTTTCCTAATGGATGTCTTCTTGGGTGTAAATATAATGCATTATGTCGATATAAATCATTATGTGTTTTTTTTAGTATATAATTCAATGTGTTATCACTCTTATAAGTAGAAACAGGATGTCATTCAGTGTTGTTATGAAGTTTTATTGGCTAATAAGCTGATTCGGATACATAGTTTGTTGGTAATACTGTATACCGGACCAGGGCATGTAGCTTGGCCCAGTTCATGGTGGTTTGACTTAATTTGAAGTGATTCTGATTCAATTCAATAAAATGGTGGATATATTACATCAAAAGTTTTAATCAATCATTTTTGTCTTGACACTTGGATTGATCATAGTTGGTCACTTTTCGAAAATGGTAGATGTGAGTACTTTCACATTGGGTGGAAGGGAAGTTATTTGGATAAAAGAAAGTTATCACAGGCATGCCAAAGAACTTGTTGGCTGATGAGGAAGAGTGGCAAGTTCGCGTGACTATGCCATCGGCATTTGAATAGCTAAAAAGAGGATAATCGAAAGAAAGATAATTTGAATAATGTAGGTCCAAATGCATTGGCTTTCAAGAATTTTACTACCATCACACCATCCATTTAAAGATAGATTGATCGGGTAGGAATAGATGTAGCGGGGGGCTACGATAGAAGAAATCTGCGTTAATACTACTTCTAAGATAGACTTATATTGATAACCTAAGTGCAGAATAGAGGGAAAATAATGCAAAGATAATTAAAGTTAAAATAGGATTGATTGCTATATTGAATGTTTTCTCTTAGAATATAATCGTTTATTTATGCTAGAAGACAACCTACATATAGCTACTAACTCTTAGCAAAGGTCAACAACTGATCTCCACTTCTGATAGTTCTAGTAATTAATACTAGATGTCCTCCGACTGTTCATATTTGTCAAAACAGCTAGATCCTGTACTACTCATCAGATTGATAATTATATCTAATCAACCTTGTCATTTGCATTCATTCAGCTTGTTCCAAATGAGAACTTTAGTTGTCTCCCTCTAATTGGCCTATAACATTCACTCCCATGCTTCAAGGTGTCTTTGGCTAGTTGTTCAGCTCTTCTTATGCCTCACTTGTTTGCTTAGTTCTATCAAGCATCCCTTTTACTAGTTATTTGGGCAACCATATTGGCTTTGGTCTTGGCTCAAGGCTGGAGGTTCCTATCTATTCCTACTTTAGAGCTGCCACCTATACGGTAATCCATAGGTTTGAGATAGGGTATAAACCAAAGATAATTGTTGCTGCAAACAACTACCAATTTGCATTATAAGAAGGGAAAGAGGCTTCATTTGATTATATACTCTTTCTATAGGGATATTTGACTAGCTTGACATAGATAAAGTGTAACAACTCATGACTTCACCAAAAAATTCTGGTTAAAAAGTATTATTTGGATTTTTTGGTATTGCATAAGTATTCAATATCTATCGTGCATAGTAATGTAGGGCTCAACATATACTCAGTGTAAGTTCTCACATTCTCCCCCTTATTTAAGCCCTAGATAAGAGTTTAAATTCATTCGAGTCCAATCATAAGTACCATAAATTTAATTACAAACATCATAATCGGTCGGTAGTCAACTCAAATAAGTCTGTGCTTTAGTGTCTCTTGGTTCACATGGACCATAGGTTGGGTCCATTTTGATATTATTTGTAACGATTTAGGTTCTCGCCTAAAAAAGGCTAATCAAAAAGTGTTATTTAAGTTCCTTGGTCGTATATGAGTACTTAAGATCTATCTAGCGTATGCTCGAAATGCGACTAAACACATGTTGGCATGAATCATCAAATATAGATTTTATGACTCTTATATATACCACAATAGGCATAGAGAAGATCTTGCATTTCTGATCTTGCTTTAAAGTTCTTTAACAGGCAGTCTTATTTCATCTTGGAGGATAGCTATCAAGCATCACAAAGATTTTGCATCGTCGACTCTTATTGACTAATCCAGTTCTCCAATGTGAAGTCTCATTTCACCTTGAAGGATAGCCATCATGGTATACTCTAATAATTCATCGCATGTATTCCAATAATCTATCTTCAATTTCTTTGCACGTCTAGTTGCTTGTGAGTTATTATTTTTTATCTTATTCCCTTCTTTGTGCTCATTTCACTGAAAATTTTAGGTTTTTTTACCAACTCAAAACTAGACCATTCCCTGATCAACTTAATTCTATCGATCGATCTGCTTGATCTAGGTTGCTAGTGACTAAATCAACCGCTAGTTTAATTTCTTGGGAAATTGGTGTGCTTTAGGGCCATTTAGTGATGCTCCGTCTAAGCTTGATCTAATCCATATCCAAATAATGATTGGACACGGTTCCCAAATGAAAATGGTGACTCCATTTAATAAATTAGACATGGATCACAAAATCAAACTAGAAACTAAGTTGAACTTCTCCAAAATTAGTTTGGAAATCAAGATACAAGTGGATCAAATCTGGACCCAATTTCAAGCCGCAACAGGACATAATCCAGTTTGGGTCGGTTCAGGATTTGCACCTGGAGGCGTCCCAACTCTCCCTGCAACTCTCCAGTGTACGCCGGACCATGCCTCCATTGTCTTGTCCGATGCAACCCTAATCTAGCGGACGGAAAAATTTACGCGTTTCTTTGCCATCTTCGCCTTTCCACGGCGTCTCAACTCGCTCCGAATTTTGTCGAAGCCTCTTAATAAGGTTAAACAAATGAAAGATTCTCGTTCTACAGCGAAATTCCCAATTCCGAACGAATCCCCCCTCTTCCTCTCCCTCGCCGCTTGCTTTCTCGTGTCCATAAAATCCCTAACTTGGTGGTTTCGTCGCAGATAGATCCCAACTCTCGAAGCTCGACGTCCGCCGAGTATAAGGAGAAGGTGAGCTTCGATCTATCCAATCTATTCTTTTAACCACATATACTCTATTCGATTCCATTATTTTAATGCCCGAGGATTCTTTGTGATAAGGATATGGATTTATAATTTCTCTCTAATGGATTAATTATGGAATGCCTTAACTTTGCCCTGGTTTAGAACCAAAGGGATGGATCCAATTATAAATTCGTGACTTGAAGCGAAAACACAGTTCTTCCTCTGTATTCTTGGTGGTAACCGAAACCCCTGATCTAAAAATGGCAGCATCCAATGATGGGAACTCATCCCCTCGATCTCAGGTGAGCTAAAACTGTCGCATTCTTTGCAAAGGATGTTAAAACTTTTGCAAGTGGTCGGCTTTGTGATCAAATTGGATGAGTTTAATCTATTACGATTTTGGTGCTTTGTTTGTGGACCTTGTGGTTTGATGTGCAGCTTGCTTCTCGTTGTTTCGAGGACTTGCTGGATTCCATCATCGTGGATGTGGCGTCAGAGTGCCACCGGATAGCTAGGCTTGGCCTCGACCGTAACCTGGAAGAAGAGGAAGAGGAGCTGAGGCTCTCGGTGCAGGCCCGAGTTGCAGATCCTAGCAGCAGCAGTGAAGCGAATGGTAAGAATATTGTTGATATATTTGGGCAGACGCATCCCGCCATTGCTGATGAGATCTTTGAGTGCATGAACTGCGGGCGGCCAATTGTGGCTGGGCGTTTCGCTCCGCACTTGGAGAAATGCATGGGAAAGGTTGGTTTTCTATGATATGCTGCCCTCCTTTGGCAATTCCCAGGTCATCTCTATGAAACAAAAATATATATATGCTCTTGCATGCTAGTATTCAAACTTTAAATCAAAATATTCGTTCTCTACATATGCCACAATGTTCTCTTAGTGGCTCTTTAGTATAAATATACAGTCATATAAACACAAAATGCACGGCTGCTGTCCAATATTCAGAGTAAGAAAATTCAAATCCATGTAACCATGAATATGATGATGATTCGTTTTTCAGTGGTTTGCTGTCGCTTTTTATTGATGTGTCTTAACCCCTTGTGTTTGTGTCTTCTTCATTTTAGGGTCGAAAGGCTCGAAAGGTTACGAGGAGCAGTACCATTGCAAGGACCAGGCATTCTCGTGGTAGTCCGGTATCGGTCTATGCTCCCTATTCCAATGCCACCAATACCAACAGAGCTCCAAATGGAACCACTGGTGGTGCTGGGGAGGAGTATGCTGACTACACATATGGGGAGCCATGAAGCTTCTGCCAAGGTTTTACTAGATCCTTACTGATTTTATTGTTCACGAAAAATGATTGTTCAACAGGTTCCTTTTTTTTGCATGGTAATGTGCCTCTCTTGCGTCCCCTTTATGCTGGAATAAATTGAGAATTACTGCCATACTGTAATATATAATCTGCACTTTTCCTCAGTTCTCTTAAAATGGAGATGTTTTGTTTTGGTTTCAGCATGGTCACGTGTTTGAGGACAGTCCTCTTTTGGTTGAGTTAATTGCTTATCTCCTATTTTTCTTCCACCTGTTGTTTTAGATAATAAACTCAATTAAAGCCAGTATGATGATTTTCTTAATTCCTAATCTTCTAGTGATCAAAATTGTCAGGTGAGTGGTCTACACAGGGTATGATGGTCTAATATCCTGTTTCTATAGTTGACAAAGTAGTTTAAACCAAAAAAAAAAGGCTTCTTTTGTATAACTTTTAGGAGCTTAACACTCAAATGTGGTTACCACCCTCTTCATCTATCAACAAATCTGAACCCAGTTGGTGAATTATAATATAAGGGATCATCCATTTTAAAAGACTAGTTTGGTGAGTTGATCCTTTTAAGAGATGTTCTTATCAGAAAACTCAGTAATCTTTCGTAGCTCATGTATTAGGTAGTTTGTAGAGGAGAAATTTTCTTAGAAATTCGCATATGCTATTGCTTCTATTATTAAATATTCTGCAGGGAAAATGTTAAAGCAGTAAATCCAGAATAGTATTCATGAATGGTAATAGGCTTGGGTGTTTTTATTTTACCGCATTCTGGAAATAACTTATATACTATTATTGCCAGGTTAGATTGGACTCACAGTCAGATCCAGGAAGCCCAATCTACCAAATATGTTAATGTATCATCTCCTCCTGTGATGATGTTGTAGGAGATTAGATCAAACTTTACATTATCAATATGTAATGGTCTGGATGTCTCTTTCATCTCTGGTCCAGCAGGGGACTTTCTGCCTTGTATAATTCAGAGTTCTGAAAGAATTATGATGCAGCATGTTAATGCAACAAATTCAATTTTTTTTGGAGCAAAATTAGGTTTTCTTTTTTCCCAATTACCTTTGAATTCTAGTTTGCAAAATTAGCCTACTTAGCCTTAATGATTGTCATTACAGTTTCATGGAAAGGTGACAGGATAACCGAAAGTTACGAGTGTTAAATTCATTGTTGCATAGACATATAAGAATTTTTGACAATACAAGCCACCTAGATAGTTGTATGCTTGCAAAACAAATGTAAAGCCACCTAGATATATTTATGCTTGCGAAAAAAAATGCATTTTTAATGTGAAATCCTAGAGCCAGCAGAGTGAACTATGGAATAACTGGTTTAAAGCTTTGTAGTTTGACAAAGTTCCATGTTTACTCTGTTTATAGACCAGGCAAAGTACAGGAGCAATGCCTGCCTAAGCTTCACTCATCAAACTCAAGCGTCACGGCACTTCTGGAGTTTGTCATGGAAATTGCTGAAGTGTGTTGAATTATGTTTAATCAAAATATCCCAGTTGAGGTCACGAACGTCTGCAGGCCTATAACTTACCCTTCTACCTCAGTGATAAGGAAATGCTGAGGTTCCATTTTGGTGGAAGCACTCATACATGAGAGAACTAACTTATAGTAGGAGAAACTTTAGCGGCCAAATAACTTTGAAATTTGTTGTATGTGCTCCCATGGGAAGCCATTTATTCTTGGAGGGCTGTACGAGGGTAAGTTTCCCATATATGAGGCGGATTATGTATGTGAAGCAGATTATTATGGTTTGAGATCATTTGGCGATTATGATAAGTTTGAGGGACTTATAGGGATAATTTGAGACCACCTGACTTGACATTGAGTTTCCCATACCCTAACTTGAAGATAGCCTGGCTTTAAATTTTACACATTTTTTTTATTGGATTAGATTAAGTTGGGTGAGGCTCAATTGGGTCGCACCATATATGAATTTAGTTCTATGCCTACATTGTAATTTTGGTTGGATTTTTGTCACTATGGGTTGGGAGCTTCATGGTAAAATGTGCTTCAAGTAGGTCGGAGAGAACTAAAGAAGTTTTGATTGGGTTAAGGCTGGCTTATGTTGCTAATCCTTCATCTTAAACCAGCTAGACCTTAGATTGGACTCACATTTTCATCCTATGCCAGACTTAGATATAGCTAAATCTGACCCTGACCTTGTGTTTGATTGGATCATGTTTGAGTTAACCCATCCTGAGTTGCCTCTTTTTTTTTTCCTTTTATTTTTTCGCTGAATTAAGAGGGCCAGTGCTAAGCACATGCTATACGAGTGGGAGAATGCATTAATGGCTGTAAACGCATCCAACTAAAACTTCTCTTTCTTTTTATTTTCTGTTTCTCGGTAGATACATCCTTACTTTTGGCTAGTATAATTCTCATAATGAGTGTAGTTTTATACACATGCAGAGAAAACATGTATGTAGAGAAGAGAGAAGATATTATATTGCGCGTCCACATCAATCTAGGCACACTCAATGCGCATGAAAGAAAATGTGAATGGCTTCAGCTGCAGACTGCATCTGATTAAAGTTTACCCCACTTTGGCTAGTGTATTCCTCGTGTATTTCTTAACGTATGGATCTATTTCAATATTCTTCAAGAAAATATGTGTGATGTCAGAATGATTTTAAGGCTATAGAATAGCAGATGTAGAAAATTTATATGGCGTTCTGTATGTGACTTCACTGCAATATATACTTACTAAAGAGGGTTGCATTTAAAAATAGTCACATCAAGCTTGAACAGTCCCGCAGAGACTAGTTCAAACAAAACAGTACACGATAGTAGAAAGGGCATGTCTCAGAAGAGATAAATATGCAAGAATTTTCTATGAAGGGGGTATTTGTGAAAATAAGCTTGAACTAGTCCCAGCATGCTGCATGACGAGATTAGTATAAACTTAATGCAGAATTTTTACAAGCAAATTCTCATATAATGTTGATATTATACATCATTAAGTCCATCATGAGAACCACAGGAACCATTTCACGCATCACAATGCTAGAGTGAGTTTGTTTTTTTTTAAATAAAAAATCATCTAGGAGGGAGAGGAGGAGGAGCAGTGAGATTAAATCATACAAATCTCAGTTTTAAAGACATGAAAAGAAGGTCATTCTGCTTACTGTCTATACCTTTGATGCTGTTCTATTGTTCTGTTTTTATAGCATAACTCCTTTGTGCGGGTCTTCCATGGGCTTCTTCTCCAACATAGGAGCTGAAGATGATATTAGCGTTGCTTTCTCTCTTTATTTTGGATAAAGGAAAGCTTAAAATCAGCTACATCTACACTCTGTCGGTGGATGAACCGGATGTATCAAAAGCCAAAAGACTCCACGGATTCTTTTTATGAAACCCTTTGTACCTTACTTATTAAAAAAAAAAAAAACCTTTGTACCATTCCTCAACGAACCAAATGCTGCGACTTTGTTAAAGTGTAAGAGAAAGGGAAGGGGGCACCAGGAAGTAATAGTAAATACTATAGTATGTATGTATGTGTGTATATATATATATATGTATGGATGTAATGATAGTAAAGGGAAACCTGACTTCTTTGGTCCCTCAACATGATTGCTTTACTGTGAATAATCTTATCTGGCTCCTAAAAGAATTTTGTTTTTATGTTATGGATCAGGGTCTTTTTCAGTGAAATAGAAATTGTCACTATAAGCCTTTAAGTTGTTCTTTTGCAGCTTAGCAGAACTATGTTAATTAGTTTCTAGAAAGTACTTAATATTTGTTCCTTTTTTCGGTGGACATTTAGGGCCTGTTTGGCATTTGTTTTTGTATTTTTGCTTCTTGGTAGAGTGATCAAATACTAGATGGAGATTGATATTGCACATAGCATTTGCATGAAGCTTTGGTTATCCCTTAGTTGTATTTTCACTCTTTTTGGAAAGCAGAAAGCAAAAGATCTTTTCTTCCAAAAACTCTCAAAATTTTACAGTCCATGGCGTAAAACAAAAGGCTTTCAATCAAATCCCGTCCATTCTAGCTCATTCTTCTTATTGAGTTTTTGAAAACAAATGCAGGACCAGATGGCCCTTAATATTTGCGTTATGTGTGAGATGAAAACCAGGGAAATTGGATACCCCTTCATGGTTAGATCTGATGTGGCTATTCCTCCTGAGGTTATTTCCTGGATCAGATAAAGTCCATGCAGCATCTTTTCTAAGCTATTCTATCAGCTGTTGCATAATATGATGCTTGAGGAAGTCACACGAGCACAGACTAGCTATGTTCTGGTGGAGGATTTCGAGCAACATTTGTATGCTCATCTTGCACAAAAATCTTACACCTACATTTTTGCAAATGATATACAACATATTGGCTCTAAGTTTAGACATGTATTCACTGAAATTAGGAAACAAACTAATAGTTAACATTCCAATAATTTAGGGAATACGGATGACCATCAGCTATAGCGATCATGACCCCCCAAAGTAGTTCTTTCAGGTGTAAGGTTGGGGGATGCAACATTGTGCTGCTACTTTCAGCAGCATCTAGATGACATCTTTTGGTAGCAACATTGGAGTGATGCAAAATTTGCATCCACGGCCCAGATTTAGAAGTACGGAGTCAATTATCGTATGTCTGGGGTGAGAATCGCAATTTGGGTATATTAGATCAAGGTAAAGGCTACTTGGACTCAAACAATAAATAAACAATCAAGTCATATCCACCTCTAATTTGAAAGAATGTAAGTAAAAAAAAAAGTTTAAATCAAAATTAAATCTTCCAATTCTCCGGACTAGTTCAAATTGAATGGAAGTCCGACTTACATGTAAAAGCAGAGGAGGCAGAAGAGTAGGAAACTTTTGACATAAGAGACTCCTCCATAATTTTGATACATGAAAGGGGTTTATTTGTAAACATGCCCGAACTATATCTGAGCTAGTCCTCCCGGCAAGCATGCCGAGACCTGTTGAAGCCTCGAAGACTTGATGGGAGCAATTTTACATAAAACACCCTGAACGTTGTTGATATTATGTAAAATATGTCGCTCACGACTCATGGTAGGACTTTCGCATTAGTTTGAACCTGGTATTACCTGGTACGTGGCTTGCATAAGGATAGGATTCGAAAATATGTCATAAAAATTAAAAATATATTTTGATCATATAGTTGGCTCGTGGAATCTAATATCCTGGGTAAAGAAAATCGAAATCCTTTGATCAATAAAGAAGGAGATGAACATCTCGAGTTTTATATAGGACTCGCATGTTTTGAGAGATTTACAGAAGTATTGTCTCCCGGCAGCACGACTCATATTATGGAATCCCGTTCTCCACAGCCTACCAACTCCAAAATATGGAAACATATTTCAAACTGTCATATGATTTTGAATTGAATTAGATCAAAACTAATTAGTTGGGCTAAGTTTCAGTTGGCTTCATATCATATATAATTACGGTCAACCTGCGTTGTAGTTTGGGTCGGACCTGGATTGCATTGAGTTGAAAGCCTCATTATAGAGTATATACCTCCAAAGTAAAGCCAGAGCCTGCACTGGAAATTTTAGCTTTGGTTAAGCTGGCTTGGATTGATTGACAAATCCACTTGAGTCCAACTAGGTTCGGAATTGCCTCCACAATTTTAACCTATACTAGGCCCGAGTTAAAACCTAATCCAAACCATCTGGGTGGACTGGATTTAACCCGGTTCGATTTAGATTATTAGGTTATTGTTGCTGCTTGCATTAATAACAAATTTAGTTGTTGGGCTCTTATCGAGATTAATTACATATATCAATGCTAGGTACGCATGATGTGAGAAAAAAAATGGTCGATATTCTTTAACATTTCTTCTCATCATTTACATTTTCTCTATAAGTGACTTAAATTTCTTAGTGGCGCTATATCTTCTTTCTCATCCTTCAAGAAAAAGATGAACAAATATGTGTGTCACGGTGAGGATGGAGGAGAGAGGGAAGGTGGCCATGGTGCCCAATCCTTGTTAGATCAGGAAAAAAAAGAATCTCGAGTTTTTTTTTTGGCAACATAAGCCCTAAGTTTGTGCTAATCCCGGTAAGCTATGTGCCACGACTACTAGCACAAGATTAACATTAATATTTTTACACAGGACCCCCTAGTATTTGTATATATTACATTCATATAATATGCCATTTAAATGCGTAGCATTCAGTCTGAGTATTCGATGATGAATTTGAATGTACGTGTGTAGCAATTACTGACTACTTTTGACACAAGTCCAGGCTAACTTGGTGTTCTGACTCAGTTAACATATAATTCGAACTCACAGATCACAAGACAGCATGTCCTAGTGAAATGCTGACCATTGTCAAGTATAATATCAACCATGCAGGTCTTCTTAAAGAGAAGGAAGAATTATGTTAAATGTTCTAAAATTTTTGAAACATGAGAATAAAAAAATACTATAAAGCTCATAATGCGGGTGATTTATCTGTTTGGCTGCGTTTTGTTCTGAAATAACAAAAAGTAATAAACCTATCTTGCAGTGATAGGGCTTTTTCGAGGCCTTATGCATGCTCTATTCTGAAGCTAAATGCCGCCTCGGTGCCGAGTTAGTTTATAAGAGTAGCTCTGACGGTTCTTTGATATGGATATAAAATCTTTTGAAGGGTCGACAAGCTCTAGCCGGTCTATCTAACTAAAGCTGCACAGAGGTTTCATGCACAAAACATCAAAGCATGCTTGAGTAAGGGCATTCCTATGAATCTAGGAGATGCTAATAGATGTCCTTCAACGCATCTAATTTAGCTATATTTATCTTGCCCTGTTCTCTACTTTTACCAAATTGTTATTGATCTCCTCTAGCACATACGTTGGCCTATATTTCACGTTAATTTTGTGGATCACATTTCATTTGACATGTTCTTGTTGCATATAAATACACCTTTCTTGGCATATGTGATGGAAACTGAAGCGAAAGCATCTATATTCCACTCTTTCGTAAGTTTATCATCTTGAAATTCTGTGTTGAAAATAAAGAGAAATATTAAATGCTCATATCTGTTTTAACAACAAAGAAATAACCAGAGTCACACGTCCTATGCATATGAGAGATGGTTCATATATAAATCCCAATATTCGGAACAGAAAACTGAAGGTTGTTCCAAGAAAAAAAAGTTTCAGAAATATAAAGAAAAAGAAGTTCTTGTATCATAGATAGATATTATGCGATCGAAAATGCTAACGCTAATAAATCTCAACTCAGAACACATTAATCTCGTTATAGCATCAAGACCATGGTGCATATTGTCGCATTTCCATGCAACCAAAAATATCGTGCTGGGAAATGTTTGCTTCGTCTGCGTCCAAAAATATATATCTGTGCTGGGAAATTAAACGTTTGTTTGCGTCTCCGCTGCGCCATTCCCAGCTGCCAACTTTATCCATTCACAACAGCATACGGCGGCAACCCAACGGGATAAGAGTCATAAGACCCGAGAAGCCCATTCCCGGTCGGCAAAATCCACCTCGCAACCTCTCATATTACGGCGGGCCGAGAATATTTAGTTTTTTTAGAGGAAGAGATGCCAATGGCTACGTAAAGGGGAGACGAATGGGAAGAGCACGTTTGGGGAGCGTGTAAGTCCCAAGGTGATTAATTGAGACCGCGCCTAAATTCTACTGTCCCTTTCGAAGGAGACGACCTCGCTTATTCCCGAGGCCCCCCCTCTTCGCGCATCTCACTAACATCACTCTCAGCCGAATGACTCTCGCATGCACGCGCTCTCAACTCATCTTCTCCATGCTACCAAGATTTTAAACTCCAAGGTATGACATCACCCCCAACCCAAAGTACCACTGCTACGGACTCTTGGCTTCTTTGATCACTTCTTTCTTCTCTCTTGCTGTGTTTCGGTCTCGCTTGTTTTGTTACTTTACTAGACTGCATTGATAGCAGGTTTGAGTCCAGATACTATCATTGAAGAAGAGCTAGGGAAGACCCAAACGAACTTGTTTGTAGATGTGGGTGTGTGTGTGTATATATTATATACACTTAATTTCCAACCAAGCAACTGAGTGCAGGTTGGAAGAATCCAAAACTGGCAAGCCCTTACAAGCTACTAGTACCAAAATATCTGTTGTGCTGCTATTCTTTAATCTCTCTCACTCATCTGCCAAGCAATAAAGGCTGAACCCCAAGAGGAGGACTTTTCCTGTGCGTCTTTCTATTAGTTTAATGCGCGATATATGTCCACCGCCCTTCCGCTCCATAGAGGAGGTAAAGGATCCTACCCCACCGCAACGTTCCGCCCCTCACCTCCCATCCCATCCTCCCGAGAGCTTTCCTCCTTCCCATCACCCGAGGCTGCCGTCCCTCTGCGCCCAACCACCTCCCCCTTCCCTTCTTTTCTTTCGGGTATTTCCGGAAATGGATGGTGGGCAGCCTCCTCCCCCGATAGAACAGTACTCTCTTTCCATTCCCGGTAGCCCCAGCAGCACCACTACCAGTAGCTCCGCCACCGCCGCAGCCGCAGCCGCCGAAGCCTCCGGCGGTGGCGGCGGAGGGAGTTCGAGCAGCAGCATCAGCAGCAGGAAATGCAAGGGAAAGGGAGGACCGGACAACGGGAAGTTCCGATACCGGGGGGTGCGGCAGCGGAGCTGGGGGAAGTGGGTGGCGGAGATTCGGGAGCCGAGGAAGCGGACGAGGAAGTGGCTCGGGACGTTCTCCACCGCCGAGGATGCAGCCAGGGCCTACGACCGTGCGGCGCTGGTTCTTTATGGTCCTCGCGCGCAGCTGAATCTCCAGCCCTCCTCCGCCGCCGCGACAGGCGGTGGATCTTCCTCGTCCTCCTCGACGTCCACCCTTCGTCCTCTTCTCCCCCGTCCCTCGGGCTTCCCCTTCCCTCTCCTCCCTTCCTCATCCTCCCCCTATGCCTTCCCTCCTGTAATGTACTCCAACCCAACGGAGAGTACCATCATCGCGCATGGGCCAATCGGCTCCAGCAGCGGCGGCGGTTATCAGTACTGCGTGCCCATCGAGCAGGGACGGGTGGAGCATGGACCGGTGGTGCCGGCCCCTGCGCCTGCGTCTGGGCCAAGCCATGTCGTCGGGGCCGATACTGGTGTACACGAGGACATCAGCTCCCTTGCCGGGTCGGTGAGCTCGAGCCTGTCGCTCTCCAACCAGCCTGTGGCGCCGGTGGAGGCCACGACATCAATGCCGCTCGTGTCATCACCGGTGTGGAATTATGATGATTATGCTGAAGCAGCTTCTTCCTTGTGGGATGATGGAGATCCCTTCTTCTTCGATCTATGATGAACAAGAGCAACAAAATAGCTCTGCTGATACTACTATAGGATCGATATAGGGAGAATTAGGGTTTCTGCTATGCATGCATGCTTTGGAAGTATTCTTAAACTGCATCATCATGTTTGCTGCATTGTCTATTTTTTTAATTAATAATTTTTTTATACTTTGAGACTTGAAGTACTTTGCTATTTGTTTTGTACTGCGAGCAAAAAATTGACACTTCCAACCTTCTAGTAAGTTTATGATCAAGAAAGCAAGCAAGCAGCAGTCCAAGTGATGAGGAGGAGACTGCACCAGATGACATAGGATTAAGAGGGCATGCAAGCTAGAGCTGCAGTTTCGATCGTAGTTATATATGTATGAAGAGAACATATATATACTGCCTCTTAAAGTTTCTATTGCCTGGGCTCAGAGATTTAGCTATGCAGTGATGTTGGCACTACTCCTTGGATTAGGCCATGTTGGGTCCAGATAAAAGGTAGTACTCGTACCATGTTGTCTTGAGTCATGTCATATACTTCTGTTCCTTCAATTTTCATATATCTCAAATTTGGTTATTTTTGCAGACCTTGTCATTCTTATCATTCTGGTCGTTACTCTCCTTACTAAGATTGAGGCTCGTTTGGATGCTATTCCCATGGTATTGAAGTGATGGCATTTCTACTATTTTACTAAATTTTGTAATGAATCTTGATGAGACAAAATAAAGACTTTCTGGAGGAATTTGCTGCCCACCATCATAAATACAGCATGCTAGAATTTCAAGTGAAATCTCGGAGGTTGTTGCGATTATGAAGATGCAACTGAACTATATGTGCTATGGTTCAGATTATCATTTTTGACAGCGAATTGGATCATGTTACACATGCTTTCTCATTGATCTGTTGAAATTTATAGGGAAGTTTGGAACTTGTAGTATGCATGAATCGTTGCTATTTGCCCTTTAATTTTTGGAGGATGCCGCTTTCCAATACTGGAAGAATGGGATACGATCGATCATCTATCAAGAAGAGTAGAGAGCGGGTAATAGCCATTACCTTTACCATCAAAGGTGGTTGGTTAATTAATCAAATGGAAAGCGCTTTGTAAGACAACAAAGCAGCCAACACTAGCTCAAGATCTCGGTTTGTTTCTAATCCAATATGAAGTCTTGGATTCTGATATTTATAGCGGGCTCTGGAAGAACTGGAAGGCTGCTCTTGGATGGTAAATATCCCAACATAAACATGTCAAGAAATGAGGTGGCTGCATCTTTACCATATATATCACAAGGCAATCATGACATGTTTCCAGACCTTGAGTTCAAATACAGTCTTATGTGATTTGATGAGTTCCATTCCATGCTATTCATGTGCTTGTTTATTTGATCAAAATGACAAGTAAATAATGTCTTGATGAAGTGGTTATTCACTTTAAAAGATAAATGGTAGTGTTGAGGAGGGAAAGTTATATTTAGTTCATCTTTAAGAAAAGTTATGTCCAGTTGTTTGGGATTGTTAAATACAAATTTGGAGGGCCTTGAAATTAATATCCTCATGGCAAGGTTCTTTTATTCTGGAAACTCGGTTAAGTACATCGATGTTGCCTGATACATAAAATTATATGTCGCTCACCTAGAGAGCTCTATGCAATCTTTATTGTGATAGTGGTAATTTTTCTTCTTATGACCATTTTAGTGGTAACTATTTCGCTGTCAGTGTCTTTTTAGGTTTGCCTCTATTTTTTTTTAATCTTTTTAGTTTTACCTTTAAACTGTATCCTGCATAGCCATTACACCATATAAATGTTTGCGATCACCAGTAATGTTTTCTAAAACATATTTTTTGTCAGTTTGTTCGTGACTCTTTTCCATAATTTGAAAAGAAGTATATTGATCCATACAATGTTGTCGCCTGTAGAAAATCTTGAGCATGTTTTATCACCTAATTAACTTATTGGACGAGTCAGAGTTTTATTCATTAAAAGGTGAGCATTATAATTAACAGGGGTTTGCAGGTGCAAGTATGTCAAGTAGGATTTTCTTCAAAGGAGGACATCGGCAGCAAGTCCGGAGCACAACAGTAGAGTCTATAGGGAAAACAAAGAAAAAATTTGAAATGTATAAACATGCAATTTGGGCAACGAGAATAACCACTTGAAATGGTTTAGATTGTGAAGATCTTGATCAAAACAGTAAGACATTTTGATGACTATAATACATGTAAAAGGTTTTCTTTCTGGGTTTCTTTTTTGTGCCATTCAAGGGTTAACTGAAAGTAATTATTTCTAGTGTTATTATATGAAACTGCCTGATTTGAAAATACAATGAATTGATCAAAATTTTCTTTGGATACAAATGATTCTTGTGGCATGGTTTTAACTTTAATATGTTATCTCGTTCTACTTTTTGGTCATCCGTAGCAATCAATAGCTAGCTCATTGAGCACCTGAAGGCTGTGTCTTCTTCGATCCATTTCCCCCTTAATAAAACAGTTTAATAATGTTGTCTTCAGTAGCATTAAGTCAGGAAATCCATATTTTTCAGAGTTTAACAGGTCTTTTTAAACAACTGTTTTGTGATAATTCATAACATGACTTTCTGATATTTCTTCAAATTGTCCTTGAAGCAACCAAGACAATAACAGCCCTTGTATTTTACAGTTCTTCCATTCTTAGCATGCATGACATGCATCGCTCATGGTTCCAATAGTTTAGTTTGTTCATGCACCAACCAATTTTTTCATCAACATCACACAAGATGTATTATTGTATTATTATTTTTCGCAACATTTTAATTCTGAAGTAATCATTTCCTCAAAAAAGTTCCACAGTAGTGTCAAGAAAGTAAAGTCACAAGTTTTTTTTCTCCTTCCATATTTTAGTACTGGTGTTTTTCAGTTTCATGACATTATCTTTTGTAAACTTTTTAGTATTTACTTGTAATGCGTACCGCATGTAGTCGCTTCGGTTTAATGCTTGTTATCATACCATCCATTTCTCACATGATACCTGAAGGCCTTTCTCTTTGTGTCCTTACCTGGGATTGTTAATATCGGAATATGATTATGTGTTTTTGATATACGTTTTATCATTTATAATATGATTGCAGAATACTTTTTTTTTCACAAAATAAGGGGGAGTTTAGATGGTGTTTTTGTAACTGAAAATATGCTTGTGGTTTCTTTCTTTACCTCACTTGTCCTCCCTCTCTATGTCTCCGAGTTGCTGCGATTTGAGCTTTCAAACTAAGCAGTGGATAGTTCTCTATGTTGCTCCTTGTGGTATGTCTGTTAATGCAGTGATGCCTCTGGTTGTTGAGACTTCCAAGTTCTCTGATTGTTTGGATACCTAGCGAAGATGTGTTCATCCATTGCTTATGTACAGATTGATGCGTATTGTGTTTGATGTGCTTTATTTTTCGAAAATTATCACATTCTTCATTCCGGAGAGAGGGAGCCAGGGTTAGCCATGGATGGGCTTGGCCACCAAAGCCCTTCTCTTTTGGTCGAGATGTATGAGGAGGAGAAGATAAAAAGGTCTGGTTTTCGGTTTGGTCGAATCTGGAGGTTGATTGTTTCCAATCCTTCTACTTTAAAGTTTACCGTGTTTGGGCTGCGGGCTGCACTGTTTTGGGCTTCCCGGTAACCACACTGTCTGGATTGGTAATATGGGTAGATATGGGTAGTCTGAGAATGGGACTGGGCTGGGCTTGTTGAGATCGCAATGTGCCGTTCTTTTTGTTCGGAATTGCACCCAGGAAATCCTATTAGGCTCATAAAAGAATGGTCAACATTGGCAACCTATTTGAAATAGAAGTCTTATGCCAAGGCCCGGACCTCTTAGCTGTTTGCAAACTAATTTGTCTCTTGTACGGCTCTGTTTAGTTTGGGAGATTTTTTTTTTCTCATTATAAATTTTTTTTAGGACGCTGTTGAGTATATGATATCCTAGTTTTTCCATAATAATTTATATTTGGTTGAGCATTTACTTTTTTTTAAAAAATTATATAAAATATCTATTATATCCATAATAAAAAAAATTATTCTATTCTATCGAGGGTATGTTTGAAATAAAAATTATCCTAATTCATGGAAATTAGACATTTCTATATCCCACATGAATTTTTTTATTATTAAATAAAAAAATATTATTTTTATAAAAAAGCTACTTTCGTATTTCTATTCTACGAAAGTCCAAGAAGATATAAGATCTTTTTTATCACACTTTCCATCTTCTTTTTTTTTCAATGAACCAAATGAGTTTTTTATGAAAAAAAAATTCATACATAACAAGAAAAAGCTAATGTCCTGTGGAATGAAAATTATGATTTTTTTTCAAAAATATTCTTAAGCATCATAACCTTCTTAACAATTATTTAACCTTCAACAATTAAGAATATACGGTTTGAAATTTCTACAATATAAAAGAATTATGATAATTTTAATATAAATATATTTTGATAATTACCATAGTATAACAGGGGAGAGCTTCTGAAGGTACCAGTCTGGATCATCAATTTTTTTTGGTTGAATCCTGCCATCACTATGCAATCTATTGATTCACAGTTTCCCTGCAATCCATCCCTCATTGTCCTCCATATAAAGTTATAAACCAGTCATCCATCAATAACTTCCGGTCCCGTTTAGCCAACCCTATCTCATCACCACACAATCCTTTCATCGAACAGCTTCGAAGCATTAAAATAAATATATCCCAAGACTTCCACGTATATTCCCATAAATAACAACCATCCCTTTAATCCCCACTTTCTCGTTGCACGATGGTGGCCATTCCCCCTCTCTCACAAAAAACTTCACGTCCCATCGCTCCCTTTTTTTTTTTTGCTAAATCCATCGCTTCCCTTAATGAATCCATGAATCATTTGGGTCCCGCCACAGCGAGAAAAAAAACCTTGCTGACCCGCATTTTCTCTTCGTGGACTCCCTTCCCCTTCTCTCTCTTTTCTCTCTCACTCTCTCAGAATAGCCAACTTATTCCAAGGATTAGATTGGAATAAGGGTCGGACTGGAAGGATGGCGGGGTGCGGGCTCGGGGAGGCGGATGGCCGGGAGCAGTGGTGCCGCAACGGCGTGGCTGCGACCCACCTCAAGTGGGTCTCGATTGGGATAATTTTATTCACGAGCGCGGTGGGGATATCCTCGCCGGTGATGCTGGCCCGCCTCTTCAAGGGGAAGCCCGCCTATGCGATTTCGCTCCTTCTCATCAAGTGCTTCGCCGCTGGGGTCATCCTCTCGACCTCGCTCGTCCACGTCCTCCCCGACGCCTTCGACGCCCTCGCGGACTGCCAGCTCGCCTCCCGCCACCCGTGGCGCGACTTCCCCTTCTCCGGCTTCGTCTCCCTCCTCGGCGCCCTCCTCGCCCTCCTCGTCGACATCTCGGCCACCTCCCACGCCTCCGCCGCCGCCGCCAAGCAGCAGTACGACCCGGTCGATCCCGAGGACTCGGAAGAAAAGGGCGGTGGAAAATTACGGCCGGTGGCGGCGGTCGTGGTGCCGATGACCGGATGCCACGGCCACCAGGGGGACCGCGAAGATTTGGATGAGCAGGGGAACGAGGAGGAGAGACTGGCGAAGCTGAAGCAGAGGTTGGTGTCGCAGGTCTTGGAGATTGGGATTATATTCCACTCGGTGATTATTGGGGTCACGATGGGGATGTCTCAGAACCAGTGCTCTATTCGGCCGCTTGTTGTTGCGCTCGCCTTCCACCAGATTTTCGAAGGGATGGGCCTCGGCGGATGCATCGCCCAGGTACAATAATGAAACCCTAATTTTGGATCTTGAACTGAAAAACACTGTCACTATTAGTAACTCTAGCCATCATTATTTCTTAGATTTCTCGACAAAATTGGATTTTTCTCATAAATGATGGGTTCTTGTTGAGTTGACTCATGGGTTCGTCTCGCGTAGTGCTGGGATTTTGAGCTATCTTACCATCGGTTTATGGGTTAGAATGATACTATGAGAGTTTGGTAAGAATGGGATTTTCGGGGATTTTATTAAAGTCCAAAGATGATATTAAATGATTGTGATGCCACTGCGTGTTTGTAGGATATGGAATAGGGACCATTAACAAATGATCGAGTTGAAATTTTTAATCCTTAAGTCTGTTGTTAATAATTATATGACATTGCACCACTCCAAAAAAAAGGCTATTATATGCACCAACCTTGGTCATTTATGTTGAGATATATAATTTTAAACTAGGCTGTCTTGGGTCTAAAAAAGTTCTCACTTGATGATGTGTGAAAATAAACACTCATAAACGCAAAATTTAATTTTACCTCCAATCCAGTGCGAAAGCTTTTGCAACGGCCAATCACGCCTCTGCAATATGTATACTCCACTGTGGCAATGGAGGGAAGCTTTGTCCTAGCCTCTTAGGTGCCCTTAGATTTCAGCTCATATAAAGAATGCCTTTTTTTTCTAGGAGATATATAAGAGTAATTAACTGGATGGTGTAGGGGATTACTATAATGATCCGTGTAGATATGTATTTAGTTGTACATTGATTATTCGTTGGATAGATTTTGGAAACTTATAATAGTATCAAAAAATCCAAATGATATCTTCCGATTAGTCTTTTTGGATGAGGTCTTGAACTGTTAATAGTATGAGAGCGGGTCCGGCCAATGATCTATGTAGACTAGGGGATACTGCAGCATAGGGATATTTGAGCTAATTACGAGATAATCATGGTGTTTGTAATTGGATTTGAATAGATATGGATTTCTAGCCTGGCGAGGACGCCAGGGCTTAAACGGGAGAAGTATGTGATGACTTGTACGGGTGTGTGTTTAGTCCCACATCGGTTATTCGCTGGATAGATTTTGAGTACTTATATAGGATCAAGAAATGCAAATAATACCTTCCGGGCCTTCGGTTAGCTTTTTTGGATAAGATTTTAGGTTGTTATAGTTACTATGATTGATTGGAATGGCTGGCCTTCTCCATTTGATATATCCTTGTTTCTTAACCTGGATATGGATGATAACTTAGTAAAGATTCTCCTTCTCATTTCTGTCGGTGAAAGCCTTCTACCTCTTTTATTCTTTGGGGAAATTACAAAGGGAGTGAAGACAATAATCTGAGTCACGTCATTGCAAACTAATCCTTTCCCCAGTTTGCCATGCCACCACGTGGCCAACTTCCAGCTTGCTTTCCGCATCACGTTCTTCTTTTTTTTCTAGTTTCCTTCTTCCATCAAAGCCACAGATATGATGTAATCATATAAAGAAACCTGGAATTGGAATCTACGTGTCTGCAACCAAGTTAGAAAGTTGTGATACTGTATCAGTGGACTTCTTTATTCACCTTCTTTTGGTGGAATAAGCTTTCATAACATCATTTTATGCTTTATTAGTACTGATGTCGACAGGGCAACATGCTTTTTTTTCAGGTGGTTAATCTCGCAAGTGCTGGTAAATTAATTTCTCTATGGACTTCTTATCTGAGAGATTCATACTCCATACTCATTAGAGCATCTAAGTGCATATTATTGTTAGTAGCATGTCTAAAGCCTCAGAAATAATGGGACAGCAACTATTTTTTTTTGGTTTCCTTCATAAAAATTCATTTTGCTCGATGACTGATTCAGATGGTTATTGATGATGGCAGGCTGGTTTTGGCTTCTGGACAGTGGGGTATATGTGCTTAATGTTCTCGGTGACCACACCAATGGGGATAGTGCTAGGAATGATGGTGTTCTATATGACGGGCTACGATGATAGCAGCCCCAATGCCCTCATCTTGGAAGGTTTGTTGGGTTCTCTCTCTTCAGGAATACTTGTATACATGGCTCTTGTGGATCTCATAGCTGCTGATTTCTTCCAGAACAAGACAATGTCCTTGGAGACTTGGTTGAAGAAGGCTTGTTACATTGCATTAGTGCTAGGATCTGCTTCAATGTCTGTACTTGCACTTTGGGCATAGATCTTGAGCTTGTAGTTTCACCATATTATTATAATTGGAAATGCAAACTATATAGTTTTATATCGGATGGTGTAATATTCAAAATTATTGACAAAAACCATCTATCACACGGATCATGCTACTAAGCAAGGGCTAATTTTATCCAATGGGATTTGTTGAAGTTGGCAATATGGTTGTTGCATTTTATGTTCATCTTTCCTCTCCCACTCTAATTTCAAATTTGCAATAATTATGCCTGAATGATCTGAAATGTTAGGAACACTGAAAAATACCAAAGTTGAGGCTGAGCATAGAGTTTCTATTGCTTTGTGGTCGAAGTGGTCAGAATTAAAGTTAATAGCATGATCCGTAAAGCAGAGTAGGGTCTTCTGGTGCTGTGGGCGGCTTTTGTAAAGATGCTAAGAAGGAAAGGAAAAGGGAAAAAAGAAAAGAGAAAATAATGCCTTTCTGCGGTGATGAGCTACCCTGTGAATAAAAAAGGTATGATATCTTGATGGGTCGGACATATACTATGTTTGTACCATCTTGATGTGTTGGATATGCTATATTTTACAATACAATGAAATCTTCATGTGGTTACCAACTAAAATAAATTTGCTGGAATATGATTAATGCACTCAAAAGCTATTTCTCTGTTCAGGAACGTACAGAGATTAACAAACCCATCTGAAAAAACGTATGGATTTGGATTTGTTTCTCGACAATATATGATAATTACAGGATATAATTTGAACAAAGTTATACCAAATTTGGTAAAAACAAGCTCATACTACTTTCTTGGATACATTGGAAGAAACCTATCTTCGCTATCCTTCAGAAAGTACTTTTTTTGATACAGTTCCAAGAAAGCATCTCTTGAACTTTTCCTGATGATTAAAAAACACGGTAATTGGACTTTGTAAACATTTTGTTAAAGCCCAAACAAACGATTATACGTTACATGAGTGAGCCCACTGCCTGCGGGCGTTAATCAAGCCCTGCCCATTGTAAAACCAACCCCATAGGCAGCTTGTCAAGTGGGACCTCATGACCCGGGTCAGCTCATTGCACTTCCAGCTGAAAGAGGGAGGGACTTAGGGGAGGAAAGGCAGCACGGATAAGGGCAGGAGGATGGGAGAGTCCAGTGGAAATCCTGTTCCAATTTTCCGGTGTCATCTTGTTTAGCCATGCTATTATTTTCCTTTTGAAGTCGCAGAATACTTAAAACTTGGTTATAGTTTTGGATTATTAGTGAGAAAAAGAATGAATAAAACATCACTAATACATGTCAAATAACTGAAATTTATACTTGGATAACCTTTGTTACTTGTTAATGGTGAAATTATTTTTATCTTTTTTTGAAATAAAGATATCATTGCCCAATAATATTAAGGTTGTGTTCAATTTGTAGACCTTTTATATACTCTCGAATCTTGCTCTAAGAATATACGGCTATATCATTGTCCATCTACATTCGAACGGAAAATATGATGATAGTGAAAGTTCTCAAAAGTCAAAAAATTGGACCTACGCTATTCAGATCATCTTTCTTTCAATTATCTTTTTTCCTGGCTACTTGAACATTGATGTTGTACCTGCTCATCTGCCTCTTGTTCTTTTTAGACTTGTCAAGCAAGCTTTCTAGCATGTCCATTTCTAAAAAACGAGAAAAGCTCTTGTATCAATATATATGTACAAGTACCACAATTTATAAAAGGTTAAGATCATTCTAGCTCTTTCTTGCTAAATCAATATGCTCTTAGAGAATCCCGCAACGTTTTATCTCATTGCGCTTTTTTTTCAATAAAGAACCAATGCACCAATGCAATGGACGCTGTCAAACGTCACAACGCCCTCTAAGAGTATGGAAAATTCGGGCTTGGGTCAAGGGCCACTAAATTATCTAAAAGACTTGTGTCCGTCAGACTTGCCGTAGTATGCTGCCCAAAAGACCAAGTACCCACATATAATAATCTAGAGGGATGAATTGAAACGGCGACACGCACAAATTAGAATCTCAACCAAACCTTTGGTTTTGTTTTCCAATGACTTGAGAGAAACCCGGCCGTGTTCATACGGTCAGCTTTGCCGTTGGGCAGCGGTTTGACGATCGTCGGTAAGCCAAAAGAGAGAGAACTTCGTGGGTTTAAGAAACGCTTCCCACGGTTTTAAGAAACGCTTCCAACGTGAGATCTCGTTTTAGTCGATGAAGAGATCCATTGGTCAAAGTCGGCGAGCTGCTCGTAAGTCAACAAAATTTAGGTTTGAAGAGCTTTAACAAGTACAAATAAAAAGTGCAAAAGGGGGTAAAAAAAATTGAAGATTCTTCAAATGAATCCATCTTCCATCCTTCTACTTGCCGCAGCTTACTATTATGTTATATATGACTGCTGTTATATACACAAAAACAAAGAGAGAGAGAGAGAGAGATTATTCTTCCGATCGAAGACAAGAGCATTCGACATGATGGATTATGACTCGACCCTCAACAAACTGTAATTTAGTACAGAAGACGCAGAACCTTCTGTCCTCCTCTTCCATGTCCAGGGAGTCATCGACCATGTCCTCATCCCCCACCTTCCCATCACCACAGGTGTCATAAAGACATCGAGGAATAACGGGCCAAAGCAGTCTATCAACAAGCTTGTTGTACCACCTCTTCCCCTTAGTCCACACCATAAGAGGCCCCACTACCATAGCCAATCCCACTCCAAATCCCAATCCCGTGAATATGAATTGCCAGTTTAGATCTATCGAAGACTTGGAGGACTCTGGCACTGCAGGAGGCTTCGCAGAATTGCATTGTTTTGACAATGGGCTCCCACATAATCCTTCATTCCCTAAAAACGAAGCGTTCGTGAACGTAGAGAACTGACTAGTATCTGGTATTGTTCCCGATAAATTGTTGTATGAGAGGTTCAAAGAAGAGAGAAAAGTAAGAGAAATCAGCTGCTGGGGAATCCCGCCTGAGAGGAGGTTTGAAGATAGATCCAAAGACTCGAGCTGCAGCAGGTCCCCAAGGTGAGGAGGGATTTCACCTGTAAGAGCATTGTGCGACATGTTTAGCACCACCAGTGAATTGAGTTCCTCAATCTCCCCCGGGATGCCACCTTCGAAGCGATTACTTGAGAAATCAATGGATGTGAAGATGGTCAGGGTCTTCACTAGCGTCATCTCCTGCCCTTTGAATGTGACTGTGACACTGTTCTGATAGTAGGGTGATCGGCTGAACTCCAGGTACTTGTAATCCACAGTGGAGCGATTAGTATCTGAACCAGCCATCATGGCTCTTAGACTCTTGAAGCATTCTGGAGGTAAGCTGCCGCTGAAGTTATTGGAAGACAGATCAAATATTTGCAGCATCTCAAATGTGCCATTGCTGCCATTGTTTTCTGCAGGAGGTCCAACATCGCCATAGAATTCATTGGACCTCAGAACAAGGACGCGCAGTGTAGAAATTTCCCCCAGCCAGTATGGAAAGGAGTCGACCATGCTGTTGTTTCCAAGGTCTAGAATCTCTAGCATTCTGCACCGGGCCAAGGATCTGGGCAGCGAACCGCTCAGCTGATTACCATTGAGATTTATTGTCCGGAGAGCACAGTTTTCGTCAAAATTCTGAGGCAAGGCTCCCTGAAACCGGTTGCCCCGCAAATTCAGTATGCCCAAACCATTGCTGCCTTCCAAAAGGCATGATGGGATCGAACCGTTCAAACTGTTGTCTGAAAGATCAAGGACTTGGAGATAGCTCGCATTGCAAATGGAAGGAGGGATTTCTCCTGTGAGTCCGTTGCTAGACAGTGAAAGGAAGACGGTGAAATTGAGATACGCACCGAAATTGGATGGGATAGAGGACGCGAAGCTGTTGTTCGAGTAATCCAAAACAATGGTGTGCTGCGGGGGGAGAGGAATAGGTCCTCGAAGCATGTTGGCTTGAAGATCAAGCATCATTGAACCGATATCGGAAAGATCGGGCGGAGGTCCCTCCACACTGGTAAACATGTTAAAAGAAAGATTCAAGTAATTGTAACTGTAGTTCCCAATACTCCATATCCACTGGGGTATACTGCCGCCAATGCTGTTCATTGAGAGGTCCAGGGTGCTGACTCCATCCTGGAATCTCAAAAAACCAGGAAGCTTGTTCAGATTGCAAGATACCAGTCTCAACGTGCTGATATTGGGGAAAGAAGCCCACGAAGAATTATCATCTCCATCTATTACTGACAGCCTATTATTGGAGAGATCCAGATTCGAGAGATTCCTCAAGCTCCGGAGCAAGTCTAGCACCACTGTGCCGCTGAAGTTGTTTGATGAAAGATTGAGAATTTTTAGCCCTGAGAGCCGAAAGACCGACTTAGGAATTGGTCCCTGCAGCTTGTTATTACTCAAGTCAACATTTGACAACGTGGAAGAAGGATCTGAAAACTCTTGGAGATGTCCGGAGAACTGGTTCTGGCTAAGCAGCAAATTCTGTAAAGATGGTAGGGAAAACAGCCATACAGGAATCTCACCAGAGTGTGAGTTATTTGTTAGATCAATCACTGTGAGATTGGGAAGCACTCGGTTGCCAAGAGAGGAAGTTATCGATCCACTCAGCCTATTATTCTTAAGTACTACATCTGAAATGCTTCGCCATCGAGCCATCGAAGGAAGCTCGCCACTGAGATTATTGAATGAGAGGTCCAGATGGACCAACTGGGTGAGGTTGCTAAAAGAATAGGGTATGGCTCCAGAAAATCGACAACCCGAAAGCTGCAATTCCGTCAAAGACTTGAGATTGCCAATAGACCCAGGTAAAGTCCCGGAAAAGTTCGTGTTGGACAGAACCAAACTTTCCAAGGTGCTATCTTCGGGGAACCCAGGCAAATTCCCAGAAAGATCAGTATTGCCCGACACATCAAGTAACGCCAAATTCCTGAGCTGAAGTATCCTTGCCGGAAACGATCCTGTGAGCCCACAAGCACTGAGACGAAGCATGGTTAAAGAAGAGAAATTACCAAAGAACTCCGGCACACTGGAATTCAATCCATTCCGATCAAGGCGAAGTTTGGACAACGACCGAAGCCTGGAGAGCGATGAATGAATTGGACCAGAGAGAGAACAGGATACCAAGCTCAGCGCTTGGAGGCCAGGGGTCGAGTCGGACACTGCTGTGCACCACTCGGAACCATCAGAAGAGATGTTGATGCCATCGAGGTAGAGTTCCCTCAAATTGATGAGGTTTGCAATTAAGGTTCTGAGATCAGGATCGCGAAGCTTGAGCGATGTGGAAGGTCCCTCCTCGATAAAGAGGGTAGAGAGATCGAGAGAGACCAGCTTCGTAAGCCGAGAGATGCCCGACGGTATCTGGCCGTAGAGGCCGGCGTTGGAGAGGTTGAGGCGGGTGAGATTGGCCAGCTTCTCGAACCCCGGCGACGGGAGACTTTGGTTGAACAAGTTGTACGCAAGGTTGAGAGAAGTCAGGGAGGTGAGGTTAAAGAGGATCGGATCGATCCTACCGGATATGAAGCGGTTGCTGAGGTCGAGAGCGGTGACCCGACCCGAAGAAGCCGGGTCGCAGGTAACGCCCTCCCAGTGGTCGCAGCAGTCGGTGCCCGACTTCCAAGATTCGAGGTTGGTGGTGGACCTGTTGGTGGAGAAGCCTTCCTTCAGCCGGAGAAGGGCGGAGCTCTGGTCCTGGAGGCATTGGGCCACGGCGGTTAAATTACCGGCGAAGATCGTTAAGGAGGAGAGTACAAGGAAAGGCGAGAGGACGAGGAGTGAGGGAGGTCGGCGACGATTAGTCATCGGGGAAGAGAACTGGAGACAGAGGAGAAGGAGGGTGGGATGTTTTCAGAAAAAGAGGGATCCATCCACCAAGCAGTGGCCGACCGTCGGTACGGACGGTCGCCGAAAGAAAAGCGAAGATAGGAAGAAAGACAGAAGATGGAGAGAGGAACGCGTTTGGCCGGCCAGTGTCGATGGGATGATGCAGCGAGAGTTGAGTTTGGTGCTTGTGGAAGACTTTGGGGAGAGAATTTTGGCAAATATAAACACGGATCTGGATTTGGGGAAGGTCACGGACCACGAAGGTGCGTAAACATCGGCCGGAAGCGATGACTCGCATACGTGGAATCCGAGGACTAACGCTCCATTATTTGAGTCTGCGACCGTCAGTCGTGGAGATGAGAAAGTAGAAACGGATTTCGGAAGTCTCTAGTCCCGCCTTCTGCTGGGGTGCAACCTGGAATGATCCTCGTAAAAATCGATGGACGGTGATGTGTTTGCTTGATATCCACAACGAATGATCAGTGGGGTAACAAAAAAGTCAAAAAAAGAATGAAGTGGTCAAATTAACTAGTATAGGTGGGGGTTATTCGCCGAGTCCATCATCTCACCGTGGGCCCCAGCATAGTTCTCCATGTGACTGGTTCGGGACCCCCCGCTGGATTAGATCTTCCGCGAAGACTTTCGTGGTTGCTTGGCGGTTTTGAAATTGCTGTGAATTGTTTGGTGCCCTTCCACCGAGATTATTATATATATAAAAAAAAGTACGTCAGGTTTCATCTTGGGCTTCTAAAATGGGAACCCAGGCTGTTTTTTAAAATTTCTTTTTCACTTGTGGGTAACCATTTGTAGTTTTTTTTAAAAAAAAATTAAGCTCCTGTGAAGAGTCAATAGGCCTTAGGCTGTCTTCTGTTATTGGATTATTGGTATTAGACATTCATAAGTTACAGTATAATATATGATCCTTGACTTAGACTTCTCGTAGATGAGACTTCAGCAAAAAGTATTAATAAAAAAATTATGGCAAAAAGGTGTAAAAGCTTGAGCAACTCATTAGAGCAAGTGCTAAGAAATTATAGAGCCATCCTTCCAAATTTAGATTAGCTACACTTAAATTCTAAAAGCTTTAAAATTTTCAACTAGCGGTCAAAAGTTTATTTTCATTGCAATATAAATGAGCTGTCTATCTAGATAACAGAGTGAGAAAAAAGATCAAAATATCCTTGATTCATAGAGATTAGATCATAGTTTTCATTCAATCTCAAAGCGTTTTGTCCTCTATCATTCATCCACTCACGCATATCTTAAAGCGCTTATTCTCTATCATCCATCTACCTGCATAGATAAAACATTCTATCCTTTATCATCCTTCTGCTTGCATAAATCTCAAAGTTGTCCATTCTTTGTCATTCATTTCCTTCACAAATCTCAAAGCACTTTATTTGTTATCCATTCACCTATGCAAATTTCAAAGTGCTCCATCATTTGTCATTTATCTACGTGCATAAAATTTAAAGCACTCCATCATCTATCATTCATCTGCCCGCACAAATCGTAAAAAGGTTCTTCCTCTATCATCTATCCATTAACATAGATCTCAAAACATTCCATTTTCTCTTGCCCATCCATCTATGCAGATCTTAAAAACATTCCATCATCTATCATCCATCTATCTATATAAATTTCAAAGCGCTCCATCTTCTGTCATCCATCTACCTACACATATCTCAAAGTACTCTATTCTCTATCATTCATCTACATGCACAAATCTCAAAGCACTCCATCCTCTATCATTCATTCGCTTGCATAGATCTCAGAGCACTTTCTCTATCATCTATTTGCTTGCATAGATTTCATAGCGCTCTATCCTCTATCATCTATCTGCCTGCACAGATCTCAAAGCACTTCATCATCTATCATACATCCGCTTGCATAGATCTCAAAGGGTTTCATCCTTTGTATTCATCTATTTATGCGCATTGCAAAGCGCCCTATCTTTTATCATTCATCCGCTTGTATAGATCTCAAACCTACACAGAACTCAAAGCACTTTGTTCATGTGACTCTCCTTCTGCTCTCTCTCTCTCTCTCTCTCTCTCTCTCTCTCTCTCTCTCTCACAATTCACAGCGCCAAAACAAAAGTCCTCTACTAAATTAGTGGAAAATGTGATTCTAAAATTTTACAAAAGTTTGGTTATCAAATGACCCTCACGTGACAACGTTTTATGAAGAAGATAGATAACTAAGTCATATTGCAATGAATTTGAAGTTTTGGTGTCTAATTGATATTTTTTAAATTTTTTGGATCTAAATATAAATGTCACGAATTTGAAGGAATGTCTCTATAATTTTTTTAAAAAATAATAGATATTTAATATTAATACAACAAAGCACATTGATGATAGACAAAAGAAGCAAAGGTGTAAACAAGCCAAGATAACCACACCAACTTAAAAGCTTGGAATCTCTCAAGAAATAAATATACTGTGAGCTTATTATAATTTAATACTTATTTAAAATATATTGCTTTGTTCTGATAATTATAATATAAAAAAATCTTTATACCTATAGTTAATAACTAATAATATTTATTATTATATATTATTTACTTATTTTTATCTTGTTCTTATTTGACTCAAGCTTTAACGAGCTAAATCTAGCTCCAGCTCTAGCCTCACTTATTTACTAATTAGACAAGCTAAACGTCGAGCAAAACACAGGCTGCTCATGAGGAGCTCGCTTGTTTGACAGCTCCACTAATTTACTTATCAAACAAGCCAAAATTTGGGTAAAACACAAGCTGTTCATGAGGAGCTCGCTTGTTTGACAGCCCAAGAGAAGGGTCTTAGAATTGCGGAACATTTGGCATAGGACTCAGCGAGACTCGGAAGAATTGTATTTAATCTCCATAACAGTATAAAAGCCAGTGCTCAGTAACATACGACTCTAAAACAAGGAGAATTAGACTGGAATTATAAAGTTGGACACGGCCAACACTAGGAGAATTCATTTGTTTCATCCACTAACCACCTGAACACCTATGCAGAATGATATTTTACAAGTCATTAATTTATCTATCAATTAGAAAACTATTTCTAACTGTTGCTGGTGGTCCAAACCGAGAACGATTGGCACTGCGGTGTGAACGGGGTTCCGTCTGAGTTGTCTTGGTTGGTGTTGGTTGCGCTCCACCTTCCGCCAAGAAACCTGCAAACAAGCCTTGCACCACCACCAGGGTGGTGATGGCCCTCCGACGGTCAAGTCAGAGGAGATTGGAGGAGGAGGAGAGGTGATAATCGCAAGTAAGAGAGTGCTCTGGGAGATATTGCTCACCCCCCCTTTCTCCCCCCAGCCGCATATATACCTGGCTGGGGGGTCTCCCAGGGGGGTTCGTTATCGTGGGGCACGATGGTGTGGCCACTGACATGGCCGTTACAGGGCGTCGTGGAGCAGCACCGGGTACGGCCACGTCAGGGCATAGTGGGGCTCCGCTTTGTACGGCTGATGCAGGAGATCGTGGAGCAGCATCGGATACAGCCGTTGCAGGGAGTAGTGGAGCAGGAGGCCGCGGCGTGCCTCTGGGGAATAGCCTGTCGTTATCAAGAGATCTCCGACTCGGGGTCGGAGCGCTGGATCAAGGGGCAGCCGACTCGGGGTCGGGCTGCGGAGCCGAGGATATCCGACTCGGGGTCGGATTGCTGGATCAAAGGGCAGCCGACTCGGGGTCGGGCTGCGGAGCCGAGGACGTCCGACTCGGGGTCGGAGCGCTGGATCAAAGGGCAGCCGACTCGGGGTCGGGCTGCGAAGCCGAGGATGTCCGACTCGGGGTCGGATTGCTGGATCAAAGGGCAGCCGTAGTCTTCCTGGGCGCGCGTGCCGGTCACGTGGGGCATGGCGGCTTATTTCCCCCGTAACAGTAGCCCCCCACTTCCGAGCCTGGAACCAGAAGGGGAACAGGTGAAGGGAGTGATGTTTCGGGATTGCCGCCGTTCCTCGGAGAGGCGCGCGCGCTTCGAGCTCCCCGCCCTTTTTATGGCGTATGGCGGTTATTGCTGACCTGGCAGTCTGAGGATTTCGGCGGACATCCTTCCTTAATGGTGTCGATTCGCCTTTGGGGCGCGAGCGACCCTTCGGCAGCCAGGCGTCCTCTGGCGTCATCGAGGCGTCACTTGCCTTTCCGCCTATTTAATCGGGGGCCTTTCCCCGTCCGTCTTCTTCTTTACAGATATTTTCAAGTTTCCCCTTTGCGCAGCTGTTGCTGCCGTCGGACTGTTCACTTGTTTCTCCTTTGGCGCTCTCGGAGCCGTTCTTACCTCCGGTGAGTTTTCCCCATTCTTCTACTTAGGGCTCTCCATACTTTCCCCTCTTATACTAGTGTACTCCAGTCGCTCCGGTCTTTCCCCCCTTCCTGTCCCCGTCCTGACCGTAGGTTTATTGGCCATTAGGAATGGGCGAAGTGAGAGCAGACCAAATTAAGTCGGAGCTGGTCGCCACAGACTTAGACAGACTCGTGGCTCGGTACCACCTTCCCGAGGCCTGCAACGCCACGCTCCCGGGGCCTGAGGAGAGGATGTCCCATCCTCCTCCAGGGAAGATCGCCATCAATGAGGGCATTCTCCAGGCCGGGTTCCGCTTTCCCCCTTCGGACTTGGTCATGCAGGTGCTACGGGGTTTAAGAGTGGCACCGACGCAACTGGTGCCGAACTCGTGGCGGGCCCTGACGGTCTTCCAGGTTCTCTGCCGTATGCACGAGATCCCCGCCACCCTGAATGTTTTTTGGGAGTTCTACAGCCTGAGCGGCCACCCCCAGGACAAAAGGTGGTGGTGCTTCGCAGCGCGGCGAGGATGCGGCCTTGTCAAGGAGGCTCCTACCTCCATTCACAAATGGAAGGAGCGCTTCTTTTTTGTTGATGCAGATCCCTCTTGGGAAATCAGGGCGACCTGGGAGACCCCGATGAAGTCTCCGATCGGCCTATCGAGACTGTCAAGGGAGGAGTCCGATGGCTTGGCCGCCTTGAAGGGGTTGGTTGCCGAGGGCCAGCTCCCCCCGGTGGCCCGCCTTATTTCCGAGGATACTTTGGTGAATGTCGGTCTGAGCTCGGTCCCCACCGACCGTGAGTCCGCCACCGATTCTTTCTTGACTTTTTCCCTTCTTTCGTCCCGTTCTTTCCTTTGGTTTCTCCGTCTCCGACTATCCCGTCCTTTTTGCAGAGATCGACGACGTCATGCGGTCGGTGAAGACAAAGGCTGTTGGTAGGGCGTCCCTGCTGGAAGCAGCCCAGAGGAGGAAACGAGCTCTTCCGAGCGGGGCCCCACCGGCGAAGAAGTCTCGTAAGGAGGTGCCTCCGACGCCGACCGACGAGTCCGGGCCCACCGATCAGGGAGACGTCGTGGGCACGGACCGGCAGCTGACGCTGTATCAGCCCTCCGGTGGTAAGATTGCCGCTACTCCGGAGGTATCATCCGAGCCTGCCCGAGACGGACGGGTCGGACGTGATCGGTCCCCGACCCGGCCTTCGACTCGGTCGGCTCCTGATGACTCGAGGAGGGACGCGCCGAGGCCCCGACCGAGCGGGACCCTATCAATTCCTGGGGTGACCCCCGCCCCGAGCGCGATCGGCCGGACTCTTCCCCAGGCGATGGATAGGGGTAAGGCTGCAGAACCACCGTCCGGCTCTGGGGAGAAATCGGGGTCTGCCTTCACTACCGATGGCGCCCGAAATCTCATCGAAACAGTGCTGCTGGAGAAGGACCGTCGGCGGGTCCGGGAGTTGGAGGTCTCTGACGTTGGGGCTGCCAGCTGTGTCTGTCTCATGTCGGTGAGTGTTCTTCTGGCCGCTTTTCACCATTTATTGGCTCTGTTGTTCTCCGCCTGACTCCCTTATTTTTCCTATTTCTTAGCTCGCCTAGTACATGATCCGTCTGGAGGAGTGCTACAAGGAACAGGCGGGGCTTCTGGCGAAGGCCGAGGACCGGCTGAAAGCAGTGGAAAAGGGAGGCCAGGCTGTGGCAGGCAGGACGACCGGGGACTTCGAGGCGAGGCTCCGGGAGGCCGAAGAGCGGGCACTCGGCTTTGCTGCCCTCGAGAAGCAACTGTTGGAGGCTCAGGAGCAGCTCAAGGTTGCCTCGGGTCTCGAGGGCGAGGTCAAGAAGGCGGATGAGCGGGCCGAGAAGCAGTCCCGGAAGGCTGCCGACTACCGGGAGAGGGGGGAGAAGGCCTAGCGGTCAGCCGACAACGCCCGCAACCGAACCCGGTCTCTTGAAGCTAAGCTGGGCGAATTGGAATCGGCCTTGGAGAAGTCCCGTGCGAGCGATCAGGAGCTTCATTCGCGCCTGACGGAGGCTGAGGCTGCTCGCATTGCTGCCGAAGCGAAGCACAAGGAGGCTCGGGCTGAGCTGCTGAGGGTCTCCACCGAGGCGGAAGGCCGGATTGTGGCGAAGGTCTTGGAGGCGAAAGTCCAGATTATGGAGCGGGCAGAGGCGGCGCTGGCCGAGAGGAGTGCGGAAATCGGGCGTCAGGCGGTAGAGGCTTATCGCCAGTCCGCCGAGTTCGCTCATGATATGTCGGAGGCAGTACAGACCTATCGTCAGTCCGACGAGTTTGTCCGTGACGCGTCGGACGCGGGGGCCGAAGCCTTTGTCTTAGGCTTCGAGGAGGGCCTGGCAAGGGTGTCGGCTAAGTACCCCGAAGTTGACCTGAGCGAGATCTCCCTTCTCGACTCCTCTCCGGCGCCATTGCCTGTTGGTTCTCCTGCTGCTTCCCTACCTCCTGCGGACGAGCCCGACGTTCCCGACCCGGGAGTTTCTCCAAGCTGACCTCTTGTACCTTTCGTTGTCTTCTTTTTTTTTGTATACCGGCGTTTTGCCAAATTGTATGGGCCTCGGCCCTGAAACAATGAAAATTAATGCAAGTTGAATGTTTCTTCATCTCGCCTTCGTCCTTCTTTTTCTTTTAACTCTCGGTAGCGTCTTGCTGACTCCTGGCTTCCGAAATTCTTCCGGCGCTAGGCCAGGCATCCGAGGGTTAGGCCACAGGAAACTCTTCCGGCGCTAAGCCAGGCATCCGAGGGTTGGGCCTCAGGAAATTCTTCCGGCGCTAAGCCAGGCATCCGAGGGTTAGGCCTCGGGAAATTCTTCCGGCGCTAAGCCAGGCATCCGAGGGTTAGGCCTCGGGAAATTCTTCCGGCGCTAAGCCAGGCATCCGAGGGTTAGGCCTCAGGAAATTCTTCCGGCGCTAAGCCAGGCATCCGAGGGTTAGGCCTCAGGAAATTCTTCCGGCGCTAAGCCAGGCATCCGAGGGTTAGGCCCCAGGAAACTCTTCCGGCGCTAAGCCAGGCATCCGAGGGTTAGGCCTCAGGAAACTCTTCCGGCGCTAAGCCAGGCATCCGAGGGTTAGGCCTCAGGAAATTCTTCCGGCGCTAAGCCAGGCATCCGAGGGTTAGGCCCCAGGAAATTCTTCCGGCGCTAAGCCAGGCATCCGAGGGTTAGGCCTCAGGAAATTCTTCCGGCGCTAAGCCAGGCATCCGAGGGTTAGGCCTCAGGAAATTCTTCCGGCGCTAAGCCAGGCATCCGAGGGTTAGGCCTCAGGAAACTCTTCCGGCGCTAAGCCAGGCATCCGAGGGTTAGGCCTCAGGAAATTCTTCCGGCGCTAAGCCAGGCATCCGAGGGTTAGGCCTCAGGAAATTCTTCCGGCGCTAAGCCGGGCATCCGAGGGTTAGGCCTCGGGAAATTCCACTCGTTGGTCGACCAAGGCTGGCGCATGCCGAGGCAACTGGTCGGGGCTTCAGGCTAGTCTGCTCCCGGGATGGTCATCGGGTTAGCCTGGCATCCGAGGGCCGAGCCTCGGGACCTTCCACTCGTTGGTCGGCCAAGGCTGGCGCAAGCCGAGGCGACCGGTCGGGGCTTCCGGCTAGTCTGCTCCCGGGATGATCATCGGGCTAGCCAGGCATCCGAGGGCCGTCAAGCCTCAGGAAATTCCGCTCGTTGGTCGGCCAAGGCTGGCGCAAGCCGAGGCGACCGGTCGGGGCTTCAGGCTAGTCTGCTCCCGGGATGATCGTCGGGTTAGCCTCGCATCCGAGGGTTGTCAAGCCTCAGGAAATTCCACTCGTTGGTCGGCCAAGGCTGGCGCGAGCCGAGGCGACCGGTCGGGGCTTCAGGCTAGTCTGCTCCCGGGATGATCGTCGGGTTAGCCTGGCATCCGAGGGCCGAGCCTCGGGACATTCCGCTCGTTGGTCGGCCAAGGCTGGCGCAAGCCGAGGCGACCGGTCGGGGCTTCAGGCTAGTCTGCTCCCGGGATGATCATCGGGTTAGCCTGGCATCCGAGGGCCGAGCCTCGGGACATTCCGCTCGTTGGTCGGCCAAGGCTGGCGCAAGCCGAGGCGACCGGTCGGGGCTTCAGGCTAGTCTGCTCCCGGGATGATCATCGGGTTAGCCTGGCATCCGAGGGCCGAGCCTCGGGACATTCCACTCGTTGGTCGGCCAAGGCTGGCGCAAGCCGAGGCGACCGGTCGGGGCTTCCGGCTAGTCTGCTCCCGGGATGATCATCGGGCTAGCCAGGCATCCGAGGGCCGAGCCTCGGGACATTCCACTCGTTGGTCGGCCAAGGCTGGCGCAAGCCGAGGCGACCGGTCGGGGCTTCCGGCTAGTCTGCTCCCGGGATGATCATCGGGCTAGCCAGGCATCCGAGGGCCGAGCCTCGGGAAATTCCGCTCGCTGGTCGTGCGCTTGTCGCTCGCTGCCCGACGGGGTTTCTCCGTGGCCAGCCGCGATCATGTTTCTCCTTTTCTCTAAGCGTTGCCTGGGGGAACACGAGAAGGGCATTAAACGCTAATTAATGCGTTACCTGGGAAATCGGATCGCCAGCTGCTGCTTGCGAGGAGTGTTAGTTGAGCGGCCGCGATACGCGGGTTCTTCGAGGAGGATACGGCCCGGGCGCGAGCGGAGATATGTGGACCTAGGGGTACATGACACCCGGATTGTCCTGCACAAAGAATGCGGTTTAAGGAGAATGACGCTTAGGAAATCGCGGAGAGATACGCGTCGGGAGCCGGAACGGCTCCGGTTTCAATGCGCCTGCATTTATTGGAGCCACCCGCATCGGAACGACCAGGGGGCCGCAGTTTGGCTATAAATACAGGTGCAGGTACGATGGAGTTTGCCAAGCCGGAGCTGTTCAGGTTGCCATGGATCGCGGACCTCCTCCTTGGCATATGACTGAGAGACTCCTGTTGAAGGAAAGGGGAGGCACTCCCCTTGCGACTTCAGCCAACTAGCCGTTTCATCTGGGATCAACAAGGAGGGTCTTCCCGGCGGAACTCCGCTCTAGGCGTTTCATCCGGGATCACATCTCCCCTCCTTGAAGTTCAGCCTCCCGATTGAGCTCTGCACCAGACGCTCAGTCCGGGACCGCGCCTCTATATGCTCTTCCCCCTCGAATTCCTTCTCTTTCCTACCACTGGGGAGGATGGGAATATCCTTTGGAGGCGGCGTTCCCCTGGGGGCAGCGGGAGCTTCTTCTGCGGCGGCCCCTCGTCTTTTTGGTGAGGTGCTGGATGGCGCCTCCGGTTAGAAGCACCCACTTCCGGTGGGATTGCAGCTGCTTTGGGTTGAGGGTTTGGGATCCTCGGTCCTCAGCTCCACGGATTCTCCACCTCTTCTTTGCTTTCTTTACTCCCTAATTCCCCTCTGGAAATTCCTTGTAATCACACGAGCACGCCATTGTAACCAGAAATTATTGAAATGAAAAGTGTTGCACCTTTTCAAATTGTCTTTCTGGCCTTGTTGTTCTACTGGTAATACATCCGCAGGTTAGCGGAATTCCAGCCCCTTGGAATTTCTCGGCCATCTAGGGCTTCCAACTGGTAGGAGCCAGGTCGGTTTACCCAACGAACTTTATACGGGCCTTCCCAATTCGGCGCTAGCTTCCCACCTTCCGTAGGTTGAGATGCCTTAGCTCGCCTCAGCACCAGATCTCCAATTCTGAAAAGCTTCGGTCGGACTTTGGAGTTGTAATATCGGGCCACCCTCCGCTGATACATTGCCATCCGAACCTGCGCCATTTCCCTTGCTTCTTCCAAGAGATCCAGGTTCCCTCGGAGTTGCTGCGAGTTGGCCTCGGGTCGGTGTGCGGCTACCCGAGGTGAGGGAAGTCCGAGCTCTACGGGGACAACGGCTTCCGTGCCATAGGTTAGGCTGAAAGGCGTCTCCCCGGTAGGAGTCCGATGCGTGGTCCGATACGCCCAAAGGACATTCTCGAGTTCCTCGACCCAAGCTTGCCCCGTCCGTCCGATCCGCGCTTTGATACCTTGGAGGATTGTCCGATTTGTGACCTCGGCCTCGCCGTTGGTTTGGGGATGCGACACGGACGTGAACCGATGTTCGATCCCGAACTCCTCGCAGAAGTCTCGGAAATGCTTGTTATCAAACTGTCGACCGTTATCCGAGATGAGGACCCGAGGTACCCCAAATCGGACAATGATGTTCTTCTTTACGAACTTCCGGACTTGCGCCTCCGTGATGGTGGCCAGTGGCTCTGCCTCCACCCAGGGATCTTCTTCATCTGCCTCGGGACCGGGAGGTCCTCCCGCCCCTTGACCTCCATGAGGATCTGGGCCCGGGGGGCCAGGAGTGGGGTGTACCGGTTGAAGCGTCGGTGCGGAGAACGAGGGCGTGTGGCGCCGTGGTTCCTTGCTGGTGACGGGCTTCTGCGCCGGCGTTGAGGCGTCGGGCTCCTCCTCTGGGGTGCCTCTTTTCGCCTTTTCTTCCCGGGCTTTAGAGGGGCCTCGGCGGCCTCCTTGTTCCGGTGGGAGGCTGCCTCCTCGGCGTCTGCATACTGGTTTGCCCGAGATAACAGCTCCGGGAAGCTCCGCGGCAGGCGTTTGTCCAGGGAGAAGGTGAGTCTGCCCTTCCGGAAGCCACGCTTCAGGGCTGAGAGAGCCACTTCCTGGCTCAGGTTCCGGACCTCCAGTGTAGCCTTGTTGAAGCGGGTGAGATAATCCCGCAGGCTTTCTCCCTCGTTTTGCCGGACATCAAAGAGGGAGTCGGAGACCAGTCGCCGCCTGCTACTGACGGCGAAATGGCTGATGAAGAAGCGGGTGAACTGGTCGAAGGACTGGATGGAGTTAGCCTCCAGGCCGGCGAACCATGCCCTTGCCGGGCCACGGAGGGTCGCCGGGAAGGCCTTGCAGAGGAGCGGATCCGATGCTCCATGGAGGAGCATAAGAGTCCTGAAACTCTCCACGTGGTCCCGCGGGTCCGCCACCCCGTCGTAGGGTTCGATCGCCGGCATTTTGAATCCCGGCGGGTTCGGGGTCCGCAGGATCCTCGAGGCAAGCGCCGGCTGGGAGGAGATCTCCAAGTCAGCGAAGGGATCTTTGGAGTGGCCCTTCAGGACCTGGAGTTGTCTGTGGAGATCGTCCACCCGCCGGTCCAGGGAGCGCGACCGGTGGGTGGGGGACAAGGAGCGGCGCGAGGGGGACCGACTGGAGTGCGGGCCCCTCGAGGACTGGGGTGTCTGAGAACGCGCCCGGGTCCGCCTCTCGTACCCCGCACAGCTCCGATGAGAAGGTCCTGGCAGAATGGACCGCACTCGAGAATCCTCCTCGCGCCGGCGCTCCTCTCCATGGGAGAGGAAGGAGCGCGGGTTGTGAGGAAGAGGCGAGTGCTCGGGGGGCAGCGGCTCCTGAGCCCGTTGCGGCACCCGAGAGATCACACCCTGCAGATTCTGCACTGCCTCCGCGAGGGTGCGAACCTGCTGGGCTAGCTGGTCGAACTGAGCAGCTTCGACCGTCTGAATGGGAGAAGGGGCGGTGGAGTGCTGCTGAGAGTGCGTTGGGGACGCAGCAGCCTCTCGGCCGGAGGCGCGAGAGGCTCCGCGACCGGAAGCATTGGAAGCTCCACGACCACCTCGCCGTGCCATTACGATCGTTCTAAGATTCGGCCCTCCTTCTAGCGCCAACTGTTGCTGGTGGTCCAAACCGAGAACGATTGGCACTGCGGTGTGAACGGGGTTCCGTCTGAGTTGTCTTGGTTGGTGTTGGTTGCGCTCCACCTTCCGCCAAGAAACCTGCAAACAAGCCTTGCACCACCACCAGGGTGGTGATGGCCCTCCGACGGTCAAGTCAGAGGAGATTGGAGGAGGAGGAGAGGTGATAATCGCAAGTAAGAGAGTGCTCTGGGAGATATTGCTCACCCCCCCTTTCTCCCCCCAGCCGCATATATACCTGGCTGGGGGGTCTCTCAGGGGGGTTCGTTATCGTGGGGCACGATGGTGTGGCCACTGACATGGCCGTTACAGGGCGTCGTGGAGCAGCACCGGGTACGGCCACGTCAGGGCATAGTGGGGCTCCGCTTTGTACGGCTGATGCAGGAGATCGTGGAGCAGCATCGGATACAGCCGTTGCAGGGAGTAGTGGAGCAGGAGGCCGCGGCGTGCCTCTGGGGAATAGCCTGTCGTTATCAAGAGATCTCCGACTCGGGGTCGGAGCGCTGGATCAAGGGGCAGCCGACTCGGGGTCGGGCTGCGGAGCCGAGGATATCCGACTCGGGGTCGGATTGCTGGATCAAAGGGCAGCCGACTCGGGGTCGGGCTGCGGAGCCGAGGACGTCCGACTCGGGGTCGGAGCGCTGGATCAAAGGGCAGCCGACTCGGGGTCGGGCTGCGGAGCCGAGGATGTCCGACTCGGGGTCGGATTGCTGGATCAAAGGGCAGCCGTAGTCTTCCTGGGCGCGCGTGCCGGTCACGTGGGGCATGGCGGCTTATTTCCCCCGTAACACTAACATAAGTTGTAACAACCCAGGATCTCACCCAAAATGGCTAGCCGGAAGGTATTATTTGGATTCTTTGATTCTGTATAAGTATCCATAATCTACCCAGCGAATAACCGATGTGGGACTAAACACACGCCCGCACGGATCCTCACATACTCCCCCCGTTCAAGTCCTGACGTCCTCGTCAGGCTAAGGGTTCAAATCTATTCAAATCTAATCACAAACACCACGATCGGCTCATGGTTAGCTCCAATGGATCCATATTGCAGTATCCCCTAGTCCACATAAGTTATGGGCCAGGTCCACTCTGATACCATTTGTAACAACCCAGGACCTCACCCAAAATGGCTAGCCGGAAGTTATTATTTGGGTTCCTTGATTCTGTATAAGTATCCATAATCTACCCAGCGAATAACCGATGTGGGACTAAACACATGCCCGCACGGATCCTCACATAAGCAAAATTAGTTTGGCTTTCCACATTCCTCTTCAGTACCATTTCGTGCTAATTCTCAGCTTGTAATGGATGCTGCTGCTGATCTTCCTAGCCTGACACAACAGTAAGCATGAGAAGGACCAAATCACTGAAAGATCGAAAGCTTGGGAAGGCAGCCTCTTTTTCGTTCATTCAACTGTCATTGATACCTATTCATGGGTAAGTCTGTGTAGATGTCAAACGGAAGGCTAAGCTACCTGTCAACTGGATGCTCATGCCACCATCTCCCAACCCTCCAGGCCGTGAAAAGCATTACCACTGCAAAGCCAACTCCAAAACCCAATCCTATCATGATGGAACCAAAATAACTCCAAATTTGGGCTCCAGAAGCTCCATGATTGGAGCTTGAAGAAGGATCTGTGCTTGGACTACTACATTGTTTTGACAATGGGCTCCCACATAATCCTTCATTCCCTATAAACGAAGCGTTCGCGAATGTAGAGAACTGAGTACTATTTGGTATTGTTCCCGATAAATTGTTGTATGAGAGGTTCAAAGAAGAGAGGAAAGTAAGAGAAGTCAGCTGCTGGGGAATCCCGCCTGAGAGGTCGTTTGAAGATAGATCCAAAGACTCGAGCTGCAGCAGGTCCCCAAGGTGAGGAGGGATTTCACCTGTAAGAGCATTGTGCGACATGTTTAGCACCACCAGTGAATTGAGTTCCCCAATCTCCCCCGGGATGCCACCTTCGAAGCGATTACGAGAGACATCAATGGATGTGAAGATGGTCAGGATCTTCACTAGCGTCATCTCCAGCCCTTTGACTGATACTGTGACACTGTTCTGATAGTAGGGTGATTGGCCGAACTGCAGGTACCTGTAATCCACAGTGGAGCGATTAAAATCTGAACCACCCATCATGGCTTTTAGATTCTTGAAGCATTCAGGGGGTAATCTGCCGCTGAAGTTATTGGAAGACAGATCAAATATTTGCAGCATCTCAAATGTGCCATTGCTTCCATTGTTTTCTGCAGGAGGACCAACATGGCCATAGAATTCATTGGACCTCAGAACAAGGACGCGCAGTGTAGAAATTTCCCCCAGCCAGTATGGAAAGGAGTCGACCATGCTGTTGTTTCCAAGGTCTAGAACCTCTAGCATTCTGCACCTGGCCAAGGATGTGGGCAGCTGCCCGCTCAGCTGATTACCATTGAGATTTATTGTCCGGAGAGTACAGTTTTCGTCAAAATTCTGAGGCAAGGCTCCCTGAAACCGGTTGCCCCGCAAATTCAGTATGCCCAAACCATTGCTGCCTTCCACAAGGCATGATGGGATCGAACCGTTAAAACTGTTGTCTGAAAGATCAAGGACTTGGAGGTAGCTCGCATTGCAAATGGAAGGAGGGATTTCTCCTGTGAGTCTGTTACTAGACAGTGAAAGGAAGACGGTGAAACTGAGATATGCACTGAAATTGGATGGGATAGAGGACGCGAAGCTGTTGTTGGAGTAATCCAAAACAATGGTGTTCTGCGGAGGGAGAGGAATAGGTCCTCGAAGCATGTTGGCTTGAAGATCAAGGATCATTGAACTGATATCGGAAACATCGGGCGGAGGTCCCTCCACACTGGTAAACATGTTAAAAGAAAGATTCAAATAATTGTAACTGTAGTTCCCAATACTCCATATCCACTGGGGTATACTGTCGCCAATGCTGTTCATTGAGAGGTCCAGGGTGCCGACTCCAACCTGGTATCTCAAAAAACCAGGAAGCCTGTTCAGATTGCAAGATACCAGTCTCAACGTGCTGATATTAGGGAAAGAAGCCCACGAAGAATTATCATCTCCATCTATTACTGACAGCCTATTATTTGAGAGATCCAGAATCGAGAGATTCCTCAAGTTCCGGAGCAAGTCTAGCACCACCGTACCGCTGAAGTTGTTTGATGCAAGATTGAGAATTTTTAGCCCTGAGAGCCGAAAGACCGACTTAGGAATTGGTCCCTGCAGCTCGTTATTACTCAAGTCAACATTTGACAACGTGGAAGAAGGATCTGAAAACTCTTGGAGATGTCCGGAGAACTGGTTCTGGCTAAGCAGCAAATTCTGTAAAGATGGTAGGGAAAACAGCCATACAGGAATCTCACCAGAGTGTGAGTTATTTGTTAGATCAATCACTGTGAGATTGCGAAGCACTCGGTCGCCAAGAGAGGAAGTTATCGATCCACTCAGCCTATTATTCTTAAGTACTACATCTGAAATGCTTCGCCATCGAACCATCGAAGGAAGCTCGCCACTGAGATTATTGAATGAGAGGTCCAGATGGACCAACTGGGTGAGGTTGCTAAAAGAATAGGGTATGGCCCCAGAAAATCGACAACCCGAAAGCTGCAATTCCGTCAAAGACTTGAGATTGCCAATAGACCCAGGTAAAGTCCCGGAAAAGTTCGTGTTGGACAGGACCAAACTTTCCAAGGTGCTATCTTCGGGGAACCCAGGCAAATTCCCAGAAAGATCAGTATTGCCCGACACATCAAGCAACGCCAAATTCCTGAGCTGAAGGATCCTTGCCGGAAACAATCCTGTGAGCCCACAAGCACTGAGACTTAGCACGCCTAAAGAAGAGAAATTGCCAAAGAACTCCGGCACACTGGAATTTAATCTATTCTGATCAAGGCGAAGTTTCGACAACGACCGAAGCCTGGAGAGCGATGAATGAATTGGACCAGAGAGCGAACAGTATGCCAAGCTCAGCGCTTGGAGGCCAGGGGTCGAGTCGGACACTGCTGTGCACCACTCGGAACCATCAGAAGAGATGTTGATGCCATCGAGGTAGAGTTCCCTCAAATTGCTGAGGTTTGTAATTAAGGTCCTGAGATCAGGATCACGAAGCTTGAGTGATGTGGAAGGTCCCTCGTCGAAAAAGAAAGTAGAGAGGTCGAGAGAGACCAGCTTCGTAAGCCGAGAGATGCCCGACGGTATCTGGCCATAGAGGCCGACGTTGGAGAGGTTGAGATGGGTGAGATTAGCCAGCTTATTGAACGCCGGCGACTGGAGACTTTGGTTGAACGGGTTGTACGCGAGGTTGAGAGAAGTCAGGGAGGTGAGGTTAAAGAGGATCGGATCGATCCTACCGGATATGTTGCGGCTGCTGAGGTCGAGAGCGGTGACCCGACCTGAAGAAGCCGGGTCGCAGGTAACGCCCTCCCAGTGGTCGCAGCAGTCGGTGCCGGACTTCCAAGATTCGAGGTTGGTGGTGGACGTGTTGGTAGAGAAGCCTTCCTTCAGCCGGAGAAGGGCGGAGCTCTGGTCCGGGAGGCATTGGGCCACGGAAGAAAACTTAACGGCGGAGAAAGCTGAGGATAGTATAAGGAGAAGGATTAGGCACAAGGATGGCCGTGGGACGGAGAGGGTGGTGAAGTCCATGACCGTGACGGAGACTGGAAGAATGGAAGGAAGAGGGAGGAGAGGGATGGTGGAAGTTTTGGGAGGAGCATACTGGGACCGTGGACGTCAACGCACAGGCTATTCCGCCGAGAAGAAAATGATGATCCAGTTCGAGAGGACATAGCTAACCTACCTATCAAAACCAACGTAACGAGGAAAGTTCTGCTAACTTCCAAGTTTATAGACTTGACCGTGAAATTTATCACTAGAACAGCTGCACCCGGTATCTGCAGGATGCAAAAGGCTATAGTGGTGGGCCCTCAATTGGGCTGGATCTATTGATTCGGCCCATTTCCAGCTTTGTCCGCCTAGGGTTACCGCACCGATCGCCCTGCCCACGAGTACGGTAATCAGCGACAACCGCCGGCTCATCTCCATCCACGAAACGCTTTCCTGCTCTGGCATCCGCGTCTTCCACCACTCGATCTATGGTAATTCTCATTTCCCTGTTCTATATTTTTTCTCATAAATGTGTTTAATTCGTCTGTGATTTGATCGGATCTAGGGCTTAGGTTTTGTCTCTCCCCCATACCCCGCGGTCTGCTGTTTTTTTTTCCGTCTTTAACTTTATTGGCACGTATTATGTTTCCCACAAGTATCTGTTGATCTTGGCTTGCCGCTTGATCCATCTTTGAGTAAAAGATGGTTAAATATATTAGGTTTGTGGTTCATTTGATTAGCCCTATATCTTGGTGCTCTCTCTTTTTTTTTTTTAATTCTCTTTTCCTCTATCTGTACAGATATTTTTGTTAGATTTGAATTCTTAGTTTGTTGATCTCGGTAGATTTACGTATGAATACCGGCCGATCTAGCGTTTCAGACACTTAAGAGACCATAGATTTTTTTAAAAAAGTTTTTTTTCTAGATTAGAAATTGTGGATCGTGCTCATTTATTTGATATCTGTCGATCAATTTATGATCATAAGCTTTAACGTTATTATATTTTGGGTAGTTGGGTACTTTTATTATCTAGTCTCAAATCATACAAAGTTCATGTAATTTGGAAAAAAAAGGACAGATCATTTATGATTTGTTCTTATAATGCTCATATATTATAAATCAGTGATTTTATCTGTTTTTGATGATTATGGTGATGTTGGTATCATTTGTTGTTCTTGCCCATTCCATCTTATGAACTGAATATTCATAATTTCGGCACTTCACGTATGGCCATCTAAATTTCTTTCCTTGCTGGTTATTATCAGTATTGATCTGTAAGATCGTAAGTTGTAGATAATGATAATCTCATTCATGTCCATTAGATCTCTCACTTTACATTACCATTCTCTTCTGGGTATGCTTTTTTCTGATTAGTTTTGTGCATTCATCATTTCTGTTACACACTAGTTTTTGGCTTTCTCTCTCTGGGGTGTCTGTCGGGGGGTGCATCTGTGCATGAGTGTTTGTGTCGGAAAGTTATAGTTCTGGTGCTGCAATCTGTCATCACTGTTTGCTGGATTTGTTGCTTATGATCTCATTAATACTATGATTATTTTCTCATTCCGTTCATATCATCGCATATGTTTTAATCCTTTAAGGAAACAGATTGTGATTTTCGACTTGAAAGACATTTACACTGCATAATTGCCTTCCTTAGGTTTATAATCTTGTAGCCTAGGGTTTAAAATTATGGCCTTTCTTTATAAGCATCTGTTTTCTTTTTCCTCCTGTTTCATTCACATCACACCTAAGGACATGGATTTGATAGTAAGCATGTTGTTTATTGGTTTCTCATGCATTTAGGGAATTATTGTTATAATGATAATAACATTACATATTCATGGTCATTCTTATTATGTGTGGTTAATGAAAATTTATTGCCTATTCATTCAGCATGTATTTTAGATAGCCTTTTCTTCTGTTGTAAAATTACTTGTGCGGCTAATTGTGTATTATTGATGTGTTATTGTCATAGGCTCGCCATCACACTAAATTATCCATATGGAGTTACTTTTTGGCAATTTTGATTGTTAAGAACTTGTGTTTATGCTTGTCTACCTTATGATTGTACTTCATATCATTTATCTGTTATGCAAACCATACAGAGGAAAAGCTAAAATGAATGCACAAAACAATTGTTTGCAATTTGAATGAATGTCTTAGGTGGATGAAGACAAATAATGACCATTGAGAGAGCATAAGAATTAGATAAGGTGAATAAATTCTGGTCCACTTTTAATGATGTTTCAGTGTCTTGACTTTTTAATGCAAGTACCTCTGACCACTGTAATTCACTTTTGAAAGCGAAAGTCTCATATTATTTGATAAGAAGTTGTAACCACAAACACTATTAGAAATTTGACGTCCTTCAAATCAAGATTAAAATGAAAAATCATGATCTAATGCTCAGGAAATGGAATTGCTTATAGCTTGAATTTGCAAGCATAAATGACCTGTTTTAAGAGTAGGCTGTTTTTTGAAAAGCCAGCTGTCCATCCGTATAATGACTACAAATGTTGATTAGATATATCTTGAAGATATGAGGAAAGGTTTGCCTTGGAAAGCTTTCTTAAACAATATTAAAAGTTAAAAAACAGAAGGTGTCCATTTAGTCACATCAATGGAACCACATGAAAGATGTTAAGAGTCTTGAGATTTGAAACTTCAGTAAATACCTTGATTTCATAATTGACTTAAAGTGAACTTATACAAAATCACATTCTTTCAAGAACAGACAAGTATCAAATTCTTTTGTATCCTTTTTCCTGTGCTGGCATATGCTTTCATCGAATATTTGCATTTTTGACTGCTTTTTTTTCTCATAGAAGTGTGATTTCATTTCTCTTTTTCTTGATGTTGTTTTGTATGTTGACAATTTTCATTGTAGTTGGGACCTTTATTTGCTATTTTTCTATTTTATGGTTTATTTATCTTCGTTGATTTTGAGGGCGAATAAAATCCTTCATTGAGGAGGGAGATAAAAATAACTGTTGAAGTCTTAGTAGTTGGATAGAGGTTAATTTGGACTATTAAAATCACTCAGTTATTAAGAAAAGTTGTATAATTTAAAAGAAAGGCCTAAGGGGTTTGCAAATTGTTGCATCAATATTTCATTTTCTTTTAAAGCTGATCTTTTATTTACTCCCTGATATTGAACAGCCATTTGGACTATTAAAATCACTCAGTTATTAAGAAACGTTGCATAATTTAAAAGAAAGGCCTAAGGGGTTTGCACATTGTTGCATCAATATTCCATTTTCTTTTAAAGCTGAGTTTTATTTACTCTCTGATATTGAACAGCCATGAAGGTGAGGTCATCAGTGAAGAAACTCTGTGAGTTTTGTAGGACAGTGAAGCGTCGTGGGAGAGTCTATGTATTATGCACTGCCAATCCCAAGCATAAGCAGCGTCAAGGCATATCAACATTTGCTTATGAGGGTCCACTGCCTCCTGTGTATGTATATTAGTTCCAGTTCTCTTATTTTTGTCTTTTTATAATATTATCCTATGCTTTACTTGCACATTTCTTTTCAAAAAAGAAAAATTAGTTTGTTGGTGTTTAGTTATATTCTGCATGATAAAAGCTTAGTACCAAATAAAAGAGGGAGATGCAATACAAAGGTGCCTAACATACTGCTCACTGAGTTACCATTTTTAAGCTTCTATCAAATTCTTTAATTATATCACCAATGGCACTTTTATTAAAATAACATTGAGATGTTCATTGACCAGGTTAATATAATTTCTAAATCAAGATTTTTCTTGAAATAGTTATTTCATTTGTGAGTTTGTGACTAACAATTTGCTCCACCTGTCATTAGATTTGATAACAAACTAGTAGGGGTTTGGCATACTCGCACCAACAAAATTGGGTGGGTAGAGAGAGATGCATTGTACTGGCAAGCATGGACATCATGTTGTGAAAACAATTTAGTTAATCTCGAGTGTTCTAAGTACCAGACTAACTAGCATTGAAAATCTTGATTGCAGATGTTCAGATGTTCTCTTTTCTTTAGGAGTACATCCAAATGGGGCCTCCAACTGATGCTAAGCCTGTATTTTAGCGACATGCAACTAAGGGCAAGCATATTCCTTTTTTGCATATCGCCTGGCAAGCCAGAAGGTATCAATACTTAATGGGGACCAGACTATGGTCCCAATTAGAAGTAAAAACTCGAGGGGCTCTTGTAATAAGTTGCCTCTATGAGGTTGCCCATATGGATGACAGACTTTCACGAGGCAATTTGGAATAAGTGACAAGTTTGTTGTACATATTTACATAGATCATGGCATCATCATACATTTCACTAGCTATTCAGGAGGCAAGTAGGGGTTGGCTTCTATATTTGTAGATTGCCTGTTGATGTAACCAGAATGCGAGCTTTATCCTTTTCAATTATTATCTTTCAATAGTTTGATTCAGGATCTAAAGGATATCTCTAGAAGGATTGCCCATACAGGAGTTCGTGATCCATCAGTTATTATTGTGGCTAAAAACTTCCGCTCATATCATTCTTACATTTTAAACTAATGCAATCTCTTTTTTGCCACAATATTTTGCTCATTTTTCATTGTCTGGTGTTGTGGGTCCTCCACTAGTCCTTATTTCGTGTTGGTTGCAGGTCTTCGGATGTTACCTCTAAGCAGGAAACATCAGCTACCAACAGTTGGCCCATAGGGCTGGCATCCCTTCTGAAAAAACAGGACAGTTGAGCTCAAGATGTATGTTGATCAGGCTACGTTTGGATCACTAAGGCATCTGCAATGTCATCACAGTCTAGTTCAATGCTTTTGCACCACATTTTCATTAGCTAGTTCTGTTACTATTTTCAGATCTTGTATTTTTATCTGACGAATATTGTGCAGACTGAGGCATTATCTAAACATGCTTGCTGGTATTCAATCCTTCCTGTCAGGAATAATAGTGTGGTTCTTTGCAGTTCTCAGAGCTTAATTATCATCTCATTTAAATTCCAGCAAGAATTAGAGGTGTGGTTCAAATCTTGCAGAACTCTCGCTGGTATATCATTCTCAATGGGTTCCATCGTTGTGACTGCTTTAGGACTGGAATGTTACTGTTGCTAGTTTGGTCCCTAGTGGCTGCCTGGAGGTCAAAATTTTTTTACAGGCTTGCAATCAAAGAGAGGTGCTTGATGTCAAGGTTCATATCTTAAATTCTTAATTTATTTTACAATTTTTTTGTGCAAAGTCCTAGTTGATCTGTCTAGCAAAAGCACTCTATTTGAAAATAATTTAACTGTGTGAGCAAGTGGAGGTTGGTTGCTAGTGATGACGGTGCACTGTATCGGCCCTACCAATATGTTCCCAATGTATCATACTGTACCAGTATCGGACCATGATATCGGACATACCAACATGGTATAAAGATGTAGAATCTACTATTGAGATTGCGACTGTTGCTAGTAACTGTGTATGTTTTGAAATCGGGATATTATTTTATTCTATTATCTTTCAGCCATGGATCTTTTTTGAAAGTTACCCTAGCCCTGAAGCTTGGTTTGTATTGTATCAACTATGCTGCTTCCTATACTCATTTGTTTATAATTTACTCTTTAATGATTGTAGTGAGCAAGGGTAGAGGTAAATTATATTACACCCAATAATATGAAAAACTTATGCTTATCTTTGAGGTTTATATTTATCTAATACTTTAATCTATAACTTAACAAAATGTTAGTCAAACTGTTAATTTTTAATGAGATCTAAGTGCCATATCAGATTTTTTTTCCTAAAATTTTCAAATTAATTTTACAATTTTTTTTTAAGATTTACGTTTATTACACTTACGCTCAATATTTTGTAAAATCTATAGTTTCATCTAGTTAAATCGATAACATTAGTGAAACTATTTATCTATTGTAAAAAATCAAAATTACCCTAATAAGAAGTAAGGCTCCTCTTTTCCTTTTTCGGCTCTCCGTTCTTTTCAAAGTCTTCCGTCTTTATGAGTTTTCTTCTCTTGGAGATTGAGTAGTTAGGGTTTTTTTCTCGTTTTGCCCCTCTCCTCCCACCATGAGCGTCCCTTCTCAATAAGAGACTAACGACAAGCTTTCTTCCTAACCAGTATCCGATGACAAGCATCCTTAATTTTCAATCAGTATTTGGCAACGAACGTTCTTCTTGATCAGATTTTGTTCTTGCTTTCCAGCCTACCATGTCACGGAGATTGGGAATGTTGTCGTTGTGAATTAAAATTCTTATGTCTATATATAGAATTATGATAGCTTTGGCAACCTATCATCAAAAGGATCCAAATTAGTACGTGTGAGAGAACTCCTTTTTGGAATATGCACTAGTTGCGGTTCAATGGCCTGGCTTCGGCCATGAAAAGGCTGTCTCAAGCGATAAAACTCTTGATACTAATTTTCTACAGCAGAAAATTTTAGAGGCATCCACTTGTCTGAGAGAGCTAGATTGTTTTTTTTCTTAGCATATAGCTTTTTTTTAATGATTCATCAAGATCAAGCTCTAAACCTATGGCGCCTCATGGCTTCTCCTTAGGTCGATGTTATATCACTTTAGGCTAGTTTGGTCATTTTATAATTTTTTTTTCTAATATGGTATTTAGGTCTCATTTAAATTAACGATTTGGCTAATATTTTGTTAGGTTAAAGTATTGAATAAAAATAAACCTCAGAAGGGCAAGTATAGATTTTTCAAATTATTGGATGTAAGTATAATTTAACCCTAATCTCAGAATTTTTTTATATAATTTACTCATCACTCTGGGGCAATTTTGTCTTTTTTACATGAGGTTTATGAGTCGCTTGAACTAAGTCATTCGAAAGTGTTGAATGCATAATAATAAAAACCAAGAGACTGAAATACATATGTGCGTGTGCGCATGTGTGTGTATGTGTATATATGTATATGTATATATATGTATATATATATATGTATGTATATATATATATATGTATGTATGTATATATATATATGTATATGTATATATATGTATGTATATATGTATGTATGTGTATGTATATATATATATATATATATATATATATATATATATATATATATATATATATATATATATATATATATATATATATATATATATGTATGTATGTATGTATGTATATGTATGTATGTGTATATATATATATATATATATATATGTATGTATATGTATGTATATATAAGTATAGCGGATCATGGTTCCTCTCTTGTCACTCATACAAGATGCCCCTTCACATTTGGGTGATGGTTTTATACCTAATTATTTTTTCAATGTAATCAACCTTTTATTGGTTGGTTTCTCTATTTCCCAGTAATTACTTTGTTATTTTTTTTAATATTCTGTTCCTATTAGAAATTTTATTGATATTTTACTAAAGCAAACTCTCTTAGTTGGCCTAATCTACTGATAGATCTAATCGATCTAATATGCCAATGATCCAATCAATCGCTCGTTTTAGTTTTTCAGGAAATAGTTTTTGGTGTACCCAACAGGTCTTAATAGAGTAGAATGCCAAAGGCTCTATTTTGACCAAAATTTTAACTTCCATGACATTGAGGTACCTATAAATTCCCTAAGACAATTAAGTATGCAAATTCAATTATAGAAAATCACAAGTTTCATGATTTAGTGTTAATGGTATGATTTATTACCACTTAAGCCAAGAGATACAGAGTCTATTCTGAAAGGGGTTGACCTTCAAACTGGGCTTGTTACTCGGTACTATGGTTCCGTGAGCGCTAGTCTGATTTGCTTGGAGATCCGAGTTTTGTCCTACGTGGAGAGAGGTGGTTCTAAATCTACCTCGAGCATTTAAAATTGATCAGATCATGGCCATCCATCAGAATACCTTGTCAATTCTCACTTGATTAAATCACGCTCATCAAACGTTCCACCGAACCCGACATCTTCTCTCTCCTCTCCTCACCCTACCCCTTGTCTTCCGCCGCCTCGGCCCGTCTCCGTCCCTGCTCGTCGCCGGCCGCCTCCGCCGTCGCTGCCAAGGTACGTCCCCCACCTCTCTCTCTTTCTCTCTATCTGCCCCAGCACTTAAGCACCGTCGGCCGCACTCTGCCCTACAACCTTTTTCCTTTTTTTTGATTCGTTTAACTTCGTATCGATCAGGATGCCAGAAGAAAATTCGTCGATTGGTCTTTCTTGGGCTCCAAAGGTGCCTCCTTTAACTAATGGAAACAAAAACAGCTCCGAGAAATCACGCGCTCCAGCGAAAGACTCTGTTTGGAGACCTGGCAATGAGCTCGTGGACGGATTGTTTGTTCCTCCCAGCGATCCGCGAAAGCTGAATAAATTGCTGAAGAAAAGTGTTAAAGACACTGCTGGCGGAAGCTGGTAAGCGGATGCCAAACTCTGCTAATCTTGTTCCATTAATTAGAGTTGTTGATGATTATTTGTGGCGTAGGTTTGATATGCCTGCTCCTACTATCACTCCGGAGCTAAAGAAAGATCTTGAGATTCTCAAGGTATGCTTTTTATACATAAACTCCTTTTTTTGAAAAAAAGAAAAAAATCATCAAAATCGTGGATTTCTTGATCGGTTCGTCTTTGAAAACCTACCATGGATTTTGGGGCTTTCTGCGCCGTTCATGTTTCCAACCTTTTGGATGCATTAGATTTTTTTTTTCCTAATAAAAATCGAAACATCATGCTTTAAGTTTCTTGGGCTTGCAGAAGTTCTTGTAAAACATTTTTCAGCATGGATGAAAATTGGTTCATTATAAACTTTCCAAGCTTGTTCGATAAGTTCTCTGATTTTGTAGTGTGAATATGAGGCTTTCGGTGTTGTAGTAGGACAAGAGAGGGTTAAAGTGTGTAGTGGCTTATTTTCTTGTGGAAGTTTGAACAAATTATGATTGGGGAAGTCATCTAAGTATCTTTCTGAAGTAGTAAAAGATAAACCATATAATTGAAGATGAAAAGGTTTGGAGTCTGTGCAAGTGGTTTTTTCCTATGTTAGCTGTACAAATTAATTGTGGATGGGTGTCATATTGTTCTCAAAAGAAGTTTTCTAGCTTGTTTGTGTCCTTTTTTTTAAATGTAGGAACTTTGTTAGGAGAAGCTTTGGTAGGGATTACTTCTGTAGGAGAAAGTGATGCTCTGGGATCTTGCTGAGACTATATTATCTTATGCTTCGTTTTGATTCTGACATATTTATGACATTGTTACCTATATAAGGTTGAGCTGTTGTTACTGCCACCTGCACAACTCAAAAGTTGTTGATGGCTTGGAAGAATCCTTCACCTAGCAGGGATGGATAACGTAACGTCCGATCAGTAATCATTAAGTGTGCTGAGAGATTTTGGAGAAATTGCAGTCTTTGATGTGATCGTCGGGGGTTTATAACATTTGCAGATATATAGCTACATTCCCCTCTTTTTGTAGGCTGGCTGTTGGACTGTCGTGATTTGGGCTGCTTGGGAGTTTCTTATCTATACAAGAACACCCCACTCCCCACACCCTTTTTTTTTCTGAAAAAAAAAGGAAGCCACCATATGGCATGTGCGCATGCACAGAAAAGAAAAAGAATGAGTTTTTACAATAGATCCTTTCTCCTGAGGCTGCTTCTGGATGTCTTAGAGCTTGATATGCAAACCTCTTATCTGGTCCATTAGATTATGATGCTAGGCAATTCCATTTATCTTATTCATCAGATTATGATGTTAAACTCAGATAGGGTGTTGGTCACCCTAGACAATTTATGTTTACATTCTTGATTGTAGTTCCTGAGTTGTCATAGGATGTGCTTTTGCAACTATTAACTTGTTCGGGTCAGAAACCTTGAAGATTGGTGTTAGACGGCATGTTCTGATTCTGATTTAAGTACTAGGTTTTTTTTTTTTTTTTTGGTACATTGGCAGAAGCAAGGACTTTTATCATCTTATTCTAGTTGAAATATGTGAAAATGGTTCTGGGCTTTCTCATCGTGTGTAGTGAGAAGCTGGTTCACCCCCCCCAAAAAAAAAGTGAAAATATGATGTTCGAATTGGATATGTGCCTAGAAAGATATATGCTGTAGGAATGTGTAGTGCTTATTGTGCTTATAGTTTATTCATCCATAACATTGAAATTTGGTATTAGAGAACATTGTGTTTGAGTTTTTTACTCAAGATTTTTTTTTTTTAATGTTAGTCTGAGAATTATCAAGATACTGTACAGGGCTAATGCATGGGTTGGTTCTAATTACTTCACTCTATCTACGTTGGAGTTTTGACATTTTATTCATGCTGCAGCTGAGGAGTGCTATCGATCCAAAAAGGCACTTCAAAAGGGGAGAGAAATCGAAGGCCCTCCCGAAGTATTTTCAGGCAAGTTGCCTTACTTTTCTGCAGTTGTTTGAAAAGTATCTTCAGTCACCAATTTCATCTCATTTCAAATGATTAATATGTTTGGTCAAAATCTGTTAGGTGGGTACCATTATTGAACCTGCATCTGAGTTCTTCTCAGGCAGGCTGAAGAAGAAAGAGAGAAAGGCAACATTGGCGGATGAACTGCTATCTGATCATGCATTTAAGGCTTACAGGTGAGACAACATTCCCCATTAAACTTAGATTACAATCTAGAATTCCAAGTGGAAGTTTGCCTGCAGAATTCCATACCCAACCTTGGTGTAAAAGGTTTTGTGATTGCACATCCATGCCATTTGAAATATTGCAGCAGGATAGCATGCCCAAAGCAGCCTGTTTTTTCATAGAGGTGAATTATCTCAAAGTTATATGAATGGAGTTGGCAATCATGGTGCTTGTCGTACCTACAGAGTCTCTGACTCCAAATGCAATTTTACGATCATAGTAACTGAAAACGTTGTATCATATTCACTTTCCTATGGTAACTTTGTCCTGCTTTTTTTTATTGTTACAGCAGGGTATTAGGCCAATAAACTCAGTAAATTTGCAAGTTATATGTTTTGGTGAAATATTATTTATTCTTCTGTTCATATGAGTGTATTTGATGTCTTGCAGAAAACGTAAGGTCCAAGAAATTGAGGAGAAACGTCAACCTGGTGGTGTTGATAAGTGGAAGAATAAGGGCCGACAGACATGGAAACGTGCCAAGCAAAGAAGGGAAAAAGCTGGTCATTGAACTGATTGCTTGGATTCAAGATAAGAGAGTGATCTGTAAGATGGAGAAACTTTTTCTTTTCTTTGTCTTCCCTTTTCTTTTTCTTTGGGAAGCAACAATTTCATGGCAGTGTAGAGAATATATGCTAATGTTGTTATCTGGAGGACCATCTTGCATGGCTTAAATCTTTATTCTTGCTGTTGTTGCCCCCACCATGAGTTTTGATATTGCGACAACCAACATGTCTCTTGTTTTCTTGCTTGCAGATAGCTAAATTCATGCGGTAGCAATTTTCTTCTGGAAACTCTGTTCTTTTAAGGAATGGACACTGAGGGTATAGAAATACTCTATAGCTTACTAGAGATGTCAAAAATTCTACAATGGAGGTCCAAATCAAAGAAAATTTAAAGCAAGATTGGTCTAATTAGGTCAAGATAAGTTCTCATTGTCTTTCAAATGTTATCGAATTTCACTAATAAAGCAATGTTTGTTCTATAAATCTTACTTTCTGGCCAGATCAGGTTTGGACATGGCATGGTCTAAGCTTCTGAAACGACTTAGCATGAATATCTATAAAGGATCATCTGTCTCATGTTAACTCTGTAATGTGGCAAATTTTTCATTTCCATTTTTAAGGCCAAATATGATATATGTCACATTTTCAAATTTATGAGGTGCATTAAAAAATAAAACTAAATCAAAAAGGGCTCCTCTTAGAAACAAACTAAGAAAATGTTGTATCTATTATAATCATATAGCCTTTTACTATTAGCATGGCATATTATCACATACACTTTCACGCAAAGCGAGCTATGCAAGGAAGCAAGTTGTGCATATCAAATCAGACTCTTTCTTCCGACGTGCTGCTGATCAATTACCAGCACGCAAGATGAGGCTCAACTTACATTTCGCCCATCACTAATACTTACTCAACACAGATAAACCGCGTCGGCTAATATTAAACCGACCGCCCTTCCTCGCGAACTGACAACTCAAAAGAGAACAAATTTTATAAAAAATATCTATTTTTGCCTTGGTGGAGGCTAAAACAGAAAAAATTATACTCAACACCAGGTGCACCACGTCAGCACTACACTACAGAAACAATCGAAAATGAGGTGATGGGGGTGGCAATCTAAGATGAACTTTATCGTGAATGGAGTTTACAGGAATGAAAATTTTGACTTGTGTCGTGCACCGCTGATATGGTGTTCCTGGTGTAGGGTATAATTTCTCCTAAGGTAGGGTATGTGGATGTGGCGGCCAACAGATGACAATGATACCAAAGGAGGATTGCTTGAAGTCATCGTACAGTAATCTTTGCTTAGAAGCGGAATAAAATGTAGTTACTAGCTGAGATAGACACCTTGTTATAGGTTTGGCGACAAATCCCTGTATTGGCCTTACATGACTATTGGATAGGGAAAATCTAGCTTGCTAGGGTATGAATGGCAACACCTTAAAAAAGGTTAGGAATGAATAGGAGAGGAAGGAGTAAGTTCTGAAAGCTTGTCTAGTCCCAGCCAGAACGAGACATAAAGTTAGCCGAAAAATAAAAAGGACGAAAGATGATAACCACCTTGAAAGAGTAACTGATGTCTTTGTCTCTGCTGTTCGCCAGCTAACTGGCTTCTGAACAGAGATCCACAACCATAACAAAAACCCGATCCCGTGGGCCTAAAGGGCCTACCCTTAAGCACAAGGTTTTTGGGCCTTGCTTTACCCTGGCCCGACCCATCGCTATGGATCCAGGGGGACAAGCAAAACCATTAGGCAATCTGAGAGGAGATAGAACCTAGAGGAAAATCCCTCAAATATATCAAGCGATGGAACCTAACAAGAAAGAAATTAGCGTGTCAAACTGTACGGAAACACAAACAGGCGAAGATCCCACTGTAAATAGCCAAAAAATTGTTCCTTATCCATAGAATTATGGTTTCATTTCATTGTCGTATACCTCCAGCCCAGTATCCACAAACAAAACCAGGGCATCATACCTGCAACTCCAATGTCCAAAACACTGTACCCATTGAGTTCATGGTTTTTCACTTACAGTTTTTGATGAAGCCGACACAAGTCGGCCATTGTGGAGAAGATGAGAGGGAAAGGAAAATTTGCAATTAGCAACATGGGATTTAAGCTTTGGGATATTAGGATGTGCACTCCGACATCTGTGGCAGCGTAACTCCATTGTCAGCAACTTCTCATCATTGATCTTTGCTGCTCCATACTTATCAATCTCCTCTATTGCATCAGTAGAATCACGGAAAAAAGCGGTGTTAAAAGAGTTCCAGTGTTTTTTGTTCTTCAAGTGCGTCGAGTCAAAATCCTGGCTTATAACATGAAGGTGCAGTTGCCTCATTGATGGGACCTGTAAGATGGCCAAAACAGAAACTGAGGTCACTACGCCAAAATCAACTGAAACAAGAAAAGAATAAGAAAATAAAGAAATTTATGTTGACTCTGAACGCACTGAATGATATCCAAGTCTAAATACTAAAGAAGCATCTTCGCTTAAAAATCTTTCAGCCCACTGCACTCCCACAGCATGCAATTGTTTCATCAAAGGAAGGTGTTCTTTCTGGACATCTGCAAGACAGTCGAGACCATGCAATCTCGAAAGCACCAGAATATGCTTTTTTGCCTGCATAGCAAAAGTTCAGATATAATACAACAACAACATGATCGAACTTGGGGTAGAGGTCAGTTAAAGCATAATGTTTAATTTAACATGCCAAACCTTGGGATACCGATCATTCAAAACAACATATTCATTTGATATCTCCATGACAGCATTCTTGTGCTTCTCAGGATGCATGGCATTCTCATAAAGAGCTTGGGCCCAAGAACCCCATGTTCTTTTCGTAGCAACAGCGGTCTTTCTGCTCTCATCATCGGATTTTGGCGCATCAGAATTGATTCCAGATTCAGCAAATCCATGATCGCCATGCTGCATATTATATTTGTCCTTTGAACTTGATTCAGTTAGAATTCCTTTGGATCTTTTGTTTCTCTCAAAATCATAAGGGTCCTCTCGTTTGATCTTCTGATCACTCTGTGGAAACTGCTCACTGGTAGTTCCTTCCATGAGATTGCTTTGTGGATCTGAAAGATTATATCTAGAATCTCCACTGCCTTCCCTCTGAAGACAGCTTTTTGAGATAGATGCAAAGTGCTCAAAAAGTGATGAGTACGCATCACGAAGAACCATGCATCCTTTGACATAGTTATTTTTAAGATAGTTTGGTCTCTGTGGATTCATATTTGGTCCAAGAACATGTATGACATGGGTCACTCCTTCGAATTTATACAGGGGAGAAGTTGAGGGAAGAGGGACTGCAACAGAGTTCCCTGGGCTAAGAGTTTCGATTCGTTCCTTGGTTGCAATTTCTAGTGATTTGCCTGCTGCTTTGAATATAGCTGCATTGACCCCTCCACCTCCAGGTTTTAACCGCCTGCACAAAGCATCAGTCGTTGATGTTGGTGTTACTTCCTGGTTTCTAAACAGTGTATGGTCATGTCGTTTTTCTTTTTTTTAATATCAATCAAACAAAGCTTATAATCACATAAACCAATGCAATTTAGTAACATGTGAAACATAGAAAGTCTTCACAAAATTAAATGCAATAATATGAGACAAACAGAATAGTCTTCTCTCAAAAACAAGATATACAGAAAAGTCTGGTTATAAAGCAAATCATGGACGGGCATTTTAATATGTAACTTTTTTGATCTTCATATAGAAATCTCTTGAAGTGATACAATAAAAAATGTAATATGTACTACCCAACAAAACTTTCCATAAAACTCCAGATGTCAACTATCAACTGAAGCATGACATATTTTAGAAATTCAATCTGTTAATACATTTTGATCATGCAATTTTGGATTAATTAAAGCAGATCTATCTCATTCTTTTTTCCTAAAGCATTCGAGTGTATAGAAATCTAAAATACTAGCATATGTACATTCTGTTACCGTAACCAACAAGCCCTTTTCTTAAGTATTAAGCATAATTATGAACTAACAAGACACATATAACACACTAATGTATTCATAAGTAATTAACAACGAAGGTAACCTATGACTGCATTATATTCTAGAAAATATGAAAGAAGTGCAACATTATCAGCTTGAAATAGGTGCAGAAGTCGAAGCATAATACATTTCCAGAACATACGCACCAAATAACATGAATAGCATCAATAAAAGCAAAACCCAAGGAGCCAGTAGAAGACAACATTCCATCACTATGAAATCTTACCAGTTGGCAGCATTGGCAATGACATTACAACGTAGGCCTCTTTTTGTGTACAGCTGAGTAATATCTCCAACAAATGTAAAGAATTTTTTAGAGTCAATGTTTCTCTCTGCAGCCTTAGCCCTAACCAAAGATAAGATATTTGATTTGTGACTCAGGTCGACCAGAACAAGTCTGACATTATCAACCTTTCTCAAAAAATCAGCAACGCTCTCTACTATAATGTCAGATGCCTTCTCATGGTCAAATTGAAAATCTGCTGTTGAAATGGATGGGAAAGCTAGTGTATGAACATCATTCGAGGAAAGATCACCAACAGAAGATTTCTCCAAAGAGTCACTCCCTTTCTTATCCTTATTTTCCATTTCAAGTTCCATGGAGCACAGATCTTTTCCACAAGTTTCTTGTCTTGGAATAGAATCTTGACAAGTATTGTCATCTATCACGTTACATTTGCCTGATGTTTCATTCTCTGGTATTTCTACTTTCTTCAGAAATTTCATTATCCCAAGCTGGACTTTTGCATCCTTACTCCTCTGGCCAAACACTCCAGATGGAAGGGTATCAGACAGATCCAGTGCACTGTATATTTTGACAGCATTTTTAACATCATTTTCGTTCTGACAAAATGTAATCCGAGAGAATCCCTCACTCAGCTGGGGTAGTTCTTTCTTTTGTAGCATGCGATTAACGACAGCAGCAGCTTTTCCTCCTTGCAAGTTCCCTTCATGCCCTGTCCGGTTCACTGACCGGGAAATACAAAGCCGAGCAGGCAGATCAAGGACCACTGCATGTACATCTGCTTGTGCTCCTCCAAGCCTCAGAAAATCAGCACGCTGGTCTCGCTCCAAGTTGCATCTATCAATGAAAACACTTTTACCATCCTTCAGTGCATCAGCTGCACTCTTTAAGCACTGTGATTTTGCTCCAGCTTTTCCATTTGCAATAGTATCCTGTAAAAAAGATTAATCTTTCAGTTTTGAAACACAACTAAGATGGACCATATCACAGAAACAGATATATGATTAGAAATAAAACATATAAATAGCCTAATAGCAAAATACTCAGAACCCAAAGGCTTTTCAAATAAAAGACTTAAACAAGCAAAGATGGCCCATGATGGCAATCAGTTCAGAAAATTTGTATAAAAAAAATTCCAAAAAAAAAAAAGCCATGTGCACTCACTGTAGGACATGATAATGGCCAGATGGATGGAAGATCTATTCCATGGCATGAATAAATTACAAATTTAGTAGAATGTAAATCCTCAGAGAAAATGTGATTTTAACTTGCCCAGGTGTCCTATTTTCTGGTATGGATCATAATACAATCAAACAAGATTAGGACATTTACATTTTACAACAATTCATATATTCATCCATTAAAAGTATGTAAATTTTACACGCGTAAACCTATAAAATCAGTTTATTTTGCTGACACTAATAGGTCAACACAGTATACAGGTTCTACTGCCATTAGTGAAACAAAAAGAATGAAAAGAACAAACAAGATAGCAGAAACGTTCGGTTACATGATTCATCTACAACCAGTCTCAACTATAGACACCCAAAAAAAAAAAAAATCCTCCCTATTGTCGATATAAAGCCCCCACGCCTCATATAATATTTGTCTCCAGGGTGGCTGTCACCATTGATGGGCAGCTAAAGCCTTTTAGGTGTAACCTTATTATAAAGATGAAATGGCCAAGGCCAATGATAAGGTATTGTTAGAAAATCACTAACTAACATGTTCTTATAAGCAATGAGCCAATAACTGCATGTAAATGGTAAGCAATGAAATATAATGTAAGTTGCGGTACAATGATCATTATAAGGAACAGCATCCTTCAATCAGAATTCAGAATTATAAAACGAGAAACCATGAGATCCTGAAAAAGCAACTGAACAAAATCGAAGGCGAAAGAACTAGGCCTAATTCAGTTTTGAATGGAAGAGGATGATGAAGACAGGGCCCTTCATATTTATCATGTTAAACCCTATCTCAAGGAACATAAACTTGGTAATTAGGTATCCTAGAGACAGCATGCAACCATATCACTTTGAAAACATGTCAGTTTCTTGGTATGCCGGTAAGTTGTGGATAAAGGAATTGTCTGAACATCATGACCCTATGATCATATAATCTGCATGTTTACAGGTTGAGCCGTTCTAAAAAATTGGTTGGACCGATTACTTGAGATAAGTCTTTATCTTGCATCTTTTTTTTGTTTAAAAAAAAATGCAGACTTTCATTTCTCTGCCATTCAGTTGCAATTTCCATTTTTCTCTAACCTTTCACCATAGTGGATAGACACTTGGTCTAGCATTCACTTTACCCTCATAATCTATCTGTTTTGCAATATCAGCTGATCATGGTTGTAAATTTTCCGCACTTGGCATCATTAACAAAGAAAGGAATTAGTATGCAAAATTTCTTAGGAGGAGTCTAACATATAGCTAAATTTGCCCATTCTTTACGATATATCTAAAGGGCGACACATTGTTGTCGTCTTAGCATCTAACATAGTAACATCTAGTTTTGGGCGTAATCAAACGATTAAATCAACGCAACACCATCATGAGTCCCTCCCTAGGGCATCAAAGCCCAGGTTGTACCAATTAAAGAGCAAATTTTGATCGGAACAGTATCATATACAGTGACTAAACGAGGGATGGATGGGAAGAGACCTGGCAAATCCGAACCCAGCAACGGCGGGCGGAGCTCATGACGTCGTTGCAGAAGGTGGTCTTGCCGCTGCCTGGGGGACCCATCAGAATCACCACCAAGGTTTTCCTTTTCCCCTTCACTTCTTCTTGTTCTTCTGAAAGCAAACGGAAAGGAGAAAATGTAAACATAAACAAAAATTTTTAAGGGGAACAATATCAGAGGTTCATGGTACGTTGGAGGGTCGGCGAATCTTTTTCCTCCATTGCCAACGGTTTGGGTACGTGCGCCGCGACAGCGCCGGTGAGGGCAAGGGTCCAAGGAAGGAGGAGAAGACGGCCGTAAACAGTGTCTCGTTCGAGAAGGTTCGGGTGTAACTGCAAATCGTAGCCGTTAATCTGGTATCGCGGCGGCGAACAGGTGGCTGCTCTTGGCGAAATAAAACAAAGTTTTAAAATCGCTGTTATGGCTACGATTGCAGAACTTATTTGGTTCAGACTTCAGAGAAATTGAAAGGAAAGCCTGATCAATAAAACAAGAAAAAAATATTAAAAATTTAATTATTTTTTAAAAAATAAAAAAATAATTTTTTTAATGAAAATAAGATTTTTATATTTTTTTCAAAAAGTGTGACTTGAGAAAGTCACTCTACTATATGTTAAAAATTTAACTTTTTTTTCAACTAAAAGTGGCTTTAAGCTTTCAAATAGAATTAAATAATTTTTTTATTGAAAATATAATAAATATTTTAAGTAACTTTTTCAAAAAAATATATGATAAATCAAACATAAACCACTCTTAAATATATTACTTTTTCATGGCCAACCAAAGATACATAAATAGATATTATATATCCAGGTATGATCTTTTCAGAAAAAACATTACAATAAAAAAATACTTTTTTACAAACCATGGAGTCCTTAATAGTTTTCTTCCTCTTTATTTTTTTAATTTTTTATTAAATTTTCCTTCTTCTTTTGACTAATTTTCTGTAGAGACCAAACACTACAAAGTGCTGGTGTTTTTTTAGCAGTATACGTATTTTATGTTTTGCTTTAAACCTCTAAAAGGTTGAGCTAGATCGCCGCATTCTTCAGAAGTTGAACCTTTATTTAGAGTAAACCACATCAAATATGTGGAACCTCTAAACTCAAATGCAGAGGCCTTTCACCTATCTGATGCCATGCTGATAAAACTATAGATTGCCACATACCAAAATATCCTATGGACAAATAAATTCTCCCACCGAAGTTGAGGAAAGTGAGATTCAAAAGCGATTCCATGTCCATTAAAGGCTTTGAACTTGGCCAGAAACAGGCTCTGACCCATGATTTTACGGCATCTCTCAAACCTAAGCTCAATTCAATGAGATCATCCTTGCTAATGGAAAGTTCCAGTCATGTTCACTTGACCCCCAGCTGATGTCAAGCAACACTGCAACAAGAAATAATGGATAAGTGGATGGAGGAATGGAGGATTTGTGTTTTAGACGCGTCAGCAACCAGAGGCCTCCCTACACTACAGTTAAAGGGGCTACGCATATGGCCTAATTATCAGTTGAGAAATAGTGAGCCAAGTCCATTCCTGGGTAGAAATTAGAGCACGTCGTTATGGATTTTATGATAGGTTTGCGTAGAACTCTTGATAGTAATGATGCAGTTTGGATAATTATAGATTGATCGAATGATGAAGTTGGCATACTTTTCACTTTTAAGATTGGTCTTTTCCTCGGGAGGTTAGCGAGCATGTACATCAAAAGATTGTCAAATAGTATGGGGCCTCGATCATCATTGCATCAGATTGAGATAGCACATTTATATCTCGGTTTTTGAGGAGTGTGGATTAAGTTTTGGAACCTAAGTAGATGATGATAAGGCTATTCTATTGCTAATGATGTACTATGGTAACTCTGCAACGGTGCATCGTGGCCATTGTAGTAGGAATGAACTAAAGGATGGTGACAACCGATGGTGTAGATTGATAAGGCTATTCGATTTCTTTCAATATATATGGTTCTTGTTGCTGGTGGTCCAAACCGAGAACGATTGGCACAGCGGTGTGAACGGGATTCCGTCTGAGCTGCCTTGGTCGATGTTGATTGTGCTCCGCCTTCCACCGGGAAACCTGCAAGCAAGCCTCGCACCACCACTGGGGTAGCGGGGGCCCTCCGACGATCAAGTCAGAGGAGATTGGAGGAGGAGGAGAAATGATAATAGCAAGCAAGAGAGTGCTCTGGAAGATATTGCTTACCCCCCCTTCTCTCCCCAGCCGCATATATACCTGGCTGGGGGGTCTCTCAGGGGGGTTTGTCATCGTGGGGCGCGATGGAGTGGCCACTGACATGGCCGTTACAGGGCGTCGTGGAGCAGCGCTGGGTACGGCCATGACAGGGCGTAGTGGAGTTCCGCTTTGTACGGCTGATACAGGAGATCGTGGAACAGCATCGGATACAGCCGTTGCAGGGAGTAGTGGAGCAGGAGGCCTCGGCGTGCCTCTGGGAAGCAGCCTGTCGTTATCAAGAGATCTCCGACTCGGGGTCGGAGTGCTGGATCAGGGGGCAGCCGACTCGGGGTCGGGCTGCGGTGCTGAGGATATCCGACTTGGGGTCGGATTGCTAGATTAAGGGGCAGCCGACTCGGGGTCGGGCTGCGAAGCCGAAGATGTCCGACTCGGGGTCGGATTGCTGGATCAAAGGGCAACCGACTCGAGGTCGGGCTGTGGAGCCGAAGATGTCCGACTCGGGGTCGGATTGCTGGATCAAAGGGCAACCGTAGTCTTCATGGGCGCGCGTGCCGGTCACGTGGAGCATGGCGGCTTAGTTCCCCCGTAACAGTAGCCCCCCACTTCCGAGCCTGGAACCAGAAGGGGAACGGGTGAAGGGAGTGATGCTTCGAGATTGCCGCCATCCCTTGGAGAGGCGCGCGCGCTTCGAGCTCCCCGCCTTCTTTATGGCGTATGGCGGTTGTTGCTGACCTGGCAGTCTGAGGATTTCGGCGGACATCCTTCCTCAATGGTGTCGATTCGCCTTTGGGGCGCGAGCGACCCTTCGGCGGCCAGGCGTCCTCTGGCGTCATCGAGGCATCACCCGCCTTTCCGCCTATTTAACCGGGGGCCCTCCCCCGTCCGTCTTCCTCTTTACAGACATTTTCGAGTTTCCCCTTTGCGCTGCCGTTGTTGCCGTCGGACTGTTCGCTTGCTTCTCCTTTGACGCTCTCGGAGCCGTTCTTCCTTCTCTTCCGGTGAGTTACCCCATTCTTCTACTTAGGGCTCTCCATACTTTCTCCTTTTGTACTAGTGTACCCCAGTCGTCCCGGAAGGTCGCGGACTATCGAGAGAGGTGGGAAAAGGCTCAGTGGTCTGCCAACAGCGCCCGCAACCGAACCCGGTCTCTTGAAGCCAAACTGGGCGAATTGGAGTCAGCCTTGGAGAGGTCCCGCGCGAACGACCAAGAGCTCCGTTCGCGCCTGGAGGAAGCCGAGGCCGCTCGCACTGCTGCCGAGGCGAAGCATAAGGAGGCTCAGGCTAATCTGCTGAGGGTCTCCTCCGAGGCTGAAGACCGGATTGTGGCGAAGGTCTTGGAGGCTAAGGCTCAGATTACGGAGCGAGCAGAGGCGGCGCTGGCCGAGAAGAGTGCGGAGATCGGGCGCCAGGCGGTACAGGCTTATCGTCAGTCCGCCGAGTTCACCCGTGATATGTCGGAGGCGGTACGGGCCTATCGTCAGTCTGACGAGTTCGTCCGTGACGCGTCGGACGCGGGGTCCGAATCCTTCATCTTAGGCTTCGAGGAGGGCCTGGCAAGGGTGTCGGCTAAGTACCCCGAAGTTGACCTGAGTGGGATTTCCCTTCTCGACTCCTCTCCGGCGCCATCGCCTGCTGATTCTCCTGCCGCCTCCCTACCCCCTGCGGACGAGCCCGACGCTCCCGACCCGGGGGTTCCTCCAAGCTGACCTCTTGTACCTTTCGTTGTCCTCTTTTTTTTTGTATGTCGGCGTTTTGCCAAATTGTATGGGCCTTGGCCCTGAAACAATGAAAATTAATACAAGTCGAATGTTTCTTCATCTCGCTTTCGTCCTCCTCTTTTTTTTCTTTTTAACTCTTGGGAGCGTCTTGCCGACTCCTAACTCTCGAAGTCCTTCCGGCGCTAAGCCAGGCATCCGAGGGTTAGGCCTCAGGAAATTCTTCCGGCGCTAAGCCAGGCATCCGAGGGTTAGGCCTCAGGAAATTCTTCCGGCGCTAAGCCAGGCATCCGAGGGTTAGGCCTCAGGAAATTCTTCCGGCGCTAAGCCAGGCATCCGAGGGTTAGGCCTCAGGAAATTCTTCCGGCGCTAAGCCAGGCATCCGAGGGTTAGGCCTCAGGAAATTCTTCCGGCGCTAAGCCAGGCATCCGAGGGTTAGGCCTCAGGAAATTCTTCCGGCACTAAGCCAGGCATCCGAGGGTTAGGCCTCAGGAAATTCCGCTCGTCGGTCGGCCAAGGCTGGCGCAAGCCGAGGCGACCGGTCGGGGCTTCAGGCTAGTCTGGTCCCGGGATGGTCATCGGGTTAGCCTGGCATCCGAGGGCCGAGCCTCGGGAGATTCCGCTCGTTGGTCGGCCAAGGCTGGCGCAAGCCAAGGCGACCGGTCGGGGCTTCAGGCTAGTCTGCTCCCGGGGTGATCATCGGGTTAGCCTGGCATCCGAGGGCCGAGCCTCGGAAGATTCCGCTCGTTGGTCGGCCAAGGCTGGCGCAAGCCAAGGCGACCGGTCGGGGCTTCAGGCTAGTCTGCTCCCGGGATGATCATCGGGTTAGCCTGGCATCCGAGGGCCGAGCCTCGGGAGATTCCGCTCGTTGGTCGGCCAAGGCTGGCGCAAGCCAAGGCGACCGGTCGGGGCTTCAGGCTAGTCTGCTCCCGGGATGATCATCGGGTTAGCCTGGCATCCGAGGGGCGAGCCTCGGGAGATTCCACTCGTTGGTCGGCCAAGGCTGGCGCAAGCCAAGGCGACCGGTCGGGGCTTCAGGCTAGTCTGGTCCCGGGATGATCATCGGGTTAGCCTGGCATCCGAGGGCCGAGCCTCGGGAGATTCCGCTCGTTGGTCGGCCAAGGCTGGCGCAAGCCAAGGCGACCGGTCGGGGCTTCAGGCTAGTCTGGTCCCGGGATGATCATCGGGTTAGCCTGGCATCCGAGGGCCGAGCCTCGGGAGATTCCGCTCGTTGGTCGGCCAAGGCTGGCGCAAGCCAAGGCGACCGGTCGGGGCTTCAGGCTAGTCTGCTCCCGGGATGGTCATCGGGTTAGCCTGGCATCCGAGGGCCGAGCCTCGGGAGATTCCGCTCGTTGGTCGGCCAAGGCTGGCGCAAGCCAAGGCGACCGGTCGGGGCTTCAGGCTAGTCTGCTCCCGGGATGGTCATCGGGTTAGCCTGGCATCCGAGGGCCGAGCCTCGGGAGATTCCGCTCGTTGGTCGGCCAAGGCTGGCGCAAGCCAAGGCGACCGGTCGGGGCTTCAGGCTAGTCTGCTCCCGGGATGGTCATCGGGTTAGCCTGGCATCCGAGGGCCGTGCCTCGGGAAATTCCGCTCGTTGGCCATGCGCCTGTCGCTTGCAGCCCGACGGGGTTTCTCCGTGGCCAGCTGCGATCGTGTTTCTCCTCTTCTCCAAGCGTTGCCTGGGGAACACCAGAAGGGCATTAAACGCTAATTGATGCGTTACCTGGGAAATTGGATCGCCAGTTGCTGCTTGCGAGGAGTGTCAGTTAAGCGGCCGCGATGCGCGCGTTCTTCGAGGCGGACGCGACCTGGGCGCGAGCGGAGATATGTGGACCTAGGGGTACGTGCCACCCGGAGTGTCCTGCACAAAGAATGCGATTAAGGAGAATGACGCTTAGGAAATCGCGGGAAGATACGCCTCGAGAGCCAGAACGGCTCCGGATTCAATGCGTCCGCATTTATGGGAGCCACCCGCATCGGAACGACCGGGGGGCTGCAGTTTGGCTATAAATACAGGTGCAGGTGCGATGGAGTTTGCCAAGCCGGAGCTGTTCAAGTTGCCATGGATCGTGGACCTTCTCTCTGGCGCATGGCTGAGAGACTCCTGCCGAAGGAACGGGAGGCGCGCCCCTCGCGACTTCAGCCAACTAGCCGTTTCATCTGGGATCAACAAGGAGGTTCTCCCCGGCGGAACTCCGCTCTAGGCGTTTCATCCGGGATCACGTCTCCCCTCCTTGAAGTTCAGCCTCCCGATTGAGCTCTGCACCAGACGCTCGATCCGGGACCGCGCCTCCATATGCTCTTCTCCCTCGTATTCCTTCTCTCCTCTGACACTGGGGAGGATCGGAATATTCTTTGGAGGCGGCGTTCCCCTGGGGGCAGCGGCGGCTTCTCCAGCGGTGGTTCCTCGTCTTCTTCGTGAGGCGTCGTTGGTGCCTCCGGTTAGAAGCACCCACTTCCGACGGGGTTGCAGCCGCTTCAGATGGAGGTTTCGGGATCCCAAATCTTCAGCTCCTCGGAGTCTCCACCTCTTCTTTACTTTCTTTACACCCTAATTCCCCTCTGGGAATTCCTTGTAATCACACGAGCACGCCGTTGTAACCAGAAATTATTGAAATGCAAAACGTTATACATTTTTGAACTGTCTTTCTGGCATCGTCGTTCTACTGGTAATACATCCGCAGGTTAGCGGAATTCCAGCTCCTTAGAATTTCTCGACCATCTAGGGCCTCCAACTGGTAGGAGCCAGGTCGGTTTACCCAGCGAACCTTATATAGGCCTTCCCAATTTGGCGCTAGCTTCCCACCTTCCGCAGGTCGAGATGCTTTAGCTCGCCTTAGCACCAGATCTCCGATTCTGAAAAGCTTCGGTCGGACCTTGGAGTTGTAATATCGGGCCACCCTCCGCTGATACATCGCCATCCGAACCTGCGCCATTTCCCTCGCTTCTTCCAAGAGATCCAGGTTCCCTCGGAGTTGTTCCGAATTGGCCTCGGGTCGGTGCGCGGCCACCCGAGGTGAGGGGAGTCCGAGCTCCACGGGGACAACGGCTTCCGTGCCATAGGTTAGGCTGAAAGGCGTCTCCCCGGTAGGGGTCCGATGCGTGGTCCGATACGCCCAAAGGACATTCTCGAGTTCTTCGACCCAAGCTTGCCCCGTCCGACCGATTCGCGCTTTGATTCCTTGGAGGATTGTCCGATTTGTGACCTCGGCCTCGCCGTTGGTTTGGGGATGCGACACAGATGTGAACCGATGCTCGATCCCGAACTCCTCGCAGAAGTCACGGAAATGCTTGTTGTCGAACTGTCGCCCATTATCCGAGATGAGGACCCGAGGTACCCCAAATCGGACAATGATGTTCTTCTTCACGAACTTCCGGACTTGCACCTCCGTGATAGTGGCCAGCGGCTCTGCCTCCACCCACTTGGTGAAGTAGTCGATTGCAACAATCAAAAATTTCCGCTGAGCTGAAGCGACGGGGAATGGTCCGAGGATATCCATTCCCCACTGGGCGAAGGGCCAGGGTGCAGTGATTGGCGCCAAGGGGACAGAAGGGACTCTCTGGACGTTGGCGTGGCGCTGGCAGGCGTCGCATTTCCGCACATGATCCTTTGAGTCCTCCAACAAGGTAGGCCAATAATAGCCTTGCCTCATGATCTTATGCGCCAAGGACCTAGCCCCCAGGTGCGATCCGCAGATGCCTTCGTGGACTTCGCTGAGGGCGTAGGCCGCTTCCGAGGGGCGGAGGCACCTTAAGAGGGGGGCGGTGAACGAGGTCCGATACAGCCTCCCTTCATAGAGTACGTAGTGGGCGGACTTCATGACGAGTCGCCGAGCTTGATCTTCGTCCTCTGGGAGGATTCCTTCGGCGAGGTAGGCGACGAGCGGGTCCATCCAAGATGGCTCCGGATCAATCGCCATCACCGCTCCGGCCTCGCCGATGCTCGGGGCATCCAGGGTCTCCAGGTAGATCGCCCTCGACAAGTTGTGCGCGTCTGTGCCCACCAAGCAGGACAGCCTGTCGGCCCTGGCATTTTCGCTTCTTGGGACCTGCTGAATGTCAACACTGCCGAGGTCGGGAATGAGTGCTTGCACCTTCCAGACATAGCTCTGCATGGTCGGGCTCCGAGCCTCGAACTCCCCTCGGACCTGCCCGACCACCAGCTGGGAGTCGGTGAAGACCTTCAGGCGCCGGATGCCGAGCTCCTTGGTGAGTTTGAGTCCTGTGACTAGGGCCTCATATTCCGCCTCGTTGTTGGTCACTGGAAATCCGAACCTCAAGGCATACTCGGCTATCACTCCATCGGGACTGGTAAGGACCAGCCCGGCCCCTCCACCTTCGGGGTTCGACGACCCATCAATGTGAAGCGTCCAGATTGGGAGGTCGAGGCTGGGTGTTTCCGGCGGCCTAGGTTCCGCCTCCTGCACAGTGCACTCAGCGAGGAAGTCCGCGAGCACCTGGGCCTTGATGGCGGGTCGGGGCTGGTAGCGGATGTCGAACTCACCAAGTTCTACTGCCCACTTCACCAGCCGTCCCGCATTCTCAGGATTGCTGAGGATCTGCCGCAGTGGTTGATCGGTCAAGAGGATGACAGGATGAGCCTGGAAATAGGGGCGAAGCCTCCTGGCCGCGGTGAGCAGCGCGAAGGCGATCTTTTCCGCCTTCGTATACCGTGTCTCGGCATCCCGTAGGACCCGGCTGATGTAGTACACAGGCTTCTGGAGCTTTGCCTCTTCCCGAACCAGTACTGCGCTGACTGCGGTTGGGGAGACCGCCAGATAGAGGTAGAGCATCTCCCCCTCTTGCGGCTTGGACAGCAGGGGAGGAGACGCCAAGTACTCCTTGAGTTGGTCGAATGCCACTTGACATTCGGCCGTCCAAAGGAAGTCTTTCGGACGCTTCAACACCTTGAAGAACGGTTGGCAGCGTTCGGCCGATTTTGCCACAAATCGTCCGAGCGCGGCGACCCTTCCAGCGAGCTCCTGAACCTCCTTCACTTTGGTCGGAGGGGACATATCCTGGATGGCCTTGATTTTGTCCGGGTTGGCCTCGATCCCCCGCTGGTTGACAATGAAACCGAGAAACCTCCCGGCCGAAGCACCAAAGGCGCACTTCGCTGGGTTCAGCTTCACGCGAAACTTCCGCAAGGTGGCGAAAGTCTCCTCCAGATCCGCAATGTGCTGGTCCGCATGGCGACTCTTCACCAGCATATCGTCCACGTACACCTCCATGTTCCGGCCAATCTGCTCCTTGAAGATTTTATTGACGAGGCGCTGGTAAGTGGCGCCAGCATTCTTCAGACCAAAAGGCATTACCTTGTAACAGTACAGCCCCCGGTCTGTTATAAAGGCAGTTTTCTCCTCGTCCTGTGGAGCCATCATTATTTGGTTGTAGCCGGAGAAGGCGTCCATGAAAGACAGCAGCTGATATCCGGAAGTCGCGTCGACCAGTTGGTCTATCCGTGGAAGCGGAAAGCTATCCTTGGGGCACGCCTTGTTCAGGTCGGTGTAGTCGACGCACATCCTCCACTTCCCGCTCGCCTTCCGGACAAGTACGACGTTTGCCAGCCACTCGGGGTAGCTCACCTCCCTTATAAAGCCTGCATCCAAGAGTTTGTCTACCTCCTGTTCGACCACCCGGATCCGATCCGGGGCACAGTGTCTCTTCTTCTGCTTCACTGGTCGGTGGGTCGGGTCGACGTTGAGGGCGTGAGAAATGACCTCCGGGTCGATCCCAGGTACATCGGCCGCCGACCAGGCAAATACATCAGCATTGGCTCGGAGGAATTCCACTAACCTGAGCCGAGCTTCCGAGTCGAGGTTGGCACCGACCCGGACCGTACGGTCCGGGCGACCCTCTTCAAGGGGAACTTCGATCACACCCTCGGCCGGCTCCCCGTGCCGCAAAGCCACCTCGTCTCTGGCGTCAAGGGACTCGACGCTTAGGGCCTCCACGGGCTTCTTCCCTTTGAGAGTTGCTAGGAAACATTGCCGTGCGGTCGGTTGGTCACCTCGGACCTCTCCAATCCCGGCCGCCGTGGGGAACCGCATTAGCAAATGGTATGTAGAGACTACTGCGCGAAGGGCGTTCAGTCCGGGTCGTCCGAGGATAGCGTTGTAGGCCGAGGGAACACGGACGACCAAGAACCCGAGCCGCACCGTGGCTTCTGCGGGTGCAACGCCCGCAGTCACAGGCAGCTCAATGACACCTTCGGCCGAGATAGCGTCTCCAGTGAATCCTATGAGGGGGGTGGATGTTTTGTGCAACACTTGTCGGGACAAGCTCATCTTTTGGAAGGCCTCGTAAAACAAAATATCAGCTGAGCTTCCACTATCCACAAGAACACGCCTTACATCATAGTTCGCCATAGTGAGGGAGATCACCATGGCATCATCATGGGGGGTCTGAACCCCCTTTACATCCTCATCACAAAAAGTGATTACATTTCCGACCCGCTGCCTCTTCGCGACGGCCACCCCTGATGCTTCCACCGAGCCCCCTGCGTTCCTCACGGGCCGAGAACAGCCCCCAGTGATGGTGTGGATTACGCCCACGACGGGTCGATTCTGCTCCCGAGGCTCCTGAGGGGCCGGGTCGGCCGGACGCGGGTCTGCGGGGGGACGTCGGTCGTTTACATATCGACCGAGACGCCCTCGGCGGATGAGAGCCTCGATCTCGTCCCGAAGCTGGAAGCAGTCTTCGGTGTCGTGGCCGTGGTCTCGGTGGTACTCACAGTACGCCCGAGAGGGCCTCCTCCCAGGGATTTTCTTCATCTGCCTCGGGACCGGGAGGTTCTCCCGCCCCTTGACCTCCATAAGGATCTGGGCCCGGGGGGCCAGGAGTGGGGTGTACCGGTTGAAGCGTCGATGCGGAGAACGAGGGCGTGGGACGCCGTGGTTCCTCGCCGGTGACGGGCTTCTGCGCCGATGTTGAGGCGTCGGGCTCCTCCTCTGGGGTGCCTCTTTTCGCCTTTTCTTCCCGAGCTTTAGAGGGGCCTCGGCGGCCTCCTTGTTCCGGTGGGCGGCTGCCTCCTCGGCGTCTGCATACTGGTTCGCCCGAGACAACAGCTCCGGGAAGCTCCGCGGCAGGCGTTTGTCCAGGGAGAAGGTGAGTCTGCCCTTCCGGAAGCCACGCTTCAGGGCTGAGAGAGCCACCTCCTGGCTCAGGTTCCGGACCTCCAATGTAGCCTTGTTGAAACGGGTAAGGTAATCCCGCAGGTTTTCTCCCTCGTTTTGCCGGACATCAAAGAGGGAGTCGGAAACCAATCGCCGCCGGCTACTGACGGCGAAATGGCTGATGAAGAGGCGAGTGAACTGGTCAAAGGACTGGATAGAGTCAGCCTCCAGGCCGGCGAACCACGCCCTGGCTGGGCCACGGAGGGTCGCCGGGAAGGCCTTGCAGAGGAGGGGATTTGATGCTCCATGGAGGAGCATAAGAGTCCTGAAACTCTCCACGTGATCCCGCGGGTCCGCCGCCCCGTCATAGGGCTCGATCGCCGGCATTTTGAATCCCGGCGGATTTGGGGTCCGCAGGATCCTCGAGGCAAGCGCCGGTTGGGAGGTGATCTCCAAGTCGGCGAAGAGATCTTTGGAGTGGCCCTTCAGGACCTGGAGTTGTCTGTGGAGATCGTCCACCCGCCGGTCCAGGGAGCGCGACCGGTGGGTGGGAGACAAGGAGCGGCGTGAGGGGGACCGACTGGAGTGCGGGCCCCTCGAGGACTGGGGGGTCGGAGAACGCGCCCGGGTCCGCCTCTCGTACCCCGCGCAGCTTCGATGAGAAGGTCCTGGCAGAATGGACCGTGCTCGAGAACCTTCCTCGCGCCGGCGCTCCTCCCCATGGGAGAGGAAGGAGCGCGGGTTGAGGAAGACAGGTGAGCGCTCCGGGGGCAGCGGCTCCTGGGCCCGCTGTGGCGCTCGAGACATCACACCCTGCAGGTTCTGCACTGCCTCCGCGAGGGTGCGAACCTGCTGGGCTAACTGGTCGAACTGAGCGGCTTCGACCATCTGAATGGGGGGTGGAATGGTGGAGTGTTGCTGAGAATGTGTTGGAGACGCAGCGGCCTCCCGGCCGGAGGCGCGAGAGGCCCCGCGACCGGAGGCATTGGAAGCTCCACGACCACCTCGCCGTGCCATTACGATCGCTCTGAGATCAGGGCCCTTTCTCTAGCGCCAACTGTTGCTGGTGGTCCAAACCGAGAACGATTGGCACAGCGGTGTGAACGGGATTCCGTCTGAGCTGCCTTGGTCGATGTTGATTGTGCTCCGCCTTCCACCGGGAAACCTGCAAGCAAGCCTCGCACCACCACTGGGGTAGCGGGGGCCCTCCGACGATCAAGTCAGAGGAGATTGGAGGAGGAGGAGAAATGATAATAGCAAGCAAGAGAGTGCTCTGGAAGATATTGCTTACCCCCCCTTCTCTCCCCAGCCGCATATATACCTGGCTGGGGGGTCTCTCAGGGGGGTTTGTCATCGTGGGGCGCGATGGGGTGGCCACTGACATGGCTGTTACAGGGCGTCGTGGAGCAGCGCTGGGTACGGCCATGACAGGGCGTAGTGGAGTTCCGCTTTGTACGGCTGATACAGGAGATCGTGGAACAGCATCGGATACAGCCGTTGCAGGGAGTAGTGGAGCAGGAGGCCTCGGCGTGCCTCTGGGAAGCAGCCTGTCGTTATCAAGAGATCTCCGACTCGGGGTCGGAGTGCTGGATCAGGGGGCAGCCGACTCGGGGTCGGGCTGCGGTGCTGAGGATATCCGACTTGGGGTCGGATTGCTAGATTAAGGGGCAGCCGACTCGGGGTCGGGCTGCGAAGCCGAAGATGTCCGACTCGGGGCCGGACTGCTGGATCGAAGGGCAGCCGACTCGAGGTCGGGCTGTGGAGCCGAAGATGTCCGACTCGGGGTCGGATTGCTGGATCAAAGGGCAACCGACTCGAGGTCGGGCTGTGGAGCCGAAGATGTCCGACTCGGGGTCGGATTGCTGGATCAAAGGGCAACCGTAGTCTTCATGGGCGCGCGTGCCGGTCACGTGGAGCATGGCGGCTTAGTTCCCCCGTAACAGTTCTCAATTGTTTTCATGATGTATACAGCATAATCCAACCATAATTCAAATTTATCAATTCACATGGCAGCATTGTGCAGCTTGTTGAATATTTATTGACAAAATAAACTATATAAAATCACTATATATATATATATATATATATATATATATATATATATATATATATATATATATATATATATATATATATATATATATATACACACACACACACACACACATACAAGGCAAACATCTGCCGCTTTCAATGAGCATTGTACCCAACAAGTGAGGACATACAGAGAGGCGCAAGAAACATTAAAGAGAACTAGCCGATTAAATTGGCGTTTCACAACCTTTATCACTTCATTATTCATCTTGACAAAAGAGCACCTTTTTCTCGATATCTTCACAGGTAAGTACGAATGCCGTGTGAGCCCTCAAAGTTCGACACGGAAGAGAAACACAGAATTTTAAAACCGTGGCTACAGCAACTATCAAACATTGACCAGCCCTTCAAATTACAAGACAAATACTCAAATGATAATTCTTTTCAAATATATAATCAATTTTTTATCATGAAAATATGATCGTGACATCTTTAACCATACAAGCAACAGCTAATTAATTTCTTATCGTATCTTAAAAATTATAATCTCCTTCAATATGGTAACCATCACAATCTATGGCTGCTAGCACTACATAAAGAAATACAATAGGCTGAAAATGCTTAAGGGCCCCTTTTTTAATGGAGAAATATCATGAAAAAAGTTAGTTAAATTTTTTATTTACCAACTTACCCATATTCTCATACTTTTCTAAATGGATAAATTATTTTTCCATGAATAGCTTTTACTCATAAAAGAAGATGAAAGTCCTACCAATCTAAAAGGTGGGTAAGTCATTTTCCCATCAACAAATAAAATAATCTTTTAATTTTGTTCCTAAAATACTCTAACCTTGATATTATATAATAAGATATAATAATATATAATATAATATATCATATATATTACAATACTATTTATTATAATATAAAATATATAATATCATATCATATATTATATTATTAAATATAATAATATATATTATTAAATATTTTTTATTATTTATAATGTAACAATATTTATAATAAGATATATACATATATATATATATTATTATAGAAAATATAGATAGAAACTAACTGGGAAAAGAGGTAATACAAAAGAACATATATAATAAATTTCGAAGCTATTTCCAATGCATAAAAAAATATGAATAAATTATTTTTTATCTAGATATTATTTAGAAAATATTTATCTAAAAAATATAAATTTTTGGATAAAGTTTTTATTCTCAGAAGAACGGGCTTGGTGATATTTTTTCCTCCCTCTTTCGGTCTTTCCTTACGATTTTAAAATGCCAATGGGATATAGCTGTTGCTCTTGGATGTTCTCCTATCTCATCACCGGACTTTTAGAAGGAAGTTATTCTCCTATACAAATAGAAAAGAATCACAAACTCGACCACTTGGGTGCCACACTTGCAGTGTATTAGATCACCTTACTACCTTAGATAGAGTGTCTCCTCTCTCTCTCTCTCTCTATCCATCTCGCACCTGTTTAGGGTTCGATTTGGAGTTCCTTTAATACGTTCTTCTAGAGTTGTTATAACGTATCCAAAACGTTGCCGTTCCTCATCTGTCGCGCTTCAAACAGAACTGCTGACCGGCCCACGTCACCTCCAACGGCGTGTTCCGTTCGCGCAGCATCTGACCCGACAACGACATTCGAACACGCCGACGCGATCTGGCCGTTAGCGCCTGCTAGCCTGTCGTGATCCGACAGTTAATATCTTCGGGCCCCACATCAAACGGTAGACGTTCGATGATGTCCCCGAATGGGACCCTGCAACAGCTGTCCGATGACCATATCCGCGTCCGTCCAGATCCGATCTCATCAAAACCGAAAAAGCGAGTCCAACCCTTCGGTAAACTAGTTTCAACGTAGAGACGCCACACCAGCCGTCTGATCATGATCTGACGGTGATAGTACAATGAGAGCCAATAAACGCCATAACCTTTGATTAAATTAAAATATCTCCTGATTGCGTAATTAAAGATCAATGTTATCAAACGGTTGCAAGAAAAAAAGAAAAAAACGAGCGCCGTTAATTTCTGAAGTTGGTAAAGCCGTGAAGTTGGTATGTCTGCCCTTACGACTCAGTCAAGCCGCTACGCCGGCCTTTTTGAGCGGAACGACGGCGTTACGATAGCAAGAGGACGGCGTGAGGCTCGCAAGGGGGAAGGATGACTGAGGACGTGGAATTCTTGATTTGTTTGATACAACGTCGGGGCCCGTCGAATCGGTGGACACGTATATTGGAAAGTCCACATCAGTGAGCTGGAGAAGCTGCTTCTTCTTTAAAGACGATTAAATGATGGCGGTCCCCTCACCGCCTTGTGTTTGATATCTCACCAGCCTATTGTTTAGGTTCCCATACTGTTTGGTGGAAAAGACGAGGGAAGAGCATGTTATGGTCATAACTAACGCAACGCGGCCATTGAATTGGTACTGGAATTCGTCTTGGAGGACGGAGCCGTACCTGCTATCTAGGGGATAGTTTCCAACCTTGTAGATTTAAATATTAGCCACACTCTAATGTCTTTTTAGAGCAGATAGTGGTGTAGTAATAAGTTGCATCAATCTAATTTTGCACTGTATGATCATGCATCGTAACATGGTTACTATTCTAACTTTGCTTAGATCAGCCTATGCAAAATTTATTATTTTAAAGTCTACCATATCAAGGCTGTACTATATGGACGGCTTACAAAGAAGTTAGGTAGTCCTAACTCCGAAGCATCTATTAACATGCCAGTATTCCTTTTTCGCTTTTTTTTTTTTGGCAAGAAACGTGCTTCGCTGTCAAAAAAAAAAGAATTTTATTACTAAAATAGTAAAATATGGCTAATAAGGGGGGAATAAAGTAAATATAAGCATGCTGTTACGAAATTCGTGCATTGTTTTAGAAGGGACATCGAGTCCAGTAACCACCTTGTACTTGGCGCCCCACGGTCCAGTACCACTGATATACGGTGATTGATATAAACACCCTTGTTTTAAACTTCTAGAACTGCTGCCTTCCCGGATTTTCGGTTTTCAGAGCTTAGACTAGAATTGCGTACTGAATAGAATGGAGTGCGCATAGAAGAGGTAGCCCACGCGGTTTTGCGGGTGGTTTTACAGGTGAGCGGTTTACGGTTCATGCCTGCCAGCCAACCAACCCTCCCTTTCTGAAAAGCGAGACGGTTGTTGAAGATGGAACCCAAAACCGGAAACCCCCCCATTCCCTCTTCTTCGCCCCCCTTCTTCTAAACCGAAAACAACGAACCGAACCCTTCTTGCCAGTCCCCAACCCCCCCTCTCACCCTACTACTATTTTGATATATATGAAAGCAAGAAGAATATAAGGAGGAGGAGAAGAAGAAAAGGATCAAGAAGAAGAGAAGAGGGGATGGTAGTGATGGAAGGTGGGGGAGGGGAGAGAGTGGATGGAGAGCAGCGGATCAAAGGTTCGTGGAGCCAGGAAGAGGACGCCCAGCTAAAGCGGCTGGTGGAGCGTCACGGACCCCGGAATTGGACTCTGATTAGCTCAGGGATTCCCGGCCGGTCCGGCAAGTCGTGCCGCCTTCGTTGGTGCAACCAGCTCAGCCCTGCCGTCCACCACCGTCCGTTCACTCCGGCTGAGGACGCCGTCATTGTCGCCGCCCACGCCAAGTACGGCAACAAGTGGGCCACCATCGCCCGCCAACTCCCCGGCCGCACCGACAACGCCATCAAGAACCACTGGAACTCCACTCTCCGCCGCCGCCGCCGCCGTGCCGTCGCTGCCGCCATCGCCCCTGCCACCCCCGCTTCTGTTCCAGTTCCCTTAGCCGCCGATTCCGCCGACCCCGATGAGTCCGACTCGGAGACGGCGGGCAAGCGGCCGTGCAGGAGGGATGAAGTCAGCGGGAGAGAGGTGGCGACGGTGGTTGTGGCGGCGATGCCTGCCCCTTCGCCTCCGCCTCCCCCGCCGCCCCTGCGGCCGCCGTTGGTGCCGATCGCGGCGGATCTGGCGACGTCGCTGACGCTGAGCCCGCCGGGGGAGGGCGGCGCCGCCGGGGGCGGTGGAGGAGGGGTGCGGGGGGAGGCGCGGTGGGACGCGGAGATGCGGGAGATGTGCTTGGTGTCGATAATGCGGGAGATGATCGCGGAGGAGGTGAGGAGTTACATCAACAGACTGCGATCGGAGGGCGGCGGTGCCATCCCCATCATCGTCTCGTCCGACTCCGCATCCAGCCGTCAGGATTAGATCTCCTCCACCGCTTGCTCCCTCTTTGCGTTTCAAATGTAAATAAAGTACATCAGCCCCAGCGCTACCGTGAATGTTTCTGAAAAAAGAAATCTTGAAGGAGTAGTTTTTTCTTTGATATTTTAGAACTTCAGATCTATATACTTTTATCTAATATTTTTTTACATATCTATTCATTAAAAAAAAAATTAATTATTTTTAATTTTAGACTGCTAATATTTTAATAACATTAAATGGTATATATATATATATAAATAATAAAAAATTAAAAAATATATATACAAAATAAATATTTTATAGAGATATAAATATAAATATTAATTTTGGAAGGTTGCTCATATAAATTTTGATATTTAGGAAAAAATGAATGCAATTTTTTTTTTAATATTGTAGTATGCTCCCGGTATTCTATTTTATTTTATTCTTGAGGCATCCACGCTTTATGCGGTCTTTTAATTTTGGGTAAGGAACGTCTCTTCGTACTTGTGATTTAGGTGCGGGCAAAGCCCTTCTGGTTCGACGCCTCGCATATACTTTGGAAAGCTGTTTGAATGGAATGCCCTTATCAAGGAAAGTACCCTTCACATGCGTAAAGGCACAGTGTCATCTCACCCTATACCATGAGATTTTGCTCTACATAAGTGTTGGCAAATTAGTTTACATTGTTGGATCTGAAGTTCTTACAGAATCATTTATTAGATTGTTAGAGTTTATTTTAGCAAGAAATTATGCAGAGTTGGCATTGTTAGTTCCAGCTGGCCTTTTTTCCCATTAGATATTGCTTTAGTTTGTTCAACAGTTACGTGGCTTGGTTAGTTATCGTCGAGCAATTAAATTACTCGGGTCATTCAACTATCCATGAATTTATTGTTAATTCATTTAAATGTTTTACTTTACAAACATGATAAGTGATGAAGATAATATTAGACATCTTAACCTCGGCTTGAAGCAACATTCTTGACTTCGGCCATAACCAAATGAATGACGTCGGCGAAAACTAAGATGCCATTTTGCTCGAAGTAATAAAGACTAACAGTTAAACCAAGATTGCAGTTAGAGCACGATCGACGCAATCATCGCCATATGCTACTTGCGCAGAATGGTTATTATGTTGTCAACGTGCAGCCAACCGTTACCATACAGTTAAGGCACGTAGCGCTAAACTAGGTAACTGATGCATATTTTACTCTATATAAAGAGATAACCCGAAGAATAAGCTCATTTGGAGATTTTCCTTTACTAATTTTTCTTCATTCCACACCGTTGCACCAATATTCTGACTTAAGCATTAGAGGGTCTTCCGTTAGAAATTTTCAGCAAGTAGACTTTTTGCAGGTTGGCCTCAGTGGCGACCAATTTTTACTTAACTCGATCTTATCCGACCTTACGTCTCTTCGATGCTCACCGACTTTATAGCAGACCAAGCAATGACCAATCTCGGCTCAAAATTTAGCAGCAACAACAAGCGAAATAACTATGCTTTGTTTTTATTTTTATTGGTATTGATGATATAATTGTTGTCATTGTCGCCTTCCAATTATGGAGATAATTTATCAATTATTATTAATTTCACAATTTATATCATCTTATCTGCTTTCAAGAAAAACTATCATCTTTTAGCTTTTAGTACTTTTACACCGGGTTTCGTTTGTCTGAGTAAAAGGAGGTGAGCTTGACTCCAAAATAAAGTATTACAAACTCTGAGAAACACATATGAATATAAGAACCCACACATACACATACATGGGATAGAAGATATCCAACAGTAAAAGAGATGTATATGGCAACAAAAAAGACTATAACCTAACTATCCTGCTGAGGACTTTAAGGATTACATGTTGATGAGGTCGAGGGTATCCCCCGGCCTCAGATCTTAGTCCCCACCGATCGTAAGCAGAAGAATAGCTGCGTCCCTCACAAAATATTGTCCGCTTTGGGGAGGAATTTCATAGTCTCTTCCCTCCGCGCGGTTTTGCCCCACAAAAGGCGTCTTGCGAGGAAAAGGGTTCTCCTATCCATTTAAGACACATATCTTTCCGCTACCTAACCGATATAAGACTAAGTTCGAGATCCTTTAGTCCCACAATATCAGCCCTCTCAGCGGGAAGGTCTGTACCAGGCTCAAGGGCTCTCAACGAAAGCACCAATGATGAGGTCGAGGGTATGCAGGCCTCAAATCTTAGTCCTCACCGATCGTAGATAGAAAAATGGCTGCATCCCTCGCAAGATATTGTCTACTTTGGGGAGGGGTTTCAAAGCCTCTTCCCCTCGCACGGTTTTGTCCTACAAAAAGGCGCATTGCGAGGGAAATGGTTCCTCCATCCATTTAAGGCACAGACCTTTTTCGCTATCTAACAGATGTGGAACTAAGTTCGAGACTCTTTATTCCCACAATACATATAACTGATATAGCACCAAAGTCATAGTCTCCCGGCAGTGATACATCCTATGCATCCTAATGGCCTGAAGAGTAGAATAGATCATGACAGCCCAAGAAAGCACAGTAAAGGGTGCAGCAGCTATTAATATGGACTGAATAATTGCAGGACATTCTAGTTTGGCCTTGGCATCCCATACAACTGTGTGGCAAACGTTCCAAGGGTAAAATAATCGTTCAACCTCCCCTGAGAAATAGAGCAGAAATCTTTTATAATATTAAAGTTCCAGACAATTTCCCGTAGCTGCTTGAATTCAGGATACATGGAGAGGCCCTGTTGAGTACGAATAGGCAAAAGAGCAGGAAAATAAACGAGTAAGACTGTGTTAAGGAAGAGAAACCATATCATAGCATTGTTAGAGTATCACAAGGCCCAGTCAGGGAGCAGTGCAAAAATTATGCAGAAAAATCTCAATCAGTTTTGCCATCTCAATCAGTTTGACAAATTCGAACTCTTCCTAACGTCTGTAACAAATGTAGCTGTTGTGAATCCTAACTGTACTCCTTTAGATACTGAATTCTGTTACTTGTAAATCTCTATATATTGAACTAAGATACAAGCAAATAGTAATCAAGCCACAATTCAAAACTCTCTCTTCCTTTTATGCTCGTTTCTTTCTTGGTATCAGAGCCCTCAAAGGCAAACGCCTAATCCTAGTCAATACGCTTCCGCACCAAAACATCAAAACACAAGTCCAATGGCCTCACTTGAATCTACCAACCTACCAAATCCATCCATTTAGACAAATTCTCAACCTGTGTCTCACAAATTGGTCGGCTCCAATTATCTGCCATGGAGCATCCAATTCCTTGTCTTTCTGAGGAGCCACGATCTTGTTGGCATCATGGATGGAGCTGATCCTGCTCCAGCAAAAACTCTTCCAGATGGAACATCAAACCCAGCTTACGCAGTGTGGTTCAAGAAAGACACCTGTGTCTTAAGTTGGTTACTGGCTTCAATTACAGAAAAGCTAGTATCTTCTGTCTATGGTATGAAGACATCCAAACAGGTTTGGGACTCCCTTCAAACCAGTTGATCTTGCAGCCATGGCAGCAGAGGCCAACAACACTTATGATCAACAAGTTTGGTATGCTGATAGTGGGGCAAATGCTCATATCACCGCCAATGCTGCAAATTTGACAAACCAGCAGCCCTACGAAGGTCAAGACACTGTCACGGTGGGCAATGGCTCAGGTTTAGTGATTCAAAACACTGGATCAACCTCCATAGACATTGGCAAATCATCCTTTAATCTTAACAACATCCTTCACTGCCCAAATGCTTCCACCAATCTTTTATCCATTAATAAATTTTGTCTTGATAATGATTGTTACTTTATACTGACTGGGGTTGATTTTTGTGTAAAGGAGAACAAGACAGGGCGACTATTGCTCCACGGGCTGGTTGAGAATGGCCTTTATCCGTTTGTTGGACACAAGAGTGCTTCAAATAAACTTCGATGTCTCATTGCAAAGCTGGGAATAAAGACTACAATTGGATCATTGGCATGATAGGTTAGGACACCCTTCAAAATCAACTTTAGACCATTTACTTGGTTATCTGTCGGTTAAGGAATCTGCCAATAAGTTAAGTTTTTGTAAGTCCTGTCAACTAGGAAAAGCTAAATGCCTACCCTTTAGTGATTCCACACGGCAATCTACAAGACCTTTAGCTCTCATCCATTCTGATGTTTGGATATCCCCAGTAACCTCGGTTGGTGGTTGCCGCTATTATGTTTTATTTGTCGATGATTTTAGCAGATTCACATAGATGTATCCCATGCGTTATAAATCTGATGTATTTTCCCCTTGTCGAAAATTTATTTACTTGTAAGATTCAGCAATTACAATCAGATAACGGTGGAGAATATTTGTCAAACGAATTTAAAGAATTTTTATCAATGCACGGGATACTTCATCATTTAACTTGTCTACATACCTCTCAGCAAAATGGCATTGCTGAGAGAAAACATCGACATATTCAAGAAATAGGTTTATCTCTTTTAGCAAAAGCACACCTACCGAATAATTACTGGGTTGATGCTTTCATAACATCAGTATTTTTAATAAACCGTTTACCTACGAGGATCTTGAATAATTTATCACCATATTTTGTTCTTCATAAAAAGATGCCGAATTATTCTGATCTTAGAATCTTTGGGTGTTCCTGTTATCCATTTTTAAGACCCTATGAAAACCACAAATTATCTTTCGAAGCAAGCAATGTGTGTTTCTAGGATATGCCAGCCAACAGAAAGGATATAGATGCTTAGACTTGGACACAGGAAGAGTGTATGTGTCGAGACATGTAGTATTTAATGAAGACTCTTTTCCTGCAATGGATAAATGCTCAATCTCATCAGTCAAAATGAGTGATATGTCACCAGGTATGTCTCTTATACCAATTTCAGTTCCTTTATTGTCAAATGTGCAAAGTAATTCTTATGAAGATATCCTTGTGCACCAGAATTCTGATAACCAATCAGAGACCATTCCACATATGCCTCTTCCTATTTTACAGGAATCTACACCGTATAATTTTGGAGATAACAATATATCTCCATCACATGCAGGAATACCAGTTCTTGAGTCCAACTCAACTCCAACCTCACAGTCACTTACCCTGCCTGAGTTGAACCCACCTGTTTTGATTCCATTCACTCAGCCAACGACAGAAACCACAACAACTTCCACTACCCATCGAGAAATCATAACTCGGTCCAAAACTGGAAATTCCAAACCAAAACAGTATCCTGATTATAAGACCTTTTATGCTACTCGATATCCTCTCAAAGTTCTGTCCAGTATTGTTCCTGAAATTATGCCATCTTGCTACACACAGGCAGTGTCAAAACCAGAGTGGCGTACTGCTATGGGGTGTGAATTTGATGCATTGATGGAGAATGGAACATGGTCCCTCTGTCCAAGACCATCAAATAAACATGTTGTGAGGAACAAATGGGTGTATAAAATCAAGCGGAATCCAGATGGTAGCATTGAACGCTACAAAGCGAGGTTGGTAGCGAAAGGATTTGATCAACGTTCTGGTATAGATTACTATGAAACATTCTCTCCAGCTGTGAAACCTACCACAATTCGGTTGGTGTTAGCACTTGCAGTGACTTTCAGTTGGAATATAAGGCAGTTAGATGTTTCCAATGCCTTCTTGCATGGTGTCCTAGATGAAGAAGTCATGGAACAGCCCCGTGGTTTCATAGATGAAAATAATCCAGATTTTGTCTGTCGCCTCCACAAGTCACTCTACGGGCTCAAACAAGCCCCTAGAGCTTGGTTTCGTAGGCTCTCCCAGCAACTTCTTGATTTTGGATTTTCTGAATCCAAAGTTGACTATTTCTTATTCACCTACTGTACTGACAAATTAAAAATGTTTGTGTTGGTATATGTAGATGACATCATTATAACAGGTTCATACAAAGAGGCAATTCTCAAGTTTATTGAACAGTTGAAGTTGAGTTTTCACATCAAGGACCTGGGAGAGTTGAGCTATTTTCTCGGTGTTCAGGCATCTAGAGACACCTTGGGTCTGCACCTAAGGCAAGCACAATACATTACTGATTTGCTGGAAAGTACCAAAATGATTGGCGCCAAACCATTGGCGTGTCCTATCATATCTGGTACGAAATTGTCGTCTCAACAAGGTGAATTGCTTCTTGATCCGACTGAGTACAGATGTGTTGTTGGAGCTCTTCAATATTGCACAATTTCTAGACCAGATATATCCTATGCCGTAAACCAACAGTGTCAGTTTATGCATAGTTCGAGGGAACCTCACTGGGTTGCTGTCAAAAGAGTGCTCCGCTATTTAAAAGGGACGGTTGATTTTGGTCTTCATTATTCACCATCTACTATTACTTTGAATGCATTTTGTGATTCTGACTTTGCTGGAAATCCAGATGACAGGAAAAGTACAAGTGGATATGGTATTTTTCTTGGCAGGAACCTTATCTCCTGGAGTGCAAAAAAACAAGGGATTGTGTCCAGATCAAGTACAGAAGCTGAATATAGAAGCATGGCCTTGGCAACTGCAGAGATGCATTGGATTCGCATGTTACTAAAAGAATTACATGTTATTTTGGCCTCTTCACCAATCTTATGGTGTGATAATATTGGAGCCATTGCATTAGCCTCAAATCCAGTATTTCATGCAAGAACAAAACATATAGAAGTCGATTACCATTTCATTAGGGAGAAGATGGTTAATCGTGACATTCAGGTGAAGCATGTATCCACACATGATCAGGTTGCTGACATATTCACAAAAGGTCATCCAACAGCTCGATTTCAGTTTTTGCGTCACAAACTAATGGTGTATGCCCTCCCCATCAGTTTGCAAGGGGGTGTTAGAGTATCACAAGGCCCAGTCAGGGAGCAGTGCAAAAATTATGCAGAAAAATCTCAATCAGTTTTGCCATCTCAATCAGTTTGACAAATTCGAACTCTTCCTAACGTCTGTAACAAATGTAGCTGTTGTGAATCCTAACTGTACTCCTTTAGATACTGAATTCTGTTACTTGTAAATCTCTATATATTGAACTGAGATACAAGCAAATAGTAATCAAGCCAAACAATTCAAAACTATCTCTTCCTTTTATGCTCGTTTCTTTCTAGCATCCCAGTGAAAATCGACTGCTTCAGTCCAACTTGAAATTGGCAATGCATATAAGTCAACAATCTTAGATCTTGAGAAGAGCACAACCCCTGTTCCCAATAGGTTCAGCTTCCGCCTTACAGAAATAAAGAAAGATATAAACAAGTCCTATAAATATATAAAGCTCTGCATCCCATTCAGCAGTAAAGGATATCTGGCTCTAAGCCTAGCATATGGTAAAGAAGACACCATTTGGAAAACAATGGAGAAGCAAACTGGCTGACAGAAATTCAGACCTATAGATTCTAGGTAGTTGTAATTCCTAGCAAATCTCATGATAGCCTGAAGACAAAATAAGAGGACCCAAAGGAACATATTGCCTTGTGTATTTGCTAAAAAACTTCCTGGAATACCTGCAAGGCTATCAAGATCATTGTAAACAATCCTTAAAGATTTATATAAAAGATTCTAGAGATTGAAAGATCATGCCCTTCCTTTCGAGAAACAGAGCATAATAAATTTATGAAGATAGAAATCAGACAGAGGTTCCAATGCTTGCCCACATCATTCATAGAGGCATACTGTATCAAAAGAGCAAATAAGACAACCTGAAGGTAAAAGCAAAATTAATTTCCAAGAGTCTGCTGCCATAACTGGCTTGATACTATGATCACAAAGGACCTTATACATTTCCAATATAATGAGCATTGTACCCATCAGCATGAAGGATGGCCGCAAATGGAGGATCCAGAACATCCCCATGAGTCCACACAACATTCCCTCGCAGAACATGACTTGCCATACAGTCGGCTGCTTGATTAGGCTCACGGTAGACATGAGAGATGTAACTGGCATAAGATTTAATTTGTATTTGAATGAATTATTAAGCTAAGAAATGACCGTAACAGAGTCACCTTCAAGCCAAACCTGCTCAATGCACAACTCGACAATTACATTTGTAGTCCTCCTCAACCAGCTTACAATAGGCCAAAAATGTTCCCATTTTAGAAGGAATGTTGCTCTGGACTTGAGAACGGGGGCAAAAAATATCCAATAAATATGATTTTAATGTCATTGAAAAAAAAAAGTAAAATATTTTGTTCTTAACATGAGGGATGTATTAAATACTAATTACAGAATTTCAGAAACTAAAATAAAATTAAAAAATAGGGATCGATATGCATACATAGATTCTTTTTCATTAAAAATGAGAAAGAATGTACCCATCTAATGAGAACCCATCAAAATATACTGGGAACCGGCAACTGATCAGGTGGGAAACGAGGAAATCACCAAATTAGATACCTTCAAATCGGAAAACGTCGGGTAAGACGCGAGGAATGACAGAAACTACTCTCCCGTGGGGTTTCGACTTCTTCCTACGGCTTGGACGCGTTTCTCGTCACGCTCGCAGTTCCCCATGGTACGAGGAAGTCAAATCGAATTCAACCATCATTGAAGCTTCCGAGAAACCAATTCCATCGTGGGAAACGATCGACCGTCAGTCCAGCCATCAATCATGGCATCATCAGCGGCGTCAAGAAAATGGCATCAGTTTGACTCTTCACGCCATTCGACCGTTTCGTTGGCCCACCAGAAATCCCGGTACTGATTAAGCAATCCAGACCGTCCAATATCTGCTCCTTTCGTCCCAAAGTTGCACAGCATTTTGGACCTCTCCATTCCCAGGGTCCAGAGTCAGACCCTTTCAAACGGCTTTCATCGCGTGCCAGCCTCCAATCTCCTCTCCCAACCTTCCAGACGTATATATCCACGTCAAAGCGACCAAGCCCGTGTACGACCTCGTCCCTCCCCTTCAAAACTTCTAATTTCCGTGCATGCCTCTGACGTTTTCTCCAAAACTCTGCATGCACGTCTCTCTCTCTCTCTCTCTCTCTCTCTCTCTCTATATATATATATATATATATATATATATGTGTGTGTGTGTGTGTGTGTGTGTGTGTGTGTGTACCTATATCCAATTGCCTCCTAATCTTTCTTCTGCTCCTCTCTTTCCTCTAAAATCACTAAAAATCTCAACACAGAGAATACTTAATTGGAATGGCTTCCTGCTCGAATTCTAAGACAGAGAAAGAAGCTAGTCCTTCTCCCAATCCATCATCTTCGGAAAAGATCGGTGATCATTCGGAACTCGAACGAGTCTTCGGCCGATTCGATGTGGATGGCGATGCAAAGATCTCATCGGCCGAGCTTCGACTTATCATGAGGGCTGTCGGCGAGGAGATGAGCCTCGAGGAGGCCGAGGCGGTGGTGAGGTCGGCCGACAAGGACGGCAACGGGTTGCTGGACCTGGAGGAGTTTGTGGGGTTGGTGGGGGTGGAGGAAGAGGAGAAGGAGAGGGAGCTGATGGAGGCGTTCGGGATGTACGAGATGGAGGGGGAGGGGTGCATCACGCCCAGGAGCCTGAAGCGGATGCTGAGCCGGCTGGGCGCGTCCAGGGAGCTGGAGGAGTGCCGGGCTATGATTTGTAGGTTTGACCTTAATGGGGATGGGGTGATTAGCTTTGACGAGTTTAAAGTCATGATGATGTAGTCCTGCAAGCAGCAGCCTCTAAATCTGAGTTTCTCCTCTTCTTGCAGCATATATAGGAATGTTATTATTAAAATGGCTTTGGGTTGAGATACAATTAATTCATCATTTGTTCTCTTTTTTTTCTCTTTGTTTTGAAATTTTATATTCACAACCTTTTTTATTTGATTGTATATATTTTTTAATAAAATCTTCTCCACAGGTTTCTTATGGGGCTATTTATTGGGATTATTTTTGAAAACCCGCAATTAGTCGTTTGTCGGTAGTTTCAATTTTTTTGTACGGAATCTCCTTTTTAAAAACAAAGCGAATAGAGCCGCCTTCCATACTTTCTTACCGATTATTTCAGCAAGATACCGTGGACGGATGATACATCCTTGCTATCTTTTTTCGGAATATTTTACTTTCTAACTTTTTGAATGTACTTATACTAGATTTATATGGTTCATCTGTTTTATCAAAAAAAAAGGCATTTATTTTTATCATACTTTTAAAATAAAATTCCGCCTACGAGGCAGTTTTTGTCGATGTAAATCTGAAAATTGCCACTATAAATCCATAAAGATGCCTTGTGCATATTATTCCTCAAATTATCCTAGGCTAATTGTGTTGGTTTATTAATTAAATATTTCAGTAATAAACTAACAACTCTCCACATAATTTAAAATTTTGAAAATCGTATAACACATACAAAATACAGCTAAACTAAGAATGCTGTGCAATAGGTAAAGATACCTTGTGGGTTTTAACCTTTATTTAGTGTTAACATATTCCATTTATAGAGTCCATAGTGATCAGAGTCTTGAACTAGGATCTTTGATACAAATTTCACATGCCACACATATAGTTCTGGTTATTGTCAAGTTCATTTGGGCTAACAATTTTCAGCCTTGTGTTAGTATCTTAGTTTTATGAGTGTTCTAGAGATAGCCCAATCTCATAAGTTGCGGCAATGGATGAACACCCAACCCAATTAGCTACGAACCCATTAAAAATAATTATCCTTCCTCATACCGTTGCATTAAAAAGCACTTTTACCAGAATGGGGCTACGGAATAATTATATCCGAATTAAATAGTGCTTCTCCTGTCATCCTATAACAACTTGTTAGGATGAACTTAGTTAGATATAAAAACTTATCTTAGACTTCCAAATAACTTAGTTTTCTAAATATATAAGATTTAATTTTTTAAGGAATTGTTGGTCTGTCTCGAGTTTAGAATGTCGTATCCACTGGATATCTTCCACAAGGTTTGGTCTCGTCTAATTTCAGATGCAAATCATCTTTGATGGATCGCAAGGAATGTGGAACGCCAACTGGTATCTTGTAGCCTCATTAAATCATGTCCTCATTCCATGTGGTAATTATCTGCATCCAGATGCAATAGAGTCGTATCTAAATGCAAGCATAATCGTACGATTATAAAATTTATAAGATATTTAAAATTGTTTCAGTATATTTTTTCATTTAGGAGTTGTTTGGTTGTTTGAAACTGGACAAGCTGCAAATTCGATTACAGTGTTTAAATTTGCAGCAGTCTTCTCAGAAATCTTGAACTCTAAAATTGATTGGGTTCCTGTAGTTCCCTTCTTTCACATGTAATTTAGTATGTACATACTTGTCACGTAGGTATCACACAATGCTTTTGACCAGGCCACATAGTTACACTTGACAGCTAGCGAGCTACGTCCCAATTACTTGGAACTCATACAAGTAACCAGGAAAGTGGTGGTACGGGTACCCATCCATAAATAGACATGATAAATCGGTGGCTTAGAGAACCATGATAACATATCCCTATACCTGGAGCTGTGCCTTGCCTGGCTAATAGTTTTCATATATATATATATATATATATATATATATATATATATATATATATATATATATATATATATATATATATATAATTTCTCCCACCTTGAGATGCAAAAGGTCGAGTAAAATTTACAATTACTCTCTTTTCGCAGACACACTGCCATCTTAAGCAATAGAATTGTAAAGAATTGTAAAGCCAGTACTTGTGCAACTCACAATGGCCTAAAATGATTCTACAGACAAGCACCAATGCATTACAAACAATCTGTTACTGAGTAGTATTGTACTTGCCATCACCTCTCCTATTATTTTGCTTTCAAACAGCTATCAGGATATGAAGAGAACTGCAAGGTTGCTTCCACTGTTTTGAGTATAGAGGCTGCTTCCTCTTCAGTATTCATTAAAATGTATAGCACCGGATCTCCACACAACGTAAGTTGTCGCAAACATGACTGTGCTAATGAAGACGAAAGAGAAGACAATGAGGAACAGATCGGTGCCCCCAGGCAGATCAAAGGTCAATCCTTGCTTTGGAAGCCCACGCTTGCTATCATCTAATAGATCTGTGGGAGCTTCTGGGAGGCCAGACCTTTTCTTACCTTTATCGCTCTCTCTTAATGCATCCAATACTGTACTACCAGGTTTTGGTTTGGAAGGCTGCGATTCTGCATATTTACTGAGGACACGCGCCGCCCTTAGCTTCTCCCTTGCTGTCAAAGGTGATCTTTTTGGTGTGGGCTCCTGCATTTTAGGGGAGGTTTTGCCACTACCATTCACATCAAGCTGAACATTAGATGATGGGAGCTGATTGTTGGTTACAGTTGTTTCAGTATTTGCAGAGTCTGTGGTGTTTGGTTCTGCAGCTGCCTTATTACTATCTGTTGCCGAAGGGACTTTGCGCCATCTAACATCTTTTTTGTACCTCTTTGGCCCAAGACATAGCCTAAATGGAATCTCAACAAAGTTTACCTTCCCATGAGGAGGTTTCATCCATACTGAAGGCTGATTGCACCCTGCTGAATATCCTTGGACACTTGGGATTCTTACCTGTAAAAATAGCAGGATACTTCAAAATAGATGTCATCAAGTACTGAAATTTGTTTCAGGGAATTTGAATGAATGAACTTAAAGAGAAAAGGAAAAGAACAGGTTTAAAGAGAATGAGCTTCTTATCAAATGCTAAAAAGCTCTTTTGAGGGGGCAATTCCTCCCTAAGCACTTGGAGAAGGGACACCTCTTGAAACCTCTCTCATCCCAATCTGGTTTATTTTGTCTCTAAATCGACACCCAAAACCATTTTTAGATATTAATCCATCCCTCTAAAAGTTTTATGTTATCATGCATTACATTTCTCCAGATCCAAATTCAGTGCATTCTTACTCACACCAAACCAGCCAGGGCAATTTACACTATTTATAAATACTCAAGCATTCATTGTAAAGCTCCTCTCTTGTTCTGGCATATATAAAGAACAAGGGTTAATTTTTTAGGCAAGAGATTATTTGGCTTATCACAATTCCATTCTCTCAGTAATCAAAAGAAAACTTGAGATATCATCAACAAGACAGAGGTGTTGAGGCAAATTATGATACTAGGAGATTCCTCAGATTCTATTAGTCATATATTTCTTGGCCAAGGATAACTCTAACTCAACTCATCTGCTGCTGTGCACTCCAATCCTTGATCATTCAATCCTGCACGACCCAATTAGGTGATTTTACAATGTCAATTCAACCTTTTCCTTCCATTTCATGAAGGAAAATGAAAATAAATGTCCAATTTCCCCTCCTAAGCATGATTTTGGACTTCGGTAAGATCAAAGTAAGATTAATCTAGCAACTTAGGTTCCTCTCTTGACCTTTCTCAAGGATCTTTAGACCTTTGTTCCTTTACAACAAATTTCACATTTACAAATTCTGATCTCAACTTACACATTAATGAAGAATAACAGGAGGAAAGAAATAAAATACAAGAACAAGAAGGGGCTCGAGGTTGAGAGAGAAAGATTGATCTAATGGTCTTTACCTAATCTAATAGCTCAGTAAAGAGAAAAGTAAAATGAAGCCTTAAAGTGGCCAAAGACATAGGTAGGCCATCCAGAATTGCAACCTCACCTTCCATGAATGGACAGGTTGGAAGACATCAGAGTTCAGTTTGATATTTCATCAGTCGACTTGGGACAAAAGTGGCAAGCATCATCAAAGATAAAATGAGAGAGGGAACCTTGAGAAAGTGTATGTTGCCATGGTACAACAAGAGTCTCATGCCCAACACATGGGCTTATAGAGCTAATGGGATGCTTATTATGGAGAGACGGATACAAGAATCCGACCAAAATATTTTCAAGATGCAAATTTGTATTGATACTGCAATTAACAAACCAAAATCAAGATACCATGCCTTGGTTTTTCCCCTCATATTGATATCCATATCCTGAGAAGATACGGTAGGTCTACATTATTTCCCTTATATTAAAATCAATATCTGCATTATAGAGTTTGATCCACCGTGCAGTTTATTTGGTCTTTGTTCAACCCCTCAATAATAATCTCTGTTCAATCCCTCAACTAAACATAATAATATATAATCATACTAAAGATCTGGTTAGTGCAAATTCATCTCCTCTGAGAAAAGCCTAAATCCTTGGCAAAACATGGTTACAGTGTATCAAGTATAGAAAAACACAAAAAGGGAAAAGGAAAACCAGAGGGCCCCTTGCCTTTGCTCATACCAGCCAACTATTCAGACAGAAAAGTAAATGAGTTGCGAGAATTGCCCAACAAGCATAAATGAAAAGCAGCAATGAGTGGGGGGCTCAAAGTTTACAATTGTATTGAAATGCCACAGTTCATTGTGATAGCCATCTTTCAGTCATCTGCTGCAGTGCAAAGCACAAAAAAGGAGAAGGAAAGAGGAGAGCACTCAGGCATTGATGACTGGTTTTCTGAAGCCATCAGGCAGTGAGAATTGGAGGAAGATACATTTAGAAAGATACCCCTTTTGTCTTATTGAACTTACTAGAGTGGCCTAGGAAGTGTGAGAGGGTTGCTACTCTCAGATATGTCTCAAACCCAGCCTAATTGGATCAAAACATGGCTAAAAGATCTCCTTTAAACCTTCTGTATACAAGTTCATACCATCTTATTGAGTGCCCCGCACCTTTATCTCTGAAAATCATACTTGCCAAGCTTAACAAGGAATTTTCCATGTGAAAAAACTATAGTAATTAAATTTATTATCTCATTTTCTCAATGCAGCTAAAGTAGCACAACCCTATGTTGCCGAATTCACATTCCGGGCATGTAGTTAACTTAGGTATTGAAGAACTTAGGGATAGGATAGCCAAGTCCCAGAATGATGGATGTTTCATTTGGTTAGACGCATATGATTAGAACCAAGGTTCGTCATCTCGGTACCGGACCCCAAACCGGTGCCACACTAGCACAGTGTCGGTACAGGTACGAAGTTTTTTTGACGTACGGAGTATCAGTTTGCCACCTGTACTGAATATTAGTCCCGAACCATATGGTATGGTACGTCCCTTACCATCCGGTTCAGGCCAGTACGGTATACAATGATCAGAACAATACTTTAGAGCCTGCTTGCAGCCAAATCCTAAGAGATTGGAAAGATAGATGCTTCCCCTAGTTTGGTTGTATGAAGGAGGTTCTTCACCTAGCTGGATTAATTGTAAAAGTCAAAAATGACTCACACCACAACTGGGACAGTTCAATTAACATGGTGGGCTTCAACATAAGAGCATTGTATTTTATTTCATAATATGATTCATTATTTCTTGTCCAGCTGCTGAGTCATTTCATGCCACCAAAGAAAAGAAAATGTCAAACCTTATGATTATAAAAGACTCATAATTACATAACATCGGACCAAACAAAGCGAAAAAATTTCAATGGAAAATTAAAATTGCTGAACAAAAATGCATAAGTATAAGAATAAAATACAAGGACCCATCAAACTACACAAGGAAATTGTTTTATCCTCCCTAAGAAAAAGTTTCTTCATACGAATATCAAATAAAAGATCAACTATAACAGGTAACAAATAGAGAAGAACCTCCATCATCAGGTACTCTAGGATCGCTGTTCTTGCTTCAAGCATACAGCTGCACCTCCATCACAAATATTGGCTGGCAAACAAAACCAATCCAACCAATTGGGACTCAGAATGTTGCATGATAGGAATGGGCGGTTTGATAATAAATCATTTTCGACATCTTCGTCCCCTTTCACATAGGACCATGCCAATAAAGTACTCCTATTCCACACCCCACAAATTCCCCCCCCCCCCCCCCCCCCCTCCAAAAAAAAAAAAACATGAATTTGGGCTTTGCTAGTATCCAAAGTAAGACTTATCAGGTCATTTAGACTTCTAGGCTAACCCTAGATTACGCTCGCTAGTTCCTCATAATAAGATCCCAGCTTATCCATCAAATCAAGAATAAAAGAGGAAGGAAATAAGGTACAGGAACAAGAAGGGGTTTTGCATTTGACAGAGAAAGCATGTCACTATATGCAACTAATCTGATGATTTGATATTGACACATGTTGAGAACAAAGATAGAAGAAGATTTGAAAATGGCACCAGAGGTAGATATGCCATCAGAGATTGATGTCTCACCATGAGGGCATGGAGAGGGAGGAAGGCATCATACTCCAACTTGATATTTCATCGACCGCCTTCGTACGCAAAACCAGCAACCATCTTCCAAGATAAAAATGAGAGAAAGAGGAATTTTGGAAACCGTGTGTTGCCATGGTACAACAGAGTCTCATCCCCACCATGCGTGTTTACATAGCCAGCCGATTGCTTATTTTGTAAAGCCAATTATGAGAATCCAACCAAAAGATTCCAAGACGTGAATCCCTACCGATGCTACAAATCACGAACCAAAATCAAGATACCAAGCCATGGCTCTTCCCCTAGTGGTAACATCTAAATCCTCCGAAAACATCGCAGTTCTATCTTCTTTCCCTCGGGTCAAAATCAAGGTGTGCACAATAAAATTCGATCCACTATACGGTTCTTTTAGTCATCTTTCAGTCCCTCAATTAAACATAGAATCCGACACAGGATCTAGTCGGTCTAAATTCGTCCCATCTCCAATTATAAAAATATAATATCATTGGCAAGATAGAGTTTTAATGTCCAAATATAGATAAAACTACCACGAAGGAAACAGAAAGCGAAGAGAAAGAGCAAAAGTCCCCTTCGCCCTCGTCCTACCACCCTGCCATTCATTCCGAAATATAAACGGGCAGAGCAGAGAGATAAACCCAAAGCAGCAACGGAGAGTGAGGAGGCTCAGAGCTTACCGCCGTGCCGAAATTCAACGGGGAGTTCATTGTGATAGCCATCATCCAATCATCTGCTACTTTGCTACCCGCGAAGGAGGGAGCCAAAGGGGAGAGCGCCTGGGCGTTGGGGATTGGTTTTCTGAGGCCAGAATATCATGAATAAAATTACTACAAACGGGGAGCTTTTTGCCTTTTGTACCCAAAAAAAAAAACCGACACGCCAGCCATACAGCGGGTCCGAAAGCATGATCTGGGAACGAAAACCAAGCCGGTTGAACCCGGAGAGGAAGCTGAAACCGGTCGGAAATCGCTCGCCAGGGCATCAATCAAAGTTTTAAAAAACCCCACTTTTATCAGCCTATCACTTATATTTATTTATTTGTAGGTGTCTTTTAGGTAATTATATAAGCATATACATATACACAAGAAATCATTTGGAAGACATGATACACAGTGCATGGAGCCCTTCTACGTGAGATGCGTTTTTTTTTTCTTTTTGGTCTCGGATATGCTCTTTGTTGAAAATATTATGCCTAAAAACTGTTAAATTTTTATTTTATAAAAATATTATAAAAAAATATTCTACTAGAATAAAATTAGAAGATTGAAAATAGCTTGTTGTCTGGATGATATACATTACCTTAAAAACATGATCCATCCTCTACATGCAGATTTGCGACGATTTCGTCCGCAGAGTACAATCAATCTGGCTTAGCTCGATCCTCGTATAATAAGCACGATTATTAAGAAGGTTTGGCCCGACCGACTCATTCCGATGTCCAAAAAAAAAGAAAAAATAGAAAGTAAAAAGTTGAAGAGTGGAAGAACTTTTTGTTTGTGAAAGAAACTTTCCGAAGATAGAGTACCAGTGAGAGAGAAGGGGATTGGATTATTTTTGAATTAATTTCGGATGAGTCTATTTATAGATTCTATTCGAAAAATCGAAGAGACGTGATGGTTCCGAAGATACGTAATGTTTTGAAAATCAATATATAAGAGTTGCAACTTTTTCAAAAAAAAAAAGTGCCTCACAAAAAAAAAAATATTTTAAAATATTTAAAACAACTAAAATTTAAGAGATAAAAATATTTATTTATTTTTAATTAAAACTCCAACACTCTTGTCAACCCATATCACTCTATATTTGTAAGATATCCTCCAAAACAATCTTGTGCGGTCAGTAAAAATATGAAAATCTGAGAGTTCACAAGAATTAGTAGACAAACATTGGTTTATACCAACCAATAACTAGCAGCTGAGTTAGATAACCACGCACTTATCAAAGCCCCCTTTCTTGATCTAGTAGGCAAAATGCCTTGAACTCTCTTCTTTGGTTATCTATTCTCTTTTATTTCTAAGCCTGTTGATAAAAAGATTTTTCCCTTAGACAGTGATTTATAAGAACAGTCCCTTTTTCATTTATTACTTTTGATTATAATAGCAAATAATCGTTGCAGTCACAATGATCACTTCCTTCCAGATTTCCCTGCTCCAGGCAGATCTAAGCAAATGATCGCTGTTTTTGAACAGTTAAGGACGGAGTCCATTCTTTCAGGAAATTAGTGTTGCTCAAACCTTGACATATAAATTATATAGGCACCACATTTGGCTTTAGCAATGCTGAATAAATGAGCAGGGTGTTGGTGCCACTGCTACGGCCTGAGAAGCATTTAGTCCAGGCTGAGCCATGCACGCAAGATATATGATGCTTGCACGCAATTGAAATGAGGGATTGTTCTTGTGCTTAGGGAGACCCAAATAGCCTCTCTAATCTGCATGGCTGGGCATGGATCTATAACTCAGGCTCTTAGTTACTTGAAACTAGATATTTGAAAGGAGCTTAGGTCCGTAATTTGGAATTTGTTGTCTACTTATGAACAAAGTACAACAGGAATAGAGTTAGGGGTGTTTGGATTGTATCTTCCGGGCGAAAGAATGTTCACTTTTCTTTGCGATGTGCACCGTTGCATTGCGCAGTAGCCGACATAAGATTTGTGCAAATGGATAAAAGAAAAGTTCGAAGTGCTTTGAGATCAATGTGAGGCATAATCCAATAGTTTAAAAGGAATATCTAGATTGATCAAGATATGTAGAATTTGGAATCTTATGCCGTAAAAATATTTTGAACGAGAAAAAACCAAAAATGCGCCTATCAAGATGATTTATATGTTTTGCTTGTTGGAATCAGTTTTGTTTGGGAGATTTTAGAAAAAAATTTTCAATAATTATCCATTTTTCTTTGTCGATCAATCACTTCCTTATTTTTTCAATGGCACAAGAACCTAGTTCTAGCTAGCTTCCCCTCTTATTAGGAGTCTGAAGTTCACAATTTCAGAACTCAGAAGCCCCTCAAATCCGATTCGTCGGAACATAAAACTTTCCATATTGCAGGGAATCGTATGATGAATCGACTTCAAACGCACCGAGTCACATAACGACTACATATATCCGGCGATTTATAGGTAGCATCGCAGCAAGCCTACGGTTCCCTTCTCGGGTAGAACAGCAATTAACTCAGCGGAGCATTTTAAAACCATGAGGTCCATGACCGACGCCAGTCCCTTATTTCTTTTATTTTTAAAAACCCTTGGCGCTGGCCCCCTTCGCCTCTGTCCGGCGCAACCCCAGCGGCCAGCGTTTCCATAAATCCCGACCCCACTCGCCATTCTCCTCTCCGGCTCTCGGTGGAAAGCACTTTCCCTCTCTTTCCTCCTCGCCCTTCGCCGATCGTCTCGGAGTATGCGATCGCTCGCTGCCCGTCTCCCCCATTTCAAGAACAAGGGGTGGAGATCTCTATAGCTCGATGTGCTCCGACGTCCAAATCGTTTACTCTCTTCTCTCTAGCTCAATGTGCTCCGACGAGTCCCTCCGCAAGCCGGCCGAGGCTGCCCTTGCGCAGTGCGAGAACCGCCTCGCCTTCTGCTCCTGACTCCTCGTATTCTCTCGCCCTCTCTCCGTCTTTCTTGATTTCTTGGGTTTTTCTTCTTCCATTCGCTGTTCTACGTTCCTTTTAATCAAGAAGATGCGTTTTGGAGACCCATTGACGGAGGAGGACGCAGGAGATAATTTCCGCGAGGGATTTGGCCTGCCGTGATGATGTCCGGATTCTGGCTTCGGTGTACTTCAAGAGCAGCACGCGATAGCCCGTGAGTTGTTTTCTTGGCTTTCTCGATCACTTATTCGTTTATGATTGTTTCTTTTTTCCTTATACAGACTTTTTTTTTTTTTTTTTTGGTGATCGATCATAACTTACTCTTCCACTTATTTGTTTACAGTTGATTCCTTTTACTTGCACGACCTGATATCTTTTTGATCCAAATGATCTTTTCCTTCTTTCTTTCTAGTCAACACCGTTCCCTGTTCAAGGTGATAATCATGTTTGTCAACATAATTTAGTTGCTAACTGTTCTTCTATCCCTAATCATAAATTGGTTTATGAGTTTGAATGGACTATGTAAATGGTTAAGTGCTTAGAGGGTAAAAAAATCTACAACTAAGCCACTTTGTGTAATATAATAGAAACCTAGGCTAGTGAATACAGTGGCTCGAATGGATCTAAACTATTTTAAAATTTTATAACGGGGATAATATTATTATCAATTTTAGGAGTAAAAAGAGAGAGCAGATGTGACAAAAAATGCAATAGAGGAAGATCGAGATAATGAGGAAAAGAAACGGAAGAGCGAGAGTGTTGGTTGGAGACATGGTCAAGATGAAAAATCACAAAAATTGGCACTTGCAAAAGCTAAATCTAGGTCAGAGACTTGGTCAAAACGATAATATCTAGGTCAATAACATCAAGGATGATCACAATACTCAGCAGAGAGCGCAGCTTGAGAGGTGAGCTCATGAAAATGGGCAAAGATGTTCAAATCTTCAACTTACTACCCATGCTAGAAAGTGAACTACTAGCTTTCTCCAAGTTTTTGTGCTGATCTGGATAATCTTATATGTGTTTCAAATTCATTGGTATATCATTATTGTAATTTTATTACTTCTTTGCTGGATTATGTTTTATTATCATATGATGTTGTTAGATCCATCAAACTTTTTTTGTCTACGAAGATCTTTCCTTTTTGATCTTGTAAGTATCCTATAATTTTTTTGTGCAGAGGCATCAACAATGAGGAAAAGATTCATCTCTGAAAGAAATTGCTGTTACACATACGTCAAAAATAATCCAGATGTTTTTGGGAGTTTTTTTCAATAGGAGAAGCAGCATCCCTCTGCTAATTCTGCTTTTTATTTATGCATGTCTTGGCACAGATAGCACTTCAAATGGCCGTTCTTGTCTCCAAAATTGCATGCATTGATTTATCCAAAAGAATGGTAAAATTTTACTTGTGATTTTCTTGCAAGATCATATGCATACTATAACCATAACCATTTAGCCTCTTGCCAACTATATGGGGTTGGCTTAAGATCATATACTTGCAGTTCATAAATAAATTTTCTAGCTGCAATTTATAAAGTTTATATACATTAAACCGTCTTATATTTCAGTTTGAAGTCTTTGTGCATCTATTGCATCCACTTATTTTTTCCCCTTCCCTCCTTTTTGATTAGTGAATATAAATAGTATTCTCTTAGCAACTCTTGTATGGTCCATTTTTTTTATTATGATGTAGGATATTTGTTGCATAAAGCTATTGATGGGGATATCAGAGCCCTTCATCCAGATGATCTTGAACCTCCGGATTGAGTCAGACTCGGATTTGGTCCATTATTTTTCCACCCGGAAGGAGTTGATGGGGACATCAACTAGGCCACCATTTTATTTGCATATTTATTTTATTTTTATTTCTGGGCTTATTTGCATTTTAGGGCTTATTAGGATTTATTTCTATGTAAGGGGATTTATGCAAATTGTATATTTGGGCCCTATATATAGGGAACTATTTTCATGATTAGGGTTTAATGAAGTGATTAAAATTTCCCCCCCACGTCTTCCCCTCTTCCTCTTCCTCTTCCTCCTTCTCTTCTCCCTCTTCTTCTGTTTCCATTTTAAAGCTACAACGTACAGCAGTAATCCCAAGAGTACATTGTCACCACTGCAGTCATCCTTCCCGGACCCGGTTCTACACCAGCTATGAAAACATGAAAATCTAGGAAACTGATTGATGGACTTAATTGATCAAATAAAGGAGGAAAGATTGAATAACGAACATCCTTATTGCTGACATTGCTTTATAATACCATTTGATATTTCAGTTATCCTTTTTGTGTTATGGTGGAGAACACTGCTTATGGCTAGTCAATTTCTTAGTTGCCAATTGCATAAAACATCAGCTCATTTTGTTAACTTAGTACTTCCCATGGTAGCAGCAAATACTTTTTGACTATGTGTAGCAATTTGCTCCATTTTTGTTAACCTTCAACTATACTCAGTTAGACCAAAATAAAATGAATAATATATTCCTAGAAATTGTTGAATGAGAACTCTGAGAACAATAGGCTCAGGAATATGGTTTGTCGTACCGGGCAGTATGCGGCGTACCATACCGTACTGGTTCAGTACTGGTACCCAGTGCAGGTAGTGTACCAACACTTGGTACGGGGTCGGTATGCCGAAAAGTCTCGTACCATACCGTATCGACACAGTGCTAGTGTGGCATTTGTACGGGGTCGGGTACTGAGACGACGAATCTTGCTCAGAAAAACCATCCTTTAATAGTTTGCAAGTATTGCTGTTCATTTTGGCTAAGTAACGACTGAAAATAACATTAAAACATGGTTTTTATAAACATGGAGTAGGGTGCAAATGTGCAAGAAGTATCAAGTTATATAATTGCAGCTAAGAATGCATGCACAAGAAAGAAGATGCAATGGCTGGTGTTTCAACTATAAGAATAAGCCTATTTTGAGGCTTTGCCTTCAGACCTTGTCTTCAGGTTCACATAAATGAATCGGCTATTGACATTTGGGAAGAGTCCCCATGGATTTATGATTTCTTGTTCTTTGAAATGATATAGCGGTATGTGCTACGACCAGGATAATGGTGAAGTATGAATCGGAGTTATGAAAGAAAAAATATGGCAGATAGGTGACAAAACATAACCAAAGGAATTGAAGGTTATTATAGGCAAAGTTTGTGAGAATTGGCAACTCAATAAAGGACGTATTCAATTCAGTTGATACAACATTTCTCGTGACCATTAAATAAGATGGTCATGAATTAATAACATGAGCACATTCAACAAGGAGCAAGGGAGGTTTGGTAATGAAATAGTTAGAATATGTTTTAAGAGTCTCAACAAAGACTATAAAACATTGATTTTTTGTGTGGATGTCGTGAAAAAGATTTGAAGAAGGGCAATGTCAAGTTGGTATATAGGATGCAATTCTTTATTTCAAAGAGCAGTGAAAAAAAGGATCTATATATCCAATCAATTAATGCATCAAACTAGGCTTGTTAGTTGCAGTTGTGGTTATTGGATGGTGCTTGATGCTTCAAAAGATGCTCTGGTGCCTAAATTGGTATTCCAATGAACATCCATGTTTGTTTTAGCATAATTGGTCCCATTTCTGAACTAGATGACAGGGACACATCAAGTTCACCAAATTGCAACATTATCTTTGTCAAATTAAATATGCCACACTGTTTTTCTTAAGAATAATTATCATGTGAACTATATTTCGGTGGTTTGGCCTGATGGCATAGGTTGTTATACATGCATGTCTAATGTGGACAAGAAGATATAGGCAACTTAGTAAGAAGCTCACAAATGATGTCGTGGATTCTAAAAGTAAAGTGCTCTTAAGAGATGACTAATTGAAACAGAAAAGTGGAGCTTAAATTGATCGTTTGATCTGTATAGTTCACATGTCAGATTGTTTTGAGAAGTGGTCATAAGAATAATGAATTGTGAATGTGCATACATATTACAAATTTGATTGTGAAGGCTGTCAATGAAATTGAGAATAACTAACATCAGTTAGCATATAGGGACATATGAAAATCCAGATGCAGCAGAGATATGATGCTAATTGATGCAATAAGCTGCACTATAATAGAGTTCTGAAGGATATTAAGTTAGCTCAGGATTGAGAGAGGAGAGAGAGAGAGAGAGAGAGAGAGAGAGAGAGAGAGAATTGCAAAGCATTATGTTGAAAATATTTTGAACCAGGATTTTGTCAGTGGATTACTTCTAGGATGTACATAGATGTACAGGTACTGTCTTCTTGTGCTTATCTAGAACATAAAAGCAGACAGATCTATGAGAAGAATGCATAATGAGATTGAATGGATGAGCTACTTACTGCATGATAGGGTAGGTAATACAAGTAGTGGGTTGTCAGAAAACCATCTTGTGCTATGCGATCAATGGTCTTGGACAACCTCTGCGATTGTGGATTGAGTCCCAATAGTGAAACATTCTGTGGGATTTTGTTCAGCACTAAGGCGTGGTAAGGTAGTGGTAGACCTGAAGATGCCCTCAGGTGAGTCACTACTCACTGATGGTGGGTCTAAAGTCAACCACAAAATGGGTGGTGGATTTATGGGCACAGGTAGGGTTGACTGTTCTGTGACGAAGATTGCATTTTCTTTTTCGAGAAGGGACAAGGATTGCAATTCACCAATATTCTTTCATGCGATGGGAGGAAAGGGAGGCAAATACTAAAGCATAGAATGGTTGTGGAAGTGCTGGGACTTTAAATCCTCTTTTTGAAACAAAAATTGGCAAGGATTCTCATGCTGATCTAGCAGACATTCGTTGAGATCAAGTTCCAAAAAATTTACAAATAGGGAAGCTACTCAGATCTGTGTTTTATGGAAATCATCCATTCTGGTATCATGGTCATTTGGAAATTTGAGGTGCTATGCAGTGTATTCAGTTGTTGATAATCTACTCCTATTCTCATTTATTCATCAAATGTTCACAGGAAGCCATTTATTTACTGTTTACTCAATAGTTCCACCCACTACTTGTTAATTTAAATCTATCCAACTAAGGTTTCATGCTTTTTGTTAGATTTATGGTTATGTTCTAATCTACTATTGTTTTCATTTATTTCAAATTTTTAGACTAGAACTTTATTGTTACTGGAATTTTCTTAGCAGCATGAAGCTATGAAAAAATCTAGGTACACTTACTGGATAGTCCTGTTAATCCAAATGTATTCAACTTCTTTTCATGCATTATGTTAGAATAGTGGTTTTGATATACTTTGCTAGTGTTGCATGGTCTTGTTGATTATAGCATGACCATGTAAAGCATCGCGATTTGCGGTTAATGGAAAGTGTCTTTTTAATAATATTTGCTGGATGAATTATCCATAGGCCAGGGATCTTCTCTTTTTTTGGTGCAACAGCTCCAGCCTGCTGATATGCTTGCTTCCAATAGGTTTTTCTGGTTCTTTTTCAAACTTTAAGAGACCTGTCAAAAAAACATCCTAGTTCAGACCAGAGGAACTTCTCAAAGGTATGTTTGTCTTTTTCAACAATGAATATGTACTAACCTTGTTTCTTTCTATTGTGTTGTCTGTTATTCTATGTTGTTTCTGATAGATCAATGTGAATGTTAAATCTGTCTCATTAGGCAACATTCAACTTGCATTTCAGTTCATCTTTTTTAGTTCCTTTAGTCATGTATTGTCCACTATATTTGAAAGGATGTTTTTCTCCCTTTTTGCACTCCAAATCTAGGTAACTTTTATCACTTTTATGTGCTTCATCTTCTTAGCTCCTAAGAAAGAGGGCCTGCTGTATTATGACTGGCTGCATGATTCTTAAATAAGAAATTGGGTGATTTATGACTTTTACTATTTAGTCTATGTTTGCTGTAAAATTCTTGAACTATGATCGGCTAGTTTTCGGTACTGGATTTTACTGTGGTTGATAAAAAAGTGGACAAAGAGTTGTCTTTACGCATAGAAAATTGTAGGATAATTTCTAGGCCTTCTGAAAAAACAACAGTTAATAGTATGAGATTAGCTCTTTTCTTGAAACGACAAATCTGAAGAGTCTAATGAGCCTTTTCTACAATAATTAGAATTAAAATAGAAATCAACATTCTTCTTAGAGCCAAGCCAAAAACTGGCACTATCCAGGATGCCCTTCAGTGAAATTGATAAAAAGCTGAGATGAAAAAATGGAAAAAAACAATCAAGTGGAGTTAGTTATCCAGGTATATGCCCCTTGGTTAGGTGCGAGATTTATGAGTGGAAAAGTTCTTTATGCGGGGCATATGCCTAGATATCTATGAATAAGATATTATGAAAAGACATTTGTGTCCTGATACTTGTCATCACACTTTGAACCATGATATCTTGGTCTAAATGAGCCTGTTTCAAGTTCTAATACATGCAAATGGTGCGTCTCTGATAGATGCTTGCCCGTGTTTATGATTATAAAAGGAGTGCTTGTAATGATGTAATTGTAAATGATGTAATTGTACCCATCACAGTTCAAAGAGTGTGAAAAAACCTTTTTCTTATTGCAGCTCGTTTGTTGAGCTGATTGAATGGCTTATGCTGGAAGAGGGCTTGAACCTGCATCATGTCTCTGAAATTGCATCCTGTCGTGAACACAGTTTACGCAGCCTAAGCTCTTAGGTTTTAATTAGTTCCTTTGATCCTTAGCATTTTAATATTATTTGCATGCTTTCTGCAATTCTCATATTCTGATAGTGCTGAGTGACCGCCCAAAGATTTTCTGGATATACCGTACCTTAGTTTGCCATGTTATTGATTAATTATTCCGAAGTTGCCTTTATGACTGAAATTGTTGCTGGGCTGGACATATCAATTGGCAGTTATGAAAGCTGTGGTAGTGGAAGTTTTGTGACACACGGATCTACTTCTTGATGCAGGTAGCCTTACACTTGTTTGAGCATACTACAGAGTTTCTCTGCTCTTGATTGTAATTACTTTATACTGATATAGGATTACTTTATACTGATTAGGCAACACAAAGTCCAATCTAATATTAATATTGAAAAAATGGAAATTATTTACTTCCCTTCGCTCCATAAGTTCAATAGGAAAATCAATACAGCATTTCTTAAAAGCACAATATCTGATTTGGATTATGAATTGAGCACGGCACCGCTCCTTCAAAAAGGGTTTTTCATTAATTGTAGCTTTTTATTTCAGATATAAATGGATGTACGATTTCAGGATATAACTCCTGCAAAGATGATAACAGCCACACTTGCGACCTAGAAACTGACGAGCAACATATGCACAATCAAGGTTGCGAAAATATTACAAGAGCAAATTACACCGATCAAAAAATTTGCTCCACATAAACTTCTCTAAAAGCCCCTGAAATAATCTATTGACTACTTAGACTACTTACAGAACTGGCTGTCAGATGGTAAACCGCGACGGTAATGCCAGTATGTTTAGAAACTGCATATTGCACTGAAAAATATAAAAATATACCACCTTTATATTATCATGTTAACGTCTGAAAGGTCATCCATGGGAATCTGAAGACCCATAAAATCATGGTCTTGCAGTCCATCATCATCAACAATGTTCAACCATGAACCAATATCCTGCCCATGACCATCAAGATCACCAACATCTACCTCTGGTGGTTGCAAATTGGGCAAGTCAATGGCCTGAGCATCATTTGGCATATCCTGCATCTTGGCAGAGCTGGAAAGCACAGCTAAATCATCCTTCTTGGTAATTCCACCTACAATCATATCACGAGATTTTAGGTCCGAAGGCAACAATGCATTAGGTAACTCTGCGGCCTTAGAAATAAGGCTGTTGACAGAAGCAGATAACTGGGCTGTCTTCTGTTTGGGCTGTGCCTTGTGCTTTCTTTCACCTTTGACATTGGATAAAGCTGGACGACCAATTCTACCAATGCTATTTCTTGAGGCTGCATCTCTGTTTTGCTCCTTTCCTTCCCTATCTCTCTCGCTCCTCTTTCCTTTTATACCACTTACAGGAGAATTCCCAAGAGCTGAAGATGTTCTCAGATAAGTGACCGGGGTTCTACCAACAACATCATCAACCAACAAGTCCCTCTTTTTGATTTTGTTTGACCACTGCTCCTCTTTACCGACTGTTTGTTCTGTGAAATGATTATCTGACCGAAAAGCATCAGAATACTTGTCACAGGCATCTACTCTTTCAACTGGTTTTGAGGTCGCATTAGGATTAGAATCTGCAAAGAGAGCAACATTAATCATTTAGTACAGAGTGCATTCAGAAAGCAATTTAGATTCATATATATTAACCATAAACCTTGAAGAATATATACAACCAACGTATGAAATTTCATGAAAATTGATGAAGCTATATCTTTTGGAAATTCTGAGACAGGTCTGTGCATGATCTACAGGCTTAAGTGTACATGCATGGAGCCCCGGATTGAATATTGTAGCATAGAATTTGGGTTACCTGCTAAAGTATTTTGTGGATGCAGCATGGCAGTGAAACGATTGGCAGCCTCTCCACCCGCAGATATGTGTATACATTCTGCACCGCTGCTGTAAGAAGATACAGAAAGAAACATATCCCTGAAAGGAGGCTCATCAAAACAGCCAGTCCCTGAGTCCTCAAATTTCTTACATCGTGCTAATGTTCGTTTGACAAAAGCCAAGGCAGCATGTTTGTTAAGCTTGTTCACATTCTTGCTACTAGAAGCGTTAGGACCCCAATATGCCTGTCGTGTGAAGCATTCTCCAATGATTAGCCAATCACAGCAATTCAGAATAAAATCCTTATGACGTCCCTTCATTGCAGGGCTATAGCATCTATATGCAAGAGTTGCACTCTCCAAGCAATTAGTGCTTATGCTTGCAAAAGATGGTAAAAGTGCCCATACTTCACCTTAAATTAGCATCAGTTAACACGAATACCACTGTTCAAGCAATGATGTGGTTTAACATGTAAATCAAAGATCAAATAATCTCCATAGTATCTCCCACTCTGCAACTTCACACTCATTACACCTTTTATAAATATATAACTATCTCCTATTCCCAACTCATCCGACCATATATTATACTAATGTCCTTTCTGATTGCAGAAGGAAAACTACTATTAGAATAAGGAAGGTGATATCAATTATGAGAAAGAAAGGAGAGGCAGGAGACAGGAACAGTGATGCATTTTGTCTTTATCAGGATGCAATGAGGTGTTATAGAAAGATTATGGTATTTCAAATTCCTTATACATAAAAAAGATTTTTCATAAATTAAAAACTCTCATGTAAGTGCCTACCAGAACTAGCCATGCATTTAGTCTTGATCAGGGCATCTGATCTTAAATAGTGCCATGGGAGCACTCACTGATGACATTGGAATAAGTAAACCTTCTAGATAATGCAATAATTATTACTTATTATTCACATATCTTACGAGCTCACTCACTTTTCTGATGAACCAAAACTAATAGTATAAGGATTTTTGTGTTTGTGTAATATTATGATGGTTAAAAAACAGACTATTTTGGCATTTTCCAACTTCAAGCTATGTGACAGAAGATTCAAAAGCCGGAAACATGCATCACAGGAAAGCCAATATGTAGAATGAGCTGTACCGATAATTATTATTTAAGAGATTTATTTGATATTGAGGAATCAGAAATTACCACATATTTCTCATACGCCATTTCTACAAGTCTGTCCAAAGCTATACGCTCTAGTATTCTACACACAAAAAGAACAATATATATGTATATAAGAATGTATGTACAAATGATATATGAGAACAATTCAGAAATGCAAAAAGCAACAATCACATGAACATGCTCTCACAGCATACCTCTGTTGAGACTCCCTTGCTTCCATAACAGCCTTCTCCAGTTTCAACAGACGATTTTTCTTCTTCATAACCTTTATCAACAGAAAAAATTATGTAACAGGGAAGAGATTATTTTCATGATACATGTTGGAAGGTATAAAGTATGAGATAGATATTGCAACCACGTAACTTCTGGCATAAAAGTTTTTCCCCTCCAATAGCATCAAAGGAATTTCTATCGCAATTATTCAATTCTCTAAAAGTATATCATGCACAGCAAGTATGTTAACAATGTATGTTGCACAAATTTCAGCCGACTCGGTAGTTTAAGGTTAAGATAGCATAAGCTTTAGTTAAAGCTATTAATTAAACAGTATACCTACCTAAAAATACCATTGCTGTGTATAGTCATTTCAGTTCATACATTTTGAAAAAGTGCATCTTAGACTTTTAGATACAATATACATTTGCACATGATACGCTAAATCTAGATTTTCTGTTCATACAGAAACAGGATTACATTCTCAGAGAGGAAGATGCACATCCAATTTTGATGGAAAGTTGAGCAATGTGCAACGAGATTGCACAATTTCATCTCTATTTCAGTTGGTAAGAACACTTCTTTCTAACTGATTGAAGTAAGCTAGTCGTATGCAATTGACCTGTCAAGAAACTACAGTAGCTATTAGCAGACAAGTAGCAAGCAGACAAAGGAACCATGCAATGAAAAATGATGGGAGGAATGATAATTTAATAGAGGAAACAAGCCCTGTGTTATAAAAGAAGAGACAATTTAGAGAAGATAACAAGGAGTTGGGAAGCAGAAGAGAAAAACTAGGAAGCAGATAAACAAAGATGGCAAACCTAAAGGGGGAAGGATCGCAAAAGAAGAATGAGAAAATGAAGAAAGATGAGCTTGAGGATTTGTGAGAAGAAAGCAGAAAGAAGAGCAGCAGTAGGGAGGATGGAATCTCAACATCATATACCCATAAATTCTTAGATAACAAAATCTAGAAGCCCACAGAGTCCAATATCTACGGACCCTTGGATTTATTACAACAATCATGATGACTCGAGAACTACCTTGACAGTCTAAAAATAAATAGGAGTTCTTGACACCAAACCTACTCAGAATAGGACTCATGAGCACATAAACAACTAGCCAGTAAATTTCCTAATCAACTGAATGAGAACTTCTACAGAAACTGCAACTTTTGACTGATCTTATATTCACCATTCCAATGATACAAAATATAAATTATAATTCAAGAATTTGGAGCAAAAGAAAATTGAAGACCTATCTTTTAGCTCCCATTGTCTCTTCCACAACGAAAATCGTCGGTTCTCCTGTTTTAGGAGATTCAACTTGGAGGGCATAAAATTTACAAGCTGCAAACACTATGCACTCATGTTAGAATTTTTTGTGATTGAGGAATCCTCCAAAGTCGGCAAAACGAGAACAAGTTCTTCCTGGTTTGTTGATTGGTTCCACTACCGAACATGATGCAGGCTACAGCTAAAAGCAACCATACAAGTGCTTGAAGACCATTTAGTGAAGGGCCGAGAATCGGAACTGCAAGTATTAATCAGCATCGATATCCTTAAAGTAAAATACAGTCTCAAATAGATACAGCGACGGAGATACAGTGACAGAGAGAGTAGGGTGATATTAAATAGATACAGTGAAGAATGAAAATAATGTTTTAAACAAGCAAAGGTATTGCAAAGGAAGGCCAGATGATGAAAATATAGAAGAGAGGATGCTGGAGAAGAGAGATGGCTTACCAAGAGAGATGCCACCATGATCTAGCAAGCATTGTTGTCATGCACGTGAGAAAGGGCAGAAGTTATGAGAGAGGTGTGAGAAGAGAGAAATGAGGACCACCAATGTGGGCACCTATCCTCAATTTGGTTGGAAGCTTTATAGTGGGTTATTGGGACAAAGTGTCAGCGAAGAGTTAATATCAACCTTTCATCCGTTCAAATCAACCCCTGGTCCAATCTAAATGGCTCATGGTAGACCTCACTTTACAAAATTCTTCCATAATGTTGCAACATAGTCAAGTAGTTATACGCCTTGAGCATAATTATGAGTAACACTGTTAATGACTTCAATAACTGCTGACAATAACAAAGTGATTGTCAAAATCTAGTTGTGATCTGTCATTGGCAACCCATTAGCTTCCACATGCAGGAAGAACTCAACCTCGTCGAGTAGCATCAGCAGTAGACATAAAACCTTGGTTCTAGTAGAGGTGCAGCTTTCCCTTCTCAATATATGTGTTGTCCATCAGCCATCAAGTTGATGGACTCCTTAGCTCATCCAAACATGTGTAGAATAATGTCTATGCAGAAAAAAAAGAAAGAAAAGAAAAGAAAAAGGAAAAGAACTCTTGTTTGGTTGAGTTGGATGTGGTTCAGGCTAAAAGATGCTCATCTCGAGCCTTACCCATATTTGACTGGGTCGAGAATGGGAAAACTCATACTGATCTTCTATCTTTCTGGTTCAATTTGAATAAGAGCAAATAAATAATGGAAAAAAATAACAATTAAAATAAACACTTTAACCAACCCACTTCCATATGTAACTACGAGACAAACTCTTTCTCTCTCTCTCCCTCTTTCTCCCTTCTCCAATCCAGCCCTCTGGTTCCTCCTTTCCTTCCCCAAACAATGCCATCATTAGCCTACCTAGAGCTAGGGTTTTGAGTTTGGGCTAGGTCTCAGAACAATCAAGGACATTGTCAGCAAAGGCAAAGCGAACGAAGACAAAGATAAAGCTGGTGGTAAGACATCGCCATTGCATTAACAAACAACATTCTGAACTAGGTCACGTTCGCTCGACCTGGACTTTGCCAAATCAGAATCAAATCCTTTTTAGCAGGTCTCCGTAACAACTGCCATCATACACCCAGGTCAAGAATAAGCAGTAAATTGCATTTAAATAACTAGCTACTCCAGCACTAGTCAGAAGAAAAGTAACTAGATGCCACTAAATCCTGGAAAAGCACCAAGCAAGAAATGCATGTTGCTCCTTGAGTCATACCACAAAGGGTAAAGTGACATGATTTTACCTAGCAATGAGGGACAGCAGTCAGTGCATGGCACATATTGACATGATTTTACCTAGCAGAGGAGATCTTTTCTAAAGAAACTGAGAAAGAAGAGGCTGAATAACTATGAACAATCATACCTTCTCATGGAGTTCTTCCTCTAATCTATTGACTTCATCATTAATATCTTCATCTTCACTCGGCGCTAAATCAGGCTGAAACGAGATGGAAGCACAATGTCACACTAGAATAATTTTTTGCAAAATGATTAAGCCAGCTAAACAATACTTCTGCAGAAAGGTAACTAAAATGCAATCGGCAATATACACTTATGTCTTAAACCATCATGACTATTGTTTATGCAACAAACCAGCTCACAGAAAAGCGCTCCCTACAAAATCAATGAAGGAAACCAGAACAAGTTCCACTCTGTTTTCAACAATGTATAGATCATTGATAAAGCTAATAAGGGGCATAGAACATGACAACTATGGCAAAGCTGCTAGTATAGATGCCAAAGAAAAATCAGTCTTGTACTTTTTAGGTTCTAACAAAAACATAGATAAACTGCATTTTAGAAAATAAGGAGTTAAAAATAAGTGAATTTTAACTCCGATCCGGTCAGTCTAAACGATGGAGGTCTGACATTGATGATCCAAGCCATCAGATGTTACCTCTACACTACTTGTACACCAAAAATCATGTGATTCAGAAATCCTAGTCTATTCATCGAGTGGTAAAAATCATTGTTCATGTTATTTGAGTTGTTCATTTTTTTTGGTGCATATAGTGAATGTGAGGTCTGACGCTAACACTCTGAGCCATCGGATGTGATCTATTATATGATCTACTACCTTTAACCTGCTTGAATACCAAACATAATATGATTTGGAGACCCTAACCTATACATCAAGTAGTAAAAAATCATTATTTCATGTTATTTCAACTGTTCATTTTTGACCACTCAATGCATGTCTGTGTAATGCAATTACCTTCACAAATAAATATCAGGCTCAATCTCTGTTAAAGACCAAGAGCTGTCCTTGATTACATATTATGAGCTCTCAAACCTACTATATAGAAGAAATGGATGATGAAGAAACATTTTGTTTTTTAAGAGAACTATATGGATTAAATGAGGTTCTATTATTTTTTGAATTTTATGTCGCTATTGCATGAAGACTACAATAAATATGGTAAACCTTTCAATAACTTATAAATCAGAAAGTTACAGCTACTAAAAAGACAGGAAAATGTTGGGGTAAATAGATTTGATAGAAAACATAACAATAATCTAGAGAAAGCTGAGTGGTGCACCGATAGTGGAAAAGGTGATGGTGAAAATTTTGAAGCTGCACTAAAAAAAAACCAGAAAAAATGGACAGGATTTAAAGAAAATAAGTTTTAATGGCAGTGGATAGAACACCATAATGAAGTGACCCGAAATACGGAAAATCCAGGGCATGTTTATAACAGTAATAGCATGCTAGCAAAAAGCAATAAATTCAGTAAGTCAGCATTTATACAAACATTGCAACGACCAGCATATGCTTACAGCCACCTTTGCAACCCCAAAAGTTTGTACTGGAAGCAAAAGACAACTGAGAGATATTGGATATGATACTCACCACAGGGTCTGGATAAAGTCCAATTTGACTGAGCTCCAGGAGGATTCTATCATCGATGCACATTTGGTTATATTGAAATTTTGTGCATACTGTGCTAGAGTCTAATAAGATAACACCACTTTCTAATTTCTCATGTGTCAATTCATCATGGTATCTCCACCCAGCATTTCCGTTCAAGCCATTAGAAGGGCCTCTCTCTGCAGTTAGAAATGTTCTCGATGAGTGAAAATTTGAACCCTTTGATTTCAATCCACTCTCGGCCCCAAAATAAATTCCATGAGACTCATGCAAGTATTCTTCTCTGCTGTTGTCGTAGTTAATATTTTCAACCTCTTCTTCTTCAATTATAGCCGAAAGAAGTGCTTGGCAAATTGAAACCCCACTTCGACCCGCAATTCCCTGTATTAATTGCTCTAGGAAAGGCTCAACATTCTCTGTTTCCCATGCAAGCTCTGGTTTCCTCTCACGTGCACTAAAGGTAATTCCATTTGAGATGGCACTGAAATCATCTCTGCCAGCAGCAACTGGAGTTGATGGTAAGGATATGTATTCAACATCACCCTGCAAAAGAAGGTGATAAGAATTTGTTATCAAGCAGATAAAAATGACATGAAAGAACATTAAGTTATTGTCTTATAGACAAGATGTATGAACAAAAAAACAATGCAGTTATTCATAACTTCTCTGTATGTAATTTATATTGGAATCCAGAAAAATAGCAACTTAAAAGTAGCAATGCTCATCAGTATTAGTAGCAATGCTAACTCATGGGAAAACAAAGAAATGCAGTCCAATAAAATTGCCAAAAGAAATGTTTACGCATTAGGTTGTCAACAGCTCAAAACCCAAATGCATTAGAATCATGTGAATATGGTAGCTGGAAATTTACAATTGAAAATAACTCCATAAACCCGATAGTTCAAACTTCAAACAAGTTCCATTGTTTTGATCAACAACAAATAAAATACCTTCAAGTCCTGACCATCGTTCCCAGCAACAAGAGGACTTGGAGAAGACTCGTCCATCCAACAAATCTGGTTGGTAATAATAATTTTGGAACATCAAAATTAAATGTATAAACTTAGTCTAGGAGCCATCTTAACAAGACAGAAAGACAACCTGGTCCAAATAGGTGAGATCCTCTGAAGAAAGAAGACCAATAATTGGCTCCATTTGCTTCCAAAAAGGACTGGAACAAGCACTCCCTGAAGCAAAGTTCTAACTTTATTTGCACAATGAAGGGTAAAAGAAGATACCCAAGCATTACAGATATAAAATTAATACCTGTATGCAGAGCAGCATTCGCAGCAGCTAAAAGCTCTTCATGGTCATCATCTGATTGTCCTGAAAAGAGTATCAAATAGTCAATAATAAGTTCATTTTTTAGGGGAATTTAAAAATTCATTGTTCCACAACTTGCATGGGGAAATTGAAAAAACATTGTTCCACAACTCTGTCCGTTCAATACATAGAAAAGTACCAAAAAACTTCAAAGGTGCACTGTTCACTGAATGCCGTGGCCGTGTGCACCCATTCCGCTCAGACAATTTTCTGGCAGGTGGGCGACCAGGTTTACTGGGACAGAGAACATCAATAGCATAATCTCAGTGAAAACTGAAGTAGAACATGAATTGACTACCAGCAGCCAGTTAATAGGCTAGGATATCCCGCATTACCTTTCAATCCTCTCAGAACCAACTCTTGTGCTTCTCTGTTGCTTCACAGTGGCAGTATTGTCTAGCTTCTCAATTGGCCCGGCCATGCCAGACCTTGTCGGAGCAAAAGCTCGTCCAATCCTCCTGAGTCTCCGGACACCATCTCCAATATCTTCATCAGCAGTCACCTTGTTCTTTCTTGGAGGCAACACAAGTCCTACAAACTTATGCACGGACTGACCAATATTCTCTTCATATTTCTTACTCTTGTCCCTTGACTTGTTATCAGCAACTCCAGACTCCTCGCTTTCTGATAAACCAGCAGTTTGTACACCATCGCCTTTTAATTTAATTTGCTGAGAACCATTAGAAGATAAGCGTCTTGTCAATCCTAATCCAGCCTGATGGATGCCTGCATTATCTACCATATCTGATGCAGGTGCTTCATCGTGGCTTGATATAAGAGGAGAAAAATTTGATCGTCTTGCACCACGTGAGATCTTCTGAGGTCTTTGTCCACCCCACTGTACAGGGGGTGATGCAGAGCACATAGCTGCCCCGCGTTTGTGATTGACAGCCCCACCAACAGAACTACTCTTGTTTATACTCTGAGAATGTTCCCAATCATCAGAATTTCCCACCACTCGATGAATGCTTGGGGATGCCTTGGACAGTGAACCTGAATTTGATCGTGGCCCCCGGGCAGGCGCATTCAGCTTTGTTATGGAGTTAGGACTAGCAGAAAAATTATCTTCATGGCCATTAGGCCTGAGATACAATGAAAGAAAGATAATATTAGGATGTCAGATTATATAGAAAGATAAATGCAGGTTATATGTAAAGAGAAATCAACAAACATTCTAAGTGACGGCAGCTAGAAGATAATAAACGTCATTTCCAGCAAGAGAAAAATGACAGAAACATTATAGTGAGGGTTCTGGCAACAAATATATGAAAAGGATATGTCTTACTTGTTAACAGATTTAAGATGGGAACCATCTTTATCTAGACCTGCAAGCCGATCTCTTCTATCATTAGTAAGAGGGCAGTTGTCTTGATCATTTCTAGCTGAGGGACGCATACCGAGACCAGATTGTTGAGAAGCCGAATCTAATATTCCAACTCCAGAAACTCCAGAAGCAGGCCCTGACCTGAATATTAAGATTCTCAGAAAAGATATATACTGTTTTATCCAACAAAATAAGCGAATCCCAGATGATTAAGCCAGATTAATTCAGAAGACCGAATCACACAAGCCAGGTTTCGAGTGATAATAGATGACTGAAGACAGGCACCCCATGAAACACACTACAGTTGAAACGAACTATATCAACATTTCATCCACCTCACTCTAGTTTTACTAGAGCAACCCATCTATCTTTTCATTCTTTATAAATAATAGCAAAATAACATATATTTTAATATATCCTACCATTTTGAACAAAATGTAGGCATCATAAAAAATTCAACTACAATTACATTCCTATATATTTTCTTTAATTAGCACATGTATCACAAATCTTAAGTGAACATATACATGTTGGCATGTCTATTGAAAATATATGGGTGTCCTCCTATCTATCTATTTACATGTGTGCATAGAAGCTAATATACTTGTAGAGGAATGGGGTACGTTCATTAAATTATTGGCAATTTTCTTTGAATAAAGTTGAGTGCACTTAAATTGTGAAAAATGGCTAAATACAGTATGAAAATAGAAAGTGTGTAGTCCAACCCTTCACATGTGTGTATGTATTGATATGCCTCTTATTTGGCTACTTGGCTTAACTTTGCTCTAGCAATTGACACAGCTTCTGATATCAAAAGTTAACTTCCCACTTTGTCTAGACTCTTTCAAAGTTTACAGCATCTTGGGAGGGATAATGGAGCTTAACCCACAGCAAATAATGTAGACTACCTACGAGCCAACTGTGTCTATAGTTTTAGGCCCACCTCTTGCCTTACCTCAGACAGGAATTTGGCACCATGGGTCTAATTGTCACTAAAACTTGAAAGATGTCCCTTGATGTGTAGAAACAATAAGCATACATGTTCTCTAAAGCAGTGTATTGCCCTATCCAAAAATTTTATAATAATTGCCATAGCTGCGTAATGATGCTAGTGACACTTGCCCAATGTGGCAAGTTTAATTTAATCTTTTAATACAGCTCATAGATAATGTTTTTTAGGAAAGAGATTTATTTTCTAGATATGAGAAGAAGCCGAAGCAAGGTCCCATAGGACATAGGTGTCCCAATTTCCCCACAGAACACGATGCCCCCGTCCTGTATCCTTCTAGCAGCCATCCCGATCGAGCATCCTAGTACTTGCTTAGGATGCTTTTTTTATATTTTTCATTTCTTTCTTAATTTATTTGTGAAGTTTTACTGTTTTATTTATTTTGAAACATATTTGAACTTTAAAAGTAATATATTTAAGATAAATTGACTGTGTTTCTGAATACTGCTTATTATCTGAATGGAAATATAATTATCTACAGTGAGAAGCTATACAAATGGAAATATAATTATCTGAATACTGCTTATTAGTGTTTCTTTGTTGATCAAACAATGCCAGCTAATATTGATCAATGTTGACTAGGTTGCATTAAGATTTGCTACTGTTAGATTTCATTACAACAAATATTTGTAAGCTAAGGCAATCTATTTATATTGATCCATCATGTGCTAAAACTTTATGATTAAATATTCTGACACTTTCTGAATGTGTTATCTAGTTCATATATTTTAAACTGACACTATAATTTATCGTGGCTTTCTAGAATATTGGAGATCCTTCTTTGATTACCTAGTAATGATACTGCATAAGCGCTTCATAAGACAAAAATGATACGATTTGATGGAAAATGTGGCAATAATTACTGCACAAAGCTCAGTCACATAACCACTCACTTCACCTTTAGTACTCTAGTGTTGAAATTTACAAATTGATGCTTAGGTGCCACATGAGTGGCAATAAGGTAACCAAGACTGTCATATTGTATAACAAAATAACCTTAAGTGTATCTACATAATTATTTTATTGTTGCTTAATTTTCTTAAATTATTTCACCAATCAATTAACATAGTGACCCATTCTTATAAGTTTGAAATTATTGTTGTTAAAAAGCAGGATGATCATTTTTTTTTATTTTTATACAATATTATTTTTAAGAATATATGATGTTATATATATAATATATTCCTTTTTTATATTTTTATTTTTAAAATAATGTTATTTTGAGGAAAAAATTAATATCTTCTAATATTGTTTATGTTTTAATTTTTTTGGCTTTTTATATAATATTATTTTGCGGAAAAAAATTTATGAACTCGTGCACATAGACATATGCATGGTGTTAAGTCTCACCCCCTAACTACTCGAGCCAACCGCTAAGCATGACCTAAAAGCGTAGATAATGATTAACTTAAAACATTTAGATCTGCGTACTTTAAAAAAAAAACAGAAAAAAAGTTTCTTGCCCCATCCAAAAGCTTCCATTCTCCGTCCCCCTTTTTCTTTCCTTGCTTCTCCTCCTCCCTCCTTCCCTCCCATGGATCACTTCGCTTCTTCCTCTCTCTACCCCTTCGACACTCACGGAGGATGTTGGTCGCTGGATCTGGAACATCCACTCTCAACTTCTGTTGCTTCCTTGATGGCACCCTCAATCGCGAGGTGGACCAGCAGTTAGCGGTGGCAATGGCAAGGCACCTCCGACAATGGAAGTCATGGACGTAGCTCAACGAGAATGTTTGAGGTTTTTGAGAAGAAAGATATGATTATTGGTTGGAGAAAGATTTATTTTAATTTTTTAATTTCTCTCCACTAGGATAGATGGACGAATCGCCCATTTCGGTGTGCGACCTACTTGGTACGAAGGCAGGATGGGTGAGATGGCCCGCGGATATGGGTTTCAGAGCCTTGCATCCATCCCAGGTCCCATTATCTCACAGGAATGAGATGGGATGGCCAAGATGCCCCCCATCCTGTCGAGACTCCAAAACTTGAGCTGAAGCTAAATGTGACTTAGATACTATCTCAACATTGCAACAAGTTTTTTCTATCAAGCGACTAACAAGCTTAATCAAACAATTAAGATTCATAAGTGATGACATAATGATACAAGGTGCAATCAAGTTGCATGGTATAGTATCAAACCTGAAGCCATGGGCATTATTCGCCCTTGGTCGAGCATCAGTACCAAGCTTCTGCTGCATTCCTCGTTTGGGTTCTCTATCAGCATCCGGCAATCTAGTCAAAGGTGCAATTGCAGAAACATCAGACTTTATGACAGAGCGTTTTTTCTTCATCTTTGATTTTTCCCAGCCATCAACACTGGTAAATATTTCTCGGCCCTTGTCTTCTGATAATGCCATGCCATCATTTACAAGTATACTGGCATCTCTATCCTTATTCACCGGTGAAGATGGTCTCACAATACCATTGGCCCTTACATCCATCTAACCAATCAATATAATACGTAAGTCCATCAGTAAAAAAGAAACAGATGATCTGAAATCACTATAAAAGGGAGATTCTCCATGCAAAGATTGACAAATAACTTCTATAGTGCAACTCAACCTGCATAGAATCCAGAGCAAATAACCTATAACAGTTAATCCTACTTGGCACTATTCTTCAAGAATCAAGAAATTGATTAACAGGATATTACAGTAAAGAAAAAACAATTTCATTTTCTTCTGCACATAAAACGTAATGAGAATTTACAAAATATATCAGTTAACAACATGTACCATTTATAATGCATGGAAAAATAAAGTATCGTGACAAATGAACTAACCATATTCTTGTCTGCACAGGCAACTAAAATACATATATATGACATAATCACAATCAAGGAAAGGCAAGAAGGAGATACAAACCCATACTTCCACCATAGAAGTTCGAATTCGTCTGTTTGGTACAGTGCTCTTGGACCTTTCTTCTGATTTCCGAGGCCCAAGGTCGAGACCACGTGAAGTCAGATGGCTTTGAGGGTTAGTCTTAGGGATGCTTCCTCTTGATGTCGATGTACCACACCGCTCATTTGATGAAGTATCAGCTCTGGAATGTTTTTTTGAAAGAGTGTTGCAATACTTATCAATTTTCAAAGCAGCCTCACTGCAGGCTTTTGCTCGATCCCTATCAATTCGAACATCGGAGACTAACTTAGAGCTCATTTGATCTAAGAATCCACGATGTAAAAATATAAATGGCAAAAAGTGTTATGATAGCAATGGATGAGCAAACAGAGTCCAATGTAAACTAGTTGAGGAAAGTAAAACGTCAACTAGAATCACATGGCACAATGTGGGAAAAAATCATAAGAACATAAGTAGGGAAAGTCATGTTTGTTACATTGACATCACAATAAAGATGGAAACTGAACCATATAATGTCAATAAAGAAAGAAGAAATTTGTGAAATATCATTAGGATAAATATTTCAGCTACTTAATAATGTAAAACTTTTTTATAAGGGAGAAAGAGTGAGAGAGAGAGGGAAGGAGGGAGGCAGAAATACCTTGCCCTTGTAGTGCCCTCATGAAGATTACTCTTTGTGCGTTTGATCTCCTCCATGGATGAAGAAGTTAAATGCCTCGTATTAAATGTTGCAGGCAAAGATTCTTCTGAGGAGATGCCAACAATAGAGCCCATCTCAAGGTCGCTTGTTCGAGGGAGCTTTTGATCGATCACTCTCAGGTCAACAAGAAGAGACTGAAACGAAGCGACTGTGTCACCTTGGGATGATACCAAACCAGACCTCAATGTGCTTGGAAGTGACGATGGGAGTCGGCTATCCATGCCTTCACGGATGCTTCCTGACCTTTCCATTGAACCAGCTGCATATGGTCCATATTTCCCATTCATGTAGGTGGTCCCATCAGGGCTGCTGGAAGATAAATGGAATTTGCTAGTAGCTGCCATTCCTTTGATATCTTCAGGGTCTCTAACATACTAAAATGGTAAAGAGGTTGGCACATGAAATGAAGGAACGACCAAAAGCTTATAACCATTGAAGCCAAGATCACAGGATGGCTAGGCTGAACAGAAAAACCAGCACATCTGTCGAATATCAATGCAAGCTCAGAAAAAAAAGAGCATTATGAACTTCAAGCCCCAATCTAAAAGCACCAAATCCAATTAGGTAGACACACCTAGATGTTGAAGGCAAGGAGAAAGACAGAAGAAGAAACAAGTGAAAAGTAAAATGTGCTGAAATGGAATTTACAGCACAAAAAAGACAACTAAAAAACAAACAGTGCATTATAGTTCAATGATTTTTCCTCTAATTCAGAATAACTGTTATCTTCTTTTCTTTTCTTTTCCTGGCTTTTCAGTGGATCTCTAGTCATGACGAACAGATTCAACAGAAAACCGGACTCAGTTGACATATAGAAAGTTCCTTCCATAATAGCCTACCAAGCACTCTCCGAACAGCAACATATCAGCAAGCGAATTAACATGATGAGTAGAAGAACAAAGAAAAAAGAACATAACAAAACAAAATCATTCGATCTTCTCGCAGAAGGTCTGAATCACTCTCACGAAAACAGTAGTGCATTAACATAGCCCAGTTATCATAATCCGACTCTGTTTGGCCCCACATGAAACCCATAATTTACAATACTCCTTGCCCCTATCAAATCAAACCCGAGAACGTACAATCGCATACCATTTAACAAAGATGAAAAAAAGCTACTAAAGGTACTCATATAACATGAACCCTCTAAAGCACGCGTTAATAAGTGACTGTCTGCCGATCTTTAGCATCAACTGCTTTAAAAATAAAACTGGAAAACCTTAAAAATAAATTCCCTAACCAGCTCAAACCGCATCAAAATTTCTCATAATCAAAGCTACAAAAAACCCTAGCAGAAGATGAATCCGCACTGACGTAAATATATCACAACTAAGAAAACCCATCATAAAAGCAACTAAAGCCCGAAAAAAAGAGGAAACTTCATCTATTTGATCGAAGAGATTGGAGAGAAAAGATAAGATTCCAGCGTTTTGCTTAGAAAGAAAATCTGAAAGAGAAGCAATCAAAGACGAGACTCACCTCAGAGCAGGTGGGAACGAAGGCGATCGTCGCGAGAGAAGAATAGGGGTTTTGGATTTTTTTTTCCTCCCTTTCTTTTTCTCCTACTTATTAGAGTTATTATCGGTAGGAGCAGTGTATATCAGTCTTTCGAATGGAAGGATCGGAAACGAAGAAGAGCGAGGTGTAATTTCGGAATAGAAAGGAAGAAAGAATAACACACATAAAAAGAACCACAAATTTTGGGTATTTCACGGTAAGGCCCTCCTTCGACAGCCGATCCGAGGTATTTTGGGTAATAAAAAGACGTAAGGGAGATTAGTGTAATAAATCGTAGTATTGTTCTTGATTTAATGAAAATAATGATTAAGGGGTGATATGTCCGCCCCTAGGGACTTCGGGAGTGCTTTTGGCGGTCAAATGAGAGACACCTTTTGAGGGTGGTAGGTGCACAAATTATACCCTACACCAAATGCATCATATCAGCAATGAGCCACATAGACAATCTAAAATAAGAGGACGGCACAAATTATACTCTGCATCAGGTGCATCATCTCAGCAGTGAACCACACAAACAATCTGAGATGATAATGCAACAATTTTAGACCATTGGACTAATCTACTGAACTTGGTTCATCTAATAATTTCTCCAAAATGAGATGCAGCTCGCAGAAACAAAAGATTTGACTAGCGTGATGTACCTGATGTAGGGTATAATTTCTCATGAAAGATGTAGCTTTTCAACTGAGGTCAATGGTGAAGCTATAAATGTTCATATATGGAAATATCAAGACTTTCATAAAAAAGTCAAACAACACTTATTTTGGATCCTTGATTTTACATTCTGCTTTGAGAACTTCATTTAATCATGATTTGAAATCAGAGAATCATCTTCCTTGCAAGAAGTCTGCAATTGTTCAAAACTCATGAAATTAGGATCAAATATATATGATTGGATATCATAGAATTACTATGGCTATGCTATTGCTGATGTGGTTCATTAAACGACCTTGGCTGAACAAACTCTTATCAAAGCATAAGCATGCTATTGCATCAACCAAAGTTAAACAAGCCGAGAGAGACAAGAGAGAGTGCTAAAGATAAACAAGTTAAAGGAATCAGTTTATTCATTTTCATGCTGGTTCGTCGTCATCGCTGCTAGCACCACCTTTGACCTCCACCTCTAATATTTTTGACCACTAACATTTTTACCTAATACAGAACTAATGGCACCATTGACTGCATTGCCAAACTAAGACCCCATTTGGCATTATTGTAGATAGTAAAATTTTTATCTATAAAGCTTTTAGTAATAGAGATATTGTTAATAAAGCTTTAGTAAAACGTTGTTTACTATTTGCTAGCTACATTTGTGAAGTACAATGAAACTCTAACATTTATTTGGTAATCAAATTAAAAAAGCACGTTTAATATCAAAAATGATAGTAAAGAAAATCATATAATATTTCAATTACTTGGTTGTTCATACTATCAAAAACTCAATTTATAATATTATTATATTATTATATTATCATATAATATAATATAATATAATCATTATACTATTAAAACTATTATTATAAATATTATTAATTTATAAATTATTTTTATATTACAATCTAAATACTTTAATAAATAATAAATTTTTTTATCAGTAATTATCAAGCAACAAAAAATATCATCATAGCAAATTAGGTAGTTCTTGATTCTTATAATCACATAAATGTTTGACTTTGTTCGCTCAAATATAAAGTGGCAATACAATTGCTCACATATCCACAGCCATAATAGCAATATATATGTGCACAAATATTTTGTAATATTCATGTTGCAAACATTGAAAAAACATAAATAATCATCACAATAAAAAAATATTTTAAATTATTATTATTTTTTTTTGCCGAGACTTGAACCTAAATCTCTCTGGCAAGCTTTTCTTTTAAAAAAAATTTCAATGTCTTAAACAGAACTTGTGCCTAAACACTCCCAATTGAAGCTTTTTCCTATCTTCAGTTTTTAGAGGAATTAGAAAGCTGTTTCAAACTTTTTATCACATACCACAAAATCATTCAAAAGTGCTTTTAGCCCACTAAGAAGCACTATTTGCCCCTTCAAAAGCAATACCAAATTGGGCCTAATGCTTATGACTAGACAAAATATCATCAAGCTCCATAAGCAGTATGGAGATCCCGAATAAACAGTACTACCAGTATTCTAAAGCAAAACAACGATATCAAAGGCGTAAAAAATAAATTGAAATACCATAGGTGGAATCGAAAAAAAGTTTTGGAAAGAAAAACTAAAAACATTACACATTATCATTATATATAGCATGGCAGATACAAGAGCATGTAATTACCAACTAAAATCTGGCATCTATAATGGATGTCTAAGAAAAAAAGGAAGGGGATATAGAAGAAAGGCTGAAATTTCAGATAAATATTGGATGGGTATATAACCAACTTGGATGATGGAATTCTAAGCATGAGCAAAAAATTTTGATCAAAAGCGACTCAAATAAAATCATCATTTTATTTCCAATCCAATGTGGAAAGTTTGAAGTGTTCCAACAATTGCACTACATTCCCATTGAAGCCCTATTCAGATATCAAAATGGAGAATCAAAAGACATGCAGCCCAATACGCAAAAACTGGACAAACTTACAGATGACCATCACAAAACCAAACAAACATTAAAACAAATATATCCAAGATGCCAACCATTCCCTCACTCACCAGACCTGACCTTTAAAAAGAGCATTTTTACCAAAAAAAAAAAAAAAGAGCATTGAAAGTTTGAGCAACTAATTACATGACAAGATTTCAGACAACTGACTCTGAAGACAGACTGACTCGGCCATTCTATCTGATCACATTTTGTCCCACTTTCCAGTCTCTGATATAACTAAGAAGTTTGTGAAGATAGACCACAAACCCTAAAGAGAAGGTGAGGAAAATATATAATGTGCTCTTCAAAAGCATAACACCATCAGGCCTAAGCTGCAGAAGATGGTTCTTCAGCTTTTGTTTCTGTCTTTGGTTTCTCTTCTTCCTTCTTTTCATCAGCAGCAATAGGCACCTCTTTTTTTGCATTTTCCTCGGTTTTGCTTTCACCGACAGTCAACTTTTCCATAAGACCTGCAGCAGCTGAGGCATCCTTACTCTCTTTCTCTTCATTTTTGCCGAGTGATTCAGCAATCTCTTCAACCTTTTCCATGAATTTCTTGCAGTCTTACAAAAAAAAAATTACAGACTATATCATTGATGGAATATACAAGTTTCAAGAAAATGATACAACACTACATATAAAGGAATGCAACTAATGGAATTGCAAGAATTTACGTAGTCAACCAGCACAAAATCAAGAAAAACAGAAAGCAAAACACAACAGGTTGGGCAAAATCATAAACTCATGCACTACAAAAGCAGGGCAGCTGCAACTAATGTTGCAAAGCTGGTTGACTTATGTGGATCCAATAAGCTAAAGTTTAGGATTCAGCCTCAAAGCTGACCTGTTTTCCTTATCAGGGCAAAACAACTCTACATCTCTCAGTTTACCTTCAACATGTTTAAAAGTCATGCTTAAGTAGAATTAGAATCCTTGAGGACAGAATCACAAATGATCTTCCAAAGTGCCGTTACACATGGCTGCACAATGTAAATATCAAGGGTTGGCTTTCCGAATAATTCTCCGAGTCATCCAGTGATGCCATCAAGTCATTCATCAAAGCTGTCATCATGCACTCCTAGATTTATCTCCTCTCTGATCATCAAGGGAAAATCCAAACCCCTCTCCTTTAGAAATCATAATTCAGTCCCCCTTTGTAAATACATAACCATAGCAAACTCAAATTCCGGCTATCTATACATCATTTCTGCAACCTGGAAGTCCTACTGTATGATTTTATCTGTTCAATTTACTCATGCATCCACCTAAATTATCGTGAAAACACAATGTCCTTGGAATGTCAGTACTGATTTTCTCTTGTAAAATATTCACTTAGACACAGCATGTAGTGATTGCAATTATTTGTTGCAAATGCAATATTACTGTATACATGCTGCAAATCCAATCTCAAAGGTTCTGGCTGAGAATCTTCACCATGGGCATCAGATTATGAAGAAGAAACACCAAAACTGAATAGAAAGTAATCCTTCATAAAAGTATTTGTTCCTTTCATTCTTCCTATCCTTCCCTTGTATTTTCTTCCTTAAAGCTTCTAACACATTTCACAGTTCTTCAACAATTAGGTTGAACAGGTCCAACAGAGGAATGAATCATTATACTACAAGTGCAACTTCCATGTCATAGGTGAGCAAATGAAACCCATTTTTAAATCAAAGTTTTTATTAGAAAAAATGAAATGCTTACCCACAATACCTTCTGGAAGACAAAAATATAAGGAAAAGGAACCTTTTGTATATTATAGTAACATATAAACGTTGATTTAATGAAAAAGTCTTATGATGCAAATTATGAAGAATTTTCCAATTTAAGATGAAGTAGATAGCTTTGAAAGTTCCACAAAGCATAATTAAGAAGATTTACCGATATATATCTCTACCTCTAACCACATACTTTTCCTAATTACATCTTGCCTAAAGAAAACAGATCATTGAACAACATTCTGAAATAGCTCATGATCCATCTAGTTCCTGATTCTGGACTAGCATGAATTTCTCATAATACCCATAAGGACCAGGTTTGTTGGCTATGATCATGGCAGCAGTAACACCTTCTAAAAAGGAACCCATGAAATGGAAGACTGATTTGAGTATTAAGAGCTAATAAAGATTAAAGTTAAAAGATTTTCATAAAAAAACCTTAAGGCATTTCTTATTAGCAACCCGGCTTCTAACAGATAATGCATAAACTGACTTGAACCCACTTTCCTAAGAGAACAAATAACATAATCCTTCTACTTAATAGTAAAATAAAAATACTAATTTCACAATGAAAATGCAAAACCTTGTGCACTCACCTATATATTAGTTCATTCAAGCACGCCATTTCATCAGGAGATTCTTGGGTGTGAATCATAAAGTCAATACTAGTGATACAAGACAATGCTACTACTTGAATAGAAACTCCCCAAAAGACTCATAAGCCTTTGTATTACTAGCTCCTTTACAGATATGTATCTTATATCACCAGTTTAACTCGTATGGCTTCTCCAATTGTATGAACGATACATGCCTATAAAACATAGTTGTCATCGTAGTTGCGAGGCATCTAAACAATCATTTTAACAACCCATACATAAAAGTTCAATGAACAAGACAAGAGATGACTGTGTCCAGTTCAGTTTGCAAAAACATTGCAGCATATAATTGCATAGAATTTAACGTAAATAGTTCCTCATACAAATTTCAGTGACCCATAATTTTAGCAGAAGATGAGTTTCCAGCAAGTATAAGTTCATAGCTCACAGCAAACCACTGTGTTTCTTTGAGCAATTATTTTGATTGCAAACAGCAACAAGACAGCTTAAATTGAGAAAGTATAATGATGTTACACCATTTGAAACCATATTCAAATAACCACATCATCTCTTTAATGGATTCAAAGAAGATGGACCGATGCTTGCTTCTTACGTTTATACAAGTGATAGAAACTACTAAAAGACAAATGTTGCCACCTCTTTATCACATCTTCCAACAAACTGACCATATACAAACAGTGCATCCAAATACTTGGTTGTAATGCTCAACAAATACAGTAATAGGCCTCATATAGCACGAAAAACTGAGAATTGACAAAACTTTAAGTAGCTTCCTAATTGCACAAGAGACAAAGCAGAATAGCAGCTGTCCCCCAGATGGAGGCTAAACTGCATTTATTTGCTCGCAGAAAAGTAATGCCAGTAGGTATGAGGAAATGGTGAAGTGTGGCATAAGTTCAACACCTATTGAACTGACTAAATCCATTATGAGATTGGTGTTCTAATGAACACAATATGCCAAGATGGATAAATACATAACATCCTAGGTACTGGCCGCTCATAATATGGATTTAAGATTTTAATGCAATTTGGATCACATAAACAAATTCTAATTTTTGCCCAAAACACACGATGTGGCCCATATTTATTTAGCTGGTCCTGTGTAAACTTAATCCCCTCCTCTTGGATGATTTGCTTCCTACTCACTAAATTTTCAAAATAAAAAAAAAATTAACAACAAAGAAAGTAAAAGAATCAATAAGAAAACCACTCTACTGGTGTGGTTGATGACAATAATGGCAAGAGTTAAAGTATAGCAAGAACCTGTTCCATTTATTGATGTCTAAGTAGGTATCATAAACAACAAATTAATCAGAAAGAGAATGACATCTAAAATTGCATGAAATTGTGTGGCGAAGAAGGATAGTTATATTCAATTTTCCAAGATAAAATGTGATATATATACACAATATTATGCCTCAGAAACTGGAGACAAACATAGATAGCAATATAGTACTGGTTGGATCATGATTAGACTTAGCGAAATGGTGATCAATTGCACATGAATATTAAATAGTCTTAGAATGAAACATAAAACACCAGATAAGCACCTAGGAAAGAAATCACAGGATGTTTGCATGGTCACACACTTGAAGTTCATTCATAGCAAACATGACGAGTTATCACACAAGTCTAACATATATCCAATGTGGAGACACAATAAGAAGTAAATACACATAAACTCCCAGAGATACCATGGAGATGAACCACAAACCAACAGATCTTGGACACAGCAAAGTAACTAGTTAAATAATTCTGGATCCATTGCGCAAAAACAATGAAGAAAACTAAAGAATTTTAATAACAGAGTTATAGCAAAGCAAAGGGATATGCCAGCGAGAATCCGTACAAATAGCATGGGAAATGTCACATAAATCAGAATGCTGGGCAATGAAAGGTGTCAAAAAGCAATGGAAGTTGCAAACATGTGAAAGTTAAGGTGGGTTGACTGATAAAATTATACATGAATATACTGCAGGAAGCTTAAAAATTGCACCAGGAGAAGATTAAGAAATAAAGAAATTGATACTTATCGTTATACATGGAAAAACTATATGATTAACAAAACAGAGAGAGAGAGAGCGAGAGACAGCTCTAAGCATGATGAAGAGTTTAATTATTTCAAAGGGGTAATAAATGAATAGAAGCAAGAACCCAACATGGAAGCCATGTAAAGGATTTGTCAAGCCAACAATACAAATGAAACAAAGACAAGGATTGAAAAAACCAACATATGTTGTAAGGTTTTTGGTTATAATTCTGACTATGAATCTAAATAGGCAGAGGCTATCAACTGAATATGTATACTTACTAAAATTGCCAGTAATAACCATTTTCCTTCCATCTTACTAAAAGCAGTAGCTATTAAATATGTCAAGGCATAACTCATATAAAAAAATAAAGAGAAATTCCTACTAAAATTATATTTCAAGATAAATAGTATCCTCCACGATAAGACTAAATAAACAAAAAGATTTTTTTCATTAGCTCATCATATTGAGAATACAGCTGGCATAACATATTCAAGCAATGCCTTGAAATAAAAGATATCAATTACCAATGGCATCACGATTTTATTTGGACAGTATCACAGAAATGGTTTACAATTATTACAAAGATTCCAAATATGCTGCAATCTTCTAGAGATTAACCGCATAGATTAGTTTTACATACTAGTTCAGGACGTCGACATTATTACCATAATTTACAAGCACCCACCTGTATCTTTTCTATAATGCTCGCATAACAAATTTCAAATGCGTCCAAGTAGCCCTAGACACCTATTGTCCGCTCAAACTTTTCTTATGCAAATACACTTTGGATGTGGGGGGGGGGGGGGGGGGGAATATTTATGTGCTCCTGAAAACATAGGAATAATATTCTGAACACTGGGGAAAAAAGAAACCAGTCCATCCCGATATTATCACATGCATCAGGCACTTAAATAGATAGCAAACTTGAGATAGATACTACTAAACAAACTCTACAATCACCTCCCTGCTATCGGGAATAGAAGGCAGAACTAAGACTACACAGTCTTCAACATAGAAGCACCCAATTAGAAGAAGTTCCTATTTTACAACTGTGAGGAAAGTAAACATAGAAATCAAAGGACACTCACTTTCTACAGATCCAAAGCGAATAGCAAACATCTCCTCCTTCAGTTCGCCATCGGAAAAATCCGTGGCATGCCACACGCAGGATTTATCATTCCCAGCATGCTCCTGCATCTTAGTCGTTGGAAGAACTGCCGACCAGAAATCAAGCAAAAAAACAAGGGACAATTCCATACATCAGAGATAAAAATTAAATCATTAATCAAAGGAATAAGACAGGAACAAGACAAAGACCTAGATGATTGGCACAGATTTTGAGAGTCTTGGCCTGCCTCATGACCAGCCGGACCTTTCCCGTCTCGTTGTGCTTCAGAAGCTTCACGCTCCCATGGCCCCGCTCCTTCCACTGGTTCCCCTCTTTGTCGAATCGGTAGAGCTTCGCCTTCCTGAAATCAAGAACCGATCATCTTTGGAAGGTGAAACCCTAGGATCTCACGTGAAAAAAACTAGGACGTGAGGGGAGGAGAGGTGATCGGGGCTTACAGGTCGAGAAGGGAGTCTTCGTCCTCCTCGCCGGTGGTGACGGCGACCTCCTCGAGCCGGACGATGGGGGCGACCTGGGCGCCGGTGTCCTCGTCGTCGCCGCCGGCGGCCTCAGTCTCCCCTTCGTCTCTGCGCTCGGGATCCGTGCTGGCCATGGCGGCGAGCAGTGGAGATCGAAAGAGAAAACGAAATACGCTGCAGCGGGAGACGCGAGCAGCGATGGGCAGGCAAGCGTGACGTGAGAGTGAGGGGATGGTGCTAGGGTTTTATTTTATCATACAGAAGTTAGATGGCTAGAGTTGGAATGGCGGGAGAAATTTATGATTAACCCCTTGTCTTGTTCAATATTATGTGGCCGTCCCTGACATTTCTAAGATTCCCGAAAATAAGATGGAAATAAATATCGTTCGACAGAGTGGATGGGGTCTGGTCTATCTGAGGCACGTGTACCTGTAAAATTTGTGAAACATACACGTGGCACGAAATAAAGAATTACATATACAATATGTTTAAGGGATGCTCCCCGTAAAATTTTTGATATTGTGTTGTGAGGAAAACTAATGGGCTGACGGGGTACATAACGCATATGGAAATTGTATGATTAAAATATTTATTTTAAAGAAAACTGATATAAGAGAGTAGATAAATAATTATATTTTCCTTGCTTAAAAATGATAATACGTGCTTATACAGTAGATTCATACTCTGGAGAATACATGGATAACTGAATTGAATATTAATCTGAAAAAGAAAAAAAAACAAAGGATCAAAGTTAAATGAATATTAAGCAGGAGGCAAGCAATGAAAAACACACAGTTATGTTTAACTCTTTTTAACTGTAAGGGTTGCACATCATCAAACAAACATGGAGACAAATTTTGGGAAGTCACTAGAAATCACCCATTATAAGTTCATTATATGGAAGAGATTTTTGGTGCTTGGGCACTCATGCAGCCTCTGTAATAAACTGGAATGAAAAATAATTCTTTAGAAGGGAAAGCGGGCTTGGGGTACGTGCTAGGAATATATATGCGGTTTTTTCCTCCGGAACAGAGTGCTTTGATGTCACGCAAAGATGCTTACCACTAGATACCAGGGGCTGCTAGAATTTACTGCTTATGTCCTATCCATCAACTGTTATTTAACAGAAGACAGTTATATATACATAGTGAAGATCATCATATTTCTCTTGCATGACTTCTTTATAGTCAGAAAATTCAACTATAGCTCCAAATACAATCTTAATGAAAGAAACATCTATCCTAAACAAGAATTGCTATGCAAGACCCCGGGCCCAGGATTGTCTGACTGCACGGGTCAGTGTGCCCCCATGCTATGTCGTGCTGGATCTGTACCGATACAATAGAGGAGGTAAAAAATAAAACTGAAAAAAACCGAAAAAAAGAAAAATCAAAAAAAAAAAGAAAAAAGAGGAGAGCAAAAAGAAAAGAGAAGGTTGGCGGAGGACCTCCTATAGGATTCTTTTTTCAAACGAAATAGAGAAACAGAGATAGAACACTTCCTTTGCCCCTCCGTGTGGCTCTCCCACCCTCCGCCGATCGGCTGTCATCCTCTGTGTATCTCTTGTCCTTTCTCTTCTTCTTTCCCCTACTCTCTCTCCTCTCTAACCATCTCAATCTACTATTAGTATGACACGGTATACTCCAAATCGCACGGTTCGAGATGGCGGTGTGGCCGATGCGGTGATGTGCAAGGAAGGAGAAGGGGAAAGGTTAAGAAATTGTCCAAGTAATGGATGAGAGGCAATTAAGGCAGAATAAAGTTCAAAAGGGCAACTTTATATTAATTGAAGAAAATGTAAATATAGCAACCCAAAGTTATAACATATTGACAACACACTGCATATAATCCATACTGATTTTTCACAAAATAACACTGCCATGTTAAGGGCGAGAAACAAGAGAGCAGCGGGGGATTAAGAAGGGAGGCTTGCAGGACCCCGCAGTGCAGCCTGCCCTGGTCACCAGCTAAACCAGGCTGGTTAGGGCTCGCATGGCGATAGGAACCCCTCTGGTGGATTTTACAAGCAGCACTCTGTTCAATCTATTAATTTCACTCATCTCATACTTTTGCATTTGCTTCCTGGGCAAATGCACTCCACAAAGAAGGCTATAAGCATTACTGAAATAACCTACAAACAGCAAAATGAGCGTCAAAATGAAATAGCTTTGCCTCCACAACCTCTTTTGCTCATCATACAACAGGAATTCAGCCAGAGATATCCAGGAAACATCCCACACAAAATAGAGAATTAGCACCTCTTTTTTTTTGTTTTTAAACTAACACATCCCACAAGAATTCGTTCAGCATATTATAAAGAATTTATTGTGCCACCATGCCATAGTCCTGCAGACGCTTTGCTGACCTCCTCAATGCAGCAATCTTTTCTCATGTTTAGAACACCCTGAATTTTTGCATCCAAATGTGATGAAAATCTTGAGATGACAGGGAAGGCACCTAGAAAATTCTAATAGCAAATGAAGAAAACACCAAAACTGTAATTTCTCATCCTTGAGAAGCTGGACCATCTGATGCTTCATCCATGGGTTCTGCCTCTGCTGCATCATCTTTAGCTTCAGTTTTTTTACCTACACGAGATAAAATGGGCAGTTAAGATCCAAGTTGGACGTAACATAATGCTCAGTCTTTTGCTCACTTTTATGAAAGACATTTGAATTACTAAGTGTAGCATTTTATAAGCCGAGTAAAGATACAAAAAATACACAGCTTCAAATGTTCTCCAGATTCTAGTCTTCAACAGAACAACCTGGTTCCACAGATTCCAGACCCTTTCTTTAAAAAAAAAAAAAAAAAAAGAAAAGAAAAAACAGAAACCAGGATCCAGAGATTCCAGACTTCTTCTCAAAAGCATAAAAAAAGAAGAAAGAAACAGTATACACCAAGCCACATAGGCAGCTCCAACTCTTAAGTGCAATGTCATATTGGTAAACTCTGAGAACGGTCACTTTTGCATAAAACGATAGAAGGAATTTCAAGATGAATAAACATGACCTAAAAGAAAATGGTGATCAATCACCCTATCACACACCTTTCTTCTTCTTTCCTCCACCTTTTTTCTTCGTTTTTGTGCCCAAAGCAAGCCATGCCTTGATCTCAGGATTGTCATCAATGGACCTGGTAGGTTTCAACTCTTGCAATGGATGGGAGGTTATCCTGTCAGACCCGTTTGGCATTAACAATACCGTGAACTTAATATGAGCAACAAGGTCTCCTGCAATGTACGTCAATTTAAATGACATCAACCATCTGAAACATACCTGTTTAATCAGAATAACAAGTGTAGTTGGTTCCTAATAATATGAAAAAGAGAACAAACAAAGACTGCAAGGAATAGCAGTCCACAATTTGGTTAAAAAGACTCTATTCAACCTGTTTTTCGGAATGAAAAACTACAAAGCTTCCTGCTACAGAAATTGGGACAAGCTTCCAACTAGAAAAGTCATTACTCCTTTAACAGCCCCAGCAACATCTAGATTTCAAATTCAGTGGGTACACGAGGTAATCAGCAATTAAAAGTACCAATTCTGCTACATTAAGTCAAAAACCTTAGTAGAAATCAATTTCACACGATGAATCCTTTCGCAGTCACTAACCATAATACAATATCATACTGCCTTTTGGCATCTACTATAGTTCCATAACCAGCAGTATCATTATTCTTGGCATAACCAAGCAAAACTGAGAGTTCAACCTACTTGGATGCTTTAACTGTTTGCATGAATGTAAATCTTTACCTGGCTTCTCATGCAGAACAGGGTATGGCTGCAAGAGATCATGGTTGACACACTCTACTAGTCCCAGCCGAGCACGCTTCTCTTCCAATGCTCTAGGAGGCAAAGGGAAAAGTTTATGAAGAAGAAAACTTCAGATATAAGACCACGTGACAAGAATAGCAAACCTTGCAGTAAACGGCAAGATTGGAAACTTCTGATTTATTTCACTAAAAATAAATCTTGATGCTTTCATTTTTAAGTGATAATTTTTGTCCACAGCTCTTTTATAGATAGTAGTTTGTTTCTCGTCTAAGAGCCTTGGCTGCACATAAGGATAGTCTCTCATCACAATGTCAGAACAAAGGAAGCAGAAATACAGCATATGATATTGATTAGCATAAATATTACCTTCCCTTCACCTGTGCTAGTGACTATATCAATTGCATAGACTTCATTCTCCTCAAACTCTGCATCATCAACTCTGGTATCAGGATTAGATACACTAAGTACGACTTTGTTTCCATCAATGACGAACTGTTTAATCTGGTGACTAAGCACTCCTTCAACAACTTTGCAATCATAGGCAGCAGCTACTTTCTGAATAGCTTCTGCAACATCTTTATTCTACAAAACAAGAAATAGCATGATAGGAACGAAAGCTCTTGAGAACATCACAAGCAATAAATTAGGAGAAAAAAAGCATTTCCTTAATTTTTTAGGTGATCGCATGACAGCCCCGCTCCCCCCCTTGTGGGACCAAAAAAAAAAGGGGAGGAGGGGGGTGTGAATAGCAGCTACAAGAAAACATATTATTGTTCAGATGTCAAATTAAATTACAAAAATGTCATACTGGTTCAGTAGTTAAGCAATCTTGAACAATAACATTTTCAACAGGATTGGGCAGTTGAACCCCAAAAAAAAAACATCATAAAGGGTTTGCATTAACTTATATTAACACGCTAACTTTCAAACTCAATCAATATGCCACCCTGTACCATAACAATAATAATTATTTATGAGTTTGCTAGCAACCTTTGAAAATTAACCTGTCATAGTTGAGAAGAGGACTTGCTCAACAAAGATCCAAAAATCAGGCCCAACCAATTTATAAATGGGTTCAGGTAGTGGCATGTCAACTTCAAGACCCCTAGGACTTAGGGTTAGGGTTTAGGGTTTAAGATTTTAGGTTTGAGGGTTTAGGGTTTAAGGTTTAGGGATTTAGGGTTCAAGGTTTAGGGATTAGGGCTTTGGGTTTGTACTTACGTTTGTACTTATGCCACATTGATCCACTTCACACATTTTTATCATTGTAATTTGTAAGTCAATGACAAAGACATACAACTTATATTTAAAGCATATTCATCTATATACAAATCACTTCAAATGATTAATACTCAAAAATCATATCTTACTCTGGCTGAAAGTTAACTCCACTAGACTAAATTGCTTGCTTTCTGGTTTTTGTAAGAAGCAATATAATAGGAGGGAATATTAAAAGCTTACAACTTAGAAAGGTGTCACTTAAAATCATTAAGCACTGAATTCAAATCTAAAATACAATTTGCTGAAAACTCTAAGTAATACGCGCACACATACTCACACTCCGAGACCTTGTTTTTCTCCTTAATCCAATAAGGATCTCTCCCCAATATGGAAGGTTAACTTGGACCCGACCCAAACCAAACCCTTAGCCCAATTTCAACCAACCAACCAACCTCACCTATCCTGGAGCTCCATCGGACCAACCTTACAAAGTTCATCTAACATCAACTTGGGACTTGGGATTTGGAAATCACACTAGCTGAAATTTACATTAGTCACCCTTGGCTTCACTTATACCACTTCCAAAATTCCACATCCGCCTGTGCCATATGCCCCCACCTAACCCCAAAATCCCAAACTCAAAATTGTTCTCTATGCCCAATAGGTCCAAAACATCTTAGAGCTATATGACCCACAAGCCCATGAGAAGCCTAACTGCCATACTGAACAGCATGTTATGGCCTCACATCTTTACCTACATCAATCCTCCACAAACCTGTGATCACACCCACTTCTACACCCATCCACAGCCTAGTGACAGCTAAGCAACATGACACCTCCCGTCATCATTCTCCATTGTGTCCTTTATTTCTAGGCCCCTAAGTATCTTTTTCATCTAAATATCCTTTTATCCATCATCCATTTTGTCCCAACTTCCACTTATCCCTACACATTCCTTTACCATTAACTAAACCACTCTCATCCATGCATCCTCCTAACCCCTTAGGCAATGACCTTGGCCTTCTAGAAGCCCTTTAGACTCCCTTAGTTGAACCTAGCTAACCTTCACCACACCATCTTTCCCCTTCAACACAAATGAATTAATCTTGGTTGTAAAGCAACCTTATTCCTCCTAACTAGGACCATGCTCTATGCCTACAACTCTTCATCCATGCACCCTTTCACATTTACCAAGCAATTTATCCTTTTGAATCTAAATCTCTCATCATAATATTCCTCTGCCCTTAGAAGATTCCCTTACCCTTTAAGATTTCCTTTGCCTCCACCCCTCAAGATAACAATAATCAACCTTTACTATATCATTTCCGCCCCAAATCAAACATGATCCAATCCTACCATCCAATCTCTCTCTCTCTCTCTCTCTCTCTCTCTCTCTCTCTCTCCAAGCTAACCACTAAGGAAAATAATTTCCTTAAACCATGGAATTCTCTCTCTAAATCCCATTTCATTAAGAGGAAGCAAACAGTAGAAGCCACATAACCCAAGCAGTGCATAGCTTTAGGTTAATCCTTAGAATACTCCACTTCTTGCAAGTCCCTCAGTGCATGCTCATTATTGGTTCATTCAACGTTGGAAAGAACATGATGATTTAGACCATTATTAATAGTAACTCTTCAAAAAGAAAAAATACACGTTCCTAAAACAAAATAAACCTGATACAAGGCAGAAAGTTACACATTTACTAAATTGACCCCTCAAAAGGTTAATATGAAATAATATCAACTAGGAAAATATTTTGATATAATAAAAAAAGCACTCTCCAATTATTTTTTTAAAAAAATGTATAATATTGTTGTATGTTTCACAAAACATTCTGGACATGTTCCAAAATATTATAGTGACAAAACAAAAAGGACAGAAAAAAGAATTACTCAGCCAACAAAAGCCATAAAAAATTGAAAAGAAAGAAAGCAAGAACATGGTACTCTATCAGTGTAACTATGACAGAAGCATCATTTGGACATTAGTCCGTTGCGTATGATAAGTTTCATCACTTAGAGTATTCATGTCCTCCCAACATCACTTCAGTCCAATTCTAAGGTAAAAAATAATAGACACCATACAATAATATCAAAATATTAATATATGGAAAAGACGATAAATATCAGCCTGATTATCTAACCAAAGTACGCTTGATAGAAAGCAAGATACAACAATCCTAAGGGTATTTATTGGAGGCATCTCACAATGATATACACACACATAACAAACTTCAATATATGTTATAATGGTCATTGTTTTACGTTTTCTAAAAATAATTTTAAAATTTGAATACTGACTAAATCATCTATTCCCTTTCATACCATAAATGCCATTGCTTCATATCAAATATATCATTCATTCTCTCTTTATAACACAAATCATTTTAGTTCATCAGACCAAAAATGTTAATTATCCCCATTCCCATAGGAAGGACCATTCCTCCCACTTAAAAACGGCATAACAATTCCTCTATTTAAGAAATGATGATTCCAAAGGAATCATGATTTCACTTCTTGTGCAAACCAAATATTAGAATGGGCCAAGGCCGGAATTCCTTTTCCATTCAAACCCTCATTCCACAAACCAAACATAGCATAAAAGCTTAGGGAAGCAAAAGGAAACCAAGTTTTAAACCAAAAATCCATCAATGGACAAGCATTGAGAGCATAGATTGATCATTCATGTATATTTTTGAGCAAATGCATGGGTTGAGTTCATTCCTCAATTTCTTTTGAAAATCAACTAAAATATACATGTTAGGATAGCAAAAAAAAAAAACCTTTAAAATCCCTTCACCCAACAAATATTAGGTCTCAAACTATGATTAATTTGGTATTTTCTGCATTGTCAAGCAAATGCAACCCTTCAGCATGCAAGTTGGCTTGAAAGGGATTGGGGGAGAAAATCGGGAACTTGGACATAGTGTACATAAAGCGGCATGGTATACAAACAGACAAGAGATTTGCACAGAGCCATATGCAATATTCAGGAGAATATGAAGCATTTTTAAATATATTAAAAATAAATAGTTTTAATATAAATATTGACAATAGTAATAACAGCAATATTCATAAATGATAACTAACAATTACAACTTAATGTTTATTGCATATTATTTAATAGCAATATTTATGATATTACCAGCAATACCCACATCCAACTAGCAACCAACTACATCCATGCCACTTGCACAAGCTCAAATAAGAGGAGGTTGCATATGTGACCGCATATTACTACACAGATTGCATATGCAAGTACATAGCGCTAAAAGAGAATGCATATTCAGCTCACATGCAGCCTTGCTGCACGTAGCCACTGCATTAAGGGAATGTGTTATGATCAAGGGAGGCACTGACATATGCAGCTGCACACACGACTTTCTGAATCAGTGCTTGGATGACCAAATCAAATATTGCAAGTTCGGGTAGGTTTGCTCGAACAAATGTTCACTTAGGTCCATAATGTCTCGAATTGTCGCTAAAATAAGTTCCTCCAAATGGGAGTTCAGTTTGACCACTTAGGCAAGAGATGGCCCTTAAGTACTAATATCCTAATAGCAAGGTGGAAGAGTACTCAAAAACAAAAATCTTCTATCTTGATCAGGCAATGGATGGAATGATCTAGAAGAGGAACCTGAACAAGCAAATTTTCCGAAAGAGATCATAAAAAAGAACTTTCTTTAATAAATACCCGACACTGAAATTCTGTAAATTACTTTGCATAGCAAATACCTTCTTTCCGGGCCTCACGAGCCTCAGAGCAACCTCTGCTGCAGTGTTTGCGGCTGCAATTACATCCGCTGCTCTCCCAGTGATTGAGCCATCTTGAAGGACATGTGTATGGGCCACTACAGCAATAAATCCATCTATATGACAACCCATATCTCTGCAGCAGAAACACATAAATTTTAAATTGACACCAAACGGTCACAACTGACGATTACAACGACCCAGTTATCATACATTTTTACTACATCGTTTGCTTCCAAAACAGTCTCATCACTGCCAAGCGGCGAAAAATGGCAAACAGTGTTGTTCACAGAGATGCATGTCGGGAATGCTATACCCTTCTCAATCTTTTTCTTCACGTTCTTATATACGTTGCCAGTTTGCCTAACCAAACATCACGATTCCACAAATTTAGATAACATTTAACACAAAATCTAAATTATTTGCAAATTTAGCCAAAAAAAAAGCCTAACTCTTTAATGAAGGCATCTCCCTTCTCGCAAATGTCTACAATTTTGGCCTTCGGCTTGCACTCTGATACGACCAGCTGAAGAGCCTCTGTTCGCATCGAATTTGTACAAGAAGACATATTAAAAAGCCAAGGAAATTGAAAAGTGACACGATTTTTCTCATCCGACGCGGAGAAAAAGGGGGGAAACAAGAAATAGAGATTATTACTGTTGACGATCTCGGCGGCACACTTATACTTGGTAACGACGTCAGGGGAAGTGAGGTCCAACTCCTTCTCCTCCCTTGCCTCGTCGTCCGACATCTCTCCAAGCCAGCTAAACCCTAGCCGACACAAAGAGAAAAAGTTCCAAGAACATATTCAAACAAAAGAAAACGCTGCATATAAAGAACCACCAAAACCTAGGGTAAATTCATTACCAACAATATCAACAGAGTACAGACCTTCAGCAACGATGGAGAGGAGAGAAGCTACTCTCAGCGCTAGAAATTCAATGCAGACAAGTCTATCGCGGCGATCTCCGCTCGTTTAGAGGCATAAAAGGGAATGGAGGCAAGGTTTCAATTTTGGGGTTTCGGCCCGTAAAGAGAGGAAAGAACGGGGTCGAAAAGGACTCAAGAGTGTGAGGCAGTTTAGGGCAACACGCCGTTTCTTTGTGCGTATATAGGGCCGAGGGAAGCAGACGTCACATTTAAGCAAAAAAAAAAAAAAAAAAGGAGACGTCACGCGTGGTGCACGTGGAAACGGTGCCCCCCGCCCTCCCCGTCCCGACCCGGGGTCTCGCTAGGTGGCGGTAGGATTCAGTTAGCCATCTTGCATCCTTTCACGCGTACAAACGTGTCGGATGGCCCCCAAAGAGATATTTGCAGAGCTCCCTCTAACCAATAAGAAAGGGAGCGAATAGAATTGTTGATTGAATCGCCTTATTTACTGTCTAATATTTTAGAAAGATTCTCTGTACTTGACATGTGTCTATTCCTTCTCTACTGTATAATCTTATTTTCATAAATTTAGCTAGTTGTGCTCATACGAAATTAGTGTGAATAGCTGATGTACCAAAAATATAAAATAACATATTTCATGCCAAAGTGTGCGTTTGGCTGCCAAATGCACAATTTTATCCATCCATATGGGGAACTCATGAGGGCTTCCAATGGACACCCAATCAGGGAGCAAGGACTAAATTTGGGAGTACATAAATTGTTTAACCTGCAAACCGTTATTAATTTGAAGTTTAGTTCCACATCCACCATCCTCCTCGAGACACAGACACGCCTCTCATATAAAGGTACCTCACTTCCGTTAAATGGGATGGGAATGATGGAACCAAGAAAAGTACCTCAGCTATGGCTCTGAGAGATGAGATGGGAATGACGATTCTAATACGATGGCCCGCCCAAATTGGAAATTAAATGACTCAATAGTACCACATGCAGACCCAGGAGCCGAACCCAAACTAAGCTATAACCATTCTACAAGTTGTCTGCTCGCTCCCACAGAAGGTTTACACAGAAGGCGTATGAAATAGCCTTTTCATTGTAGGGTGTGATTTATCCTCCTGTTGCAGAGATATCATGTTTCCTTGGGGAGAAAACCATTCTTCCGTTGCAACACATCTTTACTAGCAGGCTCATCAAAAGTAGATCCGAGCAATGAGATGATATATCAATATAAATGCTTCAAAGGACAAGTTCAATTTGTAGTTAACCCTGAATAATAACATTCTTCATCTAGTTATTTTAAGCATACATACAATGACTTCAATAATAATAAAACTATGGCGGAGAAGAATTTCCGGTTGCATACCATCACCGAAACATTCAAGGCCGTCAAGCATGCGAATGATGAAAGAGATATCAGTGGCCCATTACCAATGCTCTAGATGATGGAATTCTTCGAGCAATGCTGCAGTCCGCAGAAAGAATGCAATCCAAGTGCTCATTTTCCCACTGTAGTACATCAGATATGGCTTTATAAGCCATCCGATCCTGTAAATTTAACGTAGAAAGGCCAGGCATCAACACCATCCCTGATACATAGTCAAGCGAAACAAATAGAACAAAGAATGCATATAACTTCAAACGGTACTCATAACTATTCATTGAAGCAGGAGAATATGAAAAAAAATATCTAGCAATATGTCTCATGAGGCACAAAGTGTAGGGTCAACTTATCTGCTCACTTGGAAAATAGAAGATAAGGCAACAAAAATGGAAATAATACGGCAATTAAAGGTGCTTTCGAAAGCAACATAGGCAATAAGTAGAAAATATACCATTTAATGAAAGTATTGAGTACCACCTATACACAAGAAACCAGCTACTGACTATGCTCTCACAAAACTCAGCTGCATCTGCTCATCGCAGGAGATCAGTCACCAGTTACATCAAAAAGAGATCAGTCACCAAACAGAATCCTAAGCACAGTATTGCACGGCACCCAAAAAAATTGCCGGGTACCAATGCAAAACCAATGCCTATATTAAAATTACAAATGTTGTTATACTTTTTCTTGACTGACCACCTGCTGCTGCAATAAATTATAAATTGTTCACCAGTACCAAATGTGTATCACCTAACACAACTGTGGACAAACATCAAATTTTTTAGTAACTTCCCAACGGAGATGTGCCAAAGAGTGGCATTGGAGGCATCCCCATCCCATCCACTGGTGGTGCGGCCGCGAAAAGGTCCACCCATGCCTGGGGCAATGCAAGAGGCAGCAACTGGGCATACCCAAAAAAAACTCTTGAATCTTAGCTGTAACCTACAAGAGGTAGCAATAGCAATACCAAGAATAAGTGGTAAGTATTAAGATATGAAACAAATTACTTTAAAAGCATCTCGATCTAATAGAATATGCTGTAATTATGTAGATCAACCGGGCTAGGTACCAAGTTCTATCATATGCAGCTTCAAAGTTACACGTCCGGCATAGGTCTTTGAAGCAAACAAGTAAGAATAGAGATAACTCAATAAGCGCGCTTGCAGATAAGTTTTTAAATTCAGAGACCCATCCTACTTTCTAATGCAATCTTCTCACGAAACATTTTTCTTCAATACTAAAGCTACGAAAATGTTTTTTGCCTAGTTTAATAAAAATGCTATCATGAAAAGCTTTGCCACAGAGATATGAGAGTTACGCTCCAATTCCTTACACTTAACTGGTAGAAGACAAAGCTAAATATCAAGTTTAGTATAGAAAGTGAAATAAAGGATGATCTAAAACATTGCTGAAAAAAATTAGGTATACTGATCAAAATCATCCCAATGAAAATACAATATATACGAAAATGGTTCGCCAAACCCTCCACTACATGTGAAGATGGCAATGCATGACTTCTGTAAGACCACATTTTGCCGACCCAAGTTTATGGAATGAATAGGACCAGTAGATTGCTTCTTTACAAAATCTAGGGGACAATGCCTAAATTCTGACACAATTACCATTCCGAGGTTGGCTAAAAGCATACAAAGACGAAGATGATTTTGTAAGGTCAAAACAAGAAAATGGAGGAATGGTGCTGAAAATTGGCAACTGAAATTTCACGATGTCCACCCAACTCAATGTCAAATCTGCGACCTATAATTGTCATACCTATTCAAGATATTTTCCAATAACGGGCCTGTCATTTGTATTGATCCTGACTCCTAAATAATCAAACAGCTATATCTTTGCTATGATGGTAAGCCAATATTCACTCAAATAGTTTTTGGTCCACAAGCTAGTGACTTTGCAACATATGACATCCACTAAATTATGAAGGGGAATTTCTTGTGGTTGAGATTGTAAAATTGACAAAATCACTATCAAAGACAATGTGATTGTTCCAACACCAAGGCTGAATAATGAAAAGAAAGAAACTAAGTAGACCTGTAGGCAAGCTTATGTTGTCTTCAAGTCTTGAGCGAGCCACACAGATTGTACTCTATATTCAAAGATTAGACCCAATGGTACTTGGTAGCATGTTCGATTAAAAAAGCAGTAGTTGGGTAAGACTCTCCTAGTTTTTCACCATGTCAGTAAGGCTCCACAAATTCTACCCCATACTTGCATGTATCATCAGTCTCGGTGAATTTTCATTTTTAACAGGTGGCAATCATGAATTATGCCATAAATTATTTTAGCATGGAGTTGTTCCATGGAAGCCCCAAAATATTCATCAGATTGTTCACTTCCATGCAATAATGACTCGAAATTGCCCATATCCACACAATACCGCCACCCAAAAATAAAAATAAAAAAAAAACAGAGAAAAAAGAAGGCACAATTTGTATGTAATTGGCTGATTTAGAAATGGTAAAAAGTAAATATTCCCTTCTAACAAGCAAACTTAAGTAAATGCCCTTGTAACTCTCACTTTGTACCTCCAATTTATTTCATAGATGATACGCAACTTGAACAATGGTAGATTTTGATAGATGCAGATAGGGACACAATAAAATGAAATGATACTGCACAGACCAAGCAGAACTCCATAAAAAATGTCTATCAAACCACCATAAAAACCCATACTATTCTGAAATACTGAAACACAGGCCAACAATGATAAAATCAGAATAACTCAGGAGCACCAGGTGCAGTTCCAATCAGAACCAGCCACTTTTCAGTTGGGCCACACCGATAGTTGATGATCTCACTATTTTTCCAAATTAGCTGTTCTATCTACATTTCAAGGTCTTTGAGTCACCTGCATATTTGATATGCAGGCATGCTACTTAATGATAGCAACTCCTTAAAAATATAGAACTTATACTGTCAATAAATTAATATGTAACAATCTAATTGCATAACCTTGCGTATTACATGGATCATTACCTTCTATTGACCAATGATACACTGAGGTTTGCGTGATCTTTGAAGTGATCCACTTCCAAAAGACAACCTGCACATCCAAATCCATACAGAATTAATGTATCTGAATTTGGGATAAATCATAAAAACAAGGAAAATAAGCAGCTAAAATAGTCATCAAAAGTTTTTAACAGAGCAATTTTACCTGTTTTGGAATCTTGTGTGATTTAATTTTTACTTTTGCCTCAATATTGAATATTTGTATGTGGTCCCGAGTAGTTCCCGGTAGTTTAGCTACATCAATAACCAATAAATTGAGTACACATACAAGTAAAAAAATGTAATAGCCTAGTAAAATAAATAATTGAGGGTATAAACAGATAGAATAAGCATCGTTGGCAATAAGCAAAATCATTGACAACCAGAATAGCCACAACTATCAAGCCTTGCCCTAACTATATGCTTCATCTTTAGGCATCCTTATCCATGAAACCTACTGGAAAGGGCTATATCTCTATCCTTGAAAGCTTGCTCCACTAGTATTATTGTCATATTCTCAAGTCCTGCATCACAATTCACATCCATACTACCTCAGATCCCCCTACCCCCTTGTTAAGCCTTTTGATAAATTTTGAGCACCTCGCCATATGAAAGCAACCCCAAATCTCTGTTGCATATGTCTATGCTGTCTCAAATAATTCTCTATAACGTTCTAGCTAATCATGTAATTCCCACCTCTCTTCTAACCCGCTTGTTCCTCACTCATCCTTCACACCCTTACCTCACATCCATCCCAACATTCTCACTTCTACCGCATTCACCTTGTTTCTTTGTACCCATCCCTATCACGAAACATTATGAGCCATAATATTTGAGCCTTATTGACATGATACAGATTTTTCCTCAAATTGCTAAGATCTGCATTGTCACATAACACCCCAAAAACACCTCTCTACTCCATTTACCAAGCGCTAATCTAATAGATGTGTCTCCATATATCTTTCCATTCTTTAATAAAGAATACAATATAGTGAGACCAATTATATCAAAGTATCTCTATTCTCTAGTCCATCATCTCTAGTCCATCTAGCAGAGTAAGCAATAGAGTAAGCAACTCCATTCCCAAATCCAGCAAATTTAGATCACAAAGACAGCAAGTGGAAACCTTTGAGAGCAAGAATCCTGCTGTTTGGATTCATCAATGCCGAGTCCCCAGTGACAGGGCTCCTCAACGGCTGCATCGGCATGTTCATGTCGAGATAACAACACTGTTCTGCAGAGAAGTCTCCCTATGTGTATTTCTCTGGCTCCATCGTTACATGCATAAAAGTGATGAAATGTGGCTTTATCCCCAGATTTGGAAGCTGGCATCAACGCAAATCAAAACAAACAATCAAGAACCAAGAAAAGTTCCACGAAAAGTTCAAAGTTTAGTTCACGAGCGTTTCGAATCATGCCCTTCGATGGATCTGAACAGATTCGCGATTCCCCAACGAATTCACCGCAGAACAAATGGAGAATACAATAATCGAGATTTACGCTTCTCCGGCCTTTACTCAAATTCTCCGTCGGGAAAGAATTCAAAATGAAACAAAACCAGCAAAAAAAACGAAAAGACCAAAAAGACACCGCTGCGAGAACAAGAGGATATCAAGAAAGGGCGGAACTCACAGTCAGGAACTCTCCCATGGTGATCGGAGGGTTGGCCGCGGCCATGGCTCCCGGATCGGCATCCAAAGTTCAGCGTTTTCCTCGGGGCTAGGGTTCACGCAGCTCGAAAACCTTTCGTCGAGAAGAAGAGAAGCGGGAGAGCGAGGAGAAGCGGTGGGTCACGTAGAGGCATTTAGCGGTGATCGACCCAGTATCAATTGTGATATCGGTAGAGATGGTGAGATCGCGCGGAGGCTTTTACTATAGTGTGACCAGCCCCCCAAAAAATTAAAAAAATAATAAAATAATTATATTTGGTTGCACTATGGTAATTTTATAGCATAGTTTTTAGATTATCATACAATCCAGTGATAAAATATTTGATGTTGGAAATCCAAGGTCACTTGAGAGCAGTGATCTAAACCTAAAATTTAAAGATTAAAATATTTTTTTTTAATTTAGCAAAAAATTAATATATGAACATACTATTAATATATTATATTACATCATATATGATATTATATATTTTATATTCATGATATATATTATACTATAATATATTATTTATTATATTATTATTTAATAAGAATTTTAAATTATAGTAGAAATATATTATTGTACTTTATACTTATATAATAAATTTATTTAATATATTATTTCTATTTACCTTATTTTTTTAATGAAAATAAATATAAGTATTAAAAAATAATATATCATGATTATAAATTAAAATATTAATTCTATAATTATAATTAATATATTTTTATATAATTAATAATTTATAGGACTAGTGAATATAATTTTATGAATTATATCAATAATTAATATAATAAATATAATATTATTTTATTATAATATAATTATATAATTAATAAATATATTTTTATGACATATATTAAGAACAGTCATGAAAATTCTAAAAAATTTTGTTGCTAAAATATAGCATACTAAATATGATAATTTTGGATTGACGGAAATCAGGTTATTTCAAGATGAAGGTCGCCAGGGAAATCTAAAATCATTCCAAGGCCGTGATTATTGTTATATGTCAACATTTTGGATTTTTAGGTTAATTGAAAATAAATTTTTATTAGTTGAAAAAATGGACGATATTTAAGATGGCCGTCAACAAAAAATAATTAAAAAACAAACTTGTGAGTTTGGGGTAAATATATATGAACACTGTAGTGAATCATGAAGTACAGGTATCTACCAATTCGCCAGTCAACGCTGTCTGATCGATGGATCACTTGTCACCTCAGGATCAAGGAACGTCCACCGATTCGGTGGGGGGTGGCTACAGTGTCCCCCGTCCGCAAGGGTAATTAAATAGATGAGCCACCACCTCTTGTTTACTACTATTATTTATTACTATTTATTACCATATCAATAAAGTACCGGATGGTAATACCTCCATTTTAATCCAAAAAAAAATAGCACTATTAATAATAATATTATTAGTATTAACTTTTGAGAAAATAAAATCTATTTAGATTTATTTTATGATTTGGAAATAAGTATGAAAAAAAAATTTGAAACATATTTAAATAAACTTTGTCAAGTTTCTAGGCTCAAATTAGATTATTTTCATGGTTATACAACTATAAATTCATTCCAGAATCAGAAGTGAAAATTGTTGCAGATATAGATTCTATAAAAGCGTCTTCAATTGGTTTATGTTCGTTATGTTACAAGAAGGTAAAAAAAAAATTATTTTTGCAACTCGATCGCTCTTTTGATTTTGAAATATTCTCGTCTGATTAATCAATTTTTTTAAAAGATCTATGGAATGAATGATTTGATTACTGAATGTTCGATTCTAAATAACTTAGTAGAATTAATATGACCGCTATAGTCGGTCCCACACCAAATAAATAGGCCGTCAACTAAGCCTTTAATCTAAGTGAACATGTAAGAAGGGTGGCATCGCCAAATGCAATGACAGCAAAATGGTCCCATTGAACTCAAATTGAAGTCGGGGCAGCCAGAGTATCTTGGCTCTAGGAATACCCCGGAAGGCTAAACTCGGTCATCCTCGAAGTGAATTGGAGCAAGGATCGCTCTAACACAGGCTCCTTACAAGAAATCAGATGCTGCAAAGTTATCATGATATAAAGAGTAACGAATGTCTTGCGTACACCGAGAGCTCCTTAAAAGAAATCAGATGAGAAATCCAAGACCGATGTGCACTTACGCATCTGCTTTACAAATATTTGCAAGACGTGATCCCGCCCAAGCCCAGCCCATTTATTTCAGTTTTAACGAGGCTTCAGTTACGTGCTGCTATTGGAAGTACCAGCCCACTTTCGATTGGACCGTACCAAGCCAATTAACAAAATAGCGCCTACTTTTCTGTAAAGCCTACCTCAGCTGGTTTGTCCCTCGCTTCCCGTAGAAGAGGCCTCAGGTTCAAAAATTTAAATTAACATAAATATTTTTTTAAAATTTATATTTATTTTTGTACCTTTATAAAATATTATTTTTACATAAATACCCACCTACTAGCATCATTACTAAAAATCATATTTATTTTAATTAAAAATAAAATTAAAAATTAAAAATATTTTTTATTATCGTGATCATCTTTTTTTTTCGGCTAAATATTTTTTTTACACATCTATCCATTAAAGACACTTTAGTCATTTTATTTTGAAACTATTAATTTTTCAACGGCTTTAGATGGCGTAGGTACACATGCAAAAAAATAAAAATAAAAAAATAGAATGGTTTAGTCATAGGTTCGATGTGGATAATCCTGGATCAATAGGAGACAAGGGTCATCCGGTTATTTTCATTGAATCAATCATCAGGAGAGCAAAAGATTTCTGGCTCACGAGAGAAGTACGCATCAATGCAAGAAAAAAAGTGTGGAAGACCAGAGAAAAGAAAAAAGGTATTGCATTAACCAGCACCGTATGCAGTAACAACGAATCGCACCAACCAAGAACAAACGCCAAGCTTACTCCACAACAACGACAAGGGGAAGCAGAGCATCTCGTTCCATCGGACAGCCAACCCCAACTCGCCTCACCGTCGCTCCCACTCCATTCCGGCGGTTCCCCACCAAAACAATCCAAATATTCCCGGCATAACCCTCCCCCTTCCCGATGCCCCACCGAAGTGGGCTCGCCCGCCGATCTAACCATCTCCCACCCATTGCTCTCCCAGCTCATGACCGTCGTTCTGTCCAAAGCCAATTCCCTCACTCTCTCCCTCCCACGATCCATGACCTCGCCAGAATCCGTACCATGGCCAGAACTGGGCCGAGGATCATTTTCCTTGCTGGAATCATCGTCGTCGCAGAATTCCGAAGTAGCCAAGTCGAGCACACTCCTCGGCGATGGCCCGGTGGCGCTCATGTCGTCGTCGGATAGGAAGGGATGCTGCAGCAATTGCTCGCTGGTCCACCGCTCGGTGGCATCCCTTCTCAAGCACTTGTCGAGGAAATCTCGACCGATCTTGGATAGATGATCTGGGAATTTAGGCACCTCAGCGCTGAAACCGATTCGGAGCAGAGCGTCTGGTCCAGAATCATGCCATGGTTGGGCTCCGGTGACCATTTCGATGACCGTGCACCCGAGGGACCAGACATCGGATGCCGGCGTGGGCCGCTCGCCTCTGACAACCTCAGGCGCCATCCACAGCGGCGTTCCCCACGTCCACTGCTCCACGCCATCGGAAATCCTCATGGCAGAGCCGAAATCGGCGAGCTTCGCCGCGCCCCAGCTCGGGCCTATCAGCACATTCCGGCCCTTGACGTCGCAGTGCACGACGCCGGCGAAGGAGTGGAGGTGGTGCAGCGCGCGGGCTACGCATCGGGTGTAGCTCCGCACCTCCGGCTCGCCGACGGCTCCATTCGTGGCTGCCAAGTCTGCGACAGTCCCGCCGGGCATGTACTCCAAGTGTAGGTTCCGGCACGTGGCGATAGGAGATTCCTGGGTGGTGTCGTCGCCGAAGTAGGAGACGATGTAAGGCGAGCTTAGGGAGCGGAGGATTTGGATCTCGTTCTCCAAAGCCTCAATGGAAGCAACAGGGGAGGAATTCAAATCAACAGACTTCACCGCGAAAACTTGACCGTTGGACGTGTCCATGGCCAGGCTCAGAGCGCCAAACGAGCCCTTTCCGATGCCGCTCCCCCTCACCCAATTCCTACAACAGACGCCAACCTCTCTTTCCATTTGAAACTGTTCTTCGAGCTCCGAAATAAACAGAGAGAAAAAGGAGGAGCAGCGAGGCGAACCAGAGCGCTTGTGCTGCGCGTCACAATTTTCGAACAGCGGATGAGCCTTTATACATGGAGACAGCGTTTCTAGTTTAAATAAATCCACGTGTACCGAACGGTTTATTGAGAGGAGACGTCAAATCATCATCCTTATCCGAGGTGGAAGCGGATCACAGCCGTCCACATGGCGGGGTAAATGAGAGTTAGGCCTTGGATTTACTTGCAAGTCTCCACTTCCGTGTCTCAGCAATTATACATCCAGCCCCACAGGGTGTCAAGACGTGGCGAGATGCAGTTGGTCGAGAGCTTTTGCGGTGGGAGTTGGGTGGAGGAGACGTGCACGAGCGCTAGCCAAGATAAATGCATGACGCCTCTTCCTCTTTGTCGAGTTAGATCCAAGGGCACATGCACGTGCTACGGTCCAAAACGAGAAGGAGGCTCCTAAATTTCGTTGAATGGATGACATGACACCACCATTGGTGTCGGATACAAGAAGATTAGATCGCAATGTAAGATTGGATACTGGGCAGCGAGCGGACCACCGGGCCGAATGTTGGGGAAGGGCGAGACAGAGAGGCGAAGGCGAACCGAGTCGCCGGAAAGTCCGACCGGCTAACATCAGCCACTATGCGGCGGTTGCACACCATGGAGATGGCGGGGGTCCATGGCTTGATTAAAAAAAAGACGATGACATGAGGGAGGATGATCATTTTTTGGTTCAAAGGAAGAGATGGTGTGCGTGAGGGGAGACATGGCCCGTGAAACGAGAGAACGGCGGGTGTTCTCGGGAAGCACGCACCGAGAGTATTAAATTGGCACGGGTGGGGCAGGCGCGCGCTTACCCCGCGGGACAGGGACCGAACCAATCGCCGCATCTGCGCAGTGGAAAGGGCGAATTGGGTCCGGCGATTTGGCCAGACTGGCCGGTGATATTTATGGATCGGTGCGCGTGACCATGTACATTGGAAGAGGAAGTTCGTGGCATTCAGCAAAGAAAGAAAGAAAAAATCTAGACTAACGAACACCCGCCAATACGTGCAATTCCAATTGCCGTGTGTGAGAGAGAGATCTATTTAAAAGTGGGCCTTTGATTTAATGCTTCATGATCCGGTCCATCTGGCTGCTTGGAAAAGCTTGTGGGCAGGAACAGAACAACAGCAGAGGGCTATATAAAGAACCACAATTAATGCTTCGAGATTAAGGATGGATTCTGGGGAGAAAATGAAAGAGATTGGGCAAACTGCAAAGCAAACCCCGCAAGTAAGTAAGAACCACTTCCTTCCAGAAAGGGCTATCAAGTCCTGATCCTTATTGCGTGCAATCCTTTCTATCATGGATAAATCATCACTAGTACCTATGAACTCATTCTCGGTATTTATGGTTGGTTCATGCACTCCAGTTACGTCAAACTACAACCAAGTAGATGATGACTAAATAATGGATAGAGTGGATAGGAGAATGGATATGGTCGAGATAAAATGGCACAAAGTGGTCATCAAATCCATTCCACTAGTCTTCTTCCAAGGACCACAATGGAACAAGAAAACATGAGGTACCTGAGCCAGGCAGCAACTTCAGCTTATCACCACCGTAATCACAATATCCATAAAGTTCATACGCAACCATAGCCAAACCCCACAAAAAAAGAAGAAAGAAAAAAAGGCTTAAAGGTATAAGAGGGTCCCTCTTCATGCCTTCTCATCTTCCCACAGAATGCAAAGACCACAAATATTTGACAATAACAGGTTGATGTTAGAGGAAAGATTTCAAACATCAACCTCGTGATTAACAGCCATCGTATATAATCTCGTATTCTTATATTCATCTCATATGGCATTGGTTGTGTGACATTGAAAGCTAGAATAGAGGTGGGGACAAGAGGCGAACCTCCCTCGTGCTGGCCTTGGCGTGTGGTTGCGGCCGTCAAAAAAGAGAGAGGCCTTCGTGCCTTCGTTTTTGGGGAGTCGTTTTCTAGGAAAAGGGACATATCTCTCCCGGTTCACGTGACGAATCTGACCGGATAACTGGGCCGGCACATGCTCCAAGACGAGCAAACCACATACGCCGCGGATTCACAGCAAAGAGTGGATCCCATGTCGGGTTCGCGCATAGCCTGACTTGATCCCGAATTCAGGTTGGCCAAACTGTTTCTGCCCGTTTATGCCAAGTGCCAACCTTGACTTCCTGGATATTCTACTGCAAGAAAACAGTGGTCTGACATCAAGTCTCACAATTTGGTCTGTCAAACTTCCATGAAGCCACTGGAGTGTTTGTGAAAAAAAATTAGGCCTAGTCATGGGAGGGAATAACTTGCTACTTGCTAGAGATCTTATCATCCTGGAAAACCTTCAAGTTTTGATATTTTTATGTCCTTCTACAAGGATCAAAGTGGTCAAAGGCATTTTGGATCTGTTCTGAATGTCACAAGCTGCAATCACTAAATATCACAAGAATCACTATTGGAATCTCTTCTAATGGTTGCTAGATATTTTAATAAAGCACTAAAAATATAACAATGTTCTCAAGATTTATCAACTTTTGTGTTTGATATGGTCCAAATTGGATGCCCATTAAAATCGCAACTGCCAGCTCGGCTGACCAATGACCGAGCAACATGTGGTGCACATAATCAGCACACAAGCGGACTTTCGAGCAAATAGCATGAACAGTTATAGATCGGCGCAACCTCAAGGCAGCAAATAAGGAAAGAGAGTTAACAATTTGTCTAAGAATTTCGCAATCAGATCACACAAACTCTTGCCCTTCTTCTTATATAAGCCAAGCTAGATGACTCTAGGTATAAGATCTTTTACCTTGCTTAAAGCTTGTAGCTCATATTCTTCAACTCTCCTTTCTCTTTAATTAAATTTTGTTGCACTAACATTCTGTCTAATTTAAGCATTAGAGAATCTCTTATCGGATGAGTTCCCGCAACATCTGATTATCTTTCTATTTGCAAATCAAATATTACAATGTGTAGACTAACCTTATCAGAGCTGACCAATCACTAGCACCAGCTCCACCAACTCCATTAGGTCAGATTTTGGGAAGCAACAGTACTGATTCAATATCTTCATGATGTTATATTCTACAAGTTTTACATCAAGTTTCTTCCGTGGGCAAGCTATAAAATATATGTCAACAACAAAATTACATACTGAATGGAACTATTCATGGACGATATCGATTAAATGTCATCAAGAAGATTAGTTAGCCTTCTAAAGAAAGCTGTATATATTTCCTCTTTTAAGTTTATGCCAAGCCTATGGTTACCTCTTCCTTATAATCCCATTAGGTGCATATGCAAGCGTAAGTGTGCCCATGCCTTGGTTGAAGGCTGGATAGTTCCAGAGGAACTATCTGATCTAGATCTTTTGCTCCCATTTTTTCTTCCCTCTTTTTCCTGCCCGTATTTGCTAATTCTTTTCTACTTAATGCGTACCATTAGATCAAAACTGTTCAATCTTCACGCTGCTCCTCACCACTTTCAAGTCGTTTTCTGTAACCCTCTTGTTTTAAAAGCCAAGCCCTGACTTTATTCTTGACCGTCCCTTCCAAACTTTTGATATTTCTTTAAATTTTGGTTGATTTTCATAACATATTATAATACACACGATACCGGACAATTTGACTCTAGCCCACAACTGAACTGCTCAGGAATCTGGGCAAAAGGCCGGTTTCTAATCGCACTTTATTCCTGGGGAATTGTTATTTGTCCAATTTGATCAAAACCTATTTCTGAAACATGAACTCCGTCCCAGTTTTTAAATGTCCGCACAACAGGGCAATACAGAGAATCCTGTGATTCGTGCTGCTGCCACAGTGAGATAGCACCAAGCAATGACCCATTAAAAAAAACCTTTATACGAGTTAAACAGTAGCAACCTCATCTACGCCTGTCATCAGACTCACTTTTCGCAGCGAGAGGCTAAAACCAAAGCTAGTTTTGATTTCAGTGCATGCTCATCAACATATATCTTAATCAGCTAACCACACAAGCTTTATGAATGGCAAGAAGAAAATGCAGGGTTGGCTGCATTTACCAGATACTCCAATATATGGTCTTTATGATTACTTTAGAGGCATAACCAAATAAGACAAGCATGATCAAGTAAATATTGGTAAGCTAAAGTATCATGCAAACTTCAAGCAACAATGCACACAAAAATCTATCCTAATGGCTGCTGCTGATATAAGATGCTATAACGATCAGAGTGCACTGATTCACAAGGTGAAATCCACCCCTATCACTGATGATACCTCAGCTGAATACATGTTTATGCACAAGAAGCCAAGTAACTTGATGAATTTTCAAATGAAACCATGTTATCATCACAATTTCTTGAAAAGAATGAGTGTAGCTTACTGATTCTACAGTCGCAATAAAGCTATTTAACACTTATTGAATAGCTTATTTGACAAAAAAAAATCAAAGGTGTAGCTTACCCAAAAAAATTTTATCATCATCACAATTTATCGAATACATGTCTATAGCAGTGAAGGTATACCTGAACATAGAGATCTTGTTAAAGAAATTCTACAACATGGAGCAAAGAACTCTAGTTATAGTAGTGAGACAGCTGCACTGATTTAAATGCAAGCCACCGATGCCACCACAACGTAAACAGATGCTGAAAGCCAAGCAATATCTGGTAGATTCCAGCTACATCTATGAGCAGTTATCTTGGCATTGAGAAGACTGACAAGTTTGCCTAAATAACAAATGTAATTTTTAACCCTCAGCCTACCCCTTATCCCTGATCAAGAGGGTAAGCCCAGCAAGGCTTTTGAAAGGAAAAGGGAAAAAATATTTTTATTCTTGAATTCTGATGATGCCGGATTAGTAAAAAAAAAATTCATAAGTGAGCGTTCTGTAGGTATCTTCTTTCATAGAGTCCGGTCACTTGATCAGCAACAGCCCACATTATAGCCTGCCCAGGCGGAATCCTCATAAGCCTAGGAAGCAACCCTTTCCAAAGAGCAAGCAGTCCCTCTTCCGCAAATATTGTTCTAATTGCATGGATCATGCCTTTGTATTTGACCTCACCACCTGATCTGCTTTGGGCCATTAATCTTGTCTTAACAACATCAAAGGGCCCTGTACAGACAGGACCTACAGTCCCTGCCAGGAACCCAGAAATCATAGACTGCCATGGCTGAAGCACTCTTCCATCCCCTTCATGTTTCTTCCAAAGAATGATATCAAATGCATTCTTGGCTGTGAACATCGCAGCTTGGTTTGTTCCATTACGCATAACAGTGGGTGCTGCTCCTGCCCAGAGCCCAAAAATGCCTTCTTCATGAATGATCATCCTTGCACAGTGTATAGGACCCTTGTACTTTAAAAGCTCACGGCTCAAACCTTTTTGCTGTTGCAATCTGATCTTAACCACCTGTATTCATGACATAAAAATATTTAGTCTTCTATAACTGTGAATCAAATACATTAATTTCTTCCAGTCCATATCAACAAACCTATAGCAGTTAAAAATCTGCGAAAAGAAAATAAACATAAAGAATTTAAAGAATTTAATATAACATGTTTGTAAACTTGAAGTATATCATTTATTTAATGAAACAAATGGAAGCAAAAAAAAAATTGTCGAAACTTTGGCTCAACCTGAACCAGACCAGCTAAGCTGCTCAAAAATCCCAACTCAAACCTCACCCTGACCCAAGACAAGTAGATAAATTTATATATGTTTCCCATGAAATATTTATATTTTTCAGTTAACCATATATTTAGCATTACTGAGTAATTATGTTGCAAAATTGCATCTAAATAAGATGTCAACCAACCGAGTACCGACCTCACAAAAATGTCCGAGACCTTTCCCTAATCTTAAATTACCTAAATAATCCAACCTAACCCAGTAAATCCAAACCAAGCCAGCACTAACCCGATCCAAACCAGATTTAGCCGAAGATGATGTTGGTTCGATGGAATAAATCCCAGTCTGAGTTCTGGTTGGATTGGGAGAATTTGAGGCTGGGTTGTGTTAGGTCAGTCCTCAACCTGACCCAACCTGTCCAAGTTGTAACCCTAATAGAAACACATGCCTTTTGGAACTGCTTAACTCCCATTCTCTCAAAAACTGATCCTTTATGTGAATTTGCAATAGATCTACATATCCCACCTGCTCTCACCAATCCTAGAACATACAAGAGGAATATTTATCTACTTGTTATTCCTTACCCTCTTTTTTTCATTTTCGTTAATCTTACGATCTCCCTGTTACTAGTATTCCATCTGGGTGAAACCAAAATTGACTTACAAATCATTATTTCAGATTGATCTCCCTTCTAATGATAAATAAATTCTATGTAATGATGCATTTTCCTTCCCTGCCAAGAAAAAAAGAGGGACTTGTTTCACTTGGGTTCACATATAGGCACTTCCCTTATTATGACAGCAATGGCTAAAAGAAGGCATCATTTTTCCAATTCAAAACTGTGAACTTCCTCTTTCCCAAGGGCAATAATTATTTAGATCCAATGCCCGAACTGATCCACACAATTTAAGATAGAAAAGGCAGTTTCAATTGCTATGCCGCATCAAAAGAAGGGGAAAATATAAACAATTATCTCTTGGAATGTCCTTCCATGCCCTAAATCTTTCACATTGTGATGCCCTTCCACATGGACCTTTAATCTTTATCCAGGATTGACAATGTAATTGCATTAAACTTGCTCTGGTAGACAGAAGTCAAAGAAAATCATCTCAGGGAAAAGAGTTAAATGCAAGCAACACTTACAATTTTTTTTTCTAAAACAAGGGCCAATATCATATCCACCATTCCAACAACAAGGCTTTTACTCAGATAAATATTCTTCACATACAATAGTTGGTACCCCTTCCTGAAGGAAAAAACAATTTCTACGATCACCATCTTTAACAAGAATGCCTAATACAGAGTTTCGTACCCTCTTCACATACCCGAACAATGAATAGAATTCCTTTGCAAACCCTCGGTATCTTTATTCTTTTGAAGAAAATTAGCACCAATCCTATCATTAGTTGCATTATCATCCTCCTTGACATGCATAAACTATCATTCAGAGAAGCTTATGATCTTGAACCTCAGCCAAAACAATTCTTGATCCATAAACACATTGACAATCTCAATAGATGAACGAAGTAGCATGACCATACCACATCCCGCTTTCTCAATAAGGTCAGAGAAACAGATTTTTTCTCATTTTATCAATTCAATCATTGACATGCATCACCCATATCCCGCTTTCTCAGTAAGGTCCGAGTAAGAGAGTTTTTCTCATTTTATCAATTCGATCATTAAAATGCATCATCTAATAGTTCCAGTGCCTTCTTAATTTTACCTTAACATCTTTAAATAACAACAATGGAAAAACAAAAGATTACCCTTTTAAGTTTATAGCCTCATTCATAGCCATTGGTTGAACAATAGATGATTCCAGTTAATATTGTGGTAACATTATAACAAAAAGAAATCATATTTGAAATTTTTTCAGTTATTTTTTTCTAGCCCATCCAAACATTGGATATCTGAGTCCAACAAAAGAAGGCCTTTTTGAAGGTAAAATTGAATAGGTCCCTGAAATTTGAAACATAGTACAACTGCTAATTGCAAAGTTTCCCATGGAATGAGCAATAGAGAATGAAAAGACCACTTGCAAGCATAGCAAGCACATTCTCATCAGCACCTTCAATATTACCAATGCCTGTTCAAGAGCATTTCTTCTTGCATATATAGAACAAACATGCAAATCAAGAAAGTTTCGAAAACGTAAATCATGATGCATGATGTCAAAGATGTGTTACACTGTCACTCTTTAAACATGATTGAGATGGATAGTCATGATTACCCAATCTAGACAGTCCATAAATGAACTCTAAAACCAGCTATCTTGAACTGTATGATTTGTCCAATCACTGGACAACTCCATGGCAGATCAAGGATCAATAATTGTGATCAGATGGAATCTGACTTTTCTCCATGATGGTGCATCTACAATGCAAGACTGCTGTTAAACATGGTAAGAAGCACCACATCACAAAATTTGTTACCTAAAAACCATGATCTACATTGGCATATGTATCGACAAGAACCTATATCCACCAAGTATCCGTCAAACTAATCTAAATTGCAACATCAGCTGATATGCAAAGATACAGGAGCCTTCATACTAACCAGATTAAAACCCACTGGAAATGTCAAGTTTGCCTGGGATTTTTTATTTTTTTCGTAATGTTAATTTATGGCCTGAGGATTTTTCCGATAATGCCATGTAAGTGTCTGCTAATGTTAAGCAATCTAAACTCAAAACTCATTAGGAAAATGAGGTCTAATTTTGGTAAATCCAGATTTGTTTTCAGATTTCAGGTCAGAGATGGATCCAAACTGGAGAATCCTATGCGGTCTATTCAATTCATTACGATCCTATTCCATAAGTTATGCGACACAAGGACAACAGCAAGAGTTCATTCCGGCTTATAATCGCTAGTCCTGGTGGCAGACGTCTGAAATAAAGTTACACTATCACTTGCCATCTGGTCAGGCTGGTCACTTACTTTGTAAAACTGCACACCTTTAATGTGTTAGACCTTGTAAAACATAACCCTAAAGTTCAGCACCACAGTAATCAAAAGAATTTTATTTAGTTTCCGACTAGCATTATTTCATTGCTTCCCCCCATCTCCAACTCCAAAATATATGTAGAATTCAATACATGACATATCTTTCTTGAAACCCATCAAAGATCGCTACACCTGAAACAATCGAGTTCTGTGAGGAACCCTAAAGAAACCAGTAGAAGACTACGTAACGATCAAAGAACTGAAAAAAGTTTAATAGAGAAGCGCGGCAAAGATTTAGGTGAAAAAACAAGAAACCAAGGAAAACCTTAAAGAACCGAATCATTTTGACAGAAGAAGTAGCCATAAGAAAGAAAGAAAAATGAAGAAGGGGCTTGCCTCAAAGGGGGTGACGATGACGAGGGCCTCGAGGACACCAGCGCCGAAGCCGGAGAGGACGCGGCCGCGGTTGGAGAGGTGACCGGTGGAGGAGTCCTTGAAGGCAGACTGGAAGAGGGCGTTGGAGCCCATGCGGAGGGCGTACTTGAGGGTGAGGTGGGTGGCGAAGGGGGTGAGCCCCTTCCAGAGCGCCCGTACCCCCTCCGTCCGCACCACCGTCGCCCCGCAATGCGCGATCCCCCGGTAGTTCCCGGACCGGTCCAGCTGCAGCCGCGTCTTGATCACGTCGATCGGCTGCAGGCAGCACGCCTCCACGACCCCCCCCAGGGACCCCGACACCGCCCTCATGTACGGTGGGATCGACTCCCTCCGCGCCCTCCACTCTTCCTCCGCCGCCTCGGCCTTCCGTCCTCCTCCACCACCGTCCCCGGCGGAGGACTCTCGTCCGCCCGCTGGAGCCATCAGGGACGAAGGGGGCGGCGGTGAGGGGAGAGAGAGTACAAAGAAAGAAAAAAGGAGGAGGATTTCCAGCAGCCTGTAGAGTTACGGGGACTTAATAACTTTCTAGGGATCAGGACCGTTGGTCTCACACCCGCTATTATGTTTGAACGGCTACCATTCGGCAAGAGATGCGGACCTCGCGGAGTTTTTTCAATGCGAACTCTTGATCCGCCGCTTATATCGATTTTGGGAATAAAAAAGGACAGCAGAGCGGGAGTCCGCATAAAATTTAAACATGGAGAGATTGTCCGGTAATTTGTCTCGCACGCAAAAGAACGACACGACGAAACTCGCAAACGAATATCAGTCTTCGTTTTCCTAGTTAGAAAAAATTATAGACTCGTTTGGTTTACCGAAAAAAAAAAATCTAACCCTAGCATCGCTCATTACAAGAGGAGTTCGATTTCTCGCCGGCGCTCCGGTCTGCAAGGGCATCGTCTTTGAATACCTTGTTGCTTAGGCTTAGGGTTTCGAGGGAGCCCTTGCAAGAAAGAGGGATCCGGAAAGGCGAGTACACCAAAGAGTTCGCAATCGCAACAGAGAAAGATATTGTTCCTTATAGCCGTCCTTTCCCCTCATGGAGGCGACCTTTTATATCTCTAGGGTTGGAGAATTGTATGGACCATACAAGCATGCATTTAGTTCCGCATTGATTGATCGAAGAGATATTAGGTTCTTATATAGGATTAAGAATTTAAAAAAAAATATCTTTCGGCTAGCTTTTGTATAAATTTCTGAATTGTTATGAATGATATTATAATAAACTCGACCCATAACTTATATGAACTAGAAGATACTGCTATGAATCGTGGTGCTTGTAATTAAATTTTTAAAACTATGTAGACTAAGAAAAAGTCAGATGATAGCTTCTAAACGAAATGAAGAGCGGTGACACGAATAACAATGAATTAGCTGAAGAAATGGCATAATTTTTGGTTATTGGTCAATTTGTGAATTCCAATTTTTGCTATTTCAATGGGTTGAGATGATTTGTTGATTGCATTTTTGCGGACAGCCGGGAGACCAAGATATAAAAAAAGAGAGTAATAGAATTTCGGAGTTGACCATTGGAGGAGAGGGCGGGTTAAGTAACAGTTAGAGGCCCCAAGAAGGGGAACAAACATTATGCCACTGGGTTCGGAGTTTTTTTTTTTTTTTTTTTTTTTTTTTTTGGTAAAAACGGCATTTCATCTAGCTCCAAGTTAAGTTTTTTTTTTTTCCTCCGCCTGACATGAACCATGCTAACTTGTGCTAAATCGCTTCACTTGCGACCAAACTGCCTTAATGCATGCTGCCTGAACCAAACCATGCACATTTATACCCGTCCTGAACGAACCTTCACTCCGATAATTGTTGTGTAATTGTACATCAGGTCCTCGTTTATTTTCTTCTCGGTATATGTGTAGCTGGCACGGAGAGATACAACCACTAAACTTGAACCCAATTGGTTCGGGAAACATTGGAGTGGGGAGCTGCCTGGCTATGGGATTTCTAGAAAAGCTTATGATACATGCTTCAATCGGCAAATTATCAATAGATTAAAGGCTTTGTTGATGATGAATTTCTAGCTCCATGATGGTGTCAAGATCTTCCTTGATAACAAAAATCGTCTATTGGTACGTTTCATATATAATTCCATGTGATCCTCGATAAAATCTTCTGATGGACCAATATAATGATATCAAAAGATTTTTTCTCCCCGATGTGTATGGAACCTAGATAGAACTAGCTTCTTCAAATCATTTGATTGCCATCACTGTTAATATGGTTGCATCTTGGGGATCAAGAATCCAGACTCCCTCTCTTTTTTCTTTTGTTGCTGTTGGGATAAAAGCTTGAGTTCTATTTTTGTAGATGATAAAGGAGTGTCATGTTAGTTTTGACCCACATGACCATAACATGGTCAGTTACTGGATGGTTATAGTAACTGACTCCTAAAAAAATGGAAGCTTCCATATCCTTGATAGTAGGATATACGAATGGGTCTCTCCCTCTGCCTATTAGAAATTCATAGAACCTGTCTCCACCCCGGGTGTGATTAATGCGGGTGTCAAGAGGGAGAAACAAGTTTTGATCGTTCAGTCATCCATGGATTCAGGTACGCTACCCTTTCATGATTTGTTTATGATCCTATTTACAGATTTTACATATCGCACCAAGTTGCGCAGGCACAAGTATGCAACATTCTAATTAAACTTATTCCTTTTTTTTGCTTTTTTTTTTTAAAAAAATCTATTCCTTTATGGATTGCTATTCAGTGGAGGTAGAGATGAACAGGGCAATTTATTTGGCTCATCTCCGCAGATACCCAGAGATGGAAGAGGAGAGCGGACAACGAGGCTCCACAACGAGGCTCCACATTTAGTGTGGAAGGTCCAGGTCCCACACTAAACGAATCCTACTACATATTAGCTCTCTCTCTCTCTCTCTGTTTTTTTTTTTGGTAAACCTATTAGCTCTCTCTTTCAAACACCGATTTCAACTCGTAATATATGTGATGTAGTCTGAATTTGAAATCCAATTACAGCCTGACATGTGGCACACAGAATGATTTATTTCAACTGGAAGACATTGGATAAATCCGGACAAGGAGACAGCCCTCTTCTCTATTTGGGACTTTTAAGAGTCCAACTCTATCAGAATCATGATTCCTCCTTTCAGAGGACCCAGGTACACATCACTCATCTCACGTAAACTATTCCACTATTTTTCAGGCATTTCGACATGTTAACTGATGGGTTCGATTCGAGGTGTGGCCAATAAAAGATCGTAAAGGACTCCTTTGGAGAGTCACCAAGCCAAACTTATCCACTGCCGACCAACACGCAGGCATGCAATCTCGTCTCTACTTTCGAAGTTTCACCGTTATACCAAACGTGTCACCGCGACATTTCTCACCCCCTCCCGTTCCTCCGCGTCTACCCATAACGTGGCGCCATGCATGTCCTTCCACCTCCCACCGCCCTCCACCCTTATAAGTAACCACTCCAACTCCCTGCGTCGAACACAGGAAAGTTGAGTCAAGTCGCTGGACATCAGATTAAATACGTCTTCCTTTCTTTCGCTTGGTTTTCAGAGAGTGAGCAGTGCTTTGTAAGAGCCAAGAGAATGGCAACTGAGCAGGAGAGGGCTGAGCTCGATGCCAGGGCGAAGCAAGGAGAGACTGTGGTCCCAGGTGGGGACCGGAGGTAAGAGCCTTGAGGCCCAAGAGCATTTGGCTGAAGGTATGTTAGAAGTCTCAAGCATTTGATAACTCTTTTGCAATGCCGAAAAAAGGGGGGTTTGGTTGACGTTTATGCTGTTATCTGGTGAGACTTCTAACATCTATCATCCTCTTCTTATGCTGTTATTTGGTGAGAGTTCTAGGTCGTAGCCGTGGAGGGCAAACGAGGAGGGAGCAGCTGGGGACGGAGGGATACCGGGAGATGGGCCGCAAGGGCGGGATCAGCACCATGGACGAGTCCGGAGGGGAGCGAGCAGCCCGTGAAGGGATCGATATCGACGGGTCCAAGTTTAGGCCTTAATTAGAGCTGCTGTGTCTCGACTGTAGGGGCGTGGACTAATAGGATATGGTTTAATTGTAGTTGGAAGTCGGTAGCAGGGTTTATAGTTTGTGTTTGCGTCGAGCTGGTGTCGTTGGGTTTCCTTTGTTTGGTGCTGAGTTTGTTTAGTTTGTGTTTGCGTCGAGTTGGTGTCGTCGGGTTGCCTGTTTGGTGTTGGGTTTATGTGGTGGTAGGGTTTTAGCAGGCATCTTGAGCCTCGTGAGCCTTGAACGTGACTTGCTGCGCTTGGTTTTAATGCACTGATAGTGTGACTTGTTGCTTGGTTCTAATGCACTGATAGTGTGTATAGTGTATCTAATCCACTCTCTCTCGTATCCAAGGCAATGGCTCAACGCTTTGTGCATCTCGGCTGCATAGATACAGTTTTATATTTGATGTCAAGCATGGGTTAAACGTATCCTTTACATATCCTGCACTGAGTTTACCATATTTCCCAGTGTTTAGCCAAACACTGCATTGCAAATTGGTCCAGATTGATGGTCGAACGAGTCATTTCTAGTTCATATGCAACCAAATATATACTATCAGGCGAAGGTTCGCTGTGAACACACCATATTCAAGTTTTGATTTCTGAACCTGCGATTAGGCTCGAGTTTGGGGTGATAATCCATCTCCTCCCCCTTGCCTATTCTGATCGAATTCAGTTTGATCCATTGCCATCCTCCTCTGAACCCAGCCTATTTGATAAGCTGGTAATCATATATATCAATCCATGTATAATCTAAATTTATTTATTTCCAACCTAAACAACTGATTTGTCTCAGATTCAGTGGTCCAGTCAAGAACAACCGCCCGTGCTTTCCCAGATAGCCCAAACTGATCCTCTCATCATTGCATGGATTAATAAGATGAAGAAAATCTAGAAACCGTTCTTTACTTTTAACCGGGCTTTGGTTCTCAACTCGAGATTTCGGCCACAGCGAACGTAGTAAGCTTGATCAGATGAGGCGAGAGATTAGGAGCTGATGGTAGGTCAGATAAGATGCCATAGGGTCTTACGGATTTAGAGATGGTTATCCATTTCCAGGCTCCTAATGAGATGACCAAGCTTTGACCAACTTGATGTTTGGAGCAACGGCTACTTGACTAACTCGTCATAAGTTGGTCATTAGTAAGCCACGTGGCAAGAAAATGGACCGTGATAAAGAATTACAAGAGGGACAAACTCTGAGCAACTGCATGCAATAGAGTCTTCTAGCGAATTAGCTAGATAGGGTTCATCTGGCAACACAACTTTCTTTTACGCGGCCCTTCAAAAAAAAAAAAAACTCTCTTTTTCTTAATTTCTCTTTTAAACTCGGAGTTGAGTTTAATGTTATATCAAACTTCGATTCGAGGCTCATCCCAGTGGTCACAACCATATGCTTAGCCATTAGAGTTCCGGAGATTGAATCTTCTTTGGTGCATATTTGAACCTGGGTAATTAAAGTTTCAATCTCCATCCGGAGATTAAAGTTTCTCTTAAAAAGAGTCGTGGACTTCTATGCAATATCAAGATCTCTGGTCTGAACTAATCTGCTTGGATACAGCGGGACTATATCAACGAGCTTGTCTTTGGACAGCAATATATTCGTATCAGGTTATGGCTAGTCAGCAATACATTGTTCTCCTTGATGGGTAAGTGAAACAAACTACAAATATACTACGGGATTTGGTTTCAGATAATCGAGCAACACACACTAAATTTTCTCTAAGCTAAATTTCTAATAAGTTGGGCCCCTGCAAATGGCATTGTTTTTTTTTTGTTGTTGTTGATGAAATGGATATATCACCCTTCTTTTGTTTATATAAGCTTGTACACAGAGAAGAAAATGATTTTTTACGTAACACTCGAGATTGATTGTTTTTTTCACAAATGACATTGTTTGTTGCACAGATACATCATCCCATGAGAGCATCTTATCAAGCCCACTGTATCTGGTCCTCCTTCCAAGTTAAAACATGGATACCACAGCCAAAGGTCTGGTCTTTTTTAAGAAACTTTATAATCGCTTAGCTTTCTCCATAATCTATAATACATAAATCAGGCAAAATACCACTATGGTTGCAAGGATCTCAATCTTAATACGCAACCTATCCTATTCCATGAACACCTTACTCGTCCCTGCCAATCTGGGGGAGGCCTTTTCGCTTTGAATATTTTTTTTAATGAGAGGCTAAGAAAGAGCTTTCATGATTGATAAGCAGAGAAAAGGAGAACCACAGACTAAGTTTGGTACCTTTTTTCTTTGCTTTTTTTTTTTTGGGTTCATGGGTTAGGATTCGTAGATTTCATGCTAGCCAAATCCACCCCAACATATTCTAAGTTATCCCTTAAAACCAATGGGTTTTGCCGGGCGCTGCGTCGCTTTTGGGCACCCTTTCGGTTTATAGTTACAGCCGGTGGAAAACGGCGCCGTCACAAAGGAAAGAAAAGGCCAACTTAATTAATGGCAAACAAGCACGGGCAGCCACCATCCAAATATTATTCGTAGACCGCTGTCACCAACTAAATCCGATTCTTGTGGCCCACAAGAACAAAAGGAACAAAGGATGATGAAAGAAAAGCAAGGGAACGCTATATCGCACAACCATGGCGCATCGATGAAGGAAAAGGACCTTAGGCCTCTTTACTATTTCCATCTCCTTCACAAGAATCTACAAATTGATTGACTATTATGAATCAATTCACCGTGAATCTAGGATGAAATAAATCCACCTAAAATGTTTCATCCTAGATCTAGGATGGATTTTATCAACATAATAATTTCTTCTCCTTTTTTCATTTCCCTGCCTCCTTTGTAGCATCTTAGAAAGCAGGAATCATTTTTGTATATTATTGTGAAAGAAGCATCTCTTGCAGCACTATGCAACCTTAATCTCTTCTACGCTACTGCATTCGTTTAATTAATTCATGGGAGACAAAGCATATGCTTTTAGTAACTAACTTGCTTAGTCCAATGCCATATCATACTCCGAATTTAGGGCGTGACATGGTAATCCAAAAATTATGGATTTTAGTAACTAACTTGCTTAGTCCAATGCCATATCACATGGCCTCATTTATACAGTATAATGATGCTATAACATGTTGGCCATGTTACATGTAAGTTTTATGCTAGGGTCATAGTTTAGAATTCCCCGTTAAAGTGAATTCTTAAGTTTATTGGATGCCATGGATGTATCTAAATTAAAAAACAAGAACTATTAATGTGAGTTTGATAGCACCATAATGAAATATGTAATTTATTTATCTCTTATCTCTACAACAGTAAACTTATCACATTTCGACCTAGATATGGAGATAAGGCTAGATTAAAGTGCTTTTTATCAATTCATTGGAGGCAGTACCACGAGCAATTGACAGCAGCATCAGAAACAGTCCAAGATGCCGTGCTTTCCTAAGCAACGCTGGCACCAATCGCCGATTCCGCTCGTGCACCCATGCTCAACACGAGCATATATTACTAACGGAACCCAACCTAATAATTGGAAGCGGCACAAACAAATAATGGGAACAACTAAGCGCCCAGCGGAATGGCACTCACTGCCGCATCGGATTCCAGCCCAACTCGAACGCGATCTCCCGAGTTTGGGATTCTTTTTCCCTCCGTTAAATCTCCACCGCTGGTTACGGAGATCGAACTTGGATCGACGGGCGATGATTTATCCGGATTGGACCGGACCAAGGTAGAATTTTCCGCGATGGAGACCATGAAAAGATTCTCACCCTTCGCCCCGTCTATAAATAGGCCCATCTTCCCCTCGTCCGAATGAATCAGATGCTGTTTCTCCATTCGCCACTCTTTCTTCTTCCCTGTGCTCTCTTCTTGCGAAGCGATGGACGCATACGCGCTCCACCTCGCCATGGCGGCGCTGGTCGGCGCTTCCTTCGTGGCCGTCTCGGCCTACTACATGCACCGCAAAACCCTTAGCCAGTTGCTGGAGTTCGCGCGGTCGGTGGAGCGCGAGCGAGCGGCCGCCGCCGGAGGCGGCCACGAGGACGGGGGAGTGGAGATGGATGGAGAGACCTACCGGAGGGCGTCCTTGCGGCGTGGAAAGCAAAAGCACCACCGCCGGAAGGGGGCGGGGTACTACCGCCGCCGCGGCGGGTCGACGTCTTCGCCGGACGTCATACTGGCGGCTGAGGTCGACGGGGAGAAGGAGGAGGAGGAGAAGCAGATGCGACTGGCGATTAAAGGGCCGTTCAGGGCGGCGGCGGGGCCCGCCGAGGACGACCACCGGAGCCTGCCTCGGCTCCACATGGTCTCGGAAGGTAATCGGGGATCACCAGAGTTTTTGTCTGGGTTCTCTCCGGAGTGAGTTTGTTTTTTTCTACTTTTTCTCCCATTTCTTTTTTCTTTCTTTCTTTGATATTAGAAAATGGTGCGAATAATGTACACGATCTCTTTTAAGTAGTTAACAAATGAACATAATACCATCAAAATCTCTGATCAATCATATGTGTGCTTAAAAAAGTAGAAAGAAGTTGTTCGAGGGTATGTGACTGTAGACAATTATGAAGCACAATCTGTTTGAAGGTATTTGATAGCGTTTTCCCATACATGGTCTTTATGTTCTTGTAATGATTGCTATCACTCTTTCTAAAAGTTTTGTATCTTGCCAATGAGAGGAGATACTCTCTATAGCAATTGGTTAAGCAAATTATTGAGTTGTGAGGTCAACTTTGTTGGTAATGCACACGAGAGAGGTGTTTTCGGTGGAGCTAGCTTTAATATCAGGAGTGCTTGTGGTGCTTTAGTAGCTGTAGATAGTGTCTAAATTTTTGATATGATTATTCCAATGACAAAACTGCGTGCGGTGTGGGAGGGGTTGATTTAAGCTATAGAGACATCGAGAGCATCCCATATTTCTTCAGAGAGAGATTGCTTGACAGTTATTAAATGACTTTCAGATTCATAGTCTACTGATAGCAGATTCCATCTCCTTCTTTAGATTGTTGGCGATTGATGCACACATTACTTTTTATTAAGATTTTCACACACACACACACACACACACACACACACACACACACACACACACACACACACACATATATATATATATATATGTAGGAAAGCTAATAGTGCAGCTAATTAGATGACGTCTTATGTGGCCAATCACACTGTAACTATATTACGAAATTCTTCAGCAAATCTTTTCGTTCAATTAAACATTTTGGTTGCTGATTCTCACATTTGTATTTATACTCGAATAGTTTAATTTATCTGATTTACTAAAAGAAAAGCAAATTTTGATCTGGATTAAAAAAAAAGAAACAAGTGTTGAACGTAATCTACCTTCAATTTTCTCTTCACATCCGGTGACAAAAGTTGTTAAGCTAATTCTAATCTTAACTAAGAAATGAGTGTCGAAGCAAATCTACCTTAAGTTTTCTCTGCACATCCCATGAGAAAGTTGTCCTTAGTCAAAGAAGGTCTTTTGTTTTGCATCTGCTACCGATTGATGGGAGACATTCATAGTGTGGTTGATCCAATCTTCTGTATTTTCTACGGGGGTTCTGTAATTTAGTAAAATAAAAAGCCCTATCATATCTATCGTTGAATTGTTTTATGGATCCCACACCACTAGCAATTTTCACTGAGGTCTGGGCGCTTTGAAATCAAGAGCAGATTCAAATGTCTTTTGCATTACTTATGTCCAAGTCTTTTTACTATTTGAGATTTTTCCCTTCCAAAACCTTCAGGATGATTCCAATCTCTAATCCTATCTACTCTGTTTTTAGTTGTCTCACATCAAGTTCACTTTCTTGACCATCCGTGGGAATTCTTTGACAAGCAGACCGATATCTTAGTATAAATTTCTTGGGCAATTCACCTGGAAACCATATGCACCATGACCCTTTTCTCTGTCGGCGTGTGAGACCATCAAGAGGCATTATTGCATGTAATTTGCTCATGTCTATCTTTGGAGGATAAATGGACAAGAAGCATACTTAGTTCTTAGTAGTCAACTGCTCCTAAACCTACAATCTCACAATCTAGTCGCAAGCCTAAAATCGTGTCCAGGAAGATGGCACCACATGCTCAGTGCAAAACGATATGTAGATTCAAAGGTGGCACCATCGCCTTGTGATTCTCTTGCTTTATGCACTTGGTGTCTAACTAATCGGACATAGTCTAACTAAACTAACCCTGATAAACCCCACGAATCTATTCTAACTTGAGCCAAGGTGGCGGGCCGTAACTTCCATATAAGTTCTTAAAAACTTTCTGTAACAACTTAGAACATTATCCAAAATAGCTAGTTGGAAGGTATTATTTGGGTTCCTTGATTCTATATAAGTATCCAAGATCTACCCAGTGAATAATCGATATGGGATATATAAGGACTTGTGTAGACGTGTGTTTAATCTCATATCGGTTATTAATCAAAGAGATCTTGGGTACCTATATAGCACTAAGGAACCCAAAAAATACCTTTTGGTTAACCTTTTTGGGCGAGGTTCCGAGTTGTTACAATTCTATTTTCTTTACCCCTAACCCATCCCTCTCTCCGAAAAGAAAATATTCTGTTTTTGATTTGATTAAAAGAAGAAAGAATTTTCTCAATCCGTTTAACTTGAATCTATCAAAATAAAATTTCAGTTTAACAAACTTATTTCGGAGCACAACGATAGTATTTGGGCCAAATCATCAGAAGGTACCACATCGTAGATCTAGAAAAGTTATCCATTTTTTTAAAAAAAAATTATCGCAATGAGACATTATATTGCCAAATTATAGTTTTAGAAAATTTGACTCCTCGGCTTTTTGGTATGGCAAATTTTACTCATGGACCTATTCAACTCTATTTGTAGTAGCAAAATACTCCACATTGAGTTTGGTGATTTTTCTATATCCATTTCAGTGATAAAAGTCCAACAAACATTAACCAAAATAAATCTTTCTTTCTCTCTACACACACACGCACACACACAACAGGTTTTATTTCTTTTTCTAATATATTTTTTGCTTTCCATGGTTGTTTAGTCGGATAAGATTAAGCGGGGCAGTTCCACCAAATATATTTTACAATAGTCTCCATTTGTGCAATGAGTAACAGGCAAAATTAACCTTTTGCTTTAGCGTTTGCCCTTATTCTCCTCTCCATTTGCAAATCAAATATACAGTCCGAGGAAGTGATTCATAACAGCCCCCCATGGCGGTGACAACCATAGCTTAACATGTCGACGTCATCGCCAGCTCTTTCCCTATAGCGTAACAATCTCTTTTCCCCTTTAGCTTTCGTCCACGCTAAAATATAAATAAAAATTTGTTTGAATTTTTCTAAAAAATTAAGCTGAAAATTTCATAAAATATCTAAATTGAGACAGTGCAATCACTACGATCATAATTTACCGGCTGATTTAGGCCTACATTTATAAAATATCTAAAAATAGTTCTGAAATAGATCAGCCCAAATTTTATATAAAAAAAAATTGCTGAGATTTTTTTTTTTTTTCATGGGATTTAGGTCGACTCATTCTAAAGTTATTTTTGAGTATACCATAAATATAGGCTTAGCCCATTTTGTAACTCATGATATTATTGATTGTACTGCCTAATTGTTCAAATAGGAAATATGAACAGGATGGAAAGAAAAAAAGAAAAAAAAGAGGAAACAATTATAAGAAGAAAAAGGGGTGCAGGTATCATCGGTCAGATGAGCCGAGGACCGGAGACGATGCGGGCGTAAAGGAACTCGTTCCAAGTGTCCGGGAGGCCCGGGAGGCACCAGTGGATGCAGTCGGCGAACTTGGCCGGGTCCGCCTGCTGCTCCGGCGTCAGCAGCTTCCCCTGCCGCAGCGTGTGGACGGAGGTGTGCGCGTCCTTCCGGAGCTCCGACAGCGCGGTGATGCTCACGAACCACACCGGCACTTTCCTCATCGACCTCGTCACGTTGCTCGCCACCTCGAACAGCCTCCAGTCCGTCCCCAGGTCCAGCGCGTGCCGCGGGTTTATCACCGGTTTCGTCTCCATTGCGCACTTTATCCCGCTCGGGTTGTCCCACGCCTCACTCCTATAATGAGCATCACATGAGACGTAATAATTTATTCCAATCCTACTCGGCCCAAACGAGAGATACAAATGATCTAGACTTTATGGTTAATTGATTATGATAACAAGATAACATGTGATGTCAATAATTGATGTAGCGTGGCAAGAGCAACCAAGGGTTGCTTCACGACAAAAATTATGGTATCCAGATCCATAATGATCGAATGGAAGATATTTTTTAGGTTTTTTAGTCATGTATAAGTATCCAAATTTTTTTGGATAAATAATTGGTATGAAACTAAACACACGCCGGCACAGAATCTAATATGCACCTAAATGGTCAAGTTATAGAGATGTTTTCGTTACTTGAAATGATTAGGAGACGTGCTCATGAAGAACACCATTGTTCGCTGGGGATCCACATTCTTTTCCACCCACTTAGCCCATGTTTTGAGGACCCTCCTGTAGGCTTCTGGCCGGTCTACCTCATCATACTCCGTGGCTCCCTCATCGAATGATCCTCTCCTGTTTACTCCAAAGCAGAATGCCGTTGACAAAACATCCACCGTCAGAACATGAAAGCATACCAAATTTCTTAGACAAATACTCACAGGACTTTCATGTTACGGGTGTTCATCCACCAGATGTAGGTATTAAAGATGAGGTAGTCTACTTTCTTCCAATTTTTCCCATGCTTCTTGATTGATTCTGGCATGATGATCCGGTTCTGAATGCTGTGAAAGTTCGGATCGTCCGAGTTCGATTCCACCAGGAACGGTGCCCAGTAGAACTCCACCGTAGCATCGTACTCCTTCGCATTCCAAACAATTTCAATCAAATCGCTGCAGATAACTTTCCATATCAATGAATCAAAAATAAATAAGTCACCTCGGCCCGGAAGACATTGAGCGAGCCGTTCTTAACGAGTGTCTTCTTGCCTGGAGGAACCGCAGACTGGACCAGGCACACCATGGACTCCCACTGGTTCCGGTTCAACGAGTCCCCTACAAACATCAGCCTCTTCCCTCTCAGCCTCTCCAAGAGTATCCTCGCATCAAACCTTATATTTTAAAGGAGAATTAAAAAAAACAAAAATCACATAAACTCGAGTTGAAATTCTCGATTCACATAACAAATTCCAACTCATAACCGTGTCCTTGAATCGAACCAAATCAAAACAATGATGTTAATTACTAAAACACGCTCATATACTCACCGAGGCAGGTTGCAATCGCGAGGCTGCCACCTCCACTTCTGGTAGGAATCGTCCTTCCTGCCATTCCCCATGCACGTAACCTGCTCCGTGAGGAACTCGCAGTCCTGCTCCTCGTAAATTGGGCGCGTGATGTTGTCGTACACCCACTCGCCGGCGAAGAGGTCGCACCCCTCCGGCACGCCGACCACCGTCCTATCCAGCACCGCTCCCCGATCCTCCTCAAACTCCGCCTCGGCCAAGCTCTCCTCTTTTCTGACCTTCCTCCCCTTAGGCCCGGACTCGGCTGCTCGCTCCTCGCGGGCCTCCTCCTCGAGCAACGGTAGCTGAACCCTGGGACCGTCCTCATCCGCGAAAACCGCCTTGATGGGACTCTCCTCTTGCTCTTCTTGCTGCGCCTCCGCCTCTGTTATTGCGCTCTTATTGCTCTTGGTCTTTCGAACTTGGTGGTGGTTCTTGACCTGGAAGTCTTCTTGGATGGAGGAGGGGTCTTGGTATTGGTGAGTGACCTCCTGGGATTTGGCTCCAGTGCTGGAGGAGGAGGGGAACTCGGCAACGGACTTGATGTCTTCGTTGTACATGAACAAGACCAAGAGGACGACCGAGAAGACAACGACAAAGATCGAGAGGTTGCCGTTCTTCCGGCCATTGAATAATGCCGCGTGCTTCAGCATGAACGGCTCCGGCACGAAAGGCGATTATGACTTCCGGCGAGCAAAAAGCATCGGAGAGCACCAAAGAGCGGGGGAGGAGATGGAGGAGTGGATATAGAGAAAGGGGTTTGGTGGGATGAGGCTGTAAACATAAATCTTTGAATTATCTTAATCTGAATAGTGAAAATCTTTTCTCCCTCTTGACCTATAACCATCCAGTAACCAACCACGATTGGTCATGTGAGTCAAAATCTAGTAATTTGGATATCAATAAAGGGGTTTGGTGGGATGAGGCTTCCTCAAGGGAGGGGCTCGTCTAGTAATTTGGATGGTGAAGGATGATGCATTCCTTTTCTTTATTCAGTCCCCACTAAAGGCTAAACGAAAGAACACTCTTTTAAGAATCCAGCTGATGAAGAAGGCGATGGGAGGTGAAGGAGTAACATGCAAGCTTACGAAATGGGAGTTCTCTTTATTCGGTGGGTGCCTTTGGTACAAGAAGCTGCTATCAGTATGATTGCATTTGCCGGATGCGAAGCAAGTGCGGTGGGTGGACTCTTGCGGCGTTTAGCAAGCAATGCAATTGGGCTCTGATTCATTTGGGATATAAAATAGAGAAAAATAATACACAAAAAGTCGCGCATGATGCTACTTCTACGGAACTGGTCCCCTCGGCAGGAGCATTCTCGCTTTCATTGGACGCTAGTTCTTCGTGTATGGTTCTGCGGTCAACGGCAATGGCCGGACAGTCACCTCTCATTTTTAGGACTTTTTTTGGTTTTCATCTAAATATATTTTTTTTTAAAAAATAATTCTAATGACATGATGCCTGTAAAAAATAACTTTGACATATTTAATTGATTATAAAAAATAATATATTTCAAATTAGCTTATATTTAGTTAAGTATCTGTTTTTCTAAAAAAATTGTATAAAATATCTATTATATCATAATAACCAAAATTTTATTCATAAATTTTTATGGCTTAAAAATATTTTTTAAAAAAAATTAATTTCTAACGGGTGTGAAAGTAGTTTTTCCATATTACTTAGGAATTCTTTTTTTTTTTATAAAACATGAGAATTTTATTCTCGTGGAAATGTTACTTTTCTATTTTTTTAAAAAAATTTTAGACGCACTTCCATAAAGTACAAATATAAAAATTAACATTTTTATCTAAAAATTAAAAAAAAACATATTTATACATATAGATTCTAGGATTGGAATGTTACAAGCATCTCACTATTTTATTTCTACACATATTCCTATTAGAATTTTGGGTTTATTCAAACTTATGGCTATGTAATTGTGAAGATAGTTTGCATTAATGAGATTTAAAATTTGAAAGTATTGAGTCTTCCTCCTCCTCCTCTCTCTCTCTCTCTCTCTCTCTCTCTCTCTCTCTCTCTCTCCTTCCTACTTCTCTGTTCTTCTATCTTGCATCATGGACTCATCAAGATTGTTGTTGTCCCTGACGGATCCATGAGCTTAGGTTTGGATCCTATGCAGGTCCCAACTTCTATTGGGTACCTGATGACCGGATATGATCAACTACTGGTTCGGATTTGAGATTATTGAGTAATTGATTTTGTTCTAACATTAATTCCTTTGAGATTATTGAATAACCGATAGAGTTGATGGTATACGCTTGTATTAGGTATAATATGAATATAGAAAGAAGGAGACCGAGTCTGTAAAATTATCAAACTTGAAAACCTATAAGACCGACATGATGATGTTTCCACTTCTAATTGCAGTATAATCAGCACACTAACTATGGGAGTTATATTATACAGTCAGTATCAATTCATTTGCCCGTCAAATCTGAAACAATCCATTTAGTAGATTATTCTCACTTGGAGGACGGACCACATGTAATACCCATCAAAAAAGTGTTCAGATGTATCACAGTTAATACTCTTATATTTTTAAATTTCTTTCACTAAATCTAATGGTTCGGGTTGGAGGATGACATCCAAGGAGATCATATGGTCTTTGATGGTCCTGCATAATATCGGACAAGCCCACTCCCTTTCAGATAAAGTTGATCTGCACCAAACATGTACTGCAAGCTGTACCCACACCTTTTTAGGTAATCAAGCAGATAGACAGCCATCAAACAAAATAGTTCACAAACACATACCTTATCATACATAAGATATATTATTTGATGGCTGTTCATTTTCTCATAGCAGCCATCAAGAACTGCACAACACTCTATGATGCAGCCTGCGCACCACAGAGGATTCTGGTTGATTCAGAAGCGCATCCTCAAACAACATGCTCGTGGGAGCCTTCAACTAATCTCACCAAGGTTTGAGGAGGGACTATGGATGAACAGTAATGATTAATAAATTCCAGTATAAAAACTACTCTGTAGCTTTATATTTGAACAAAGTCAAAACAAGGCAACCCTCTAATTTTCATATACTCATCATATGCTTATTATGTGAGGAATTACAAGGCGTTCTGCTTTTAGGAATGGCTGGAGGGAAGTCACTCCCTTTTCAAGTGAGAGCGAACGCCAACTGAAGTGAGAGGATCCGTCCTCTCCTACCAGTTGTTTGCAACCTTCGAGGAATGTCAGGACCCAATGAGCGTGTTCGCGTTCATTGAAGTATCACTTTCACGATGAGACGCATCTCACTCGGTTGGCGAGGCTGCAACTAATGAGAGTCGTAACTGAGGTGTAAAACTAAACAAATTTTGATGGGAATATACTTGTTAATTAACTGTGGTATAATATTAATGCATGGTGATCAATGCATTGGATGGAACAAACTCTTCAGTCCCTTCCTGCTGCTTGGCAGTGCTCCCAAATGTTAAGACCATGAATCCTAGCTCTTTATCAAGGTTGTATATATTTCCATCGCAGATCTCAAAGTGCTCCAAACTCTATCGTTCGTCCGCCTGCACAGGCCTCGAAGCGACCCATGGATGATCCAACTGTTGTTCCAAAATTTGCTGCATCGTATTGGTGTTGTATACAAGCTTAGAAACCCAATTTGAACTATTTGATGCATGATCATATCCAATAGAGAATGTTAGTTCCTGATATTTTTCTGTTTTGAAGAACGATATTTCACAGAACTAGCCTGAAGTATACAATGGTAATGACATAGTTTTGAAGTGTTAGAACTATGTAATCTCCTAGAGAATGAATTCCAAATTAGCCTTGCCAAGACTCTGTAGTTAGGCAAGAAACCAATCCAGACACCACTTACAAGCATCCAACGCCTTCATATCTTGCTGTTTGCATACTTTTTTTCTAGTTGTCAATAACTCGAACTTTCGAACCTCTTCCACCTAACACTAACTGGCCACAGCTCAGACTGGCTTTCCTATGTGGTCACTCAAGTACACTACTTTTCCAGAACTTTTCTCATGTTCCCTTGCTGCATCAGTCTTGAACCAACCACGCTTTGGCATCTTCCGTCCAAAGAATTGCCGTAGATTTAATCTGTCTGAATCCTTCTTTCTACAGTGGAGAACATGTTAAATTGAAAGATTGTTTTCTACGCTAATCCTTTTCCTACTTCCCACTATTACACGTAATATTATTTTCTTTTCATTCTTACCTTTCCATACTAACTATAACCAATAAACTATGATTGCTTTCTGTTCCAGCAACAGCATAACTTTCGCTTGTTTACTACTGAATAACAACTCAAAGCAATCTTGCTAGTCACAATAGGAAAGAATCAGTGGTTGTTTGTGGCAACCAATGTGCTAGAATACTTGCTAAGAGTGACCTACATCCACCTGTTTAAATACTTGCTAAGAGGGACCTATATCCACCTGCTTAAATACTTTTAAGAGAGACCTATATCCACCTGTTTTAAGTCATGAGATAGCTTTAACATTTTGTTTCGGGACCATGGCATGAAAGATAAGCCCGAGATTTACCATGACACATCTTGTGCCTTGATGAACTATATAACCTAGACCAAGATTTTGAGAACCAAATCTAGGTTACAAACTGAAGTAATTCTGTTTGATAGTTAGTGGCATACTTTCTCTCAAAAAGAAAAAGAGAGAGAGATTAAGTTATCAAGCGTAGCGAGTCGCGTAGCAGTGATATTTAGATCATGTTTTCAGTCAAAAAAAAAGAGAGGAATTTGGGTGAATCATTTGGATTTGGCATTGCATATCCTTGCTGACATATGTCCAAGAAAGGGATTTTGGCTCATGACCAACCTGTACTTATATGGGAACTTAGCACCTGGTCTTTTGCTTGACTGCTATTAGACACCTGGTCTTTGCACAGTTAATTATTTTACATTAGTCCTTAATACACAGTCAGGCTCATTTTATGCAAGGATCAGAGACTTAATATTAAATGGCTACTGAAATAATAGCTCAAGAATAAAATGCCATCTGTGGAAACTAAATGTAAATTTTGAGTCGAACCAGGATGCAGACTCCAACTTCCACTGTTTAAAATGCAGGTGTCAGATAAAGTCTGAAGATCGATCAGTCGAGTCTATCAGATCAAGAATTAAAAGGCTTAGATGTCGATAGAAGGCTCCATAATCTTTTTCCTTCAATTTTCCTAAGAAACATGGAAGTTCTGCAGTTTTGATCATATCCCCCTTTTCTTGCAGGGTTCAGCAGATTTGCTGGCTGCAAAGGAGGTTGCTGATTATTTGGGAACTGTCCACCATGAGTACTTCACTGTTCAGGTACTGGAAAGCAGTAGGCCTCCTCATGTGCCTTCTCTGTAAAGGTGAACTCTGAAAATTACAAGAATTCTGGGTTTCATATTAACTGATAGGATGGCATCGATTTATCGAGGATGAAATCTATCACATCGACATGAATGATGCCAATACAACCATGGTAGTATGCTCATGTTTCTTATGGCTCGGAAGATCAAGTCACTAGAAGTGACGTTGGTGATCTCTGGCAAAGGCTTAGATGAGCTTTTTGGAGGCTATTTATATTTCCATAAGGCACCTAACAAGTGTGGTTTTAATGATGATTTCACTTGTATCATGTCATCTACAGATAAAACCTCTTCACCTGTATGATTGCTTAAGAGCTAGTAAAGCTACATCTGCATGGGGAGTGGAAGCTCGTGTGCCTTTCTTGGATAAGGAATTCATTAGTGTTGCAATGAGCACTGATCCTGAATATAAAATGGAAAGTTCAATAAACCACTTAGTCTTATTTTTTTCCTTTAGGCAAAATTCTTACAGTGATTTCCAAGGTGGTAAACACTCTGCATTTATGAGCAGATCAAACCTGATGTGGGGCGAATAGAGAAGTGGCTATTGAGGAAAGCCTTTGATGATGATGAAAACGCCTATCCGCCAAAGGCCTGAGAACGTTTCATTGTAGCGTCCATGCTAACTTTTCTTTATGAGATATAACTTTTCATATTTAAACAGAAACGTTTAAGAAATATCCTATCAGAACTAGATAACTAATTAAAACATGTTGTCTCTAAAGGAAAAACAGGTAATAATATTAAAAAATTTGATGATCTTGCACAGCAAAGAAACTCAGAATTGCATCTCTTGACTCTGCAGCATATTCTCTGTAGGCAGAAGGAGCAGTTTAGTGCTGGTGTTAGCTGCAGTTGGATTGATGGACTGAAGACTTATGCAGCAAAACATGTAATTTGTCTAGTAATCTTTTTATCTATCATTTTTCTATTATCTCTGTTTTCTGTCTCTAGCTTTGTTATCACCAAGATACTTCTATCTTCATCACAGGTCAAGGACTGAAAAAAAAATGATGGTGTTAGCTCTATTATCTTCTCTGTTTTTTGATTTTGTTGGCCACATTCACATCCGTCGTCGCATGTGAGCCGCCGATGTGCCAAAAAAGAAAAAAAGACTGAATGATGCAGCACATATACCCACAAAATACACCCACCATAAAAAAGGCCTACTACTAGAGAATGATCTTTGAAAGTTTTTTCCCCGCAGGTGGTTAACCTTAAGGCCATCTTCTACTTCCATCAGACATTCCTAAAAGAGCATGACAAGATTTTGTTATAATTTTGATGCTGCAGAATTCTGTGAGATTGACGGTCCCTGGGGGTCCAAGTGTGGCTTGCAGCGCCGCCAAGGCTATCGAGTGGGATGCTTAGTTGTCAAACAATCTTGATCCCTTACGAAGAGCTGCAATTGGTGTTCATGTTTCAGCCTATGATCTCCTTCTACCTACTTCTCTTGCCACTAGGAAGTCCCCTGCCAAGATGGTCTGCTTGAAGCCAAGAATGGTCGAAGCGGCAACTGCAGGACTCATCATCAGTACCTAATTTTCTTTAGAAGATATCTATGGTGGTTGATTTTTAGGTGTAGCTTAATCTATTGTCTTAGTTGTTTCATATGATATTGATTAGCCGATGTAATCATGTCATTAAATCATTATGGTACTGGGATGGATAGAAACCTATGAAATTTGTATCGAATCGTTACATGTCTTTGTTTAGCTCTTCATTTAACAAATAAGCATAAAGGAGCTGATTCCATGTATCTGGAACTCCTGGCAAGCACCAGTGAATGCAATCAGCGTAGTATCTTGGGTTGGCCTTCTGCTTATCGGTTAACATCTGTCCTTGCGCTTCTGTGTAGACTGATGAATGACCATCGATTCGGTGCTCTGAAAGTTGTGTTATGTTCAGCAAAGCGACAGGGACTTTCATTCGTCTGATAACACTTGCAACCACCTGCATCATCCTTTTGTCTGATCCGCTCCCCCAGTGTCCTCTTTTCATGACAGGTCTTGTTTCATTGTAGCATTTGATCCCATTCTTGTGGTTCCAGTCTGAGCTCCTGCAATGAGTGGGAGGAAAAAAAAAACCAAAAATTTTGAGCTCACATTTCAGTAATCAACTTTCTTAAAAGCTCAGGAATAATTGAGATACCTTAAGTGTGTGGGGGACATTGTAGTAAAGAACACTCTAGTCACATTTGGATTCACATTAGAATCTATCCAATTGGCCCATGTCTTCAGACCAATTCTATAAGCAACATGAATATCCAGCTCCTCAAACCCTTCATCCCCATTAGCAAATGAACCCCACCTGAACCCAGTAACATCATGAAGACACAATAACTACACGATAAAGTATGCTTACTTGCTAGATTTAAATATAAAACGTTGCACAGCGAAGAAAAATTACCCAATGAAGAGCATTGTGAGAAATCAGCACTTACACAGACTTGATCCTGTGGCCGGTCATCCACCAAACATAGGTGTTAAAAACAAGGATATCGGCTCCTATCCAATGTTGTGCATGCTTGGAAACGGAATCTACATGTAAAATTCTCCTGCTTGTGTCGATGATAACGTTGGCATCAGAATTGGACTCGATAAGAAACGGTGCCCAGTAGAACTCGATTGTAGCATTGTACTCCTATCAATCAATTGAAGAGCCTGCTTAGTCAGAGCAGCATCAGCTCTAGAGCTGCAGCACCATCTACTTCAAGAGTTGTCAAATGGCAATACCTTTGCCCTGAAGACGGATAAAGTTCGACTGCGATTCATGGATTTTTGTTCTTCCGGTATCTGAGATTGCACCAGGCAGACAAATGACTGCCATTGTCCCCTCTGCAGCGAATCTCCGACAAACATCAACCGCTTTCCTCTCAGCTTTTCAAGCATGGCAGCAGCATCAAATCTATGAGATATAATGTTTTACATTATATGATGGATAAGGATAGCCCTTTTCCAAGCACTCCTAAGACTGCATAGCTAAGTGTGATTTCAATACACTAACCTTGGTAAATTGCAATCATCTAGTTGCCATTCCCAGTACAGGTAATCCGTATCGGGCCTTCCATTCCTCGTACATGCCACTTGTCTGTCGACATATGGGCAAGTCTGATCAGTATAGGGAGGCTTCCTAGAACTGTTGAAAACCCACTTCCCATTCATCACACTGCACTCGTTGGGATCGAATGTGATTCTATCTTCATCGATAGTGTCATCTTCATTGGAAGGCTTTTCTTTTTCCTCTGGTAAGAACAAGAACAATTCATATAAAAAATCACAGTGCAGCATTTAGAATGGTGCGAACTCGATACAAGGTGCAGTTACCTGAAGACACCTTACTAGAATTGATAACTGCATCCTTTCTAGAACAAGATCTAAGCTTAATTAAAGATGGACGTACCAGTTAAAGCTCGGAGGTCCTCGGTGAAGATCACCCCAACCAATGCTACGGCGCTGATGACGATTGCCATGACGGAAAGCGGGAGCTTCCCTCTTGATATCTTCATCGAATCGACGCAGAGTGGAGGCAGAAGGTGAGGACTGCTTCTTCCGGTGTAAGGATATAGAGGCAATGGGAACATCAGGGTGGTGGTGCGGTGGTGCTACAGAAATGATGAGAAAAAAGAAAGGAGAAGAAAAATTATGTGCTGTGTGGGGTTCGTTAATGGTCATTGAGTAAGAGTAAAGCAAAAGCGAAGTAGACTGCTGCTCCCACCAATATTGCTCATTATTTTCTGCTCTCAAAAGGCAATGCAGCTCCAACCACTGATAATTTTTTGCTTTCAAGCACCTTTTGAGCTCATTTACATCAAAATGGAAAGCTTAGCGTACCAACTGAAAGCTTCATCTCTCCTACTCTTCACTATTACACCTGCTCTCTCGCGAAGTGTTATATGTTTCTTTCATGGAGGGTTATATCGAAGACAAGGATCAATTTTTGATTCAGCCACCTTAAGTTACTAAGGTAGCTGACTGCTATATCCGAGGCCCATCTTTGACAGCCATTGATCATGTTCAGGTTCGAGAGTCTGACCCAGTTGCTCGGAACAGCTGCTGCCTTTTTCTTCTGCAACATCCAGCGACCCCCTCGCCCCACTCACCAGTGCATCGCTTAGATGGTATTATGGAAGTCCTCACCGTGTGGTGTCTTTAAGGATTTGGGTGACTATGGCTCTCTAGTTTAATGATTGCATTGGATTTTATGATACAGAAATAAAGGTGTAAATATTATTTTTAGATGGCCATGCTTCTCTACTTGGGTGATATGAAGTAAGGAAAAGCACTAATGAGAATAATTACAGTTAGATAATTCGAGCAGCTTTCCCTTCTCATGTTGTAAATCCTTTTGTTTACATATTTTAGTAGTCAAGACTACGTTTGATTTAAAAAAGTAGATTTGAAGATTTCGTTCTGTAAATTATGAAGTGGCGAACTACATCATCCTTTGTGACCATACTAAATGTTCCATTGTCCTTAGCAGCCCTTCTCTTGTCGAGATTACTCTTCAGATTAAAGAAGGAGATGCCCATTCTTGTCAAGATTGATCTTCAGATGAATCAAAAAATTGCCCAACTTTCTTTTGTCCCCTCCGAAGAAAAGATCACTACCTTTCACCATTAGCCCAGCAGGAGAGGAATATTGGCAAATAATTTTACCTTGCTTTCTTGTTCCTTTATTGATGTAAATTTTAATTTCTCTCTCTTTTTTTTCCCTTCTCAAAGATGCACATGTATGACCCTTGATCCTCTCACACTGCAAGATAATAAGCTCAGTGATGCCAAAATAAACATTCGCATATGGACGTGCTGTGGGTAATGGACAGCAGCTCTAATCCCTATACTTCTTTCCAAAGAAGTTCGGGAAATTTATTATCATGCCAATATGCATCTTTCTTTTTCGATGGAAGGATCTGCTCATGATCATCAGAGTTGCCAATATGCATTCAGTAGTCTGCACTAACAAATGAGAATCTGGAGACAATCATGGAGACTGCTATTGTACAAGAAAACATTAGAAGTTCAAACGAAGAACAAATACAACCGAGAGCTGTCATACAATGTACTGAAGACGAGCACAAGTTGTCATACAGCTGAATAAGAAAAATTTTACAGCATATATGTTAATCGATTCTCAATTTATGACAAGTAATATGGCAGTCAAATGGATGAGGGTTACTTTTTTTTAACTCTACTTTAGTGATTTGACCAGTGCTTTGGTCTTTATGGTGACCAGTATTATCTTGTTTTTTGGGTAACAGAGTTTTATCTTCAACAAGTTCTTTACCATTCTGGAAAATCCTTCCTCAAAGTTTCACACTGCAGCAGTAGCATCATCAAGCGTATCTCCAATCCCATCATGTTTCCCTTTGCTCTACTTGCCGCATGGAGGAACTTCTTGTTGAGACCTGTGTCCTACAACAAGCTTTCAATGGCCTCGGATACAGGCTTATCATAGCGTAGAATTGCTCATTAAACTAAACTTCACGTACCGGACTAGGAGCTGAAGATTCATTCTCTCTCTCTCTAAATCCTTCTGACCACTCTCGATGTTCCATGTTTTCTTTACTGAGTCGCAATCAGTTCTGAATCAGGTGATGTTGCAGCAACTGAGAAAAGACCACTTGAAACACTTGGCACATCCACCTGACACTGCTCCATCACAACGAACCAATATCGATCAGTTGTTCCACGGCCTTTATGAGGAAGATCCAATCAGTTTGGTAACTGAATAAATGGTAACAAAGGGATTCTTGAACACCTGCTGTTGGAGACATCCGAAACCAAACAATTCCATTAAATGCAGGTAGTATAAAATCTTTACAGCCTTGAGCCAATGTTCTGGTTTCAAACATTTGGTTAGTCTTTTCTGAGAACTTCATTGTTAAAATTATGCAAGAGCCTTTTATTGAACATAACTGGAGCAGTAACAATGATGATACTTAGCTGAATAAGAAAGTAAAGATGATGTTCCCCTGCTTACCAATAATAAATAGGATTAATTTTTAAAAGATTTCTAAAAATCAATACAAGCGAGACTGTGTAAATACTATAAAGATACATGAAAGAGATTAGATGTACACATTAGAAGAACCACCTACTTATAGGCACCATGCAGTGAACAAGCAAGCATTCTACGCAGACTGACTGCACTCCATGCATCAAGTGGGACCAAGGCAGCAGGTGAATCTTGTATTTCTTTATGTTATATAAAAAAAAGATCAATCAACAACAATAATGGCTAAAACTATAGTTTTAGTGCGAAATTGCAAAAAAAGGATAGGGTATGCTGCTCTTTGGGCTCCTTAAAACAAAACAAATAATTTATTGATGTTGCAACCTCATTCTCACCATAATATAATCTCACCCAAAAAGAGTTCTTAAAAAACAAGGTAAATATAAAAGAACGACACATTTACGATCATGCTTATGTGGTACTGGATAAATAGACAAAAAGACCTTACCAAGCTTGCCCTGATAAAGGCAGACATAACAAGTCCTTTGATCTCGAAGCAATCCTCGCTCCAATGGGTTTTCATCTTGATCATAACCTGTGTTCAGTCACCTACTCTCTTTTTTTTTTTTTTAACCTTAGATTGCCTTGGCAATTTGCCTATCAGAACTATCTCCATCAGATGGTTGTCTATCGCTGACCCAGGATGTCATCATAAGCATGAAAAGCCAATTCAGACACCCTCAATGCCAAAGATAAACCTCAGTATATTGTTCTGATAGTCACTAAAATTCTGGTTATGATAGAAGGGTGGAAAGAAAACTCCTTGCGTTGCTCAAATCACCCTTATCAGTTTCAGTTCAGGTTGCTATACCCATTTACCTCCATTGCAGTTGTGTCTCAACACTCCAAAACACTAAAAACAGTAAAATGTGTGAGAAGATTCTTCCAGTTGCAGGCTTTGAAAACTAAACCTTATTTCCTAAGACACCTTATTTACTACCTTATCAATTAAGCTAGGGAAGGTGAACAATTAGAAGACTCCTGATAATTAAAAACACTATATCCTAAGCAATCATGTGGCAATGGTAATCTTTGACAATGAAAAAAATTGTTGTACCAAATTATTATTAATATATATGGAACTTCTTTAGACTTTTCCCTTTTGTCATATGGAAAAATATGATACTCTCCACCACCATAAGAATACTAAGAAAATTATTGGGAACTGGAGTAGATATCAAAATGCAGCAGGATTGGCCCATTTGTCCTCATACTCTTCAAGAACATGAACATGGACTGATTAATCTTGAGTGAACCTTTAAAGAAGATCTGTAACCTCAATCACTGAAACTTGAAGGTGACCTAATTAATCAGGACTGAGGACCCCAGGCCCCAGTTGTTACACTACCACTAAATCTTTTGGTGTGAATTTTCCATTAAATTCTCTAGAACAGTACACGAAGCCATTGCGCAGTAGGCTAGATGAAGTAGGGCAGCTCTTTAAAAAGATTGCTTCATGCGCATCCATTTTCATGGTTACCTCAGAAGTATATGAATCATTTACAGTTCAAATGCTCTGCACTACATGATAATATTACCCTAGGCACCAACTTTGCCAGAACCAGAGACTCTCATCCTTTAGTTCACACTCACTATGCTAATGCTGTCCATGTTTTCCAGATTACTGGATCGACCATCCATATGAGTTAACAATATGATCAATGGTCCCACTAATCACGATTCGTGAAGTATAAAGAGACACAGATTCAGCATCTATGTCCTTTTATAAGATGAGAACCATTCCTGGGCAAACCAATTAAGTAATGAGAATCTGGATCGTTGATAACATCATAAAAGAAAACGTAACATATCCCCACCAGGCGATCAGAGTAGCTTTGAAAGGTACGGAAAAACACAAAATGCAGCAGAATAGAGATCCCTATTTTTCATTACTGGACTTCATATCGAAACATAGGCTATATAAGGCTACACTCATATGGATCTCCAAGCATATCCAATCAAATCTATATTGAATAATAATTTACTATATCTAAATTATTTACACACTAAAAATTATGTAATTTGGAGATCCCTAATCTATGCATCAAGTAATTAAAAATATATTTATAGTTTTATCTAGACTGTACAATTTTTGAGCACTTTATATAAAATTTCTTCATAGAAGAATATAGTGTTCTTTTTGAACAATATTTGATATTTGTTAATATTTTACAAATTAGTTTTATTTTACTTGGTAATGGTCAGTTCTGCCAATTTACGGAAATGCCTTTAAACAATTGGAATTGCACAACCATCTATTGAGTACATGCTTGAATGAAAATATTTGTTGAGATCAAAATCATCCATTGAATACACAGTACCTCTAAATCAGTCATTTGCACTGCATGATGGGATCACAAACATTCATTTGATGCACTGTCATGTTGAATTGTATGTGCCAATCTAACTAAAACGTATCATTATAAGATTGCTGCTACCCATCACACCTGCGAAATAGCAATGTAAGTTATATGCAATCTAAATAGAATACAAAAACAAGAAATAAAAAAGTTGGAAGCATGCAGTGCTCGGAAAAAATGCTCATGCTTAGCAGCCGCCTGTCCGGGCAACTTTGTTGATCCAGGATGGCAAAACAAGTTTCAGTGCTTGGCTGGTGACAAAAAAATTAAGACTTTGGTAAAAAGAAGAAATGCCATCATGAAACTAAGAAAACACACATTACAGAGAGACTTTGTGTTGATAAATGCATCTACATAATAGAACAGAAGCAAAGCACATAGGCTCGTGACAGCATTACATATTAACATCACGAGTGCTAGCACATATAAATCAAGCTGAAAGTATCAACCACAAATGTCAAGTACCAGCAATTACTTGGCTGAATAATCATCTGTAGAATTAACATACTAGGATTCTTAATACTTTGCTACTTCATTTGCATATTTAGCGCCATAATCATATGGTCAACTAGGATGCATAGGATCACAATGGTCACTCCATGGATCAGAGTTCAGTTTCCACCATCTGCACTGCATATTCCCTCCCCTCCCAAGAATAAAACCAAATTAAAAATACAGAACTTCTACAAGCCTGCCGGGTCTATCCCTTAATTTGGTATATTAGCATCAAGTACAGGCAAACATTCCCTTAAAACTTCAGCTGCCTGCTCCAGCTCCTTCTCAGATATGATCAGTGGAGGTACCAGCCTTATGACATTTCCTTTCCCAGCTGTCAAAACCAGAAGGCCAGCATCCCTGCATGCGTCGACAAGAGGAGAAGCTTGCACATCGAGCTCAATCCCAACAATAAGCCCAAGTCCACGCACTTCTTTCACATGTTGGCTGTCTCCCAGTTTCTGAATCAATAGTTCCTTGAGGTAGAGGCCTTTCTTGGTTACACCAGCCAAGAAGCTGGGCTCTCGGATTTTATCCAGCACTGCAAGGGCAGCATGACATACAAGAGGCGCACCGGCAAAAGTGCTTCCATGGTCCCCAGAGCTTATGGCAGCTGCAACCCTTTCAGTTGTCAAGACAGCACCAATTGGTAGACCACCAGCAAGGGGTTTGGCAAGGGTCATTATATCAGGTGTCACACCAAATGCCTCATGGGCCCAGAGGTGACCTGTTCGGCCTAACCCGCACTGGATCTGCATAGTATTAATAAAAATGGAAAAATTAATTGAAAGATGAAAATGTTCTAGATTTCACAGATCCAGACTAACAGGCAAGTAGTATTAAAAATAGAACTATGAAAGGGTAGGACAAATAAAACAAATCCCAAGGTCTGTCATGATAGAACATGGCAATTTTCATATTATTTAACCACAACATATTCAGAGTTTAATGATCTGGGCAAGCAGGTTAAGCAAAACTTCATTCTAAGTATGATGGCAACTGGACTGCCACATATCATGCAAATGACCATCCCATTGTCCATTTGTAGTTGTTCTCGACAGAAACAAAACAGCTATCTGCATATCATTTTTTATAGGTAAATTTGATAGTATGGCGTCCCTAATTATATTCCTGTGGTTTTGCAGAAGATGCCACCATTTGCCAACCTTATCTCACCTAATAGGACTCAACCTTCACAAATCCTATTATCATAACTGCTCAAGTCCAGTTGTTTACTTAAGGCCACATTCAAATATCAAGCCCGATGAGTTAAATATTGATAAAAGATTGGCAAATATATAAAAAATATAAAGGCCAATGGATGATATTTTTTTCTGCAGATATCCTCTCTCTCTCTCTCTCTCTCTCCCTCCCTCCCCTTGTTTTGGGTACAGAAATGAATAGCCTTTTAATTTTAATTGATAACCACTGAGCACAACTTACAATTGTTAGTTGTAAGAGAGTGTCAAAATTAACATGTCCAGCCAAGATCTAATAACATAATAAAATCACCAAAAATAAGTTAATCTGTCTCATGAATATTATACTGACCTAACAACCTGGGTTCTTGATTTGCAACTTTCCACCCATGCTACAGGGCATTGTTTTGGTACCCATTCACATTGGAATTCCTAGAAAAGCATCATTGAACAGGCACGATCAGGTATTTAGAATTGGAAATGACGCCAGCCAGACCACTGCATTTTAAAACCTTAACCAACAAGCCATATTCCGTTCACATAGAGTCATACATAGATCAAGGAGAGATCCATCAAAGTTCGAGAACATTTCATGACTGGTAATCCTCTAAATTGGTACCAAATTCTTGACAGTTACTCTAGGGAGAAGAGGGTTCAGCCATGAAACCATAACGGGCATTTGGAGGCGAACGCCCGACCCTGTTGGTTACGCAATTTATGTGACTGAACAGGAAACAACCAGAATTGCCTAGATTTGGCAAGAGCCCAGATGGAGAAGGAAGGAGACAAGATCTGATGTCACAATAGAACTAACTTCCAAAACCAGGTCAGGTACAACTATGATAACAGCAAATGACTAGCTACCCAGACAAGATGGTAATTGCAAGTTGAGCAGTGCCAATCAACCCCACTATAGGCTGCTTGCTTTCACTCTTCTCCAGGCAAGTTTATGCACAATGACATGTCACAAGGAAGCACCAATCTACATATGAGTATAGTACATAACTGCAAACCTGAACTCTTGCTTTTACTAATTTAAAATTTTCATGGCACAAAATGGTGAATTCTACCTAACATTTAATCCAGATATGAGTATGGCATATATTTCCTTGTTAGCATAAGGTCTCAGTCTTCTGTATTTACATCATTTAATCAGACTGCCAAGATATGAGGTAAACTTGACAACTGATAAGGCAGTTCTGTTATATTTATTAGATACTAGTCCAACAAAAGATGGCTCCAGTAGCAATTGGAGGAACTCAAAAGTATTCGCATTTTTTAATGCTCTCTCGGAAAATTATATGTCGCGAGGCAACAAAAATTAGTGATTTATACTATTATTTTCTGACAAGTAATTTTATGAAAATGCTAACCAATCGATATAAACTAGCAGATCAAGTATCAATCTGTAAATAACACTGCCATCAGGGTATGCCAAATCTACAGACAGTGGCAGATAAACATCTGCCAAAAAGTAAGAATCTCCCATTACATACGTCCACGCCCAATAATAATAAGTTAGTTTCTTTAAATATCTTGTTTTTCTTTTTTTTAAAAATCAATCCTATTGAAAAGAAAGAAGAAAGTTAATTTTCTCATATAGCACTCAAAATGATGCACATTTTCTATTTAGTGAAAAGAATGGTTTGCTGTAGAGGTTCTATCCATTATGGCTAAAAATTTGCAAACCTCAGGTTACCAGATATAAAGATTAGCCTATCATAACCTTTCAAAAAGTACAATAGATGGCACAACCTAGAAAGAAAAGTATTTGTTAGCTACAACACCTAATATATTTAAACAGGTCATAGTGATGGCACAAAGCATTAATGGCTCAAACAGTAACATGAAGATAATCAAATAAGCAAAAAAAGAAAGATTGTAAGCATTTATATAAAGCAATAACTTAAATTGCATACCTCATCAAAAACCAGAAGAGCTCCTGCATCATCACAGCCTGTACGCAGCGTCTGCAAAAAATCCTTGGTAGCGCTATATATTCCACCTTCACCCTGAATAGGCTCCACAAAAACTGCTGCTGTTTTGCCAGATTTTATTGTTTTCTTGAATTCTTCAATATTCCCATATTCTATGAACGTGACCCCAGGCATGACAGGTTCAAAAGGTAGCCTATATTGTTCTTTACTAGTGAGGGCAAGTGCACCCATCGTCCTTCCATGAAAACTATTAGTAAAAGCAATAAACTCTGTAGCAGGATGCTTCTCATCAGCATGTAAGTATCTTTGAAATTTCCTAGCAAATTTTATAGCTGCTTCATTTGCTTCTGTCCCAGAGTTTGAAAAGAAAACACGGTCAGCAAAAGAGCACTCCACCAGGCATTTTCCAAGTGTCACCTGCAGCCACATGATATATGCATGCCACATGATATATGCATGTTAACTGCCAGTAAACTGAAAAGCACGTACAGGACTTAAAAAAGGAACCACTACTTGTTAATCGACAGTCCCGCATAAGATAATAATGTTGCAGACAGTTGTATTATGATTTCCTCAAAGGTGTTATATTTTATTTCACCAATATCTGGATAAGGTAATAAGTATCTCAAAGGAATTGCATATTAACTTATGTCTTTATGCAGGATAAGCAGGAGGATCAACTTATTAACAGCAAAACCAAACACGGTCATGAACAGCAACTAAAAGAAGGTAAAAAAATATACTCAGAAAAAGGAAACAAAAGATGTCCAAAAAGAAGATACAAGTTCTTCATTCATAAAATAGTTTCTATTTTATGCAATATAAATGTGATCAAAATGTGGCTGTAGATTATGCAGCCTTCTTAATTAATTAAACAAATAGTGCAGCCATATTTGTTGGTTAAAGAGTCTTGCAGTATCTGGAATATCATGAAAATTTCTCAGACTTACAAACTTAAAATATAGAAGCATAATCTGCACCTAAACTACAAAGCTAATTCCCATTGATGAAGGCCCCCCTGCTCATCTACCCACCCAAACCCTGCTACCCCCACCCAACCATCACCACAGAAAAAAGGAAAGGAAAAAAAAAACTTTTGTGATTAAAACAAGGGAGCTTCTGTTCCATGGAATATCTTGGAATTTCTCTTGGCACCACTAAGCCTATAGACCAACAGAAGAGGTAGCACTGTCTCAGCCTAACCTGTTCCAAGCAGATACTTCCTGCATTAACTAAACATCATACTCTCACCTCCATTGCACTTATTTATCGACATATCTTCTACAAATGTAGCCCTGAATAGATGGAATCAGGCATGTTATTCACAGTGTGGCTTTAGTCATGCAGTTTTAAGCAAAAAATTAATATCTTTGGCTGACAAAAATGAAAGACCAGGTACCGTTATGCATACTCAAACATCCAAAGAAACCTAATGCACCTGATAGTTAAGAAACCAAATTGACAAAATATGGTATGCAGTCCACAAGTAACAACAAATGAAAACCTTTCATGAAGAAACAGTAGCACCCTTTTATCAAATACCTGGAAGGTGTAACATACGAATATATCACTGTTCATATATAACTATCAAGTCCAGATTTTGGCGCAGCCAATAAAACCCTTTCCAAGGCCAGAAAGCCTTACCTGAGGGACTGAGTAGAAGACATTGCTGACATGAGTAAGAGTATTGGCCTGCTCGACCACCGCCTTCACCCAGTCCGGGTCGCCATGCCCGAGAGAATTGACCGCGATCCCAGCCGTCATGTCCAAATACTCTCTTCCATCAACGTCATAGAGTTTGCATCCTCTGCCGCTCTTCAACACCAAAGGTGCTCGAGCATATGTCCGCACAAAGACGCTCCCTTCTGTCTCCATGACCTCTTTGGTCTCCTTGGATACCGGCTTCCCAGAGCTTGAAGGATCTGCCTTCTTCTTTGTTTCCGAAGCGAGACATGAGGAAACGCGCGGAATACGGAGTCCAGCTGATGATACCCTCCTCGCCCTCTGTAGCCTAAAAAGGCCAGGGAGGTCGGTTGCTGAGGAAATGGAAGAGGCCTGAAAGGATTGGAGTTGGAGAGAATTCATCTTTGTCCCTAAAAAGGGAAAAAGGCTTCACATTCAATAACTTTCCTCCCTAATTAAACTAATCAGAGCAAAACTTCGAGGACAATCTGATACAAACTACAAATACTCGATTCAATTGATGCAAAACCGGGATTTAGCTAAGAACTAAGAAATTGCTTCCAAAAAAAAATCAAACTTTTGCCCTCCAAGCTATATTTCTCTCAGTTTTTCCCCACCCATGAATGACCAAAGGAAAGAAGGTTTTATAAACGATTCGCGTCCTTGAGAAGGAAATTGAAATCAATCAAGAAGAGGATAAATTCGAGATTGGATGCCCTAAGAATGGGAAACGGATCAAAAGAAGCGATTCCCAGAGAATATGCGGCAATGATGAAAGGCCTGAAAATATCATTCGAGGGATAAACTAATGAACGAGAAAAAGGATGGGATTTAGGGTTTTGAGGTTTCCAAAAGATGAGGGTTTTGGGCGAAGAAGAAGAGCAGTTTCCGGTTCAACGCTTCCATATCGAGAGAGTCGCGGGGGAGTGCAGGTCGAGAGGGATGGAACCTCGCAGGCCCCTATTTTCTCGCAAAAAATAATTTTTTTAAAGAAAAAGATATAATTTCAGAACGCGGTCGTCGACTCGTCGGTCAGATACTCAATACTAGTCAAAATATCAGTTTAATTAAAAAAACATTGGTAACGAAATACAGAAAAAACAAAAGTACCGCCTTTAAAGTTTTGCACTCCTGGAGTAATAGAAACTGCCATCCATCGTCCGAGAACTTGAAGGTGGACAAATGTTCTCCTCTTATCGATCGGGTCTGTGATGAAGCATACGGATCTTAAAATAAAATAAATAAAATAAAATAAAAAAACAGACACCTCCAGTTTCCAAATTAAAATATTTTTTAAATAATAATTTTTAAGAATATATGTCTGAAAAAATTATAGCACGCCTCAGAATGGCCTATATTTAACTGGACATCTATTTTTTAAAAAAATTTATATAAAATATCTATTATATACTTAATTTAAAAAAAATCTTATCTATAAATTTTGATGGTTTAAAAATATTTTTGAAAAAAATTCTAATTTTCAACTAGTAGAAAAGTAGCTTTCTCATATCCTCCATGAATTTTTTTTCATGATTTTTATTTTCATAAGAACATTACTAATAGGAGGCAAAATGGATCGTCCAGCTCAAGACAGGACCACCTCATTCTGGCCAAGTAGACCTCGGCGCCGACCGAGCGGGATCTCGGTCCCGCTTAGAGCCGGTCCAACCTCGAACATCGTCGAAGGCCATGCCGACCTCGTCCAGATCTCTCCACTACGACCTGCAGCAACCTCTTCTGGTGCCTATAACGACGTCCCGGGCTCGAGCTCGAGGCGCCTTATATGACGATGCGCCCCGGCCAAATTCGGGGCACCTTATGCGACGACGAGCCCCGGCCCGAGCTTGGGGCGCTCTACTGAGCAGACCTCAAAGTCAAGGAGGCGCTCTGCTGAGCAGACCTCAAGTCAAAGAGGATAGGCCGATCTCAGGGCTCGCCAGGCCGATCTCATCAAACATATCGTGGCCCCCAAGTCGGCCCGACCTCAATGCCTACCGAGCCAACCTCATCGAATATTTGTCGTGGCCCCCTATGTCGGATCAACCTCAGCACCCAGCCAAGCGAGCAAAGTCGAACTCGACCCCTGCCAAAGGTCGAGCTAAGCTCGGCCAGTACACACCGCGGTCATGCCCTACGGCAACCTCACCACACTATGCTTTGCTTGATGGCCACGCCGCGACACGTCAATAAAGGACTACGTCTTGCTGCCCCAGCCATTCCTGCTGACAAGGGTCATGCCCTACGGCGCATACCAGCGCCATACCGCACGTAGGGACAACTCAAACTGTATGCCTCAAGCAAGCCGTGGCTGCGTGCAACCTGGCCAACACCATCTCCTCTCATAATGAGGATAGGCCGCACCTCCGCTACCTGGGCACCTCTGCAGGGACTTTAAATAGCCTCATCAGGTAACACTTAAAAAACTTTTAGCAAACAAATACTTCACGTTAACTTAAGCATCGGAGGGCACTCACCGGAAAACCCAGTAAGGCTTTGTGCAGGTATGTCGGCGCATGGAAGGTGGCATCTTATCTCATTCTCGATTGGCAGCTCTTCCGACTCCTCCAGTGCGGTCACTCACAGGGCAAATTTGAACTACAACGGTTACTTTTATATTTTTTTCTTTGAAAACTCCAATCAAGTAAAAAATATTTTTTTTATTTTTCTATTGAGCAAACTTTTTTTGCCTCTTTTGCAAACCAAACGGGCTTGAAAGGAAAAAGATAAAGACCCAACAAGTTATTGGTCGGGTTTGATTGGGCTCGGTCAAGAACCATCTCCTTTCATTCCATCTATAGTGTCCTAAGGTTTCCTCTTCTGTCTTTACTGTGGTGAAGTTGGCCATGGCGGTTCTGCAAACATGGACGGGAGACATAAGGAAGAGCAACTACCAGTGATAGCTCTCCCCCCTCTCATCTCTCCACTAGTCGGGCTTCGGCCTTGTCCTTTTACCTCACATCGCATTCAGGATATATAACCCCATAAATAACTGATAACAACTCGAGGCCCGGCTTGAACTTGGTGGCTTTAGTTTGCTACTGGCTATGGATGCAAGGTTGTCAATGGTTGTAGGTACGAGTATGAGTTTAATGGGTTTGCTCAAACTCAATGAGAAACAACTTATGTAACATACCTAGTCTGATTGATTTGCTCTAGTATGGATATCTCTGTAGAGGCCCTGAAAATGAGATCAGGAAAATGCTTTGTGATGGGCACCATTCCCCGGGCTCGCCCTGTAGAAGTATGACAGCAGAATTGGCTCATTCTCCCTTTCATGTTCTTTGCTTAACGTACGGTAGGACTGTAAGTATTGATGATATCCAATAAACACATAAAAATAGCCTGAAGCAATGAAGACTGCTCTATGTTTTCAGCAATGGAAAGCCACCGCTAGGCTAATGCGGCCATCTATATTCAAGAAATATTTATTGAACTTGGCAACATTCCCCATCTCTTCTTAAACAGTCGCCTCATGATTTCTCACTTGATCGTTCAGCATTAAACTTTGCAGCTCTCACTTCTTCAAAATAAGAAGCAGGCCTTGTTTGCCAAGACCATCTGATCCAATGGCTCGGGTAAATTTCAGCTGCAATCTTTTTTGCCACTTTTTCTGGGGTTGACGATGGTCAAATAAAAATGTCAGGTATCTGATATCTGGATCGAGAATTATAGATAATATATCAAAGGAATGATGAACCCTACTGTTAGCATTTTATGTAGCATTTGATGGCTCGGTTGCTTTCAAAGAATAAAATCTGTATCTGCAGTAATTTTTTTGTTATTATAAGAAAATGACCATGGCCACAAAGCCTGTGCAGTATACCCATCAGAATAAGTTTCAGCATGCATTTCCCTGAATGATGGCTGAGGTGGAACAGTTTACAAAATGACACCGCCATGAGATGCAGATCTAGCAAGGTTCCTTCAGATGGATTACAATTATTGGATAAGCAAACTGGTTGCAATATTGCCAATGTAAAGCAGGGCCACTGCCAAAGAAGAGCATTTCTCTGCAAGCGTAGACTTTCCCATTACCCTGGCAAATCTCCTTCCAACTTCAAGAATTTTCTGCCCATAGAGGGGCCAGCCCCTCTCTAGCAACAAGGTCTTTCCTCCCAAATGAGGATTATTAGGCACTAAATCTGGTTCCTTCATGGATCTCATATAGTCGGGAGCGGTCGTTCGCTTGTCATAGAAAGCACCTGAAAGAGGACACCTTTTACACCTCAATACAACAACTCTTCAAAAACAGGATCGACGCTGCATCCCCATTTTCCATGATACAACTCCAAAAGCTTCTCAGCTGGTGTAACTCCTGTCACATGACTAATTGGATCAGGAGTGCTAAATAGGACGAGTATAAACTATCTACAAAATGATAAACATGCTGTTACAAAATCAATTAGCAGGACCAAAACATTCAGCATATCTCGAATTCAATATTTGATGCAAAAACCTGCACCATACCCTTCATGAAAACTTGGCAATAAACTATCCCGGTCCCCAAGGAAATGAAGCATTTATACATCTTCCACCTTTCTGTCTGTTCCCCTTACCTTTTGTATCGAGCAGAAAACCAATTTTTGTGTGGGTTATTATTGCATATTATTCCCAGTTTAAGACAAGCGGTTTACTTAAACAAATCCCCAGCGTAGAATGTAATTCAGAGTAAAGACAATTCACTTATTTAAATTTCAAAAGTAAACAAATTAACTTACTAATCCCATCAATCACATGCTAATTTGGATGAAACAGGCAATTTACAAGTTATAACAATATATTAACTGACGAAAGGGGCTACCTGTGCTAACCACCTCAGTCACTTCCTTCAAAAATCCAGCTTCTTTGTAACCTCTTCTTTCCAAGCCATCCTGCGACATTATCAAAAGGATGTTTAAGGAAAAATCATATATTATGCAATCCATCAACATTTACTGCCATTAAGTGTCTAATTAAATAACCTTCGCCAACTTTAAAACTTCTTCAGCAACATGTCTTAACAGTCCATCTCGGAATGGTGTCTTTAAGCCAGTCACCGGTACCTATTATAGCCCATAATTATGATCAGATTCTTAAAAAAGGTAAACATTCAAATATAGAGTATAACTATCCATTCTAGCATATTGTAATTACATAAATATATCCTCAACTTGATGGTGCCATGCTAAATAATAATTTTAGAATCCTTATCCTTGTATGTTCCGGAAACAAACTAGTTGAAATACATAAAATAACACAAAAATAATTAAGCTGTCAGATACATGCACTTAATAATGGTGATGCAGATGTAGGGAATTTGAATTCTCTTTAATACCTTTCTCCTTAGCATCTCTCTTTCTTGTTCTGTCCAATCAGCAGTCATGTCTAAAACATTTTGTAATGAAACCTCATCATATAATAACCCTACCTGCAAACAGAACAGACTTGCTATAGTTAAATATTACAGAGCAAATTATCAACGTAATTAAGTCCAAACCAATGATTGCTGAACCGAGCCGAACCGGCCGGTTCCGCCTGAACTGAGGCGACCCCGTCTCCGACCGGGTTGGTTCTCCAATGGAAAACAGTTTCGGCCCCCTAAAGGTCGAAACCTGATTGAATTTGGCCGGAACCGGACCGAACCAGTTTGACTCGAATTCGGTTCGCACCAGATCCGGGCCCCCGCTGTGGGGTTGTGCCACTTATGCAATTGCCGCAGCCAATCGATTCGAACCAGTACCGACCCGTACCGGCTGCCGACCAGTACGGGTCTCGGAACCGGTTCGACAAACCTTGGTCCAAATAAGTTCCCAGTGCAACATTTATGATCAAGCATGCATTGGGCATTGCCAAGTCTGTAACAGCCAGCTGCATCACTATATCCTTTGAATAGAATTTTAAAATCATTGTGGAAAGCCACAATACCCAGAATGCTGGCAAAGCGCATAATCTCCTCCATGGACCACCATCCGCACCCCTCATTTCCAGATATCTTTTCAACCTAACCTGCAAATAAGAAAATAACTTTGCACTGGTGATCTTTAAATACTGCAATAGTAAGTTTCATCATTCTCAAAGTGATTGTCTAATGAAGGAAACCTCAGGGAAAATTGTTGTTAGATGATTCTCCCAGTCATTCAATGTTGGTAGCTCCCCAGGAATGGAAGGAAGTTTTCCTACCATAAAATCCTGCACATAACATATGTTAAGTAATAAGTACCATTTTTCAAATTAATACAACAAAAAATGAGCAATGAAGATTTTAACTTGCAGCTCAATTGTGAAGTAATATTACAAAAAAAAAACACAAAGACAACCCAATTCAAGAGGTTAAAAATAGAAAAGATACCCGGAAGGACATTCCCGTACAATCAATATACTTCTTATTTCGATAGACAAAATACATGGGAACATCTAGAGCATATTCCACATACTGTTCAAATCTGTAAGAAAAAAAACCAAGAATTAAACCAAGCTGATTAACAATAAGCCTTCTTAGTAATAAAAAAACAAAGTAATAGGGAAACAATAAAATTTAATTTTTTAAAATGTGTCACGTTAGCTGCTTTACTTTCTAGTTGAAAGAAAAATATAGAAACAAAATAGCATCTAAACAACCAAGAATTTGTTCAGAATGAACTCAAGCTGGTAGCAGCAAGGGGGAACAATCCTTAATATGTAAAAATAAAAAGATCAGATCCCAAGCCACAAAACGTACAGGTCCAATCAAGGTGCGTAGTGATATAAGGTGCATAGAGTAGCAGTTAGTAGTGATATATGAAACTGAGTTTGCAAAGTGTGCGATGAGCAACCCAGTTTTCCAATCAAAAGCAGCTGCCAGTCTTTAATATTGACTGTGCAATCAATGACCAATAAATATAAAAGTGGTTCATGTTCCCCCCTTATATTAGAGGGTCACAGAATACATACAAGACCAGCATATAGCATTTGGAACGAAGCCCTTCTCCTTAAAGACAAGCAGAAAAACAGGAAGAAAAGAGGGAAAATAAAGGTGTCATTGGAGTGAAAAACTTCAGGACAGTGTTTCCAAATATTTTGTGCAATTGAATAGATGTAAAAGCCTTGAAAGGTAGATGTAACCAACGCATACATCAGGCAGCAAATATAAGAGGTAAAGTTTGGTGATTATTATCATTATAATAATAGTTCAACTACTTTATGGTGATATCAGAAAGCATGAAGGGACTAGTGCAAGGGGAAGAAGTATCTAATTATCTATAGTTCTAGACTATTCACTAAAACCAAATTTTCAACAGGACAACCCTTCTATCGATGGTTAAATATGAGAGTTTGCACAGCACCCTTCACCTCTCTGATAAATAGATGTCCTCTCAAACAAAGATAAAATAACAAGGCTTCAACAAGAAGATGGCAATTGCATAAGCATTGGATCATATGGAAAGGAAAGCAATGAAAATGATTATTGTCAAGTATTTGATGGCAACAAAATTCATTTAGACGATAAAAGATCTTGTAACCATTAAATATTTGACCTAGATCCTCAACTGCAGTCAAGAACTACATTCAAGGTAATAGAGTTAACAAATTAACATATGACCAATTCAGCTTTACTAATGGGTTGTTTTGTCCTTGCTCTTGCAAACAAGATCGACAAGATAAGTACCATATGGAACGGATTTAACAATTAAATACAATTTATTATATCTACTTGCAAGTTTTAAAGGCCAGTTAAATAAAACATCCGAGTGTTTTCTCTATATATTTGATTTACTCATTAAACATAAAGAATATTCTCTTACAAGAGATATCCAGTAAAATGATAAACATTAAGTCAAAATATTTGGAAAAGATTTCATAGTTTGCAAAAAGCCCAAATCAAGAGGAAAAGCGGGGGAAAGAAGGAAGAGGGAAGGGGGTTGGGTTCTTACTCAAAAGAATCATCAAAAACAAAAGGAAGCATTCCAGTACGATTATTATCTGTGTCAGTCCAAACATGGCTGCAACAATGATTAGAGTTTTAGAAGATATCTGCATAGCCAGTATATCAAGTGAAAAATTCATTAAAAAAAATGACAGACCTTCTCATACTAAGATAACCATTTGGCTTTCCTTCGGTGAAAGGTGAATTTGCAAACACTGCTGTTGCAATCTGTTTCAAGAACTAGTCAGAGACTAAACATTAAAGAAATAAAGGAAGTTCTCAATGGCAGAAGATATGCCATAAATACTCACAGGCTGCAAAGCAAGACCAGCACGGAATTTTCTGACCATATCTAACTCAGAACTGAAGTCAAGGTTTACCTATAGAATAGAGAACATTCTATGAACTACTTTCTTAATAAATAATCTGCTAACAACATTCTTCCTCTACAATTGCAAGAATTTTTTGCTATGAAGCATAATTATCATAAAGATTAGATTTTTACTGTAGATTAAGATGTGACGTAGAATGTTTTTAAACTGAAGACAAGATTCACCTGAACCGTACAAGTGCGTAACATCATATCGAGCCCAAGAGAACCCACTTTTGGCATGTAGTTCCTCATAATCTCATACCTTCCCTGCAGAAAATAGTCTCTTAATACAAAAACCTAATTAAGAAGTCGAGACATAAAATTTAAATAGACCATGTCCACAGAGAAAAGTGTTCCATGTGGTACCTTGGGAGACAGATAAGTACAGACTGGTTAATTTACATCAGTCAGAAAATTCCAAAGCAAGAAATTGTGTATAACCAGATAAGGAGAAATAATAATTCCCAAGGTTATGATACATGGAAAACATAGAATGTACTGCAGCAGGCTCTTTAAACAAGGATTATAGTGGAAAGAAAAATAACTAGCCACTGACGATTATGAGATGTTATAAAAATTTAACACAATTACATTCTTTTCATGCTTTAAAACATCTTTAGAGTCTAAATTTTATTAACAAGATTTGGTTAGTGCCCTTCTTTCTTTCATTCGTTGGTGGTGGGTGGGCTTTTTTCCTTTTTCTTTTGGGAGAGGGGGGAGACATGTTGAGCCCATGCTTCAAGATGTGATCATAAAAGCATGAATATGTTTTGCAAATGGCTCTCAAGCCTACACCTCTACATCGTAGTCAAATTACTGCTCAAGGCAATCAATAAGAGGAACTGTCATGAAATCTAAAAAGCTCCTTGGTAGATAGGAAAAATAAATTGCAATACGGGTGTATTTATATGAGGCTTTCTATAATTTATTTACAATTTTAAGGCGCAGTACCTAACATTATACATTCATAATTAAATATCACTCAGAAACATAAAATATAATAATAACAATAATAGGAACATCAAATATTATTCATACATCTAACTTTGTTCCTCAAAAAAATTACTAGTTCATACGATTGACTGGTTTATAAACTATTACTTGATAGGGTACACACCCTACTTGTCAGAACACCTGAAACAATTAGAAAAGAAACCACTAGCAGTAAAGCAGAGATGGAATAAACTCAATCATGTCTATGTGAAACTCTTATGCATGCATTATCTATGCACGTCGTATATAAAAATGAAAAAGAAATTTGCACCTTCGGCATTATAGGAATATCTTTTCGTCCCCACTTTGGCTGAAAACCAATTCCTAAAAAGCCTATCCCCATTTCCTCTGCCACAGCTTTCACCTATCAAATAGTAGTGCAAAGGATAATGAAAAGTGAAAACTAAATAAAATTATCAGAAACTGAATTTTAAGCCCTCTGCTGCATAGTTGCAGCCATGCTTCTTTGCTGAAAGAATTGTCACAAATTAAGGAGACACAAGAACAGAAAGAATTAAAGTTGGGTATAAACAAGCTAAAATGAACAACATGAACAAATTTTCTTAGTAAGAAAATACACAGGTAAATAGAAAAAAACTTTACTAGATAAAACTGTGCAGAATTTAAAAGTTGTTTGCGTTATGTTTTAGTTGATGATCAACTAATGAGACAGACTGGACATGAAGCTATGAAGATGTCATTGAGGATTGCATGTAAGGTATTTTCTACTATCTGCTGTTAAAGGTTTATGCTTTAAACCAAACTGAGAGACAAACAGGCTTCCAGCACAGAGAAGCTAAAACTAATTAAAACTGACCTGATAAAGATGACAATTAACCTCGGCACAAGTTTGATGCAATGTCTCAAGAGGTGCACCACTGAGCTCAAATTGGCCACCAGGCTCCAATGAAATGCTTTGTTTTGCCTGTTCAGTCAGAAACCAACTTCTTCCTTTAAAATCAAATTGAAGATCAAGCACTTTGATGAGGACATTAAATTTTAGTTATTGCAGGTTAACCTTCAAGAAAATCTTACAGGTAAGCAGTTGTAAGTTGTAAAGGAACAAAACGTTACAAAGAGAAGGCATGCCAGGTGAGTATCACAAGACCAAGCATATGGTGAACAATAGAGGTATGAACAAACACATAAGAGGAAACTTGCACTATGGTTCACAGGAATAAAAAGGAATCATAATAGAATCAGAATGGAAAGGGAATGAAAAATAAGGAATTCAGAAATGTGGGGAAATAGATGGATTATTTCATTCTAATGTTTAATTTCTTTTTTTTTTCCTAGAAATAGTTTGATTTAGCTAGTTATATTCTAAATGAGATTAATTTTTGGACTAAGGGATTTCATAATACCATTACGGTTAGTTAATCCGCACTGCCTCCTCTCATAATGATTTAATTTACTAGGTTGATCAAAATCTCCAAACACATCCAATCAGCTGGTCACCTGAAAAATCTTAGAGAATCTTTACTTGTCTATTGGGCACCAATCACTTGCTTAAAAGTCCCTCCTCAAATTGGTTGTGCCCTCTCTTCCAGCATATGAAACATCCTCCAACATGGAGTTTTCCATGTCTCTCATTCCACACTGTGGCCACATCTGATTCACCTTCTAATGGTTTCCAACCACCCATTCCAAAACCTCTCGGAGGTCATCCACTATTCCTGCCACCCATAAACTGATATTTATGATCAAATCAGTTCTTGTTTTGACAAAGCAATCGAATCCAAGTAGTACAAATTCATTCGCCTATCCATTTTAATTTTTCACAATGCACCCTTCTCCTTGATTTTTACTGTTAGGCAACCTTTGGTAAGCTCTATGCAATGAGGGACAGAAGAGTGTTCCTAGGCATGAACGCATACTAGGTGGAGTTTCCAATATGGGAAAGAATGCTTGTCACAAGGAGAAGGCAATTTTGGGGTCTCTAAATTAGGAGTTCTAAGAATGCAAATTCGATGAGAGAATATTGTGATGACCGTGTGGGTGTAATTGTGCACCGGGGAGATCTTGGGTACTTATAAAGAACTAAGGAAGTCAAATAATAACTTCTGGCTGGCTTTCTTGAATGAGATCCTAGATCATTATAGACGTGGGCGGGTTATGTATTGAAAAGAATCCCTCAGTGCGAGATCGAGATCATCCAATTGGGGAGGGGGGTGACTAGTGGGGAGCCATGGGTGCCCCAAGATTCAAAAAAAATCCACGTGTTCCCCTTACATACACTTGTGCTGAGTCTTAACTATATCTCATTGCCCCCCCACCTCCCCCAAAACCAAAACTAACAGCATATTTATCCTATGGCCCCTCCTAGTAATCAGTTTTTTCTTTCCTTTTAAACAGTACCTAAAAATCTAGATAATATTATTCCTCCAAATAAATCCTACTTAGCATTTCATCCCAAAACCAAGTACTCTTGTTAAAATCGTTACTTAAGTGAGCCTTTCTCTAGGCAGTTGCAAATCCACAAGGATCTCTAATCTCCACCTTATACGTTGTCCACCAATCACAAAAAAGGAAACTTTTGAGCTTCTCTTGACTCCCCCAAAGAGGTGATCATGCTGATTGATTGTAAATTTTATATCACATTCACAACAACAAATAATTGATGATTTCTAGAACTAGGCATATGTGTGGGATTCCTTCAGAAATGTAGGGGCATAAAGAGAAACATCATGATTTGTAGTCAGCATACAAGTTCCTTCAAGTATTTTTATCATGTGTTCTATATCATATATTAAGCAACTAACCAATTTTAATGTCCATCATTGTCTTCTTCTACCCTATGCTTGAATAAAGGCAGATTTTTTTTTCTAATTTAGAGGGAATAAGATTATGCATCTTACGGGTGGCAACTAGTGTAGTTGGTAAAGTTATTGAGCTATACTATTCAATGACCTAGATTTGAATCTCACCTACACCTGGGTGGCTGGGTAGGCGCTAATCCCCTCCCTTTTCTCGAAAAAAAAAGAATCCATATCTTAATTACCAAAGGAGGTTAACTAGGAAGGAATGGTTAATGGCTTGAGCATGCAAAAGAGTGTGCTTGTAATGTCTATGAGTTATGAGCCATCTCTTTTGTCCCAACTCCAATTGTCTCCAATTTCTGGAAATCTTGTATTCTTTTAGCTTTCATGCCATATTTTTTTCTAGGTTATTGTTTCCTTTATCCTCTTAGGTTATTGTGTTGGAAGAAACCATGTTACAATGCTTGTATATTGTTTCCTTTATCCTCTTATATATTCTTTTAATTATGAAAGTAATCTAGTAATACATGCTGTAGGACAGAAACAAAAATTAGATATCATGGATTTGTAATTTTAAAAATATGCAAACATATACCCATACATGTGCATATAGCTAATCGATTTGCTAACGACTGGAATATATTAATGCGGAACACATATCGGTTTATTATGATTTACTAACATCATCTTGGCCCCCAAGGGAAAATTCACGGCTCCGCCCCTGTTGATGACAATCTCACGATTAACATGGTGGGCTTGGAGATCTCAATCAGCCTAGCAAATCCAATGCTCGTGAGACACATTAGCCCTCTGTAGTGGTGGTATAAAATCTCCAACTCCTTAATTCCACATGAACTTTTCAGATAAATCTTTGACTGACAAATATAACTGAAGTTAAATAATGTTTTGTAATGTAAGTCATAATTAAGTAATTTATTTCCAGTCTATACAATAGATGCTTCTAGTAAATTCATACCACAAATATTATTAATTCCTTGTTTATGCCATGAATTCTGCTTACCAAAAATATCCAATGGGAATGACCACTCCTGTTTTAATTCTATTACTTGTCGCTTAACCAAATATTGGAATGGGGCCAAACCTGGAATTTTTTTCCGATTTCAACCCTCAGTCCACGCCCAAACATAGTGTTAGAGAGTTGAAGAAAAGAGCTGATTGGTGGGATGATCGTTATAAATAAGACCATCAGAAGCACCCTTATTAATAGAGGCTTAGATCTACTTGGACTTGTAAGAAAACAAATGAGGTACATGTAAGGAGACCAAAATAAAGTTACAAGATTAAACATACAAAGCCTGAGATGGCAGAAAACTATCAATTAACGGGGGGAAGTTGGCAAACAGTCGGATTGAAGACAATGTTCACACAAGCTGAAAATACGTTCCAGACTTAAGAAACAAATGTGTCTAAAATTGGCAAAAATGTTTCACTATAAAAGAGAACAACATGTTCACCTGTTTGAGACCAATAACATAATCTCCTTCCATTATTTTATCCCAATCAAATCTCTCCGCAAGACCATTGAGCAAGTCTGCAATTTGTTCATATTTTATTGGGCGTAGAGTGGCAACTTCAAAACCAAATTTTTCATGCTCGGTACCAATTCTGTCAAAACAAAATTATATGAGAATCTGCAAATAATATGTGCACATTTACTCATTATATGCCTGCAGAGCAATGTTGCAACAGTCAAAACTCAAAACCATTATAATTGACCAATAACATGGCTATTTATAAAAGAAAATGCTATGACGTGCCCGCTATGTGCACACAAAAAGATACATGGCCCCACTTTTGCTAGCATGACAACTACACATTCAACCAAGGTCGGCAGAACCGGTACCGGGCATGGTACCGGGCACCGTACCGGTTCTCCGATGGCACAAGTTGGTACAAGACCGCGTCGTGCCGTGCCAAGCCTGTACCGACAGAGGAGAGGGCATGCAGACCGTGGGAGAGAGAAAAAAAGAGAGAGAAAGAAGAGGGGAGAGAGGGGGAGAAAGAAGAAGGCCGGCGGATGGTGGTGGATGCTAGCGGAGGGCCGGTGGAGACTGGCGGTGATGAGGCTGCAGCCAGTTCCCCTATTTCGAACGAAACAGAGGTCCGGCAGTGGCCGATTCTTCTATTTTGAACAAAGCAGGAATTCGACCGTGGCCTTCGCCGACCTTCCACCACCCTCCTTCTCCCTCTCCCTCCCTCCCTCCTCTGCTCGCTCTCTTTTTCCTTTTTCTTCTCCAGCTCCGACAATGGTTTTCATTTCCATCACCGGAGGCATACCAGTAAGCCGCTGGTATGGCTCACAATGGCCAGAACCGTCTGGTTTGGGACAATTCCGCTGACCCTGCATTCAACTATCCCCGTGCTGCAGTAATTTCTGGAATTTACACTAATCCCCCTGCACCTCGTGACAGTAGAACCTTTGGTCTGCACGAAACAGGATCCCCATTGTATTGTTCGTTTCTAAACCAACAAGGAACACAGAATAGAACTATACACACCACATTTTTTAGAGAATACTGGAAATGCGGGAAAACCAGCATAATCACAAATTGGGACAAAATGCCGACTGGACAAAAATGATTCTTTCTCTCTATCCATGGAATGTGGAAACTAAAGGAAGAGCAGGATATACCAAATCAAATGGCTCATGTAAATAAACTACGTAAGGAGACACCAAATAATGACATCTAAAGTTACATATGCACAAACTTGGATGAGCAGCATGCGTGAGAGACGATGTCACGATTGAATAAAGAAACAGAAATGACAGAGATTCTGTAGCGAATCACGAGGCATACCTCCATTCTTCCTTTGGCTTGCAACCGGAAGCAAGGTACTGAACAAGATCCTCCTTTGTCAAAGGCTCCGTCATAACCACCGCATCCTCGGTAGGAGGGCTTGCAGCAACGACCATCCGCTGCCCTCTTCTGGACCCAACAACATTGAAATGCAGCCTTTCCGACCTTCTTTCCACATTCCTCTTCAAATCACTAAACCCCACAAGATTCCCCCTCACTTTTAGCCGCCTCTCCTTCAAGATAGCATTACACTCGACACCACTAGGATAATTTAACATCTCAGACCAACGAATCTGGTCAGGAGGCAGGCGGGAAGCGATCGCCATAATTCTCCACCCTCCTCTATCTCAGACAAGAACAAGACTACAAATTCCCCCAGGGTGGGGGGCACAAAGAGAAGGCTCGCCGCCGTCAAAACCAAAACATAACTTGCATACAGAGAGATGAAATCATGCAACAACTAATCAAGCAAAAAGATTTTAGAGAAAAGGCTCCATCTTGGTTAAAACTATACTCGATTCTTTCCATTAAAAGCGCCATTTCTCAAACGGAATTCCATCAAAGCGAGAGAGACGAAAAGATGTAAAAGAACTACCTCGCTGTGGACGCTAGGGTTTTGCAATTCTAGGGTTTCTTCGTCGCCGGCTCTCTCTCGGGGTGATGGAATCAGGATAAATACGCGAGCGCCGCTCCTCGCACGCTCCCGCTCTGCGGCCCAAGACGCACCGAAGCCGAACCGAGAAGGAAGGCCAAAGAGGCAGGTAGGTACCACCAAGGTGGTAGCTTTGTTGGAGCGTTGCCTTACTTCCAACCAAGTACTTCCGAGTTCAAAATGTACGGGCGTCGATTAAATTATGAAGATCGGATGCTTTCTGCTCGGATACGAAATATAAAAGGGCGTATCGCTCTACTAGTAGCCTTGATGATGCCAGATATGACGTACTCATACGTGATATTCGTGCCGGAGCTTAGAGGAGTAATCAAACCGGGCCCATAGGTGGAGAGGGTATGAATAAAATCGGTTGGGGTGCCCAACACACGATTATTTCTGTCCGTATCGAGTATTCTCATGGCGGGATGAGGGCCAGTGGAGGCTGCTACTCAGAAGTGGGCTTGTCCCTTTCTTTTTTTTTTTTTTTCAGCGAAAAAAAAAAATGAAGAAGAAGAAAGAGCTACTGCAGGGGAGTGGAGAAATAAGTAGTGGTAGGTGGGCCCCGCCAAGATTCGCCATCAGGGCAGCAGGATAACCCCCGTACGATGCGCTCCCACAGGAGCCACGTGGGGCTCATGAAGCGTGGGACCCACTCAATATACGCATGGTTCATGAACTAGGTAGTCTATTTTGGGAACGGTACATGTTAATCCAACCCTTATGCAGTCCCAACGGATCATAGGGATAAAAAAAAAAAAAAAAACTTTTATGATTTGTTTTCTATTTTCATATTGATTCAATGTTCTTTTAGCCTGAGTTTCACTCATAGGTACCATTTTTGCTTCACAACATTTAGATCCGAATTGGTGACCCCGTAGCACGCTAGATCACGCATGTTTATATAAAAGCAACGCAAACTAGATGACTTCGTATATAGCTAATTATTCCAAAAGTGCACTATAGGTTGGAGAGAGAGCGCTACTTAGAGTGCTTCATAACTCTTTTTTTTTTTTAAGATTTGGTATTAGAACTATATGAGTCATTTGTTTTAAAAAATATATATTTTTTTAATTTTTTCTTGCAAATAGATAGCAAGATCAACGGGCTAGAAAAATGACCATATGAGTTGTGAGAGGCGAGAAAGGCTCCTCAGAGGATCTACGGTTATAGCTGAGCGAGAAAATCATCATCTTGAGAAAACGTTCAGACTCGGCGAAATTTGATGAATTTTCAAATAATTATGGACTAACGGGCCAACAAGTCCGATTTCTATAATATATTATTGTAACAAAGCTTAAAATATTTTTTTTTGAAAATCTCTAAAATAAAGCTAATTTTAGAAAACTAAAAATTTTCTGAAAAAACTAAAATAATTTTTTAAAAATTTTATTAAATATTTTTTATCTAAAAATATTTTTATAGGAACAGAAAACACTTTTTAGCTTTTCAAAAACTCCCCAAATAAAGCCTAATGGCCATATGATTTTTGGACGCGCTCCCACTTTCAGGTGGAATGGAGGCCTGAGTGGGGCCCACTTAATGGGCGTGATCATGGGGTAGGGATTACGAAATCGAGGGTCATGATGTCTGCAGCACAGTTGGATGGACTTTCCATGTCCTAGTCTTCGGGAGTTGTTGGGGGGTGATCCCGCGAGCTGGACTTCTGCCTAACAGTGTTAGATTTCTGTCTCATCCCTGGATTTGCTCCTCCTCTGAACCCTGGACCTCGAACACGTTGCTTGACTTCTGAATATATCAAATCTATATGAGATTTACTGTATGAATGTTAAAAATAATAATAATAATAATAATATGATAAAGATGAGAGAGGATAGGTGGACTCCAATTTCCATAACAATCTAAGGTTGTGGAAGATTCAAACTCCAATTTAATATATCCGTGAGAGACTACAGTAAGCCTAGGTTAGATTGCGAGGAAATGATACCCCATTGACGACATGATTCAAGTCATGAAATAATTGTAATTTAATATTGATAGTGATATGGTTTCAAATAGAAATAGATGTCCCATGAAAAGGATCTCATGCGATGCTAGTAAAATAAAAAAGTCTGGAAAGTAGTCCGAAGAGCTGAAAGGGACTAGGAAAGTATCGCAATGGAATAATGATATATAGTGAAGCTTGGAAAGTAGGAGAAGTTAACTATATTAAAATGATTTAAGTTATATGATTGCTAATTTTACAATAAAAGAAGAATTCATGATTTTATTCGTAAACAGAGTGGTGGACATAATGACAAAGAACACTAATCAAACTCAGTTTTGTTACCAAGACTAGCGACATTATCTAAAAATTGAGTTTGGGTGATCCAATCACCAGTTTTTTTTTTTTTTTTTTTTTGATGCAAAGTTGCAAGGTACAATATATGTCCCAACGCATAAAAAGATGGAGTGATTGAATCCAACTGATAAACAATGACCAAGTAATAAAATCTATCATCTAGAATATTTCAAAAAATTAAAGACAGAGAGCAATTAAATGTCCATCAAGAGCTCACAAACAAAGTGAAATAGACCTCATTGACTCTTAAATACACCCACATGATTGCAAGGTTAGCTAGATTAAGGTTCAAAAGTTCCAACGCTTGGTAAAAATTGGTTTGCAAGAACCATGATCCAAGTAAAACAGGAAGTCACCCCCAAGAATCCTCAACAGGCTCCAATTAAAACTGTGCCGAGCTAAGCACGAAGAATGATTAGGGGGATGAATCAAAGAAATAAATATCTGATGCCTCCACCAAAAAAAAGGTCTAGCAAATCAGAATCTGTCAAAGCTAAAAATCTTAAAATGTTCTATAACCGCTGTTGTGGTTCAAATTTGGCCCGAGGGTGACCACGTTGGAGGAGTCGAGGGAGCCACCGGTGGTTGGAAGAAGAAGACGGGGGCCACCTCCTGCGCAGCAGCGACTGCGGACCTGTACAAAGTCTCACCGGTATTTTCAGTGAGGACCTTTCAACGATCAAATTAAAGTGGGGTAAACTTGGTCCAGCTAAAAGTCCCTTAGAAGTTATCCGACCGGACTATTTATAGTCCCGGTGGAGAGGCCCAGATGACAGAGGCATTGTCCGCCCTCATCATGAGAGGGGGGTGGCTCTGAGTCAAATGGCGTGCAACTGGGCCGGTGGCGTGTGGCACCGTCTGTTCTTGAGAACAGTAAGATGTTGGCAGTCGTAACAGGGTATGGTCGGAGTAGTCATGGTGTTATTCTTTGACTGTCGAGGGCCAGCTATCGAAGCGTAGCGCGGTAGCATTGCAATGTACCACGTAAGAGGGCGTGGGCGCATACATGGGTGCGGCTGTTGGCGAGTTCGAATCTATCGAGAGGTCATATTATGTGTTTGGCGAGGTCGGCTAGACGAGTACCAAGGATAGCTCGGCTCCTTAAATTCCGATGTGTGACTAATAAATTTTATTTTTACCATAAATGAAAATGATAGGTGGAGGAGTGAGAAAGAATAGCAATTTAGAATGGTCTGACACCATAATTTAGCAAATCCTTTTTCTTAGCAGAATTCGATCCAACATGCAGAAAAATGATGGTCAGATATGTCTTGTTTGGATTATGGATCCAATGCGAAGATTTCAACTGTGAAGACAAAGCAATCAAGTTCTGGTAGAATATTAACCAGAAGACACACGGCAGTGGTTGATCTGACCGGACACTATAGATGAAAAAAAATGAGTCCAATATAGAGCAAGCGACACGGGTGAAAATTGGAATCTTATAAATTTTGTTAAACCTAGAACTTTCTGGTAGCCACCAGTACTGCTCAAATTACAAATTCAACAAATACTCTATCAAGTCATGCTGGTGGCAATATGAATACATTAATGATTTAATGGTGAGGATGCAAACTTCTTACTTGACAAAGGGAACTGCCTATATAGAAGTTAATCATCATGTTATAAGCACTCTTGGAGTTCTAATAGCGGAGTTAATCATCATGTTACGAGGAGAACAAGAGTCAGAGAGGAGGTGTTGTATGCATTAACTGGTATTTTTTGGATTCCTTAGTTCAATATAAATACCTAAAACCTTCTCGACGAATAACCGATGTTGAACTAAACACGTGTCTACACGGGTGCTCATAGTAGTAGGGCCACAATAGTGGTACATATAATGCAATATAAGAATGCAGAGGCATAGAGCATACCTAAGATGACACATAATATGCAGAGAACCTGTCACAAATCTCATGGTTCATTCAACTGGGAAAACTTCTTAAAAAAGTCACAGGGGCCTCATCAACAGCATGCATGCTGACGTGATTGCTGACTGCTGAGGCTCTTGCTGCAATGAGAGTCTACTGGAAGAATGCCCACTTCAGGAGTTAGGCTCTTGGGATAACTCCTCATTAATGAATTCTCGAGGCAACTTTAAGTGATTTCATGTTTGAGCTGGCTTGCCATGGCCTTATGAAAAAAAAGGAAAAAAAGAAAGAAAAAGAAAAGAAATCATCTAAATGTGAGAAACATGTCACATAAATTGATGTGGTCCAGCTTCCATAATAGCGTTGCTTGACTGCTGACTTTAAGATGTGAACTTACCATATCTGCATCCATTTGTTTTATTGTCACCATTAGATTCCAGCAGTCAGAATCAGGGCACAGCTTCTCAGGGACGATCATGGGAGCAATATGGAACATTCAAACGTCTCACGATCGCGAAGGTGGTGTTGTCCCATCGGTGATCGATCTTGTCGAAGACTTCTTGGGGTTTTTATTCGTTAATTAAGACGAACTACAAAGCCTCTGTTATATATGCTCTACAAGGCTCTGTTGCTGAGCTGCGCAGAGGAATATTTAAACGTAACAACGTCATGGCTCTCGCTCTGCGATTGAGAACGAAAGCTTTATGCTAGAAATACATAAACGATAATTGACGTATTTATTTCTTAATAAATATATTTATAAAAGTTATAATCAATATATTTATTAATATACCAAAAATATACTAAAAATTATTAATAAAAAAATTAATATATTATAATTAATTTAAAAATATTTATTAACTCATATAAATATATTTCACTATTGGAAATGGTCCATGTTGATAGGGGTTATGTAAGTGACCTATAAATAGCTATCAAATGGACTAAACAAAAAAAAAACTATTATAAATTGAATCATTTATTTAAGGTATCGTTGGAAATGTGATAATATTTCTATATAAGATTACCTCTAATCAAACATAACAATCATTTTCAAATGCCATTTTTGGAGTATTTTTTTCTATCAACCAAATATGGTAAATTTTATTTTCTCCCTCAATCATTTTTTTAGCTAAAATATTCCAAGAAATTATCAGATTATTCTATAATCTGACTTATTCTGACCAAATGAACCGAAGTGGTGCACCGAAGTAGTTGATTTAGAATGAAATTCATAAGTCCTTTGAAACAAAAAAAGGAAAAGATCTTTTCTATCAGCAATATGATTTTTTTCTAATAAATCAAGGCAACTTTTATTGACAACCATAAGTAGACTAAAATTAATATATGGTAACCATTAAGACACCTCCATCATCACAATTCGGTTCAAACAGTAGGGTGACTGAAAAAATGTAAGTTCACACTATGAATTAAGCAAAGCTAGATTATGTCCTCAAAAATGGCCTTATCCTTCGAAAAAAATAATAAAAAATTATAGATATCAAATTCGGCTTTAATAAATATGACGCCTTAAGAAGATACATTGATGGAGTTGAGGCCATAAGAATAAGTTTTAGCATATTCGGTGTCTACGACATGCTAGTGAAGCAGTGATAATTATGGCAAGCTGAGATTCCATGTTTATATATATCATAAAGCAATTAATTTTAATCTTTTATGTTTAAACTAATTAAATATGTCCATCTATAGTGAGAAGAATTGAACACATTTACGAAGTTGTAATGGGATATTTTGGACAATTACAAGGACCATCAAAACTACAAATTGTTTACTTTTAGGGATACCTAGGGCCACTAAAACTAAAAAAGTGCATGGGAAAAAAAAAAGCCAAACGAATCCTTAATTTGAATCGAATAATATGCACCATATCAACCAACTTGTCTTATTAAAACTAGGTATACCATAAAAAATTATATTCTATACCATATGCACTATGTCAAAAAAAGATTGTTGTGTATCTCATCTCATTCATCAATCATTTGTCTTGATGGTTGATTTATCAAAAGGAGCATCCATGATTGATATGGTGTATCTCTGCATTTCATATAGTGTAGGATATAATTTGTCCGCTTCATGGCCACCTTGGGCATAGTTTCTTCAGGTTTTATAGTGCGGTATATATATATATATATATATATGTATGTGTGTGTGTGTGTAATGGTTTGCCTTGTAAGGTAGCTGTTTCCGAAACGAGTTGGTTTTCTCCCTCGTCTGCCGTGGCCGTGCATGTCGAGCGCGCCCCCAGAAATCTCTCGCCTCGCCGTTCCTCCGCCCCAGAACACACTCGTTCTCGAGCCCGTATCGCCGACGGAAGAAAAATAAAACACACACTAAAAAAAGGAAAACCCTCCTTCGGTACTTCTTCCTTTCCACCGTTTCTTTTTTATCAGTCTTCGATTCTTTGTATACTTCGGTGCGCTTTTTCGTTTCTTTACCTCATTGTAATCGTCGTGAAAGTCTTGAATTCGTCTGTTTTTTCTTTTCTATTTTTGGAGTTTGGGTTGTAGTTTTTCCAGACATCAGAGAGTGACCATGATCACTCTAATGCAATTATCTTCTGGGTATTGTTTCTTGAAGTTTGTTTCCTTTTTTGCTTAGTTTTTTTGGGGTTTCATGTGTTTCAGCATGGTAATACAGTGCAATTATTTTTTTTTTTTGCCCCTCTGGAGTTCTTGATGAGTAATATACGCTTGTTAGGAATTGGTTTTCTGATGTTGGATGATGTGATTTTATTTACTTCTTCTGGATCTGCTATTATGCTTCTTTAGGCTTTGCTTATGTTGTCATTGTTTTCCCTTCTTTACAATTAATTTAAATGGTAATTTGACTTCAAGTTTTTGATGAGAAGATTTGCTCTAATATACACACACATATTTCTTTGCAATTTAAGGTGGAAGGGAAGTAGGAATTACTTAGATATATCAGTTTCTAACTGAATTCAAGATGTACCATGGTAAAGGAGATGAAATGGTTTCTTTCCCATCATTATGGTGGAGTTTGAGGAAGGAAGGCTTCTTGAGGCTTTATATGGTTATGCATTTGCCTTTACCTGTTTAAAGGCTCTATTTGGACGTGGGAGGCTAAGGAAAAGGAATTTTTATGTCTATTTTGATCTTTAGAAGCTGATTAAGAATTTCCTTGTTTCTTAGCCTGTTGTTAGCTAGGGATATTAACTAGCAAATAATCTGTATAATTAAAAATGACAGAGGATAAAGGCAAGAATATATCACTATCATACTATTCTAGATTCTTGTCCACTTCCTCGATACCCAGTCTATCAAACTTTGTATTTCGAATTAGGGTTTAATGGCAAACGTTTTCTCAAGTAATGATTTAATTCAAGTACTAGATGGTGGGTATGCGGTAGGAAAATAAGCCTAATTTGTTTTAGGGAAGTCTAAAATTGAGTGGTATTGGGTGACGGGATCCTTTCAGAATAATCTGATGGGGAGGTTAAGGGTTTTGTATTTCTCTTCCTGTCATGGTGTTATGGATTTGGCCATCTCTACTTTTTTTGTACCTCCTGTCATCTTCCTGTTGGTGAGTGGGGTATAATCCCTTTCGCATATGCCTTTGTTCCCACCTATATATCCCTACAGATGTCACCTTGCTTTTCAAAAGGGTGTTATAATCAAAACTGATAAGAAGCATTTGATGCATTTTATGTATTCGAGGTGGGTAGCTACTGCTCATGCATTGGTAAATGGAAACAAGGCTTTCCCTTGACCTCATCACACTGATCTTAAGGAATATATCCATTCTATTTTATTTTTCATCGTACTCATCCTTCTGTGCATGATAGTCTCTGGGACAGATCATGCATCAGCTCATCATAATTTCCTTATGGTTCACTTATTAATATAAGCATATAAAGATCTGTTCCCTGAAATCGAAGTGGATATAATACAGTTATGTGCTTGAAATCTAAGTGCTTTACATTTAAACAGAAGTTCGTATGGTCAGCTTCTAGTTTACCACTGCTTGATGCTCATGAGAACCATCAGATCAGTCACTGAAGCATGAACACTAAATTACTGTGTTGGGCCTGTTTTTGAGCCATTAACATGCTGTTTTTGTTGCATTTGTTCTGTTTGTCACTTTGATTGCAACAATATAGATTTTTTTTGAGCAAAATGGTGGGAACACCAAACATTTCATTGAACTAATGAAATGAAGAAACAGGCATAGGATCCAGTTTAGAAGCCAAACCCAGCGTCAAATCTATAGAATTTCATAGCCGTTCACGCTCCCATTTAAGCTCCTGATTCCAATGTAAAACTTATTATCAAGAGCTGGACCATTAGAGACTTTGTATGCATGAATTGAGTTTGCTTTTTTTGAAATTGAAAGGCAGGAAAACCTCAGAGATCTTTCTGATGCTTTCAAACTTTGAATAGAAATTTGGATGGAGTAACCTGGTGCACAAGGTCTAGGTAGTTGATTTGTTCCAGAGTTTTTTTTAATTTTTCCATATTCTATAAGTTAACTGGAATATATGTCTCCTACTCTGTCTTGCTGGAGAGTCAAAATTGAACTTGAAATCTCTTCATCTGCTTTGAAGTTAATATTTGGACTCAATTCTGAGACTGACTTTGCATTTCCTGTGGAATAGGATAAATGATGGAGTTACCTCCCTTTGTGATATGGGTGGAGTTAGATGCAATTATAGCATGTGTAATGACATTTCTGTTTTCAGGTGGGTCCATCAGTCACTTGTTTAGTACTTGGGCAAGGAAGGCATTTCCCAAGCATGCTATGGACTAATTTAGATGAGAAAAATAGCTCAACAGGATTCTGTTAGGTGAATTCAGCTTTGAGCGATGCAAATCAGTTTCGTTTTTCACCCTCTTTATGGAAACATAGTATGTTTGTTAAGAAGCTCTGTCATTTTTGAGGTTCTGACTGACAATTTATAATTTGAAACCTGTTTACACTCCAGTGCTGCTTTTTTGTTGAAAGAAAGTTTCTCCTGTCATTCATGATATATGTCGATGCTTATTTTCGCCGATGCTCTATCTCTTGTTGCAGAATGCTCATTTTTCCACATTATTTGCTAGCAATAAAATGATATATGATTTGATGTATCCTTATAGAAGAAGATATGGTTCTACTCTTTTTAGCACTGACTGTTGTAGTGCTTTATCTCATATGAATTCAGATGGAAACATCAAATTCCCAGACAGCTCAGATCATTGAAGTAAATGTGGACATGCCTGTGGAGGTGTCTGGCCTATGCGGGAACAAGATTTGTGGAGGTGCTGCTTGTGTTTTCTCTGATTCTAAAACCAGTTCAAAAGATGCCAAAGAGAGATCTGCATCCATGAGGAAGCTTCTAGTTGCTGTTGTGCTCTGCATCATATTTATGAGTGTAGAAGTTGCTGGAGGCATTAAAGCTAACAGCCTTGCAATCTTAACTGATGCTGCTCATCTCCTTTCTGATATTGCATCTTTTGCTATATCCTTGTTCTCACTCTGGGTTTCAGGATGGGAGGCAACACCACAGCAGTCATACGGTTTCTTTCGAATAGAGATGCTTGGAGCGCTGGTTTCTATTCAGCTGATCTGGCTTTTATCTGGCATACTAGTTTATGAAGCCATGGCAAGAATTATTTATGACAATGGAGAGGTCCATGGCTTCCTAATGTTTGCTGTTGCAGCCTTTGGTTTGTTGGTTAACATTGTCATGGCTGTTGTGCTGGGCCATGATCATGGCCATGCTGGGGACAGTCGTGGTCATGGTGGACACAGTCACGGTCAAGGTGCATCCGACCATGATCACTCTCACCATGACGATGACCACGACCACGACCATTCACATGGTGCAGAGCATAGTCATGGCCGTGGCATTAGCATCCCAACTCATCACCATTATTCAAAGCAGGAAGTACTCGAGGACGAGCATGAACCACTACATAAGCACTCTGAGGACTCCCAGGATCAGAATTCTGGTTTCGAGGGAACTAGGGAGAAGAAGAAGAAGAAGAAGCAAAGGAACATAAATGTGCACAGTGCTTATCTGCATGTGCTTGGAGACTCCATTCAAAGCATTGGAGTGATGATAGGAGGGGCTATCATATGGTACGAGCCTGAATGGAAGATCATCGATCTGATATGTACGCTCATCTTCTCTGTTGTAGTGCTGTTGACTACGATCAAGATGCTAGGGAACATCCTGGAGGTCCTCATGGAGAGCACCCCCCGAGAGATTGATGCAACGAGGATTGAGAAGGGGCTGTGCAAGATGGATGGTGTGGTTGCCATCCACGAGCTGCACATATGGGCCATCACCATGGGAAAGGTCCTGTTAGCTTGCCATGTAACAATCACACCAGAGGCAGACGCTGATCGCATACTCGATGAGGCGACAGGATATATCAGGAGGGAGTGTAGCATCAGTCATGTCACCATTCAGATAGAGCGCCTGTAGATTTGTTTTTGCTGAGAGGTATAAACCAAGGGCGTTGGAATGGCAAGAAATTTATATACTATTAGCAGTCTTTTAACTCAGTTGTCTACTTTCTCCTTCAATAGCCAAATTTCTAATATACATTATGCAATAAACTTTAATGATGGTGGAGTGCACTTATACCAACGTCATTAGCACGTATTGCATATTAAATAAAAAAAAAGCACGTTATATGAGTCAGTATTATTGGGGTCAATGTTAATTACAATAATTTCTGTAGCAAGGATTGTGCTCTTCATTCTCCATGTAGATGGTGATATTAATCAAGTTGGTACTAATGATGGAAGTTTCTACTCTATCATCAAAATTCATTATATAAAATTTTGGCTATTGAAATTTTGTATTTATTATAATTTAATATGTCTATGTAATATATTTTAAAAATAATTAAAAAAATCATATCTTACGTATTGTACGGGCTGAAAATAATAACACCTATGTTTAATGCTCAGAGTTTCTTTGTTAAGATTCTTTTGATGCAGATTTTTTTTTTTTTTTTTTGAATGCTAGTTTTAATGTTTAGGGTTCCTGCTCGGCTGTAATTAAAATTAATTATTTGATGTACAATCAATATACATTTATTTATTTTTTTATTTATTATAATTTATCAAAATGTTATATTATAATTTAAATATAATTAAAAAAAATAGAAGCTGGTGCATCTCATATTTATTATTGCGAAGTACAAAGTGCCACGTATTAATTGACTTAACAGTCTTTAGATAAAGTTGAAGCTTTTTTTTTTTCCCAATTGACAGAGTCTGACTAAACACGTGCCCGAGGCTGTTGACGTGTAAACTAGAGTCTCATCGAATCTAGCGAGAAATTGGAGCCCGCTGTCCCGGTCGCGGAAAACGTAGGATAGAGCTGGGCATCGCAGCCTCCCGCATCCTCAAACTCTGTGCCTCGTCCAGCCCCACCGTTTCTTAAATCCTTCCACGAGCCTCTCTCTCCCGCTTCTCCTCCTCCTCCTCCAATCTAACCAAGGCCCAAGTGAGATCTTGATCTTCGATCCATCCTCCGAGCTCCAGTCATGGCCACCTCTACTCCAAACCAAGGTTTGGCGTTCTTTAATGTCATATGACGTATTCCTCTGTTCATCCCGCGATGCCTAGGCCTTCATTTTGATTTTACTTGTGACTTTGATCCGATGCTGTAAATAATTTAGTCGGCAGGTACAGATCGTTTAATAGGGAAATGGAAGTTCCATCTTTGATGTATTTAGAAACAGTGTGATTTATGAGAGTTTTGTACTTTAGAATTATAGGAGTACGTTACTTAATTGGGGGAAAGTGGTCTTTGTCGAAGGAGACGAGCTTAATGGGTTTTTGAGAAGGAAAAAACATATAAAAGAATCGATTTTTATCGAAGACAAAGTTTCTTCACGTGGGAAAGATCGTCGCAATGATATGATGAAAAAACAGCGACAACTTGTTGCTTTTCAAGTCAAAGCAAAACTAAATGGATTTGAGGAACCGTTTGTATTCTTGTGTCCTGGTTTATCAAGAACTAAGATGGATTTCACCAAAACATTGGTAAAGATGATTGATAAGAAAAGGAGAATTCTTGGTGGAACACTTTTTGGGATGTGGTGTTACTTTTCTTGCATCAGCATGGCATTATCTAGGCTCGTACGTGATATCAAAATGTAAGTTTTGTCCACCCAGCCAATGTCCTGCTGATGCAAAAGTCATGCCACATCAGCTGTCTTACTGAAATTGTCCCGTTATAAAGAAATCCTGTTATAGCATTCCTCACCCTATTATAAAGAAATCCAGGGGCAAGTTAAAGGGAAAGTCCTGTGGTGAAAGTCGGAAGCAGGACTGCAAGTGTTCTTGTTTGAGGTTTATTAATGGAAGGCTCAAACTGATTATGAAAGGATTGCATTGGCACTAGGTATCTTGGTTTTCTGAGAATTGCTTGATTTCTTTCGATAAAAGCGAAATAGGTGATTGAGTAGTGTCTACTAATTAACATTCAAAGGAATGCTATAGAGTTGGCAGTTATACTTGTTAGAGAGGGGACAAGAAAGAGAAAATAGTAGACACATCTCCACCGCAAATATATATGTGTGCCTTTTCAAATTTGAGGAAATTGCCCTTTCATTGTTTATCTAAATTCAATTTAACTTTAATTAGCTCACCTCTCCTATCAAAGAGACAACTTCTTATAAATTTATTCTCGAGATACAAGCAAATCTGACAAGCTGCTTGATGCACATGGTTATCCTGTGTGCAAACGTCAAGTGATTCCTGTGTGTGGTCATGAACATGACCTTTTCAATCTTTTGACAGAAAATGTTATAACATCATGCATGCTACATCATGTTAGATTTTAGAACATTATAGCTAGCTGTATGTGATTACTTTGTTTGGTATCACTATGTTTCTTCTTATGGAAAAGTCAAATCCATGGTGCTCAATTTGGCGGTAGAGCTATGATATTGTTGCATGATATAAATATTTGAATGATCAAGCGACTGATCCATGTATAATCAGTCAAATGAAGAGTTTTTTCACTCACACATCAGGTAGTTGTTCGAAGGAAGTTACGAGTTCACGTATTGGATTGCCAGCACTAGACATCTCTGCTGCATTTCCTCAGGCAACACCTGCATCAATTTTTCCTCCATCAGGTAATATTTGTAATTATCAATAGCTTACACTAATTACTGACAATTAAGATCTGCCCCATCATCAGCGCAAAACAATTGATATATGGGCTTTCGCATGACTCTCATTCTGCTGTTCAGTATTTCTTTGTGAATCCTACATGAAAGTTAAGTCCTATTGCTTAAGACGCTCCCATGAAATTCAAAGTGCATTTCATGGTCAAGTTCAAAAGTTGAAACTTTTTTGTGAATATCTTTACCCTATGAAATGGTAGGCATAGGGGCTTGTTTTGTGTAGGTGTTGTTACCTAGAATATTGGCTGCCTCGCATCTAGCAATGTTTCGGACTATTGATGAAGATTCCGTGAGATTTAATAATGCATCAATATTGACAATTGCATGCAGGGGTCCATTGTGTTATTTAGCTGATCCATTAAAAAGGGCCTGTCTGGATTCTGTTATATATTTGTACAAACTCTTATCTGTATGTAAGAAATGCAATTTGAGCCTTCAACTCATTTGAGAGGGATGGAGGGGGAATTGAAGGAGGCTGCATAACCTGCACCACCAAGATTCTCAAATTACTGGAGATCACCTTCAGAAAAGAACAAGTTATCCTATATATGTATATCGTTGGAGAGTCCAAATTAAATACCATACTATGACCTGTCATGAACATCCTATTTTGGTCGGAATAAAGCCCTATTAAATTGGGCGAAATGTTTGTTGTTATTGGACCTGAAACAGATTGAATCTATTAAAAAAATCTCCCCCCTCCCCTTTGCCCCCCTCTGCCCCCCACCCTTTCTTATTTAACTTCATGATAACATATTGAATTTTCATTGTCATTTGCAGCATCAGATTATTACCAATTTGATGATCTGTTAAGCCCTGAAGTAAAGGCTTTGCAAAGAAAAGTCCGAGAGGTCATGGAAAAAGAAGTAGCTCCCATAATAGCGCCGGTAGTTGTTTTCTTTTCATGCGTTTTTTTTTTCTAAATACCAAATGCTTTTTGCTTTGGACACCATTCATCATAACTTATATGCTGGAGATATTTCAATTTCTAATGTTTTCTTCCTTCATCAAGGCTATTGTTTTCACACAATCTACATAAGTGCCTATGCACACGGATTTGAATGTCATCCATACAACCTGCTTTTCTGAATCTAGATGTAGTAATTCATGGTAGTATTAGGATACAGAATTTTTGTTGTTTCTGTAAATTAATCTGCTCAAACACATGCATTGTTTGAAATATAATTATAGCACGGTTCAATCTTTTTGAAACTCCTTTATTTAGCCTATGAACTTTCAAGAACAGTTCCAAAAGTGATTCTATTAGGTTATTCAATCTGTAAATAACTGAAAGCACCTCATTGAAGGAATTCCCATTATCTCAAATATCATAGCCATTCCCATGGAAAATCTGGAAAAAAGAAAAAAATATCCAGCACTCTGAACTACCTCAAGCTGTCAGTGCGTCAAATGTTAACTGTCATTTCAATAACCTTGGTGCTTCAAACATCAAACAGGAAAAAGATTGTGATATAGTGTTTTGCAAGATCACTGAATTCAGCTTGTAGACATGTAGTGATGCATCAACAATCATATTTTGCTGACGCTGATTGCTTTTTTTCCTTCCTCATCCAACTAAGGTGGTCGACAGGTTGTGAACATAATTTTCTTGTGAACATAATTTTCTTGTAAACATTCAGTTAGTCCATGAGTTACGAAAATTATAATGATATCTTCTAGAAGAGCTTAAAAGATCAGTAGGAGACTAAGAATGATACTGATGACTACTATGAAAAGATGCTACCAAGTGTAGTTGAGAATTCTTGAATTGGGTGCAACTGGTTGTGTACTTGTGTGTTTAAATTCTTTTGACATGTATTATTTCGCTTAGTTTAGTTTTATCTTGTATCTTGTAAAGAAGGGTATTTCACTCTGTTAAGTTATATCATGAGGGTTTTCTACTTTATATGTAAAACTTATGTAATGCTTTTTTTTTTCCAGCTATGCATAATAAGCCCAGACATAAGTTATGTAGTCTTGGCATTCTTCTTCCTACACCTAACATTTGCCTTCCTTTTCACTTCATTAGCACTTTGCTTAGTTTATTGAATGGAGCTCTTGATGTATTATGCATATTAAAGTAACCATATTTGCCGCTTTGACACCTCTATGCAAGCTTCAGTTTCAGGTGATGTAGACTAGATCAACTGTGAGTGCTAGTTTATTTTTGTTGTTTGCTATATTAGTATTTCTTCGTTATTTGTTTATCTCAATATCTAAGCTCCTCAATGTAAGACAACTGTTTCTGGAGTTGGTGCTTCCATATATGTGATTGGCACAAACTTTGTTCCTTAGTATTGGGAGAAGGCAGAGTTTCCTTTTCATGTAATTCCTAAGCTTGCTACCTTGAGTGTTGCTGGAGGAACTATAAAGGTACTGTTCCATATTCATCCTTGACTGAGGCTTAAAACTGTGCAAAGAGGCATTTTAGACATTGTTCTCAACAGGGCTATGGATGCCCGGGGCTCTCTATTACTGGAAGTGCTATTGCTACAGCAGAAATTGCCAGAGTAGATGCAAGCTGTTCCACCTTTATTTTGGCACATTCTTCCTTGGCCATGCTTACAATTGGTAAAAATTCCAGTTGATATGTCCAGATTTTATGGCCACTTGTTAGTTTCATGAGAATGCTGAGGAACAGATTTTTGAAAACTGAGTTTTTTCTTTGCATATCTTGTTCTTTTTTGTCAAGAATAGCACTGTGTGGGTCAGAGGCACAAAAACAGAAATACTTACCATCATTAGCTCAGTTGCATACTGTTGCTTGCTGGGTAAGTGCAAAATACATATTTGATATGTTCAGTGAGAATCAGTATGGTTTTTCATTAATCAAGTTATATATCACAGGCTTTGACTGAGCCAGACTATGGAAGTGATGCAAGCTCTTTGAGAACCATGGCAACAAAGGTTTGATACTTAAGTATTATATTGATTAGTTATACCATCTTATACCACATACGATCGTTTACTAAATACTTGCAAATTGCTGTCGTTCCTTATGAGCTCAGTTTCAATTGCCTAGTATTTATGGTATGTCAAATATTGTGGTGGAACAGGTTGCAGGAGGTTGGATAATAGATGGCCAAAAGCGTTGGATAGCAAACAGTACTTTTGCTGATGTGTTAGTTGTTTTTGCTAGAAACACAAGCACAAACCAGATAAATGGGTAAATTGTACTGTACTTTCTTAATTGTATGTGAGTGCATTTGCAGTGAAATAATGGAGCTTTTGAATTAGTGCTTGCGCAAAAAAAAATTTGGAGTGCAAACTCATTATCCTGGTATTAAGGAACTGAAACACTTTGAGACGCCAGATTTATTGCAGTGAAATGCTTCCATCTTTTTTTTATTGCTTCCAGGTTCATTGTGAAGAAAGATGCCCCTGGATTGAGGACCACAAAAATTGAGAATAAAATTGGCATGAGGATTGTTCAGAATTGTGATATTCTCTTTAAGAAAGTTTTTGTTCCTGATGAAGACAGGTTGCCAGGTGTTAATTCTTTCCAGGATACAAACAAGGTACTGGTCCATGATTTATCTTTTGGCTTGTTTTGGTTGATCAATAAATGGTATAGAGGAGTAAGAATAGACTGAATATCTTAACACCTCTCAGAAAATATGGTCCTAAATCGTGTGGAATGGAGGAAAAGGATTCATGTAGCCAGCCCCAACTAGTTTGGGGATAACGCTTAGTTGAGTTGAGTTGAGCATTATGATTTAACTCATACCTGAATTGAAAATAAATTCTTGTTCTTCGTAGACTTGTTAAAAAAAAAAAACTATTTGCTTCTCCTTCATTACTCATTATTATTTTTACATATAAATGAGGCCTTATTCAGAACTTTCAGGTAATAGGTAGTAAGCTTTGATGCCTGAGTTGATCGAAGCAGCAGATTTGCCTTTTGTAACAAATCTGGGTGGAGTTGAGTTCTTTGCCAGCTCTTCTCCAATTTCATGGAGTGAGATTTGGTAGTCATAGGATAGGCTTCAAGACAAACTGGATTCTGCTATCAACATTAAACCAAATATGAATGAGTTTTGCATGATGACTGATCAGAATCTGCTCTGACATACCAGTATTCTTGTTTTCACTTTTTATCAAAATGATCAAATGATTTGCACTCTAAGAAGGTGAATTTCATATCTACAAAAAAGGGGCACGAGCTACCGAATATATATCGCAGAAAATCAAGAATTTTAGTAGGTGATGTATTTTATGATTTGGAGCTGGTCAACATCAATGTTGTCTGTGCTGAAATTGCTTATCCCCACCTTTTCCTTACATAACATTTTCTCTTGCTCTCCATGTATGTCACCCTTGTGCTCCTTTTTATATGCTATTTTGACCCAGAAATAGCAATTGCACTTTCAATATGAATACATAATTTTCACGATGTGGAGCACTTATATTTCTGCCTGCTTGAAGCAGGTCCTTGCTGTTTCTCGTGTTATAGTTGCATGGCAACCTATTGGCATATCAATGGGTGTATTTGACATGTGCCACAGGTATAACAAATTCAATTGATATCTGCAAATCTTATATGCATGTTCTAAGAGATCAGATGGCATAGGTACCTAAAGGAGAGGAAGCAATTCGGAGTTCCATTGGCGGCATTTCAGATTAACCAAGAGAAGCTTGTGCGCATGCTAGGTAATATTCAAGCAATGCTTCTCATAGGTTGGCGCTTATGCAAATTGTACGAATCTGGAAAGATGACTCCAGGTCATGCTAGCTTGGGAAAAGTTGCGTATGATCAAGGCACTTCTTTTTGGTTGTCATTTTGTTAATAGAACCAATTTCCATAGCAATCAGTCACTGCAATCATGCACTTTTGTTCTTCAGGCATGGACTTCCTTGAAGGCAAGGGAGACTGTCTCTCTTGGTCGAGAATTACTTGGTGGCAATGGAATCTTGACTGATTTTCTAGTGGCAAAGGTACAGCAGATTCTTGTCTATAGTTTTCTTTTTTTCCCCTCCAATTCTGAATCTTATGTCATCACTGGTTTGCACCAATTAATATAGCTTCTACTTTCGATATCTGCATGTTCAGGGAAATTAAGTGCATGAAATCCCTTAAGTTGAAGGAGTAATCTGGGAAAATTTTGAAAGAATATATACAGCTTTCTGAATATCATGAAACCTTTTTAACATTATATAAACTTATCCGTAATGCCTTTTAATCCTGTTATCCCCTTATCCTAGGATGACACATACTTTTTGGGAAAAAAATATATTCTAAATTAGATATAATCATCTATATATTTTTTTTCTTCTGAGGAATGTAATTTTTTAATTGCAAAAATTTCATAACCAGTAAGTCTTGTCCCATATACATAAACATCTTAATGATTTTTGCTCTCCATTCGCTCCTACGAATTATTGGCATTCCATTTTAATCAACACGTGCAACTCCTTTTGTTGCCACAATAATCCTCATCTTCCTTCTTCCAATGTCTACCGGGAGATAAAACTTCTGGGATTGAAATCCAAATTATGGACTGACAGTTTGTGTTCAACATTTGCTGTCTAGAAATTGTTCTTTCATCAACACTATGGCGAAGGTGCATGATATCTGAAGTTTGAACGTTGTCTAATTCCTATAATTTTGTGATTTCAGGCATTCTGTGATATGGAGCCCGTTTTCTCATATGAAGGCACCTATGATATCAACAGTTTGGTGACAGCTAGAGAAATCACAGGGATTGCAAGCTTCAAACCTGCTGTGTTGGGAAAGGCAAGTCGCCTTTAATTTCAGTGGCATAAGCGCATGCAAGCCTTAATTTCAGTTAAAATCCTGCGATCGGAGCATACGGGGCATGGACCATAGAATTGATGATGGCTACTGAAAGACTCTAAGTGCAACTGGGTTCAACAACAACAGGATAGTGTTGCGTGAAGAAGATCAGCCCAAAATCTATGTTATGTTAGAATTTATTGTATCAATGGGTTATTCTGATGGGATAAAGACCAGCTTATTTTCATTCTCGGTCACATATCGTTGTAATAGTTTAAGACTGCATAATATTTGGCTATGAAATGTAAATAAAGCTCAAAATGGACAGCACGGAATTGTAATCCCCCCGTTATACGGTGGACAAGAAATGGACATGGATGTTATGGAATACTAAACAACATAAATATCCAGAATATACGATTTGGCAGCATAACCATTCACGAGCACCAGCACAGCTTATCAAGCCATTTGCCCCGAGGAATGGGAAAGGCTGCAAAAGTTTGAGCCAGGTATGCAAGCTGGGATAGCAAATCCGTGTTCCAAATTTTTCCGTTAAGCCATAAATCTAAAACCTTTGGATGAGCTGCCTTATCCCAGTTGGCTTCAAAAAGATCATCAACGAGTGAAATGGAATTACCGTTCCCCGACGTCGAGATAAATTGTCTGGAGAAGTACTCCAGGTCATGGCAAATGGATCTCCAGATAGGCGAGCACCTTCCACACTTGCTAAGAATAGGTGGCCAGCTAGTTTATGTACCACATTTGGCGCGAACCGTCCCACTTCAGAAGTCTGGTTGTAGGAGCGCTCTTCCTGATGCGGAGAACATTAACCTCGGTATTGCTTGAAGTGTGGTATCTTGTGGGAGATTTGGCTACGGTTATTGGATGGGTTCGGCGGAGCGCTAGCAGTATGGGCGAGTGCCACTCCTTGATTCGAGACATTTGAGCCATAGTTTGTGGTGAGATGGCCTTTCAGGCTAAGCACATCTATAGAGAAGTAAACGAGGCTACAGATTGAGTGGTCCATACGTGGCCAACCACTATGGAGACACTCTTTGGGTTGGAGAGAGGGAGTTGTCTGGTGCGCTTCGAGATATTTTGTCTTTTGACCTTTTTGGATGTATCCGTACTAGATATGAATCATTCGTTTCAGCCAAAATAAAAATAAAAATAAAAATAATAATAATAACAATAATGTGGTACCTCGGTAGTAGCCGATGTATGGTTCTACTTCGATCAAGCAGAAAAGAAGCACCATGTATACCCTTAAAGACCGTTCGTTGTCTCAGCAACAGTTATACCAGCTCGGTCAATAATTGCACGATTGACCCAATTATCACCATGTGCATAATGTGGGAGCCATTACCATGCAGTTTTTGCTAGTCCTGTTCATCCGACGCTGATCCCATCCTTATATAGAGAGATTTGAGAAACTTTTAGGTAAATCATTCTAGCTTTTCAAATCATTTTCTTTCTTTTTCTCTCTCTCACTGTTTACCTAAGTTTGACCGAATTGAGTGTCAAAGGGTTCCTCCGTCGGAAAATCTTCAGCAAGTGGATATTTTTTTAGGTCAGATCAACATACCAATCACAGTGCTATCTTAGTTAATCCGACGTCTTCACCTTAGATTACAAGTCGACCTCAACTTCACCTCATGTCCACACTGTTGGCCTTGGATTTTGGCGGCAGCACTTCCCAATGGCTTCAACAACAAGGCAGTGCGTCTATCTTTGATCCTCTATAGATTACACAACCAGTATCAGAGGCTGACGGACATTGTTCCAAGCTAGAAGGTGAAGGCCTCGCTTGCAGTGCCAACCCGATCCAATACACCTTTAAAGGGATCCAACACGCGTGTGAGAGAGAAACACACACAAGACCATTTACTGCAACAAAAATATTAGATTATTTCACCATCCGGCTTGAATGGTTTTTTTCCCTTTTTTTATCATTGGTGTCAAGCAGCATAGAAAAATCCAAGTATTTGATTCACGTCGAGATACAATTCCATGAATAATTAGATTTTTATGAGAGCCTAGATTAATAGAACCTAAGCTCCATTTCCAAACATGACTCAAGTCTCTGGGCCGGGCTGCATTACCTGTTCATACTGATGGGTCGAATCCATCAATTGGGTCCCTCTCAAATGATCCGGCCCAGCAGCACTCGAACATGTTGGTCCACATAAAAATGGTACACAGTGGCCCTAATAAGCTGGATACCAAGAAACTGAAGAAAGCCGAGAGACCCTAGTAGTAATCACGGAAACCCCCCAAAACCCATTAGGATCAGGAGTGGGCAGGGTATATTTAACGATGACGGCAGCACTCTTCTCTTCTTTCTCTTCCGCATCCCGTTCCTTCCATTCCCTCCGCCGCCGTTGCCCCCTCGCTCCCTCCGGTAAAAACAGCGTTCTCCCCTCTTCTTCCTTCTCCTCTCCGCCAAGAAAACTCCCCTTCTTTTCCTCTTCTTTTGCTGTCTTGTCTTCTTGATCTTTATTGTTACTTTGCCTGATTCTTGAGGAATTTTTTCAGAAATTATAGGGAATGTGGGGGTTTTCTTGAGTTAATTTTGGTTAGAATGCGGCTTTTGGTGTCATCTTCCTTGGAGGGACCCTCGTTTGATTCTCACTGTTAAATACCTGAAACAAGATCCAGATTGATTAGCTTTTGAGTATTAATTGGATTCTTTTGGTGCTTTGTTGGTGGAACTAGACAGGTTACTACAGGGCGGCTTCTAGGAGGTTTCTTGCGACAAAGAAGACAGAATTGCCATCAGCCATGAGCGGTGACGCTTCCGGTTCTGCTCCTTTGCAAGGGCAAGCAGCAGAAGATGTGAGTGATTTGTGCCAACCATGACTTGATTTTGATTCTTCTGGTTGAATGCTACTAACCAGGATATTTTCATACTTTATTTTTATGACTTTTGGTTTAACATTTTTTTTTTTAATCTTTTGTTTCCAGCGGGCATTCGAACTCAGATTTATGTTGGTGATGAACTTAGAAAACATGGATAACCGATAGCTTATTTTGGTCTAATTTAGGACTTCAAATTGATAGCTTCCTACTTTCTTCGGAAGCAGTTTCTTTTGTCAGTTATATTAACTTGCTTTTAATTTTGTTTCATCTAATCTGATGGGAGCTGTCTTTAAGAAGTCTCCATTTAAATTTCCAATTTACAAGTCAGAGCATGTCCTGGATTTATTTGTAGATTATGGAGCTGGCTATATCAAGGCTAGATTTAAGCCACAATTGCAGAGTTTCAGGGTGCCACTTTAATTCTTTGATCAAAATTGCTGCTTGAAAGCATGAACACTGAGTGAATGATGCATAAAGCCAGCATATATAATTTTTCTACTTCTATTATTTTGTCTGTTAGCTTGATTCTTTTCTTAGATACTTTGCAAAGCAATGAACATTGGCTGCTTGAAAGCATGAGAACTGAGGGAATGATGCATAATTCCTGCATGTATAACTTTTCCATTTCTATTTTTTGTCTGTTAGCTTGATTCTTTTCTTAGAGACTTTGCGAAGCGATCAACTTTGATTGCTTCTTATTGTCATCTGATGCTGAGTTTTGCATATAATAGCTGTTAAATTTTTTATTAATGGGTCACGTTGGGAAACCTTGCAGATATTTGAAGTTCTTGAATTCATTTTGGAAGTTTACTTGTAGACCACCTTTAAAGACAATGGCTTACATTTATTTTCCACTTGGCTGGATCATGTATGTGGCAGGGTGGAGATAGAGCTGGAAGTGTCAAACAGCAGCTGTCAAGATTATTCAAAGCATCCCTTAGTGCAACAGTCCCAGATGAGCCAAATATAGAGCCATTGGTTGAAGTTTGCACGGCAAAGTTTGGCGACTATCAGTGGTACATTTTTTACCCTTTGATCTTCACACTTTATAAATCTAGCCATTCAAACTAAAAACATTCTCTTTGATTAATCTGACAAAATATTTAATTAGGAAATGATCAAGTTAACTGTTAACTGTACTAGTTATGATTAAAATTACTGCCTCATCACTGATGGCATCATTACTGTAAGTAACATGGAATTTGTCAGTTTAATGCTCTGGATTTACTTTTGATCAATAAATGATGGTAAATTGTTATTATCTCCGATGCAGTAATAATGCGATGGGGCTGTGGTCAAGAATAAAAGGAAAGTCGACAGAATTCAAAAATCCCAATTCTGTTGGCCAGGTGCTACTTACATTGTTGAGCAGAATCAACATATATGACTTATAAAATGATTATGATTTATCATGTGACTATAATATAGCTTTTCTTTTCTTTTTTTCCCCTTTAATATTGGTGTTGGTTGTTCTGCTCTCGTTTCAGTTCTTTGTATATTATATTTTTGCAGGCTATTGCAAGAAATCTCCCTCCATCAGATATTATTGAGTCCACCTCTGTTGCAGGACCTGGATTTGTGAATATAGTTTTGTCGGACAAATGGGTAGCTCAGGTTAGAAGGACAAATTTGAAATAATGTGTATATATTTAGACCTTTATCTTTTATTACTTGTCTTGATAAATCTAAGTTTCTTAGTACAGAGTATACAACAGATGCTGTTAAGTGGCATTGGGACATGGGCACCAATTCTATCAGTTCCCAAGGCAGTTGTGGACTTCTCATCACCGAATATTGCGAAGGAAATGCATGTGGGCCATTTAAGATCTACAATAATTGGTGATACTCTTGCTCGCATGTTGGAGTTCTCAAATGTCGAGGTTCTTCGACGAAACCATGTGGGTGACTGGGGTACACAGGTAAACCTTTTTGAGATTCAGTATATTCATCCATGGAGATTAACTTCTTGTATTTTAATTTGAAAAACATCTTTGATTAGTGGTCTCTTGCATTGCCATCTTATTGACATCTCTCTCTGATGCAAATGCATTTGTTCCATGATGATACCATATTTGCACCAACTGTTTAATCTCAAATCAAATTCTCATCTCTTTTATTCTTCATCCTGGACTCTTTTTGATTCCTTTTTTCTTGCCTATAATAAATAATTTTACTACACATGCAAAATCAATTTGTATAAAGTATCTTGAATTCAACAAGGCCTTCACCCTTGTGGTGAAACTGACCAGTCTAATTGTCAGCACAAGACTGGATGTTTTTGCATTATTGCAATTCATTTGACTTTTTAATCTTTTTTTTTTGTCTACATATAAAATCTTCATATTTTCATGGATAATCTGGTAAGTTGCTACTCATGGAACAGTAAGTTGTGCTATCTTATTGAAGACTTGGTTGGCATGTCTTATGTGCATGCTGTTTAAAAACTGCAGGAAAGGGAAAATATATGGCAAAATCAAGTGATGTTATACATTTTGTAGCTTCTAGTGTGTTATTTAGTTTTCTATAAAATATTTGGAAACACATAGTTCCTTAAAGTGTATTATTGAAATCAGCTATATTTGAGATACTTTCTTTTGCTTAACTTTGTCAGTAAGAAAACATGATTTATTCTTGTCATTTTGTCAGCATGATTTATGAATACCAATTTGTCACACATTAATTCATTTCTAATCATAACTATGAGATCGTAATAGTTCTGATTGATTTGTCCATATAATCTTCTACAGTTTGGCATGTTGATTGAACATTTATTCGATAAATTCCCAAACTGGGAGGAAGCTGGTGAGCAAGCCATAGGTGATCTCCAGGTGAGCTGGGAAGTCGTATGGATGTTATAATAGCTCCATGTTCTGACAGGATATTTTATTTTATGTGGTTCTGGACATCTGGCCATGCCTTAAAATCATATACTGCTCCAGACACCTGTATACTTTCTAAAGCACATCCATGAAATAGCTGAGTGATGCTTTCCGTGGCATGCATGCTTTGGTTGAAATTGGAAAGTGAATTTTGAATCTAGTTAAGAGGATGTAGAATGTTAGTCATGGTGAAACAGCATGAATATTGCACTGCTTCCTCTTATATTTTAGATATTCTAATAAAAGCCACCAATAATGATACCAATATCGAGAAGTTTCACTTCAGGTTCCATTGTTACTACACATTAATCGCATAATTTTTTAATACTTCAGTGGAGATTTAGAAGTCATTTAAAGTTTATATGTGTATTTAGTTTAATAATGATGTTAAAAAAAGTACTATTGCATTTATACGAGAAATTGAGATAAGTGAAAAGGCCCTTTTTTTGAGAGAAGAACACTTTATTTTTATAACAAAATTTTAAGTATTCTTACTATTAGCACTTCTCTCAAGACATCCTTCTGAGTTTTACACCTACCATTGTGATTGGTATTTTAGCATGGGCTTTGATCTATATAAGAGTGTTGTTTCTCTGCCCGTTCATATTAACATTCTAAGTAAATATTTATCAATGTTTGGATTTGCTTAACTGATTTAATTTGTAGCTGAAAATCTGGATAGTCAAACTACATATATTAGCAATGTAGGTGTCACCCCTGTGATTTACTGACTTATATGTCTTACATGACATTTTGACATGCAGTTAGAGAGCTGGTTCATCACATTTCTACTTTTAGAGCAACTCGTCTCTGCATGAGCATCATACATGTACAATGGAAGAATAATAATGTGTATGTCTTAATGCTGCATGGTTTCTATATAAAATTTAAGTGCATCATTAGGGACAAAAGACACTTTGTTCTATGCTGTGTGCCTCTGCTAATTCCATTTTTATAATTGCTTCATTGGCCAAATTATATGGTATCACTTGCTGCTGTATATACCCTGAATATTATGCTTTATGAATCTGTTCTACCAAGCATTTTGATTGAGAAAATAACTTCTTTTGCTGCATCCGGTGATAAATATGAACTAATTCTGATTCACCTAAGTTAAATGGTTGAAACTTTCTAATTTTACTTGGATGTGCTTGGGTGTTTATACTTCCTGATTATGCAGAGTACACCGCAAGCAACTTGTAGAGAAATTGGACCTTTGAAGATCCTCCCCCTCATCCTCCCCTCTCCCCCTCTCCCCGCCTGCCCTGCAAAATGTTTCAAATGATCCTGTAATATCATCAAGGCTGGATACAGTAAATAATTGAAGCTGGTTATGTGTATGCTGCCAGACTTAGGGTCATTAAATGATGAACAAAGTCAGGGCTAATTTGTGATTTTGGCACTTTTATTTATGGACTGATTTAAGTTGGCCAGTTGTTTAGAACAAGAGATACATAAAGAAATGGTATAGCATCATCTTGGCAGAGACTCTTGTTGCCTGCCCTTCATAACATAATACCTTTCTGTTGTGCACAGTAATAATATTTTATGACTGCACATGGTGTATCACAGTTAACTTGGTCCAGTTGGCAAATGAGAGAGGCAGTATAGCATGTCCGCTTTGTTTCCTTTTCTACTTCAATTGTGTTGTGTCAAATATTATTTGGTGCCCAAATCTTATAGTCTTGCTAGGTTAATTTTTGTGCATGCTGGTTTTGATCCAATAGGTCCAAGTTTAGGTCCTCAGGGGGTCAGTATTGGGTTGGTTTATTCCTTTTGCAATCTTAGTGTCATGGAATAATGGAAACATATGCTTTCTTTTATTTTTTCACTTGCACCACCTTTTTCTTGTAAAACTTGTTGTTAGAGAAACAAAAAATATTTAACTCGTTTTAGAAGTCTACAATGATTAAGCAAACTGTTTGTTATACAAATGTTGGCCCAAATGCCTGGTTTGCATACAGGATGCATACTCAGCCATTGTATCAATGAGCAATTTAAAAGTTTGTATTTTACAGTCTTGACTTATGAATTCTCTGATTGTTCTTCTCATTGGATGGTCAGGAATTCTATAAGGCATCAAAACGTAGGTTTGATGATGATTCGACTTTCATGGAAAAAGCACAAAAGGCAGTGGTTCGATTGCAGGTGAACATTTTGCTTTTGCTATGCGACATGATACTGCTTGCCATATGAGTTAATAAGAAGGCATTACAATTTTCGCAATTTGTTTTGTGAAGGTTTCTATTTTGGATTTTTGTTTGACAAAATAATATTATTCGTTGGAGTTTGTTGTCTTTATTCGATTGCAATTATCTTCTTATTTGCTTGATCTGTTGTATCACAGGGTGGGGAGGCCAGATATAGAGATGCTTGGAAAAAAATATGTGAAATAAGCAGGAAGGAATTTGACCTGGTGTATCAGTGCCTTGGGGTTCATTTGGAGGAAAAGGTATATTTAATTAGAAATGAACTACTTGGCTTTGTCTTTTGAAAGTATCTTGTTATTTAGGAATTTTGCATATCACACCCAGGATTGTATCAATATTATGTATAGGACTTCCTCTTATCCCTATATACAAATCAACCTAGATAAACTTGATTGTATTTGCAAGAATCCCCTGTGGTTAGGTTAACTCTAACAGATGAGTGGATGGCCATGGCATTTAGTGGGACCGTTGCATATACAATTTGAGTTTATTAGTATGGATTTGTAAAGAGGAAAAAGGGGAAATGTTATACCTAATCCTGATAAAATCTTGAGTGTGATATGCAAAAAAATCATTTATTTAATGTTGCTTACGTTGAACTTAAGGAATTGCTTGCCTTTTTTTTTGGGTGCAATTCTGGCTTGCTTTCAAATTTTGCTTAGTTGATTATGAAAAATATCAAAAAATGGTTATTGATAATATGATTATTGGTTGTTGTGTATGAGCATTGATATTTATGAGTTGTTTGGAGTTTGGACCACATTTGTGCTTTTGGGTTTCGACATGATTATTTGCATATGATCGATAGGTTTCTAATTGGAGCATATGTGACGCTCACATGAAGTTTGTGATCTTAAGATCAAGTTTATGTTTTGGAAGGACTTGCGATATTGGAGGGGCCTTGGAGATATTTATTCAAAGGATGCCTTTTGTTTTCCAAAAATTACCTTGTCTTTTTGTAGGAACTGCAAAGAAATTAACATGTAAACCTGATACATGAATTGGAAGGAATATTTAGTGCTGCAAGAATCTTAGCCACTGGTGTAGCCTGAACTATTAATTGGAGTTTTTTAAGAGTACCCATTGATTGATTTCCCACATCAAGGATTTTGACATGTTTTGTCTTTTAGTTTATGCTCATGATTGTTTTTAGATCGTTTGTTTCTTTTGATTTATTATGTTGTGCTTGTGGCAAGCTTCATAAAAATGAAATTCATCATTATAAGTATGGTAATATAATGTCTAGATGCATGCTTAATTGATTAAATAAAGTCAGATACATGGAGACTCAAATAGAAGTGATGGTTTATTTTTCCCCTTCTGAAATCAGAAATATACTCGTCAAGGCTGGCATGAACAACACTCTACCTTAATCAGGATGCCATTTACTTTTGCTGCTTGGATGTTCTAATACTACAAACATACCCTTTACAGGCACGCTGCTTAATGTAAGAAGCAATTGTTTTCTCCCCTTCCCATTAACACTATTAAGGAGCCAAAATGAGTGTTACCTGACCCATTTATAAGAACAGTTCTGTCATTGACGTGTAAAAAGTTTATATTCTTTTATGTCTCTGTTATTCCATGCTATGCTTCATTTGAATTATTTTTTTCAGACTTGGACAGTAAAGCAACATCTAAGATGTTAATTTCTTTGTCAGGGGGAAAGCTTTTATAATCCTTATATTCCAGGTGTTTTGGGGGAACTGTCTAATAAAGGGTTGATCGAGGAAAGTGATGGCGCACGTGTGATATTCATTGAAGGACATCAGATCCCTTTGATTGTTGTTAAGAGAGATGGAGGATACAACTATGCCTCAACTGATTTAGCTGCTCTTTGGTTAGTTTGTTTGAGAATCAGTCACAATTGCTTTATGTTTGTATTTCTTCTTCCTATTTAGCCTAATAAACTATGGCTAGATGTTTGTTAGAATAATGTTTTTATAATTAAGATTAGAGTATCAAGCAAGCCAAAGAACAATGTATCATGTCTGTATCCATGAGTATTGTTATAGACGCTTGATAAATTCTATCTGTATTACTCGTACTTGTTTAGTATACATCTTTTTGAGCATCATATGATTCCACTTAGTATTGTTAGGGCAGGTCTAGTAGCATGCATCCTATTAAACATTGTGAGAGACATGTTTAGTTTGCTGTTTATATAAATTCCTTATTCTTTATATGACTTTCATATGAAGATCTTGCATCAGTCTTGTTCTCTGTGCATGCTTCCTTAAGCATGCTGCATTTTTCATGGGGCACAGGTTATCTGCAAATGCAAGTTTTGGGCTTGAATCCCTATTTAGATAGCACACCTGTAGTAGGTCTTTATTTGTTCCAACTTTTATTCCTTTGATTGCATGGTAAATGAGCCTAGGGTTCTTCTTACGAACTTCAAGAAAACCTCAAAGATGTGTCATTAGAAGCTGACTACTTATTTGTGATTTTCTTTGTTGAGTAATTTAAGTTTGTGGCTGTGTTTTCACCAAGTTAGACCATCACTTAGTTCCATCGTATTGCCACATAAACCTAATCGCCTATTTTGTAACAGTGGAAAGAAAATTATTAAATTTAGCCTGAACTATAGGGTTCTGAATGTTGTTTAGGGGATGATTTTATGATGGTGTTGGTCATCAATGCTTTATTGGCACTTAAAGTGAGTGTTCATTGCCTGTCTCTATGGTGACTGTGATTGCTATTTCTAGCCTCTCATGGTCACAAGCCCCCCGTGGTGCTCGAGCTGATTTGAAGGGCTCTTAGGATTTCCTCTGTTGTTGAAAATTAGCATCATCGTTGCTTCAGTTCAATTTAGTTTACTTGTACCTGTTGGACATATATTCTGTTGGGGCTCTTGTCATCCCATTTCAGTCAAATCTCACCACTCTTATCTTACTCAAGTTATTCTAAAGATTTTTTCCCCTCATCTCAAGGCTCCTATTTAGATTGTAGTGTTTAATGATCCTTTTTAATAGACATGGTGCACAAAACTGATTTGTATTAAGTCCTCTTTTGCTTTCAGACAGGGACTTTTGTGCAGCCAACCCTTTGACATCCATTTAAGATTTTTTTCTCTGGATTTGGCCTTTGTGGGTGTTTGCTATTTTAGATATTTTGGTTGGTGAGGTTCTTTCTTTTTCTTATTTGTCCCTTTTATTTTGTTTGGGGTGGGGAAGAGAAGGGTGAATTTTTAAATTGGTAGTTTGCTGGTCATATCCTTTTTCCAGGGACTATAATTCTCTCTTTATATTTTGTAGTATAGATGCATAGATGTTATGTGGTAGTTGAAATGCATAGGTGTTTAGCTCTTGGGGATAATCTAGATTGTGGCACTGTTTTTGGTTCCTACCCAATGCATGTGTCTATTTGTTAACCACAATCTTTCTAGAATGATAGTTCTTGTGCAGTATAACTTGTGGAGTACTTGTGATTGTTTTTTAACTTGTGCATCTGTTTGTTTGTTGATTCATGTTAATTTCTGCCAGATATTATTGTAACATATCTTACTGGATTGCTTTAATTCCTTGGTGAATTTCAATTGTGATTTGTCCATTTTAGCTGAATTATCATGGACCGACATTTTTTTATTCTACTGATGCTCCATCTTTTATATGCTTTTACATGAAAATGACACATCTATTTTATTTCATTCAACTTTCTAATTTTCATCTGATTCATGATGTGCATCTGAAGTTGTATGTATGGTCAAGATGGCTATTTGACATTGCTTTCTAACCTTTTGAAGGTATCGTCTTAACATTGAGAAAGCAAATTGGATAATATATGTAACAGATGTGGGTCAGTCACAGCACTTTGATATGTTTTTCAGTGTGAGTATCGTGAATTCATTTTTCTTTAGCCAATGATAATATCTTTTTATCCATCTTGGTAATGTAATTCATCATCTTTTTATTCTCCTCGCTTGCAGCTTAGTACTGGTAAGTATCCTCAGTTAGCTGTCTACTTTTAATGCTTAGATATGAACTTCAAGTTTCATTTTAGTTATGTAGTAATGATTATATTACTTTTTCCTGATAAACTAAAATGAATGGTTGTCATAACGCTTATGCTGTAATCCTGTATTTCAGGCTGCTAGACGAGCTGGTTGGCTTCCAGATTCCGATGGAAATTTATATCCCAAAGCAAGCCACGTTGGGTTTGGCCTTGTTCTTGGATCGGATGGCAAACGCTTTCGAACTCGCAGCTCAGAAGTTGTTCGATTGGTAGAGTTACTCGATGAAGCTAAAAGTCGCAGTAAAACTGAACTTCAGAAGCGTCTCAAGGAGAATGGTATTAAGATAGCCTGGCTTATTCTTCAGTTTGTCTTTATTTGGTTTTTTTTAACGAAGCCTTGAAATTCAGTTAGTTCTTACCAGTATGAACCATCCTTTTTTTGGATGCTTAATCAAGTACAATCAAAGCATGTTGGAATTATTTTACAAGTTATATATGAGTGGTATATAACAATTCATTACCTTGGATCAGGTAAAATGGCAGAGTGGACGGACGAGGAGCTTGAGAAAACTGCTGAAGCAATTGGCTATGGCGCTATCAAGTATGCTCTCTAAAACTTGTCTTTGCACATCTAGCTTCAATTGTCCTCTATAGATAGATAATCCTGCTGGCAAAGCTTTTACACGTTGCTACTCGACGTGTTTTCTCAGTTGCTGCACTTATACCTGTTTAGTATATGAATATGCACTCTTGCAAGTTGTCTCTAAGCTTCAAACACAATCTCTATAAAGCATCTTAAAACCGTCAGTTGGTAAGCAAATTGCTTTGTTAATGGAAATATCAGAGACTTATTTTTTAGTCATGATGCTAGATGCGGATTCTCCTTATTACCATTTTTTTGATATGAAAGGATATTTCCTTTTGGCTGGGAAAACAATATTTAGAAACTAGTGCTTTACCAATTCTTTTTTCTGCTGGCTATATTACTTTGGGTTGATGAGTAAAGTTTAACAGACAGCGCATCTCAATTCCTGTTGGCTTGAATTATCTTCACATCTTGATATTAGTGTAATTTCATCTTGAAACAGATATGCAGATCTGAAGAACAATCGGCTGACTAATTATACATTTAGTTTTGATCAGATGCTAAATGATAAGGTACAGTATTATCTTCATATTTTTGATCATTTGGGTAGGTAATTTAGATAACATTGGATTTTTTTTCTCGACTTTCTCATCTGTCGGTTGATGGTCATTATGTTTGATTCCTATGGGTGGTGGCTGTGTGCTTATTACATTACATAGAAGATCTAATGTATTTCGGTGTAAAATATTCTATGTACACTGTTTCCTGGCACGAAGCAGTTTGTCCATGTGTATGTGCTGTCTTCATGATCTTCTACACTAAGAACTTCTGAAAATATACCAATATACTGAAATGCCATGTGGGCACTCTCTCTCTCTCTCTCTCTCTCTCTCTCTCTCTCTCTCTGTGTTGCATGCAAGCTTACTGTCAAACATCCACCCAGCGCCACATTCTTTTCTGTGGATTCCTGTGCTTCTATGAACTTGCTCCTGCTGTTTGATCTTATATATAATTTGCCTATTTCTTTGTTATTGTGTATTCCAATGAGTATATGGTCCTTGGTTTTGGAAGCACATAACTATTAAATTTAATGCTTCTTGGAAATTACCTTCTTCTTTCTTGACTAATCCTTTACCTACCATTTTCATCCTTGAGCAGGGAAATACTGCTGTTTATCTCTTGTATGCGCATGCACGTATTTGTTCCATTATAAGGAAATCTGGTAGAGATGTAGAAGAGCTAAAGAAAGTAAGTCTTCTGTTAAACTTGTGAAGTAGTAACTATTGCTGCTCCCTCATCCTTTAAAACTGTATCGGCAGTTGCTTTTGATATACCGTATATCTTGCAATGTTTTCTTAGGCGTATACTGGTGTTTGCAGACAGGAAATATTGTGCTGGGTGAACCAGATGAGCGTATCTTGGGACTTCATCTCATTAAATTTGCAGAGGTACAAATAGTATGGACGTGTGAATGAAATGATTTATTGTTTTTCAGTCCTTATAATTTCATCAGTTCTTATTGTCTTTTTCGATGCCATTGTTTATCTTTAAATGAACCAAAATAGTTGGGAGAACCTTAAATTTTGACCTATTAAGTGCCTTTCCATGTAATTATAATATTTATGTCGTATATAAACTTTTAGTTATTTTTCTTTTTTAGATATATTGTTTGTTGATGACATATTTAAAATATAAGATATCATTTTTATTTGAGATATGAGTGCATGTCTTGGTGCAATAGTAAGATGACGCCATTGACCTACGTGTCATGGGTTTGAAACACAGAAATAACCATTCTACACATGGGTTAGGCTGCGTTTTTTGACCCTTTCCAGACCCTGTTGTGGCGGGAGCCTCAAGAATTGGGACCCCCCTCTCTATTTGAGCCATGCATAAGTAAACCTAAATTTTAGCTCACATGATTGGTTTATAATTTTTGAAGCCAGGAAATATTTTCGAGTATTATTTAGGGCCAATGTAGTTTACAACCAAAAGAAAAGGAGCTCTGTTTTTATGGTTGCACTGATGCAAAGGAACAGGTGGCTTTTAAGCCTTATATTGATTGGAGATATACCTTTTCGACACAGTTTGGTGAGAGAAATAGTTCAATTAGTCCATGAGCAGTATGAGCAACATAAGTAAACAAAAGGGGCTTTATGACGGGTGAATTGTCCATATTATGGTAGGGTGAAATGAGCATGGACACTTCTAGGATGGAGTGGAAAACATCAGGCTTTGTTTCATTATATGCAGTGTTCTAGCCTGTGTTAGGCAATAATGATTAATAATCTGTGGGGAAAGTTGATGCAATGACTACTGTACTTTACATGATTGAGGGAATAGCATTGCCAGTTAAAATTCTCTTTCAAAATTTTTTTATTTCAAGCAGCTGAGACAACATTCATTTCTTTTGTTATTAATATTTTATTATACATATTTAAAACTTGTTCACATCATAAAAGCAACATATTTTATATGTTTTTATTAATTCTTTGTAAAAATCAATCTTTTTGCTATGATAGAAAAGAAATATTTCACTTTATTCTATTGATATTATCAAAACTTTGTTGTGTAAAATATTTAAAAATATCAATACATATAACATAATTTTACATCGATATATAATTTTTCTTACAAATTCTCTGTAAAATAGATAATTCTTGATTATTTCTATATTATATATTTTTATTTTACAAATCCAGTCCGATCAATGATACTCTTGGCTAGATTAATCTCTTGCAATCTTAATAACTATAATTTACACCTTTACCTAGTTGCCTATGCAATCGTGATATTGGATTCCAACCCATCTTTTGTGTCTGAAGCGGAGAGTATGTGTTATTTTCCTTTTTGGAGTTCTTTCCCTTTTTTTTTTTCTTTAGTGGGTGGGGTCGCTATGGAGGCCAGCTGTGCGAAGCCAGCCTCCATGGCTCTTTGAGTAGGACTTGTATGCATCTTTAAGCTTCAGATATAAGATCATATTTCCCTTCATGGTGATGTTTGGCACATACAATGCACATATATGAAGATGGATGGCTATTAATCTCATTGAACAGCATGATATGAACCGTAAAGAATATATCCATATATATAGAGAAAAACATGTTTTATGAGGCAGACAGAATGGTCCAGTTTGTAGGTGTTCTTGAGGAAATGGAGAGATCTTGTTTCGTCCATTATCCCATAAGGAAAAGAGATCTTGCTTCTAGCTTTGCACAATATATTGGGAAAAATCTAGATTACATGGTAGATTGTGCCATTTTTTCTTAAAAAAAATCCTGGAATTCTGGCCAGCAATGGATTTCTCGCCTCTTCCATTTGGGAATAGGAGACTGGACCGAGCTCCCAGCTTAAAAAATCCTCTAAATCCTCTAGCCCAACCTGATCTAAATTTAGCTTGCATGGGATTGGATTGGGCTTAGAGAAATCCCAAGCACAGGTTTGGTTGTGTTGTCTTTGGTTAGCCTTCTATTCAACCCTACAGTCCAAGTTGCAACCCTACTGAGGCCCGACGACCACTTGTGGAGCTAGAAAGAAACTTCAAATGGTATCTGTGTGGAAGTGAACTCTCATTTAAAAACATCTCTCCATACTGTTATTTGTATAAATTCTTCGACGACCGAGTGACAATGTCTGACGACCTAGTGACAATGTCTAATTCTCCGAGGCCTCCAGGGAGAAGAAAAGGAAAATTATTGATTTCCCTTAAGCAAAGTGCGGGCTCCACCTCTGCATAAAACAGAGCCATTTGTGTCAGATTGTGCATGTGTGACTAACATCGATGCAGTCAGGGTTGTTCTTTAATGAGCATCAGTACACTTGTGTCTGTGTGTGTATGATAAACATATTGACTGCACCAAATTTACCATCGTGCAGTAGCTGGTCTCAGTTTGCTAAAATTTACACAGGTATTTGAAAATTGAAAGATGCCATTTTCTCTAACCATTTCTGAACTGTTTGAAATTATATAATAGAAACAGTTCATGATCAGTGGAGTTCATAAATAACCTTTCTTTCACTTGCCCATGCACTCTTTTCCTTTCTGGCTGAAGGAGTACACCATATAATGTCCAATGTCTATTCATTATAGAGGTGATAAATCTTGTAAATCAATGTTTAAACAAAGCCTTTCTCATGAACTCTCTTAAAACCATTACCATGATTAAATCTTTTTTGAATTCCATTTTCTTATTACTGCTGGTATATACGATCTTTTAAATAGTACTTCATATTTATTAAATGATACCATAATGTCCAAATTTGATGCCGCAATCATGGATTTAACCTTCATAATGTGCTTGTTTAACTTGCTTCTTCAATGTTCCATTGTTATGACTATTGGATGATATTTCAGCTTCTGATGGTTACAAATATGCCATTATTTACTTTATTGCAGGTTGTTGAAGAGGCTTGCACCAATCTCCTACCAAATATTTTGTGCGAGTACCTGTACAACTTATCTGAAAAATTCACAGGATTTTATAGCAGATGTCCGGTATGTTTACTTCTGTCTCTGTTTGTAACATGCATGCAGTAATGATTCCAATTATTGTTTTTATTCATGCAATTCACTTCCCCTCAAGTCATTAGAACATATTTGTTTATTTTTTTGATGAAATAGCAAAGGAAAGCTTCAGCTTTCCTGTCGCACTTGAACAAATCTTTCTTGTTTGATATAAGCAAAAAATAGGATCACCCTAGGTTTATCTAAAATGATTAGGGCTGGAAGTGGGCCGGGCCAAGCCGGGCCACACCTCTACCCAAGCCCAGCCCGAAATTATTTTCCGGGCTTCGGGCCGGGCCTAGGCCCGAACAGTTTTACAGAAACTCGGCCCGAGCCCGGCCCGAGCCCGGCCCGAGCCCGACCCGAGCCCGGCCCGAGCCCAATTGGGCCAGCCCGAATCTCTTTCCTTCGCTTCGAATCTCTCCCTCGTCGCATTCCCTAGAGGTGGGTATTCAAGGGGCGAATACCTTGACGGCGGTGGAGAGACCCAGGTCTTCGCGGAGGTCCATCGTGTGCGAGGCCGGTACTCTTGCCTTTCCCCCACCGACCTCCTCCTTCTCCGCTCCTCCCTCCTCTCCCTCACCTCCGACTGCCCCTTCCCACCCTCATCCTCTTCCTTCCTCCGCAACAAGCTCGCTCAGGTCATCACCGCCCTCATCCGCTTCGAGTACCCCACCCTCTGGCCCTCCCCCTTCCTCCAACTCCTCCCCTGCATCCCATCCCCCGACCCTCTCGCTGTCGACATGTTCCCCCGCCGACCTCCTCCTTCTTCGCCCCTCCCTCCTCTCCCTCGCCTCCGACTGCCCCTTCCCACCCTCATCCTCTTCCTTCCTCCGCAACAAGCTCGCTCAGGTCATCACCGCCCTCATCCGCTTCGAGTACCCCACCCTCTGGCCCTCCCCCTTCCTCCAACTCCTCCCCTGCATCCCATCCCCCGACCCTCTCGCTGTCGACATGTTCCCCCGCCGACCTCCTCCTTCTTCGCTCCTCCCTCCTCTCCCTCGCCTCCGACTGCCCCTTCCCACCCTCATCCCCTTCCTTCCTCCGCAATAAGCTCGCTCAGGTCATCGCCGCCCTCATCCGCCTCGAGTACCCCACCCTCTGGCCCTCCCCCTTCCTCCAACTCCTCCCCTGCCTCCCATCCGCCGACCCTCTCGCTGTCGACATGTTCCCCCGCCGACCTCCTCCTCCTCCGCTCCTCCCTCCTCTCCCTCGCCTCCGACTGCCCCTTCTCCCCGCCGACCTCCTCCTCCCCCACTCGGGCTTGGGTCGGGCCCGGGCCGGGCCAATGAGATACCCGAGCCCGGCCCGAAATAGAAATGGGCTTAATTATTCAACCCGAGCCCGGCCCGAAATAGAAATGGGCTTAATTATTCAGCCCATAGCCCGGCCCGCGGGCGGCCCGAGCCCACTTCCAGCCCTAAAAATGATGATACATCTATTCCTCTATCCAACCAAAGTATTTTCCTCAGCATTTGGTTAGATGCAGCATTGTACTCGTAATCAAAATATTAGTGAAGATATTTGTGGTGTGCGAGGACTACTTGGAGTTACAATGCTTAATCTATGAGCTATTTGTGGAAGGTACCATCCCTATTGTAGACCTTGATGATCTCTTTACAGACAGAGTAGGGTTTTAACTGGATAGGAAGAAGGCGATCAACGGTAAGAATGAAACTTAAGCAGAGAAAATGGTGAAGAGAATATAAGATTGATTGCAGCTGAAAGATGGTAAAAACAGGGAGAAGTCATGAAGTTATCCATACATTTATGTCAGATTGATTCAGATTGTATTGTTGGCTGGCCTAAAAAATAGTAACTAAAATGTTTCTTTAGAATATTTTTTATTTCCTATAATAGAAAGAATTCTTAGAAAAAAAGATTAAGAGCACTAGTAACTGATTCTATTGGTAAGGCCCTAGTTCACCCTATCGCGTACTTGAGGATAAAAAGTGAGACTCATTGTGCATGTTAAGAATATTATTTGTTGCTAACAAGTATTCTTCGTAATAGCTTAGTTGTGGTAATTGGCAGGTGGTTGGTTCAGCAGAAGAAACAAGCAGATTGTTGTTATGTGAGGCAACGGCTGTGGTCATGAGGAAGTGCTTTTATCTTCTTGGAATTACACCTGTTTACAAAATCTGACATTGTTTATTTATCGGCTTTGCCTGTTAGATAAAAGGTCCGAGTCGTCAATATATTGAAATCCATGAGCTATACAATTTTTTGTAGCCATCCACAACAGTGATTTTATTCAAGATAACAAGTATTTTATTTTGGAAATTTGTGCAGTTCTTTTGAAGTTTCACTAGGACTTGGCCCGTTCCTCCTTGTGTTTCCCTGTTGCACGTTGGATCAGAAAACTCACGGGTTAAAAAGGGGAAAAGAAATTTTTTTTTTTTTTCGGCAGCGGGATTCGGGATGACTCGATGATGCATGCTATCAGCTGTGTTGGTTCTCGAGTTTCTGGGTCGATGCTGCTATGTGGAGCTGGCAGCTAAAGAGAGAGTGCTTCCTTTCGTTTGTCTGTAAAAGTATTCGACGTGGAGCCGAGATCAAATGGTTGGTGGGTGAGCAAATTAGCTTTTACTATTCCCGAAGTTCGCTTAGGAAGCTGCTGAACCTAACGAGATCCAAGTTTGACCAGCGTGAGACACTGTATGATACTTGATACTTCTGGAGTTTGGACGGACCAAAGGCAGATTGTGTGTGTGTGTGTGTGTGTGTGTGTGTGTGTGTGAGAGAGAGAGAGAGAGAGAGAGAGAGAGAGAGAGAGGTTATGCTTTAAAATTTTAAGGCCCGTTCTTAAGGAAAAAATTTATTCAGAAATTTATATATTTTTTTGGATAAATATTTTGTGGACAATATTTTAGACAGAAAAATATTTTATTTATATTATTTTATACATTGAAAAATAGCTTCATAATTTATTATTCATGTTCTTTTATATTACTATTTTACTGGATAACATGCTAAGATGTAATCTTATTTTTCATAATATCTGTTATTATATAAATATGATTATATATAATCTATATTATATAATATTATATATCATATATAAAATTATTATAATAGAATTAGGGGTATAAGTAAAAAAAGTTGTTTTTTTGACTGATGGAAAAATGATTTATCCATCTTTCATCTTTCAGGTGGATAAGATTTTTTTTTTATATATTTTGTTGGTAAATGCTATTCATGAGAAAATAATGAGATTATAGATGGTGGCAGACAATTGTGGATATTGTTTGATGGTAGTGGGTAGCAACGAAGATTATTGGTGTCTATGGATGGTAGTAAAAATTGATGGTTTGAATACTAGTGGAGATTACTAACGATGGTAAGTAATGGTAGTGGCAGTGACGGTGGATAGCAGCAGAGGTTGTCAACAGTAATGGATGATGGTGGAGATCACTGACAAATTGTTTTCCTGGTCAACCTATCTCTTGTTTCTGACGCGTATGATGCCATTCTACCATGCGATCCCATGACATTTGTTTTGTTTTATTAGTAGAACAAGGTGGGGATTTTTTTTCTTCACCCAACCATTTCAAGCCACAGCACGCTGTGGAGATCCAAAGCAGCCTCTTTCACCTCATCGTTTATGCCGCGTCACTACATCGTACATCGCAGGAGAAAAGGTGATCCACGCGAATCACCTTTTCAACGCAAGAATTATATTTTATGCTCTGGCTGTCGACGATCGCCTGCAATCACCAAAAACCCCAAGCGACGGTATGAGCGTCGGCATGCGTGTCGAGGTCAACGGTCCGGATGCGAACACGTCCACTGCGGAGCCGAACACGTCCGCGTCGAATCCCAGTTTCTGACTCACGTGCGAAGAGAATAGGTCAAATGATCAAAATCCCTGGGGCGGCCGTTTCTCACGTGCTGACGCCGTCGAGGAACGAATTTTTACTCGTCCACGCTGTTCCCGCTTCTCCGTCCATCTTCCCCTCGATCCCAATACCCACAGGCTGATCTCATCATCATCATATATAGATATATTATTAGATTTGATTATAAATCCATGGATCCGAACGCACGCCTGCTCCACGGCAACTCGCCACGGAGAGAGAGGGGGGCAAACGAGAGGCTCTCGTAGGAGGAGGACGAGCGGCCGCTAGATTCTCATCTCTTCTCCTCCAAGCCTTCTCCTTTGCCTTTCAAAAGCCTCGTCGCGAAACACGCTCAAACTCTGGGAAGAAGGAAGCGGAAGGAGGGAAAGCAGGGTTTGTTATTTAGTTTTTTCCGATGGCGAGTTGGGTTCTATCGGAATGCCGTGGTATAAGACAGCTGCCGGCGGATTACTCCCGGCCCAAATCTAGGCTCCAGCCGCCGCGGCGGAGCCTCCCTTGTCCGCCCCCTCGCGACGTGGATTTTCGCCGCCGCCCGACCTGCCTCGGAAGTCGGGCGCTCCACCGGGACTGGGCGCTGAGGGTGGCGACGGCGGAGGAGGAGGGGGAAGGAGGGGAGGTAAATGGGAAACGGGCGAATGGGAGTGAGATAGAGGTGTCGGAGTTCGATCCCGCGATGCCGCCGCCATTCGGGCTGGCGGAGATCCGGGCGGCCATCCCCAAGCACTGCTGGGTGAAGGACCCTTGGAGATCTATGAGCTATGTGGTCCGGGATGTGGTTGTTGTGTTTGGGCTCACGGCCGCCGCCGCCTACTTCAATAACTGGATGGTGTGGCCGCTCTATTGGGTGGCTCAGGGCACCATGTTCTGGGCTTTCTTCGTTCTTGGCCATGACTGGTGCGGATTTCTGCCTCCAAGATCGCATTTTTAGTCTTTTTCCCTTCAAGATGAAGCCAAACTCTCGTTTTGTTTTCTTATAAAGATTGAATCTTTGGCAGCGGACACGGTAGCTTTTCGAGCAGCCCGAAGCTGAACAGTGTGGTTGGGCATTTGCTCCATTCGTCCATTCTCGTGCCTTACCATGGCTGGTATGTCCCCCGTTTCCAATCCGAGCTATGGAAGTTAGCTGGATTTCATCGAAGTAGAAGAAATTGCTTGTTGTCCCTTTGTCTGTCTTATTAACATTGGAGCATTACTGCTAAATTCTGCAGGAGGATTAGTCACAGGACTCATCACCAGAACCATGGACACGTCGAGAATGACGAGTCCTGGCACCCTGTTAGTGGCTTGCTCGTACTTGTCTTTTAAGAATGATTGCTGTTTTCCTCGAACATTTTAACTGATGATGGGTTTTTATCACTTTGGATTACTTGCAGTTACCTGAGAAGTCATATAAGAGTTTGGATTCTGCAACTCGGATTCTGCGTTTCACATTGCCTTTCCCAATGCTTGCATATCCCTTGTACCTGGTGAGCACCCGCGCATCCTCACTTCAATTGGATCGACTTTTTACACTCTGGATTTCAGTTTAACTAAATTCTTAATCTATATGTCCATTTACAGTGGAAAAGGAGTCCAGGGAAGAAAGGTTCTCACTTCCATCCAGATAGTGATCTATTTGTTCCAAAAGAGAGGAAGGATGTGGTAACATCAACAGTTTGCTGGTCGGCAATGGCGGCGGCGCTTGCAGGATTAGCATGGAAATTTGGCCTTGTTCCAATGATTAAACTGTATGGAATTCCCTATTTGGTAGGCTTATCAACTATTTGATATATGAATACTGTTGATGAAAGCATTCGCGAATATTTGGTTGCGAACTTTGTAACAATTAATTGTGGTTTTGGATGCAGATGTTCGTTATGTGGTTGGATTGTGTGACATATTTGCATCATCACGGGCATGATGAGAAACTTCCCTGGTATCGCGAAAAGGTGTAAAATCATATACCTGTCCTCCTTTGCAATGTGCATCTATCAGTCCCAAACCATTTAGAAAGAAAAAAAAACACAATTATGTTCAGGAGCTTAATTTATAAACATCTTAAAGCAAGCATTCATCATGTAGTATATGGCAAACTGGTTTCTGCACCTTCATATATGCAAGCATTGCATATTAAACCATTATCTTGTTATGCATATTGTTCCATTTCCTCTGTTCAGTCACAGAAAATGAATTAGTTTCAAATCCTAGTAAATCTGTAAGACATGTTAGGCTGCCAAAGTTGTAACACTAGTTTATGGGTGAATTTTTGTACTGGGCTGCTTCATTCCTGACTGCGCTTGTGTTTATGAGGTAACAAATACTTCTCTTCTCCTCCTCCAGGAATGGAGTTATCTCCGCGGAGGGCTGACGACGCTGGATCGGGATTATGGATGGATCAACAACATACACCATGATATCGGGACTCATGTGATACATCACCTCTTCCCTCAGATACCACATTACCATCTAGTGGAAGCTGTGAGTAGCACTGACTTGTTGCCTTTTCTTCGACATTCCGCAGAAAGATAAGCGAGAAGAATGCTAATCATAATTACTCATAAACCTTCCATTGATGTATCAGACTGAGGCAGCAAAGCCGGTGCTCGGAAAGTACTATAGAGAACCTGAGAAATCTGGTCCTTTGCCGTTTCACCTATTTGGCGTCTTGGCAAAGAGCTTGAGACGTGATCACTATGTCAGTGATACTGGAGATGTCGTCTACTATCAGACCGACCATCGAATTAAATAGTTTTCCTCAGAAATCGGATTGAAACTTGCTTGACTGGCATGGGAAGATAGCTGATTCACAACTGATCCTGTCTCCAGCATTCCTTAAAGCTGGAATTTTTGTGCACAGCTTCCAAGTCCTACCATCCATTCTTTTCTCTTCCAAATAAAAGGAAAGAGGTGTAGGAAATTTATCCTCAAATGAATCTATTATGGTATATAACAAACACGACTTTGTATTCTTTGTTAAGCTGCTCGGAAATATCATCACCGGCGTTGCAAAGCTATAGTTGTTTTATGTGAAACTTTCAAAGCAAAGAGGAAAGGGGAAAACAAAATAATGTTTTTGTCTGCTGGTAACTGTTCCTAACACCCTTCATTTCCAAGTCTTGTGTGCTCATCATTGGTGAATGAAAATATGATGAGGCTTCCGTTGATTGAGTCTGATATGCTCCTAACCTGTTGTTTCCTGGGAGAGAGGAAGTCGACTCCACTCATTCCTCTCGTCCCCGCTTGACAGTATTCTCTTGAAGCTGATGGCTGACCAAAAAAAATAGTGAAGGGATGGATACATCAGTTTCCACCCATCTCTCTCAAGAAGCAGATGCACCCTTGTTCCATGTGGCAGGAGCTGTTCTGATGACATTCTCGCTTGACGAAAACAAACTTGTATTTGATTACTAATGTGATCTCGATAAGCTTTGATGGACCAACACAGGTGGGAAAGCTAGCTATGTAGATCAAACCCCTGCATTGGTCATATATTTTAACCAAACACCTAATTGGCTGCTTCATTGAGCTCTATCACAAACTTTGTTTCATTATTTTTGAAATTTCGGGCCAGTTCCTCGGAGAGTTGGATCTCATGGTAGCTCAAAAGTCTTTTGTTTGTCAGCAGTAACCTTATTTATCAGTATGACAATACGAATGGGAGAGAAAAAGTTGCAGAAGTTACTTTACTGCACGTTGTACCGAGAGAGAAGTTGACAAAAATACTTATAAACTCTTGAGTGCATTGTTTGTGTGTTAATGGCCAAGTAATCACGATTCAGGGGCAAAGCCACTTACTTGGACGGCAAGGCCCTCGAGGGAAAAAATTTCAGGTGGCCAGCATTGCTTCTGAGATTGGTTTCTTTCATTTACACCAAAACTTTTTTCTTTTACAAACGTGCTTGGACCTATACGGAACCTGAGATAGATGAATCACAAGCATGCGCTAAAACTAGTTCTATTAAAGTAAGTTGGGCGACAAAGCGCAAGGTCATTCTATGTGTTCTTTTTCCAAGCTGCAAAAAATAAGTTGAGATTAGTAGTTAGGTGCAGCAACATTACATCTCTCACTTGTATAGTGAGAGATTCTTAGAGACTTTAACCCGTAACCTTCCCTTGATATCTGCAGAAAGGCCATAATTAATTATAAATCAGTCACTCAAGAAAATCATTTGAGTTGGCCATTAGAGAAAAAGACTTCTGGATTTCACCTTCTAAATTTAAATTCCAAATAATCATGACTCACTATGTGAAATCCTTTGGAAAGAATTTGCATGTAAATTATTAGTGAATCTAAATTGAGAAATAAATCTTTCTCTTAAAGCAAAATGGTTCACAAGCAGCTGCACCAAGATCACCTACCAGTTTCTTTACTTTGGTCTATGGTTGAAGTCCTTCAATTTTTCTTTTAGAAGAATCTAAGTATTCTCAAAAAAATGTATTTTGGGATGCAATCTAGATAGCATATATATAGCAGAGAAGAGATGCAAACTGTTTCTCCCAACTCCCAAATAACATCATCCGCATCCTATTTTTACTCCACTAGATCTTACCACAGGTGAACAAGTGCCGACCCAGGCCTGGGCTAAGATTAGAAAATTAAAGCCCGACTTAGTTTCCCCCAGCAATGGGCTAAGGTTCCCATAAAAATGAAAGTTGGGCTTTAAATGACATAATCTAATTGGAGCAGCATATGAATTTAAAAGTTGACAAGTATTTTTGCTATTCTATAATGTCAAAATTAAGATATACTGAATGTTTCAGAAGAGATGGAGAGTTTCTATGGTTGAGACAAGACCTACTTCAGAATTATATGCAACAACCATTTTCAAACTTAACAAAAGAAAAAAAGGAGTGCCTGATAATTAAAAAAAAATTGCCACTTCATTACGATAGTTCATCAAGTGCATGTCCCGGGCAAGATACTCATTATCCATAGTAAAATCTAGTTATGAGCAAGCTAACCATGTATTTATTTTAGATTAAGATTCCTACACCTGAGGAACAATAAAAGTATGCCACTTCTTCTTCTTCTTCTTCTTCTTCAGATCAAGATATCCAACCTTAGACTAATAAATGGAATTTTCCTTTCGCATGGTCTCCTAGATGGAAACGCCTATACATTGTATAAATCATAAGATAATTCTTTTCGTGGGTGTCCTTCTAGGTCTCGTTCAACACAAAAGTTCCACTTAAGCCGGAGCCTGTTTCCAAGGATGTATACGAGACATACTATTTAGCAAAAAAATCTCGACGTGCCCCCACTTATTTCCCCCAAAAGAATTCTCCCATAAACCAAAACCAAACCAAACCAAACCACAAGTTTCATACTTTCATGCTGGCTCGGCCCCGTCGGCGACCGGTCAATTATTCAAAGACATGAGTCGGTGCTTTGACTGTACGACACAAATGGGAGGGCCCCACCATGTTGACTGCATCCAGATCACGCGAGTCAGAAACATCGGCTCGTGCCACACCCGAATCTGCCGCCGTCGGGTCGCAACCTTTCGACCACCCTTATCCTCACCCAACTCTCGCGCTCTCTCTCTCTCCCCCCCTCCCCTTCTACCTTTTGTTTTTTTTTTTGGACCCAACACAGATGGGAAATGTTAGACCAGATGGCCAGATAAGTGGGAGACCGATGGCCCCACGCCTCAATGACCTTTCACACCAAGGACAGTTTCCCATCCCACTATATTTATCTTCAAACGAGCTGGCCTCATCAACAAATTTGACAATTTATGATCCACTTTGTTAATTTAAATTTGATATTAATATATTTAGATCATAAATGAGTTAACTAATAAATGCGTTGGTTTCAAATTTAGATCTTTAGTATGTCCAAATTATCTTGACCGGTTTAATAGTAGTATCGAACCATAATTTAATCTATTTATTCTGTTTGAAACTTGCTTAATCCATTTTTAATCGGCTTAATCCGTCCTATTAAATCTATTAAATCTATTTAAATTTATTTAATTTATTAAAAATATTTAATTATTTAATTTAATTTGATTTATTTAATAAATAAAATATATAAATTGAGTTAGATTATCTGCTTACTAAATAGGTCGGATTCAGTTGATCTATTTAATTTTTAACCGTGCCGCCCCCACTTTTTCACCCCACTCACACGTCGCTCTCCCCCAGTGCTTCCCTGCCTCATCCCCTCTTTCCCAGCACAAATTTTGCTACAAATTCTCGCTCTTTAGCCATCATCAACTGATGTTAAAGCCCATCATTCCCGTTTTCCCTTCTCCAGATTCCTCTCCTCATGAAGATCTCTTCCTCCTTGGATTTCCGCTCAAATGACGCTGCCGCTGCAGGCTGCCTGTCGGGAATTCTGCGCCGGTTTCTTTGCGGGAGTCTCCGCGGCAACGCTTGCAGAGAGGGCGAAGAAGGCCATGGGATCGACGCTGCTTTTGGCCGAGAGTGGAAGGCCGAGCGGGAGATGATGCCGAGTCCTGGCATCGTAGCGCGCTTAATGGGCTTAGAGTCGACGCCGGTGCATCCATGCGCTGCTTCTGAGTTGGTCGGGCGAAGCCGGTCTGCAAACTCGCTCGAGAGCTGGCCCGGGTTTCTCTCCGAGAGAAGCCACAGCCCGCAGTTCAGGACACCGCAGTCTTTTCGTGAGGCACCGACGTACTTGAGGCAGGAGAATGATGATTTCCTGCTTCTGAGCTTCACGCCTGATGATAGAGAGGAGGCCATGGCATCCAATGGAATGAGACGCAGGATGGAGTCTCGAGAAACGAAGGAGAGAAAAAAGAGCGAGCGCAAGGCTAGAGTGGAAAGGGAGAGCAGAACAGAGGGAAGAATCAGAGAAAAGAAGAACAAAAACAAGAGAGTCGAGCGGCAGCACTGTCGCAAGGAGAACTCGCCCGAGAGGAAACTTGGTACCAAAGCAGCGAATTCCATTAAGCCCATGAAGCAAAGAGAAATGCCGATCATCTTAGACAAGTCCAATGCTGTAAAAAAGAAGCCACAAAATGCTCGAGGGAAAGTGGAACTGGAATGCAGCTCCCAGAATTCCAGCCCTGTTTCAGTTTTGGATCTCGCATACATCGACGATGACTGCTGCATCGACACCAACTCTCCATCTACTGGTACCGTTATATTACGTAGTGAAATATAGTTTCTGAAGTACAGTATTTTAGCTAATCCAACTATGATACAGGAGAACAGAAGAAACCAATACAGCAGAGCTCGAGAAGAAAGCTGCCACCGAACTTCGAGAATGCCAGCTGCTTATCTCCAAGCATGGGCCTTGTTACGTTCTCCAGGGATGGAGGAATGAGGTCAGTCGATATGGAACGCAAGAGATCGAGTTATCAAGAGCAAGCTTGTCCAGATTTTTCAGACATCTGGGGAAAGATTTGCAGGCTAGCGGAGGAGGATCTCAAGAATTCTGCATGGATTACGAAAGAAACTTCGAGGCCAGAACGTGCTGGAGATATTGCAGCTGATCTTGGGCTACAGATGCTTGATCTACTTCTCTACGAGGCAGTATGCGAATTACCTAACTACATTACATAATGAAATTGTACATAGGACTTCTTCTCTGCCCTGCAAATTTCTTTAGTGGACATGTGAACCGATGTAGAAAATTTCATAGTCAAAGTAACGATTTCCAATTATCGTGTCTTATTCAAATGGACTGAGTTTTTTATTTGCATACATGGGATACCTGATATACCTGACTTCCAGAGCAAAATGAATTTGGTAGGTCGAATAAATCACACTGACACAGAAACACACGCACAAAAAATAATCAAAATATCTTTCTGTCTATCGATCTATCTATCTACCCATCTATCTATTAATATGTATGCATGTGTATGTATTCATAGATGGATGGATGGGTGGATGAAAAGTTAAAATTTTTTGTATAAAATACTATGGCTGATAAAAACTGTGGCAAGGCATTTTGGAATCCAAATCTTATGAGTGCCCAGGTTGAATGCCAGATCATTTGAACAATTATAAAGAGACATGTAGCATTTGAAACATGATTGCAGTAGGAAAACAACAAATTTTAGGTACTGGATAAATAGTAGTCATGTCTTCCACACACAATAGAAGTACCGTGACCATGGCTCAGATATTTTTGGAGATGCGGTTCATCACAAATAGTTGTCAATTTGCAGTCTAACTGATGCGGATATATAGAACTAGCTGCAGGCGAAATAGAAGTATGAAGAAGACGTTGGAAAGGTTCAACAAGATGAGGTCAATTATGTTACTCCACATAAGAAAGATCTTTTGATGTCATATCCTATCGACGATGAACGATTCCTTCTATGCTTATTAGTTAATAACCTCTTAAAAAAGAGGAAGGAAATCCTTCGGATTGAGCATTGGTCGGAAAAGTCATTACCCATTCATGTCCTACTTTTTTCGGAGCAAGACAGAGCAGGTAGAATTAGATAGGTTGCATTGGATGGATCGGACCGTGAAAAGCTACAAAACTTTTTTATAAAGATTTATATGTATTCAAATCGGACTCCGGGCTAATTTAACTGCATGCACCTTTGATTTGTTGCGGGTTAGGTAAAACCATCCCAGATGATGCATGTATTATCTTAAGCAAGGAATAACATGACCCAATCCCAGATGTTTTTTATTCTGGTAACATTTAGTCACAGGAACTCTTGTGACCTACAGCTACTACCTTACCTGCCATGGACTGGAAGCTGTGTCCAAAGCAATCAAAAGCTGTGTCCTAAGAAAATGACAGCAGAAAGGTGACCTAAGGTGCGGGACAGCAAAAGATTATGATTTATGATCATGGAGCAACCTTTTTTTCCCGGAAGAACCCAAACTCCACGATAGAAACGAATATATTTCCACTTTGGCAGCACTAAGAAATGGTGGATGGGGCCCGCTCAAATTGCTCAAGGATTCCGAGGAGACGGAGAAAGTGGAGGATATCATTATTCAGTTCAGACGGAGGAGGAAAATTGCAGTTCTACTAAGCCAAAACCACACTGCCTGGACGCAATTATTGGACCAAACCATCTCAACCTAACAATAATAATAATAAAAAACTTGCGGATTCAACGTTATCAGATACCCTACTATAAACATAAGATGACAAATGAAAGCTGTAGCCAAAACCAAAAAGGACACAACAAAAAAAATCTGATTAAGAGATTATTGTTCTTGTTATCAGAGCGCCCAAGTGTCTTTGTTTCTTGGAAGCTCCCATCTTTTGGCCATCTTAAAGCGAATTTTGATGAGGACTTGCTCGCCGATGATGATATGACTGGAGTGACATTTGTGATCAGAAATCACGGCTCCAAGTTGATTGCTGCAAAGGGACGCCGTTCCTTCGAGGCTTCAGCTTTTGGAACGGAGCTCGAGCTTTTGGAACGGAGCTCGAAATAGCATAGGAGGGATTCTTCTTCGCGAGACGTGTAATAGAGGCTGGCCGCATCATCTTGGAGGAGGGACTCAGCCGCATTGATTAAGCGATTACGGAAGGAGAAGCGCGAGGAAGCAACCGATTCTCCACGGAAGTACCATGTTGTCCAAGTCAGGCATATTCTTCAGGAGGCGAACCAAACTGCAAATTAAGTCGCCTCATTTGCTGCTCATCATCCTGGAGATTTTCTATAGACCCAGCATACTTCTTCTTCTGCTTTATATAGCCTTCTTGCTAATGATATAGCTGGCTATGCTGTGGAGAGCAGTGTGAGTAGCCAATTTACTTAAAAAAAAAAAATTATTGTTCCATAAAGAAGGATAAGTGGCAAACGTGTGCTCAAATAAAAGAAACTGTGAACATTAAACATCTTATACGATACAAACCCCGGCCCATACAAAGTGCGATCGGCACAACAAATACAGGACTCAGGGATGACATGATTCCATGGTCTTTTAGCAGAAGACCGTAAAAATAATAATAATAACAACAACAATAAGAAGAAGAAAAACTTCTGCAACTCTTTGTTTATCCGCTCCTTCATAATCTTCAGGAAACCCATCTTCTACCTATATACATCCATATTTTTAAGCTACATATATAAATGAAAATGAAAGAACGATGTGGACGGTCTCTAATCAGCTCAGATACCCTTCGGGCTTGTTGTCTTCCGGACGAGACAGCCGCTGCTAGGATTATAATTGATTCAAAGAACACAAGGAAGAAAAGAACTTTTTGTCAGGAAAGTATTGGTTGATGGCGTTTACGCCATAATCTTCTCCTCCCAAGGAGAGAAGAGCCCCGATCCATGGAATTCGCCTCCACCACCGTTGAGTTGGTACCCCTTCTGCTGCTGTTCCATGGCGCGCCGGCCAATAGGTGCTGCCGGTCCATCCTTAACCAGAGACTGCATCCAAGAAAGGTCGGGCTCATCCAAGCCCACCGGCACCGCGCTCGTCGGGGCCGCCCCTCCGAAGCCACTTCCGGCCTGATTGTTTCGGAAGTTAAAAGATGCCGACTTCCTGAGCTTGTTCAGCTCCTCCCCTTGAATTCCCCAATCCAACTTCCCATCCGGCGAGCCCCAGTCGGAAAGAACCGATGAAGCCGCTGCTGCTGCAGCAGTCGTCATCGAAGAGAGGGTCGATTGGCGACTCGCCGTTGCGCCCCGGTCGATAAAGCTCTGGCTGCGCTTTCCAAACGCGGAAGCCCTCGAGTTCATGATGGCCTTCGCCATCGAATGATCGAGCCCATAGGAGGAAGAGGCACTCACGTTTGGGGAAGAAGGCAAGTTGCCTCCATAGCCAGAAAGTAACGGAGACTGATGCATCTGGACTCCGGTGGGCGATTGGAATTGAGCTCCAGCCGAGGCCGAGGCGGCTGCCGCCTGTTTCAGAGAAAGCCCCTGCAACTGAGACAACAGCGATGGATCAAGAGAACCAAATAGCTCGTTATAATCCAATGCGCGAGAGGCGGCGGCGGCGGCTCGTGAGTTCGGGGTCCGATTGGCCCTGGGCGAGGCGGTGCACGAGATCTCATCGATCAGCTTCTGCTGGTACTCTTCGAGCCCGAGCAAATCCAGGTCGAAACTCAAATCTCTGGCGCTCAGCGACGCCTTCAGCCTGCTATTTGGCAGCTGCAGGGAGGGCGGCGTCATCAAGCTGCCCGGCTGGCTCGTCCAGGCCGTCGCCCCGCCCAATCCTGACGAAGTGGAAGGTGACATGGGCGATCCCGGCTGCTGCATCAACATCAAAGCCGTAGCCATGTCCAACGACGAAAGCCCCGGCGACGATGACCTCGGAGAGGGGAGCACCATCCCAGTGACGGAGGCGGCCGAGGGGTTGACGGTCCTCAGCTCCTCCGGCTTGTGGGCGAAGAAGCAGACGCGGCGGTTGCAGCCGATTTCGTCCTTGCAGAGGCGGGTCCGGTACTGGGCCGGGTGAAGCCAGCTCTCGAACACCCCATGGGCGTACTCGCAAGCATCGCCGTTCCGGCACGAACCTTTCCGGAACTCCGGGCAGGGGACGCAGCTGTAGAGATACTTCCGGGGGTCGCGGCGCCGGGCGTTCTCTCCCGGGTGGACGAAGGGGCACTCCGTCCAGTCGTGGGAGTAGGCCCTGGAGCAAGGCTTGACCTTGAAGGTGTACATACGGAACTCGTCCGTGCTGTAGATCCCGTTCTTGATATCGGGGAGGGTGATGTCGGGTGGGTATTCTTTCTTCTCGCCGGACTTCGTCTCCACTTCTTTTGCTCCTCCTGGGGAGGAAACCCTCGGGCAGGAGGCTTTGAGGACAACTTCGAGGGATCGAGTGGTGGAGTTGGAGAAGTGGCGGGCGATGACGTCGCCGGGGCGGTTTCCGGCGGCATCGAGGGAGTCGACGTCGGCGGAGGCGTCGATGAGCATCTTGACGGTTTCGAGAGAGGAGGAGGAGCCGCCGGAAGCGGCGCAGTGGAGGGGGGTGGCGCCGTCTGAGGGGGAGCGGCGAGAGGCCTCGGCGGGGCGGGCGGCGAGGATGTAGGCGAGCACGGTGGGGCTGCCGTAGAGGGCGGCGATCATGAGTGGGGTCCGCTGTTCGAAGCCCATCGTCCGTCGGCCGGGGGAGCGGCAGTACCAGGGAGCGGTGGAGTCGAGGGGAAGGCCGTCTTCCTCCACGGCGCGCTTGAAGGCGTGAAGGTCGTCGGAGGCGGAGAGCTCGAGGAGGACGGCGGCCTCGTCGTGCTTCTTCGGGTCGCCGCCGGCGTTCATGTCGGCGGGGCCCGTGGAGGGAGACGGAGGCGGAGAGGGCTTCCGGGGGCCGCTGCACATATCTTCTTTTAGGACTCCACAGAGAGAGAGAGTTTGGAGGGGAAGCGAAGAGAGGGAAGAGGGGAAGGAGGCCGCGGGGTGTTTGGTCGCCGGGTGCGGCTTTTGTAGTCGGGGGGAGAGAATAAAATAAAGGGGGGCGGAAAGAGATAAGGGAAATGGGGAAGAAGGTCGGGTCTCTCTTTCCCTTCCTTTGGTGCTGGTCAAAAAGGCAACGCTCCGAAGCTGCCTTCTTTCCGCCTTCCCCTTCCCCTCCCCCCGTCATCAAAATGAAACGCACATTTCAGCTATGTGAGATGCAAATGTAAATCAAATTTGAATTCCAGAACCTGAGACTGTCGGGACTCCTGGATGCGGTCCGCGTTGGTAGGAATCAACTCTCAAGGGTCCGGTCTAACGTCACTCGCTCATATCCTATCTTCTTCTCAACGCCTGCTGCCACTTGATAGGCGGACCCAGTATTGCTCTATTTAATAATATGACTCTATTTCCCATCTCATGCAGATCCAAGCCGTCTTTGATGTAATCAAGCATGATCCAACCTTTTCGTAACTTGACCCAGCTTTTTTTTCTTTTTTTTTGAAGAACTTACATAAATAATAACAAAGTAACTCATTACTCTTAAAAGACATAATTAACCAACCCAAACATGAAGCTCTAATCCACCGCCCCTGATAATATGTCAGGAGAGAGGGAGGTGGGTCCCAGGCCCTTAATGTCTGCAAACGGTGTGCCGAACTTTTTCCTTCCGCACTCGCCGGTGGTACTAAAGGCGGAGGGAGCAGGAACGGATCCGCCCGCCACCTGTCCAATCCACGCCGATATCTCCCCACCCAGTGGAGTTTTTTTAAAAAGAAAAAGGACACGTGTCGTTTCACTGCCGATTTGACCGGATGTGGGGTGCTCACTGCTCACGCGTCGCGCGCTTCCCCACAAGGGTGACGTGGGAAGTTGTTGCGTGGTCGGCGTTCCAGTTCCTTCCCAACTGCAGTTACTGCACCCAATGAGCGTCAGGTTCCGCCATACCGCCTTCCACTAATTTAATTATTATTATTATAATATTATTAAGTTATTAAATTATTAAATGCAACGCGCTCTTCTCTGCCTTGCTCCAGCTACTGGCTCCAAGGCCGGGTAACGTGACCAAATGCTCTCTCTCTCTCCACGCGGGTGCGGATCCGGACACTCTCGGTGGCCTTACCAACGCCACTAGTGGCTAGCTTTCACGCCCCATAAGGCTACGAAAAAGAAAATGGAGTTACGCGTCCGCTAAGTGCAGACCATATTCCCCTCGAAATAGATTCAGCCACCATGATCAAATAGATTCGAAATTGGAGACATGACGCTAGTTCTAGATTGCCGCTCCACGATATTCATGAGTATGATTTCTATCAAATCATACATATCTACAAAAAGATGAATAGCGTTATTGACTGAATGACCTTTTTTATTGTTCACCATTCTAAATGCTTCATCTAGAAAAATCACGTGTCTATGCCTTATTCTCTATATCATATTTTCTTTTCTCATTTTGAGCTAATATTGTATAAAAAAATGAGATTTACTTAATAAAAATTATAACTTATTAAGCAATATAAATTCAATAAGATGAATAATGCAGAGAAACCGTAAGTGTTATTTAGATCATAAACCCTTTATATTGACCGTTACAACGGGCGTTATTCTAAACGTCGCCGTAAGTGGGGAGCAGGGAGACGGGCGGCAGCAGCGGGAGGTGACAATAACCAGATGGATCCGGCGGACTTCGCTTATGATGATGGATGGGGTGCACAAAACGAACGGTCAGGATCGAACGGCAACGGGACCGCGGGAATGGCTAGTAATCGTCCTTGTCGTGGCCAAGTCAACGAACGGAGAGATAATGTTTGCCATCTTTTTCCCCACTGTCTCGAGGTGACGCCACGTGGAGCCCAGTCGCCATCAATCAGCAGGATTCTATTTTTATTTATTTCAACGTCCGTGCGATTTCCAACGTGACGGAAGCCATCTTGTTTTCATCTTTGGCGGGTTCATTTTCATCTTGACTGCCCGCTTTCGAAACGCAACGGCTCGTTAGTGGATATATTTTTCTTTAATCTGTACCGAGATGACGCTGGAATGATATATTCATATGTAAGACGATGAGTCTAATGAAATAAACCCACGAATTAGGGAAGACACACAAAATCTGTAATATGTATCGAATATTTTTTGGTGAAAAGGGAGCCTACTGAGGACTGCTACGTGGATGGGCTGGTCTATCCCCCTCCTATTTTTTTGACCAAAAAAAAAAAAAAAAAAAAAGGGAAGGAGCTCGTTTTAAATTCAATTAAACCAAGCCCACTCAACCAGTTGTCTAGGGCAAAAATGTCTTCACATATTTGTCTAGGGCAAATATGGCTTCACATATTTGTTCCCAAGAATAAGCTATGAATCAATATATGCACTTAGATATGAAAATACAGTTAATAAGCATATAGAATGCAAATAACCCATTCTAGAAAGGAGATCTCTTGATAATTAGTCATGATTAGGATAAATAGCTTAATTAACACTTCTTCTTTTTTTTTTTTACTTAAGTTGTTTATAGCTACTCCAAAAGCACTTCATAAAAAACAAATATCGCATTATTGCATAGGACCCAACCTATTCATTTAATGAATCAAAAATCCAAACCAAAATTTAACTATTTTTATTAAATAGCCCGATCTACAACAAGCTAAATCAAGTTAAATAGATTAAATGGTTAGGCATTGCCACGACCATTATTACCAGCAAAAAAACATGTAAGTTAGCCACAAAAATGCAGTTTGATGTGCAAAATATTGATTTCCATTGCTATCCAAGTTTTAAATACAATAGATATTTTTTAACACATGCACATAGAGCGATCAAAGAAAAGGTCTTCCATGAAAGAGAAATTTATGGAAGAGTTAGTCGTAACTTCAGGAAATTGAAAGTGTCTTGATGTTATCATACTTCTTTTAATTTGTTATAAATGTACGATATCATATTAAAGTAGATAAAATTAATACTATAAAACTATTAATCTTTTTAAATTAAAATTAACATGAAAGTGAGAAATGTTTAACTACAATAATTTGACTACGGCAAAGGAGGAAGGAAAACCTAATCAACCATACTATATTAACGATAGCTTTTTCATAGCAGCTATAGAATTGGTCAATGTCACTTCTGTTACATGGATTTCTGCAACCACATTCTCAAATAACAAGCGTGAAAATATTTTTCAAGTCTACTGTTTCTTCATTTTATACTTTACCAAATTTTTCCCTCTTTCCTAGAGATAGATCAGAGCATGTAAACAAAGAATGAAATGGTTAAATATACCAGAGAGAAGGGTTTTCCTGTAAATTGCACCTTCCACATTCCAATCAAAATGATTCTGAACTCCATTGGGGCATTTGCGCATGAAACAACAAAAGTTGTGATTGGCTAGGCATTTTATTAGAGCTCCATGTACTATTTATTTATTTTGGTCCTTGAGTGATGGTTACTAAGACCTTTGTATTTGGTCAATAAATCCTACCATGATAGCTATAGTTTGCAGCCACATTTACTCAAGCAAATCTCTGTCACAGTGTCACGTAAGCCACTTCCTAGTCCCTTGAGCTAAAAATCTAGTGCTTGCATTTTTTTTTGTCTCGTTAAAGTGGAATGATTATATAATGTTATAATGAATACATCCACTTACATTCATATATAACAGCTTAAGTAAAAAAAATTGGATCGACTTCCACCAGAAGATGGAGCCTGAATAGTTAGCCACAAAGGAAGCTACCTAATCTGTTATCCTTTTTCTCTCTTTCTATAAACATGAATAGTCTTGAAGGAGCTCAGAGTGGCAATCATCCTCCTCAAATCCTCCGATATAGGGTGAGAAACATCAGGATCCATCAAAATTTTAATATTAATATTTTAGGTGGGTTCTTAAGCCGTGCAAACTGGTTGTTGGTGCTTGTCTTTTTTTTTTTTAAAGCATACCACTGGATTGCTGATAATAATGCGTATAATTTGTAATGGGATTAGCTATCATATTATGATTTTTTAAGCAGATGTACACATTGGATATTGAGATTCTCATTTAAGAGTTAAGGTGGGGTCTCAAGCCATGCAAACCGGCTATATACTATGTTTATAATCTACTAAACAAACTTAGCCGAGGACATGAGCAAGTATCACGTGGATCAGGGTTGATAGAATCAGAGCAAATGAGAGCCAATACTCTTGTTGAATTGGATAAGAGTTCGGTCATGATAAATTTCACCCAGTAAGGAGATACATGTTGAAGGAGGAGGGTTTGGTTATAGTACTAATAAACTAGCCAAAGGCTCATGACTTGGCTGCAATTAATGACAATATGTATTAATAGATCGAAGCGACAAATGGTCTCAAAAATATCATAATACTAACTAAAAAAAGTTCAACCATCCTTTTTGTTAAGTAGTATGATGGTAATGTCCCCCTCATCAGGGTACCAATCATCTGAACATTGTTGACATCCATCTAGTTTTCTTTTAATTTATATACCCCTATTAAGTTGGTTCAAATATTAAAAATTAACCTAACATCGACGTAAAATTTGAATTAATCATAATCTGCATGCAATGTAAAGTTCCTTCAGATGAACCATGTTTGCACCTGACATTTAAGTCCGATGACCTAATCTCAACCTTGACTTTCGTCTAGATTATTCCATACTTGATATACGTTCGACATGCATCATGTCTAGCCTGAAAGGCGGCGATAAAACCATAAGTGCATGCGGTATATGATGTATTTGTATTACCATCCATCCGGAGCCATTGATTGCTTCCAGCAGCAAGTGGCTACTTAAGTCCATGCCATGAAGGTCTCAATTTAGATTGAGGGCAAGCACAATTAAATTCTCCGTCCACAAATCAGACACGAAGCATTCGATGTCTTTGTATGTGTATATATGTATTGAAGAACTTTTTCATGGGCTGAGTGGAATCCGAATCATATTCGATCATGGATATTAAAACTTAATTACGATGCATTTCGTTCTCATAAAATTTTATTTGTTGGATGTTTAGCAATATGATAATGGGAAGCGTGCTAGCTAAAGCAAAGAAGAAAGATAATGTAATGCACCAAAGGTTGACCGTTGAGTGGAATGGTTGCCACGGCCAACTCTTAGCTCAATCCGGATGAAGAAGAATCTAATCCTGACCTGGCGCCAGTAGACAATGGATTGAGACCTGTGGATGCTGTGCTCCTGGTGACCATATATCCAGATTTTTTCTTAAGCTTACAGAGGCGAATAGAAAAATACAAACCATAGAACAAACACAAGAAAAAGAATTAACATCTGCGTCATAGCTAGATTGATTGATCGTCATTTTATGTTTATACCTTATTATTTGGTCTTCTTACTCCGAACCTTCGATTGTTATGGCCATTTTAGTTTATTTTAATTTTTAGCCTGCATGCAAAACAGATCTGCTGCATGGAAAAATAACAGTAGATTGAATTAGATTAGGTCGGGTTTGACGTAGATATATTGTATATATATATATATAATCTCGACCATATGTAACCTGATCCAACATCAGCTTTCGACCCTTGATCCATATCTACCCACAAATTAATCACACAAGCACTCTAAATCATCTAACCATTAATAGCATGAATTTACTTTTTATTTAACCCAAGTTCAATGATCTTATTAACCAGCCGGTAAGAATATAACCAGCCAACTCGAGTCAGGACTTTAACCCATGACTCGAGTTGGCGGGCATTCTTGACTTGCTTTGATGTCATATGAAAAGTTTAGCCTGTAGTTGACCCCAAAACAAAAACATTCTGATCAAAGCACAGCCCAAAAGAGGGTATATTCTAGTCAGATATTTAGGTCAGATCGGTTTTTGGGGCTCCTAACTCTGTGTAACAACATGACTTAGTTGGATGTAAAGGTAGAATGATCTAGCATGTAAGGAGTAAAATTCGAATGTCAGTCAAACAAAGGATCACTTGCTGTAAAGTGGAAATAGGATTTTCTCTCAAGGAGGATGGATGTCGAATGATTTCAGAATCGCGCACGATGAATGATGCATTTAGAGACATTGATAGGTCTCATGGAAGTTCTCATGTAAGTAAACTTCAGAGATGTTCATGTCTCACAAGTTAATTCGGATCCTCTTCAATTTGGTTTCTGGTGCAAAAGACCCCAAGGAAATCAACCATCATTCATCTACTACTTTGGAGGTCTCACTTGGTGTTAGATGATTGAATTGGTGCTGGGATCCATGTCAGTCCACGGTGGAACATTCAGTTGCTACTGTTCAGAAGTGGGGACATCTGAATGCATGGGTTTGCTAGTTAATTAGAGGGACTAGATTTGAAGCCAATTCAACAAGACCAAAACTAATTGCACCCAGATTTCAAAGGTTAACGTTATTGCGGGGCCATTCAGTTTTGATGGGCACAAGCTCACGATTAAGTTCTAATGGGCTTTCAAATGGCTTCCTTGAAAAGATCACCTGGGCCTTTGTAGGAGCGTTGGAGGTAATGCATGGGTCCAGTGCACTCTGATTAGGAGAATCATAATCTTGTTTCAAGGTGGTGTCCATCTTTTAGAGTATATTTAGGTGAGTTAAAGGGCTTCTGGGTGACGCCCAACATGGGAGGCCCAAAGCTAATTCAAATGCTCATCAAGCAGGCCCGATATTACTTAGCCTTTTTTTTGTTTTTGATACAACGGTAACTCATACCGTACGCACATGAGTACCTATTAGAGTCAAAAAGAAAAAGTTGGCGAAGGGGTGAGAGAGCAGACTCCATGCTCTTCCAGTGAAATCCTCCTGACTGGTGCGCCGCGTAGGAGGCGACTCAGTCGGCCGCACTATTCGCCTTCCGATAAACATGGGTGGCTTGGAATGCTACAAGCCCTTCCACAATCTCACATATATCCCACAGGAGCAGGTGCCTATCCAGACGCCTGTGCCTGTCAGTACTCTCCTAAATCCAGTTGATCATCAGGGCCACATCACCTTCAAGATGGATATAGGTTGCCCCTAGGACCAATCTGGCAAAGATGATGCCCTCCCATGCAACTCTCAGTTCTGCACCACTAACTGACTCATTGAAGACGTGTCATCCTCCGGCCGCAATAAGCCTGAACTCATGATTTCTGATCACAAAGCTCACTCCATCTTTATCTTTGTCATCAATGATACTGCCATCAAAGTTAATCTTAAGGAAGCCAGGGGTTGGGGGCTCCTAGGAGATCAGATTGGTCCTGAGCACTCCACTAGCTAAGTGAAAGCCTTATTTAGCCTTCAAGTGCTAAGATTTCAGCATCATTAATCTTCAAGTTTAACAGATTTAAGCATTAAATCAAGGCCTTCATGGGTTGGTGACTGCCTGTACACTATAGTCCAAATCTTTAGATGCGACTGATTTATGTGGATAACTACACTTGATATAGATCATTTTGGCCACTATGAATGGAACTGGACAAAATTTATGAGTGAGATCTGCGACATCGAGAAGGTAAAGTGCATGCCAAACTTTCGGAAACTAGTACTTGGTTGTATAATGCACAATTGAGACAATCTTTTTATTAAAAAAAAATAGATAATTTTTCAAACACCATGACATGACGTCCTCTTAAAAAAATACCATGCACTGAGAGATCATACCAAAATTCCATCATTTGGACTCTAAAATTAGCTGATCAAACCAAAACTTTTCTTTTCGAAAAATATTTGAACCAAATGTCTCTCCCAACCTAGAAAGATTTAGGTAGAGCGACTGAAAACAAAGTCGATGTAGAAGTCGAGATCTGCCTCTTATAGAATTTTTGCTTTTTTATATTTATTTTTACTAGTCATGTATATTTTAGAAAAGTTGTGCCCGTTAGAACCAGAAGAGGGATCCAACTCGAATTGTGCAATGACGTACCTCACTAGCATAAATAAAGGCTATCTATCTCAGTTTATGAATCATCAATGAAGGAAAAGGGTACCTAGACCATACTTTCGGCAAATTTTTTACTTTTTTTCTAAATCTCTTGAGAGATTTATGTTGAGTTGGTTGAGGTAAGTCTTCGGTCCCCTTGATCAGTAAATTTTCAACTTTATCTAAATCTTTTTGAGAGATTCAAATTAAGCGGATTGACCGTAAGTCTTCATTCTCTTCGATTAGATCAACACCTCATAGGTCTAAACTTAACATTAGAGGAGGGATGCGACCAGTGTGGCATCTAATGTTGCAAACAAATATGTACCAAACAAATATGTACCTTTATTGATGCACATGTAGAGCAATCCTAAAATATTCCATTTTGTAAGAAAATATAAAATATATAAATAAATATACCACATTCCATTAGCTTAAGCTTTTAAAACAAATGGTAATTTTAACATGGTATCAGAGCAGAGGTCCTAAGTTCAAACCCTGTCTCCGCACTCTTGAACCCAATTATTAAAAAATTCACATGTTGGGCTTATCCATTACAAAAAAATCTGGCCCACATGTGAGGAGGAGTGTAAAAAAATATAAAAATATATAAATAAATCTACTTCATTCTATCAGCTTAAGCTTTTAGGACAAATGGTGATTTTAATACATTTGATTGTTAATTTTATGTCAGTCTCATAGTCCCACTTCCAAACATCAAACAAAAGGTTACGCGATTAGGTTTTTCCTAGACATATTCTAAGATTGAGTCCATTTAGAGACCATGCTTGTCAAACAGGAGTTGTAAGTGAAATTTTGATTCTATATGTAACCTGTGATCCTTTGCAATGCAATTGCAAAATTTATTTCAATCAAGGATCAACAATCAACAATGATATGTACTACAACATATTATACTCTCCAAATATCAAAAGCAGTTGATCTATGCCAACTTTCGACTAATGACTAATGATGAGGTCGAAGGGTATCCCCCCGAGCCCCAGAGCTTAGTCCCCATCAGTTTTAGACAGTGGAAGCGATTGCTTCTCCTCAGAGGTATTATCCGCTTTGAAGAGGGTTTCATAGTCTTTTCCAAAGCACGGTTTTGCCCTACAAAAGGCGCATCTACGGTGAGAGATACACGATGTTTTTCGTAGCTCAATCGGTAGAGCTCATCCCCACTTGGTATTGTCCGCTTTGGGGTTCGGTCACCCTTGGGCCTTACGGGCTCTTTGGGGTGCCGTCACCCCTCACAACTTTGTCCCTTCTGAGAGGGCGCCTCTGAAGAGAAAGGGGTAGCCCCCCTCCATTTAAGGAACAGACCTCTCCGCTATCTAGTCGATGTGGGATTAAGTTCGGACCCTTTATTCCTACAATATAGCCTCCCCAGCGGAGGGATCTGTGCCGGGGTCAAGGGCTCTCAACGAAAGCACCATTGATAAGGTCGGAAGGTATCCCCCGAGCCCCAGATCTCAGTCCCCACTGGTCTCAAAAAGCGGAAGCGACTGCTTCTCCTCAAAGGTATTGTCCGTTTTGAAGGGAGTTTGATAGTCTCTTCCCAACATACGGTTTTGCCCCGCAAAAAGCGCCTCTATGGTGAGAGATACACGCTGGCTTTTGCAGCTCAGTCGGTAGAGCTCATCCCCGCTTAGTATTGTCCGCTTTGGAGTTCGGTCATCCTCGGGCCTTACGGGCTCTTTAGGGTGCCGTCACCCCGCATGGCTTTGTCCCTCCTCAGAGGGCGCCTCTGAAAAAAAAGGGGTATCCCTCTCTATTTAAGGAACAGACCTCTCCGTTATCTAGTCGATGTGGGACTAAGTTCGGACCCTTTATTCCCACAACAACTAACTATATCTTTAATTTGGTTTTGGGACTATATTTCTCTTTAATAAAACTTCTTTGTACACACGTAGCAAAGGTCAGGAGCCTCAAAGACCTCTTAGATGGACTACCAACATTATCATGGAGAATAAAAGTTGTGGCAGGCCTAAAAAACTATGCCACCCTCTCATGGACAAATAAGTTTTCAGTATGATGAATAGGAAACAACTTAGGAAATTCAACCTTTATAACTCTGGGCAAAATTTTATTTAGACAAGCATCTTATAATTCTGCAAATTATGGGACAAGAACCTTTCTCCCTTGATCCTTAACAGCTCCTAGACATGCTGCCCAATTTCGTCTGCTGTTGTCCAAAACTAGGTGGTGTAGTCCACCCAATAACAAGAATGTTTAGAGGAGAAAAGCTTCGAGGCAGGAACTAGGATGATCAAGTAATACTGATCTATACTGCGGAAAACAGTCAAGCTACTATAGATTTAAGGCTTGTAAACTGTTAAAGAAAGTATGGACGTATGGTCAAGCTAGAACTTTAGATTTACAGTGGAGAAACTAATATCTTTAATGTTTTCTTGATTTCATTGGTTAACTCAATCCCCCAGGTAGTATGAAAGACTGAAACATGCCTTAAAAGGTCAGAGCAATGCTGTAATTTATATTACTGGATGCTTTGCTACTTAGTGAAAACATCTCAAGCTTTATTATTCAGTACTTGTTTATGGAAATCTTCTATTCAGTACTTGCAAGACCATAAAACCAATTGTTCCTACAATATACGGTTCCTGCTGGAGAATATCTGCTCTTGTGGATGAGCACTGATGAATGGCACTGTCAAAAATCGTATAGTGGCTAGGAAGATGTTCACATGAACTATCTTGCATATGGCTAATGCTAGCTGCACAATATTGTTTACTGAGTCATCTCCAATGCTAGGTAAACATTTTCCTGATCACTCTCAACAAACTTGAAATTGTTCGATCTTCTCGATCATGTGAAGTGGCCAACATAATATGACCAGATAAAAATATAGAACAAAAAAATAACAACTACTCATATCCACTCATGGAGCTCATGTTCAAAATTGCAGAAGTGAGAAGTTGGAAAGAAAAAAGTGTAATATTAAGAGAAGTGATCACCTGGCATCTATAATTAATATTGTTTTCTCACCTTTTGAGTGTATATTGGAGCAAAGTGATATTTGCCACCACTAGCATTTGAACCCTAGTCTCTTCAAAGGGGAAGTCCAGGATTTGAAACAGTAAGCCCTTACAAAAGGGGTGCCAAGCAACTAACAGAAGGTCAGTTCGTCTTTTTTTGTTTTTTAGTAAATCAAATTTATTAAATCAACCTAAATCAAATATATCCATGGGCATCCGAAATTAAAATATCTAATAATTTAAAAAGAATATCTAGCATAGCCATCTATAGAGTAAATTTTATACAATTAGCGACATATGATTGCGACACCATCCAAACACTATTAATTTCTCTATAAGACTGAAGAGTTGCTCTCATTCTCCAACAATTCTGTCTCAAATGATACATACTAATATTTGAAGGTATTGAACCAGAAAGCCACCTAATAACTGTCAAAAAGTCCACTTTCAGAATGATACGAGAAGTCTTTAAAATTTTAGTTGTGTATGGCATACCTTCGTGTGCAACCCACAATTTTTTTATATTCTTTTATAGAAACTATGGTGTTAAACAACCTGGCACCTGCTGTCATTAATGCTCCGCTCATATTTTGGATAACAAAATTTATTCCACCAAAATTACCTCTATTTAACACACTACCATCAAGATTAACTTTCAAAAAAAATCAAAAGTAGTGGCTCCTAGGTGAAATAAGACATCCTTGGGATCACAAAATATACAAACAAAGAACCATTAATTTTTCTAGCTATCAAGGATACTCCTGCGACCGTTACATTCATATACTTCTGTGCCTGTCTGCTTTCGTGAGTACTATTTTTCTTTTTAAAGGAAGAGAATATAGTTTTTTCTCCCTTTTTCAGAGCAAAAAAGCAACATGGGAACTGAAAAGCATTATTTATTCTTATAAAGCGTTGGCCATTCACGCATAATCTTTCTTCATCCTAAATTAGACCATTTTCCCAGAAGAGTACCTGAGACACAGCATGTGAAAAAACTGGCATCATTGTTTCCCAATCACTTTGTACTGCTGTAATCTCAAGATCTCATCCTCATACGGAACGATGACCTCTTCTTGCTCCTGTTATTCACGAGGCTATCCTCCGTCTCCTTCGCCACTTTCATGATCCAATCATGACTCTCATTTGTATCTTGCCTACGTGCCACTGTCATCTGTCAGTCATGCACTCATTGTATCATTCTCCATTCCCATAACCCCACTCCACCTATTAATGCTAACGCGTTTTATGGATCTCTTGTTAAAAATGGAGCTGACACAAAAAAAAAAAAAGTCAATAAAAATCATTACCCAAAGCTATTTATCAAGCACACATAAGTGACAAATATGGTCCCGTCTTACATCGAAAAGAAAGGAAGTGTGTACAGTTCCACCTTGTGACTCACTTCTAAATCACTCTTCCATCTTTTATATGGACTAGCTATTGGTCTGCATTTATTTCCTTGCTTGTTTGTGTTTGTGACTCAAACAGCTGAAGCGTTCCTTCTGATCTTTTTTTTTCATGTCCTAATTAAAATTATCACTTAAATTCACATCCGTAGACAAAAGAAACAGCAATAATAATTTTTACGAAAACAAAAACAACAACAATAATAATAACAATAACAAACAACAGCAAAAATTATAAATAATAGCACAGTAGGATATCTATGTGATATTTGAAGTCTCGTAACCTTGTATATCCACTCATTGTTGTCCACAAATTGCTTACATGGTTCCTTCTTATTACTGGCCATCAAATGATCATGTCTAGTACATCTAAAAGTACATTTTGAAACTAATTTAGCACTTTATTCTGCAAAATCTAGTTAATTAGTCGTGCAAAACAACATCCCCCATGAAACCTTCTCGGTATAGGCATGAGGAAGATGCTCTCAACTATTACAACTCATGTTGATCAACATTAGGCCCTCTCCTGTAATTTTAAGTGTCGGCTCATATGTTTGATACCAAGGGCTTGATGGATAATTTAGGAGAAAAAAGAAGTCGGAATCCATGATAGCCAATGTAATTTTATGTCTTTGTTGTTTAAACTTGCATCACTGTGCCACTCCATTTGATCATTTGCACTTCCATTTTTCCATCATTGTCTCTCATTCAGTAACAGTAAATATAAATATATTTTGTCAATCGAATTAATCAAGTATATCCTGTACTTCTTAATACAAAATCAAAATTTAATCTTAGTCATCGAGATTTTCTCTTTTAAGATTCATTTTTTGCTTGAGGATTTTGACAATATTTTACTAATTTGACCAAATGTTATGCATAGACATGATCATTTGGTTCACTTCTTATTTATAGTTACCTATTTGAGTTTGCTTTTTACTCTATCAAGATTATCAATTGATGGAATTCCACCACTACCTCATTTTATATGAAGTGGGCTTGAGACCAGAATGCATTACCCATCTCTCATGCTTATGTGAAATAGGAAGACAAATTTTACTAAACGAAAATTAACATATAATACCTTTGAAAAACAATCAGAAAAATTAGTTCTCTTGTATTTGAAAGTGTGTGCCCCACTTCACAAACATATAAAATTATATCCATATTGTTTTGAATTAAAATTCTTCTGTATGTTGGTGCATAGCTAGATATTTCAGCACTGAAAACCTATCGTTTCTTTGATCACTGAGCTTGACGGCTATTTTAGAAAAAGAAAAAAAAAAGATTTGATTATTTCATTTGGGCTTATATTTTTACGCACCTCATGCCATATTCTCAAGTGATCAGTAGAAATTGTGAGAGTTCCCAAACCTCATTTGGTTGCCGCTGTCGAATTTATTCTGCACCTCTCCATAGTTCTGTCCATATCTAATATTCTACTTAGTTCGCCTGCTAAGTTCTCAATATTAGTTTGCTCACAAAGTTTATATTACGCATGGGTTTACATATGAATTGCTGGTTATCCTTCAACCAATCTATGAAACAATATTCTCATACGTTTTCGACCCTATCTGAAAGAAATATTCCGGAAAAAAAACAAGAATAAGGTATTTTCCTTAGAAAGAAATTTCAGCTTAAGATAAGCTCTAGAGAAGTAAGAAGAATAAACTAAAATAATGTATCCGAACATGTATGTCATAAACAAAGGCGTGTTCCTCTCTCTCTCTCTCTCTCACGCACACACTCCATATACATTATCTTAGATTTTCTTTTGGGAGAACTTTGGAGGTGGATATAAGCGATGCAATAGTTTAGAGATTCCAGTATCATGTAATACTCCAGTGTTACTCGCCTTTACTAAAATTCTGAATACAATGAGCCCTAAAGAACATATCCAGGCTGCTTTGGTTTGAGTTAAGAAAGCAGTGTTGTTAAAGAGCTAACCCATCATAAAAGAAGATCATTATTTCTTTCCCCTTTTCAGGAGTCTTAAAGGTAAATGATTTAGTGGGAAGAAAAGCATTTGCATACTTCTAGTACTAGATCACGGTACTGATACTCTTCTCTCATGGCGAGCAAAGCATCTCTCAAAGATAATCTTTTCTGAGCAAATCACTCAAAGATAGTCGAGTACATAGTCTCTTTCCCTTTTTTTTTTTTTTTAATAAACCCTAACATCTTTACTAACCAAAGGTAGGAGAAACGAAAGAAAAAACAAAAGTAAATAGCAGCATTAGATTCAAAATCAAAGGCCAAGTTCAAAGTGCAAACCTTTTAATTTGTTTCTCTTTTCCTTCCACGTTTCATTCCAGGATCGATACGGAAGCTAGCCCTATATTGCTTAACAATGAGCTACAACCCTAACAAAACTACAACCCTTCTTTTGATAGCTTAGCAAGAAGGGCGGTTACCAAGGCATCCCGCCTCTCGGCCCGGGCCTCCTCCCTGGCTCGCCGCTCCTCCTCCCTCTCCCTCCACCTCCTCTCCATCACCCTCCTCTCCTCCTCCAAAGCCTCCATCGCTCTCCTCCACTCCTCTTCTTTAGCCCTCCTCTCTGCCTCCCTCGCCTCCGCGGCCTCCATCCATCGAGCCTCCATTTCCAGCTGCCGCCTCGCAAACTCCCTGAGAGCATTCTCCACCTCTCCTTCAGATACCCTCTTCCTCTCCACCTTCCTCTTCTTTTTACTCTCCCCCACCTTCTCCTCCTCCTGCTCCACCTCCTCCTCCCCCCACTCCTCTCCCTGGACTTGCACTCCCTTCCCTTTGTCTCTGTCCAATGCCAGCAGCCTCTCCATCCTCTCCGAGAATATCATCCGCATCTCCTCGTAGAAGGGGAACTGCCTGCTGCCCTCCCCCTCCGCGGCCTCCGTCCCCTGCTCAAAACAAAGCCAGATATGAGAAACAAAAAGAAAGAAAGGGGGAAAAAAAAGGACTTCCAATAAGGAAGAAAAGAAAGAGAAAGGAAATAACAGAGTTCACCTTGAAACGAGTGACGAGATTCTTCCACTTGGACTTGCACTGCTCCGGGGTGCGGTTGAAACCCTTCTGCTCCAGCCGCGCGGAGATGGCTCGCCACAACGGCTTGTTACGCTTGGTCTCCATGAAGCTCCGATCGAGCTCGGCCCGGATGGCCAAGAACTCCTTGGTCTCGGCGTGGGTCCATTGGGGGAACCGGTCTCGGTCTCGCTCCCGATCTCGATCTCGATCTCGATCTCCGTCGCCACCCTCGGTCGGGGGATTCACGTTGAGGTAATAAGGGTTGAAGAGGTGGTGCAGCTCCATGGCTAGCTAGCTTGAGATAGTTATAGAGAAGGGAAGTGAGTGAGAAAGGAGATCGATCGAGAAAGGGTGTGAACTGAGGGTGGTGGGGGTGGCGATGAAGGGGAGAGGGGGAAGGGGTTGTGGGGAATCGAGAGATCTGTGAGAGGGGAAGAAGGTGGGGACGTGGAAGTCGTGGTCGCATTCTATCTGTCAACGCGGAAACCGTTCGCTTTCCCATTGCTTTGTGCGAGCGCATGCGTCGGGGTGGCGTCACGCTTACGCGACGGCTGATTTCACCAAAGAAGCGCCCGTCCGCATGCTGCTGGTTTGGCAAACAACTTTCCAATCACCGCCACGTAACAGATTACTCTCCGAGAGATGCGCCAATCGCCGTTTCCCACGTCAGCATGGAACGGCGTTCTTGCACGATCCGGAGCCGCGTCGGCAACCGTTTTCGCCATGCCTTGGTTGCTAAGTATTTGCGGCGTGGATTTTGGAAACGCCATTAGATATCTGCGGGTGGCGGGCGGATTTCCACGCGTGGTTCGGACAGGCGTTGTATGAAACGGAGGATTTGCGAATGGCGTTTGCTTTCTGATCGTAATCACGCACCGGGCTGATGAGGTGAACGCAGCTTAGCTTGGTTCCGTTGGCCGGATCTTGTACTGATTTCTAGGTTAACCATGGCTACTTGCCTTGGATCTTGGGTGCTGATTTTAAAAGGTTTTATAGGTCCAGCCTTCACATTAGCTGGCTTTTGCTCCTACTCTTATGTGGCAACAGTTGGCGACACCTCATATTGCTTCAATGAACCTTGACAAATTGGAAAACTAGGACATCTAAACTATGCATGACTAGAACTTCATCATATATAGCTCCTAGAACCCACACCATTTGAATTTTATTTAATGCTCCGTATATAACTGACATGCGAGACTTTAAGAACTAGCATCAATATGCAAATGCATGCCACATAAAGTGACTAAGGTCTGGTTATAATTAATGACTAGGGTTTCAGTCTTGCCTCCACCTAGGTAATGGGTTGGTACGTACCCCTCTTCCTTTCTTTGTGTGTGTATATATATATATATATATATATATATATATATATATATATAGAGAGAGAGAGAGAGAGAGAGAGAGAGAGAGAGAGAGAGAGAGAGAGAGAGAGAGAGAGAGAGCGAGCATATGAACATTGGTATGCATGTTCGAAAACAATCGAAGCATCTAATGCCATCAATTTTGGTTGATATCATATATAGAAATTGGTGGCTCTAATTAGTAGATGCGACTTAGATATCCAAAGTAAATGAAATTATGGAACAGTTTGCATGCATGTGCATAGGCAGTGATGTTTGGCATGAGAAAAGAAAAGGGGGAGAGAGATATAGATATTTAATGTATACAAGGCTGTTTAGATAAAGAATCATTTTAATCCTTTGGATGACAAAGGCCAAGGAGCTAGATTAGGCGTGGAAACACTTTTTAAATATATATTAAACAAGTTGGTCCTTTTTTTAAAAAAAAATGGATAAATGCAGTTTTAGTAGCTTGTGCTTTCCAACTTCAGTAGATCATGAAAATCTTGAAAGACCTTGCATTAAAATCAATTATGTAAGGACAACTGATGTGTGAATTTGACCATTTTAGGATGTCAAATTTAATTATTTTTTTATAAGTTAATGAAATTAGTGGAGCAAGACTCCTCCCTTTTTCTTTTTTCTTAAAAAAAATTAATGTTCTATAAGTCAATAGTCGCACATAAAGATAACTAGGATAAGAAGGATTCTAACTTTAGATTATTTGAGATTCACTAAATTATATTAATAAATTAACTCAAGAACTCGACTAACTTGATCCAAACTTTTCACGGGTATGGGATCTATAGGAGTTGAGTTTTCAATGATTTGAATAATGAATTACCTTTCTGAGATGCGTGAGCTCGTCAACTTGTATTCGCACTTGACGTAGAACCCTATCATGATAAGAGAGAATCCTTTAATGCATGGTCCACTGATGGTGCCAATGATGCAAACTCAGGATTCCATTATTTGTGGTCTACTCACTCTTTTTTTGCTAAATTTTAAACTGATATCGACTATGACTGAATTTAGTGCATATAATTACAATTTCGTTTGAAATCAAACCTGATGTATTAGATGGCCAATCATAGCAGTATCTTTTGATAATCATGTTTAATTGATCGTAACATCCAACTGACATTTGAATGTCCAACTCAATATACTATAAAGGATTGCTTCTCCTAAAATAATTGTTGCTTGTAGAGGGAAGACTCTTCTTGCTTCAGACGTTACGAAAACCACCTCCCACATTATTGTTGTTTGGCATTTTCTAGCTTGAGTACAATAATGTTCAAAACCAAGCTATATATGGCTCTTATCAAGTTATTGTTATAGAATACCCTCCTAAATATTGGATTTTACATGAATACCTTTTCGAAATTGATTGTTGCATGTATATCCTCGTAAAACATTTATTTTGTGATTCTACCTTTTTTTATTTTTATTTTTACATATGTACCCATGCTATCTAACGATATTAAAAAATTAACGGTTTCAAATTAAAATGAGTAAAATACCCTTAATGGGTAGACATGCAAATAGATCGCGATGTCGATAGTAGGAAAAGAAAAAAGGGACAATAGCATAATTTTAAAATTTTATTTTATTTTTAATTAATATAAATATTATTTTTCTTAACACCGTTAGAACAACTGTTATATTACGGGTATTTGTACAATAACAGAGTTTTATGAGGGTATATACGTAAATATCAATTTTAGAAGGATATTCATGCAAAATTCGACATTTAGAAGGATATCCATACAAAAAAAATCTGTGAATTTATTAACTTCACAAATTTAGTTTTAGCGGTATTATTAGAGAGTAACCATATGAATTCAGATTTAAGATAAAACCAACATATGGCTAGAAGAGAGTGGCCAATGCAAGTTGGCTGCTAGAGGAAGACCTGAGGAAGGCTCCATCCATAAGCAGGACAAAATAATTCTGGACACAGAAGTTATGTATGGCTCAACCTAGAACTAAAAATGAGCATATCAAGTCCTGGTTTGAGGAATTCAGATCCTGTCAAAGCAGCCCATCCTCGTACCTTAGACCTACATTAAAATAAAAAAGAAAACTTAGAATTTATTTGGATAATTGGACTAAAAATCTTATGAAATTAGTGGATAGAAATAGTACAATTGGCAAAATTATAAAATTATATGCTGGGCTAAACTAATATTTATAAATACTTAGGAGTAGCTTTGGAATGGGCCGATCCAAAATTTATAGAAAGAAAGAAAGAAAAAATTCGATGGGTCTTTTAAACCTAAATCATCCAAGCAGGCCTTCAAAGAACACCTATTAGTGCCTTGAATCTGATGCTAACCCTTTTTAACCTCTTAACATGCTTATCAACTTGTATCAGGTTTCCATCACTCTAAGATTATCACCCGATTCGGGACAAGAACCAAAGTCCAGATCCGAAACAAAATCACAACCCGCATCCACTTTGTTTGCAATCATTATTTATTTTTTCTCAACTTGCGAGAACCCACACGTTACCAGACCCCTGGCGAGAAAACTTGGACCGGATGGTCGTTTGGGTCTTCACGCATTTATTTGGTGCCGCTTTTCGGGCTATTTGTTGTCGAGTTCGGATCCTGTCAAGCTCCGCAATCACGGCCTTCCGTATATTGTGGAACGGCCGTGATGCATCCGGACGGTCCGGGCTATTTGTTTTATTCCTCGCCCTCTTCAAAAACTCCAGCTTCACGGCGGGGACGGGCGACTGCCGCCGCCCGCGAGGACGCCAACTCCCACCCCACCACCACAATGCCGCCGGCGCCGGCGGCCGCCCCTAGCGCCTCACCGTCATCCCCTCCGCCGCCGTCGACGTGGAGGACGTCCGCCGCGAGGCCGCCATCCCGCGCCCCCTCCCCAAGAACGCCAGCGGCTGTGACCCGGACGACCGTGAGGTCGTGCAGCTCTGCCACCGGCGCGGGGTGAGCCACGGCGACCTCAAGTCGGAGAACCTTCTATTTGCCAAAAAGGAGGAGAATTTGCCACTAAATGCCATCGATTTCGGGTTGTCCATATTCTTCAAGTCCGGTGAGTGTTCTATTGTTTGCGAGTCTGATAATTTTGCTTGAATTATGTTTGGTTTTGAAGAATTTTTATGGTTTAAAAAATTCGATTTTGGGAGCTGCATTGTATAATGTGGAGTCAATGCCTGCTCCTAATAAAACAGAATGTGGGGAATCTCTTAATTGTTTGTACATTGGAAAGGAGATACCAATGGAATTAGTAATAATAAGGTCCAAAATGTTCTAAGGATAGCTGAGAATGTGAAGGTGGATCTGTGGAAATATTAGAAAGGATTGAGCCTAGAGTCATAGTTGGCTGCATTAAAGCAGAGATGGGGCTCGCAACAAATGAGGTTATAATGCTGGGGATCCAACTCGAACGGTATTGGCAATTAAAGCTAAGGTCTTTGAAAACCTTGAAAAGGAGAGTGACTTGAACTATATATCCGAGGGTCTGAAAAGATGTGGAGAAGACCTAAGCTAATCGCTTGTATATATTTTGTGAGAAAAGGCTCCAAAAATGCTGGTATAGCTAGCACTTAGTAAGAATTGTTGGCAGAGAGTGATTGATAAATGTCTCACAATAATACTTCATTCACGTCTTCTTCGTTATGATTATTTGTTTCGGTTGTGATTATTGATTGTGGGCCTGGTCTGGATGTTCACAAAAATATTCAAACTACATGACATTGTGGACTCAGACCAATCCATGGTGAATATCATATTAAACTGCTTGGTTCAGTCACTAACATGTGGTGAGCCCAATATAGAAAATTATCAAGGCTTCTTGGTTGCAAAGCATTAAATATCCAGTCTTATACATCATGCATATAATACCAAATGGGGGTTTGGAAGGGTTTAGGCATGCTCTCTCTCTCTTTCTCTCTCTCTCTCTCTCTCTGATGTGTGTGTAGAAGAGAGAGAGAGAGAGAGCAGCCTATTAATCTATACTCGCATGTTTCTAGACAAAAAGAAGTTGATATTGTCATTCAGCACATGGATTAGATGTATCAACATTCCACATGTTTGAGCATCATGCCACAATAGATCAAGGATCCACTTGATCATAACCCTGCTTTGTGCAAACTTCACCAAGATTCCTAATTTGTACCATAATAAATGACCCTTGGACAAAATAATTCTGGACAATTCAGTGTTTAAGAATTTAGGAGTTCTAGCACTTTTGCACTTGGATGCAATCGCAATGCAGCACAAGCGCACATTCCTTTGCATTCAAAGAGAGTGCTATGCTTACATTGGTTGGAAGCACCATCACCTGGTATAGACATGGTGCACGACACTAAACTGCATTTTAGTGCAAGACTTGGCACTTCAACTGTGAAGATCCGAACTGAAGTCGGCAAGGAGTGCCGACTTCAGTTGGTTCATCGTGGTCGTCCCCACGACGACCACGCCGGCCGAACGGCCAGCGGGATCTCCGCACACCCCCCCCCTCTTCCCTCTTCCCCTCTTCCCTCTCCCTCTCTCTCTCTCTCTCTCCCTTTCTCTCTTCTCTGAGAACCCCAATCCTTTCCCATTTCATTTTTTTTTCCTCCTCATTTTTCCCTCTTCTAGAGACGGTCGCCGGAGCCGTAGTCGCCGCCGGAGCCGCCAACGCCGCCGGGGATCCATCGTCGACGACCGGAGGTGAGGAAGACAACCATCTATCTTTTTTTTATGGATTTAAAAGGGAAAAGAAAGAGGGATGTCAACCGGCTTTATTTCCCTGTTTTTGGGAAAATTTTTTTGTGCGGCACAGTGGTGCGTTGGCTCAGTGGAGCGGCTCTTCGGAGAGTTGTATTGGCACTTCGGTGTAACCATGCCACTGGGTGATGTGGCCGTAGTCATGCGGTTGAGTTATTTTGAGTCTCGGATCGGGTTTACGGATTGTCGTGTGGATTTTGGATTCATGAGTTTTAGCTGCTTTTTATATGCATCATGACATGTTATATGATGACTTTATTGCATGATGTTGCCTACTGAGCTGTTAGCTCACTCCTACCATTTACATTTTTGCAGGTGATGATATATGATTATGGGGATTACGGGATAGAGTGATCATGATGTAATTAGCTAGTGGATATTGACTTTCTCTTTTGACTTATGTATATATGGACATTTGATATGAAAACTGGAAGTTATCTTTAATTAGTTATTGATGGTTGATTAGATTTATCTGCCTTGCGTGCCTGCGGGGTCCGCCCTGCAGGTGCGCGGCGTCTGCTCGCGCCCCGAGCCCCCGGGTTCGGGGCATGACAGATTTATTGGTATCAGAGCATAGGTTAAAGATCACTAGGGACATTAAAACAAAATCATAATAAATATAATAATAAATAATAATAAATAATAATAATTAAAAAAAAAAAACTTAGGAATATAGGGACACATGTGAAGAAATGAGAGTGGGGTAGAAAATCTTATGGGTCGGTGAATCTAACACTAATGACGTGTTATTTAAAAAAAAAAAAAGAAAAAAGAAAAGAAAGGGAATATAGGGACACATGTGAAGAAATGATAGTGGAGTAGAAAATTTTACAGTGGATGGATCTAACCCTGATGTTGTGTTATTTGTGTATGTATCAGCATGCCGCCCCGCCGTGCACGTGTGGCACCTCGCCGCCTGATCGAGACTATCGGGAGTGATCCAGCCACTTCTCATCCGACTGAGAGAGTCCAGGAGGATGAGGCTGATCAGACAGTACTGGATGGACCAGATCATGGCCAGGAGAGCAGGATGGGAGGTCCGACCCAGGTGATGGAGCTGATCAGAGAGGTTGTTGGGTTAGTCCGACAGCAGAGGGGACCACAGCAGCTATTTCCCTCTGCTAGTTCTTCAGATCAGGGGAGGAGTATAGCAGAGTTCAGGAAGTTAGCTCCTCCGGCCTTCAAGGAAACTACCGATCCCCAAGAGGCCGAATGGTGGATAGATGAGATGGAGAAGGCCTTCAGGGCCATGGGTTGTACTGAGGAGGAGAAGATCAGATTTGCCACATATATGCTTCAGGACCGGGCTCATCATTGGTGGGAGTCTGTAGAGAGGACCATGATGCAGGATGCAGGATCTGTGACCTGGCCGGGATTCCGCATGGCCTTCTACTCCAAGTATTTCCCTTCCAGTCGTATCAGGGAGCTGGAGAGGGAGTTTCTGAGCCTCTCTCAGGGGAGTATGACTGTGGAGGACTATGAGGCTGAGTTTGATCGGTTGTCCCGCTTTGCACCATCTCTTGTCCAAGACCCTAAATCTAGGATGAGTAGATTTGAGGAAGGACTGAGGCCTCGCCTGCGTCAGGGTTTAGCTGCTGTTCACTCGACTGATTATGATGATCTAGTTGACAGAGCTAAAAATATGGAGATCATCTGGAAGGAGACACAGGATGCTCAGAAAGGGAAGTCGAAGAGGACCAGGGACTTTGATTCTGACGGTGAGCGGCATCTGCGCCGACCTATGCAGTTTCGTCCAGGAGCAGGGCAGCGAGTTCCATATGGGAGGACTGCACCGGATCGCAGGGGGATATCAGGAGTGTGCTTCAGGTGTGGCCAGACTGGACATAGAGCTGTTGAGTGTCGTCAGACACGACCTGGTATTGGAGCATGTTTCAGGTGTGGTCAGCAGGGCCACCGGATAGCTGAGTGCCCTCAGACTCAGACTTTTTCTGGAGTTTGTTTCGGGTGTGGTCAGCCGGGTCACAGGATTTCCAGTTGTCCTCGTACTAGATCCGCGCAGAGGCCACCGACGTCTATAGCTCCTCAACGACAGACTTCCTTCACTCCAGTACAGGCTACCCAGTCAGCTGTCCCCAGGCAGCAAAGGGGAGGAGGATCTCGTACCCAGGGACGAGTTTATGCACTGACCCAGCAGGATGCTCAGGCATCCAACACTGTAGTGACAGGTACACTGTTAGTATCTTCCACTTATGCTTATGTGTTATTTGATTCTGGTGCTACGCATTCTTTTATCTCATCTTCATATGTGCATAAGTGCGATTTACACTACTCTTCCTTAGAGAGGGAATTATGTATTAGTACTCCAGCTGGGGTTACGATGACAGTTAGTCAGATCTGCATTTCCTGTCCAGTACTAGTTGAGGATAGAGATTTGAGAGCTAATTTGATTGTTATGAATTTACGTGACTTTGATGTAATCCTGGGTATGGATTGGTTGGCTGCATACCACGCTACCATAGACTGTTTTCTGAAGAGGGTGACTTTCCGGATCTCGGGTACTGATGAGTTCAGTTTTATGGGTGATGACTGGGGTGTCTCTTCTCAGGTAGTGTCTGCTATGCAGGGCATAAGATCTCTTAGAAAGGAGTTTCCCATCTTTATGGCCGCAATTGCAGATTCTGAGCAGTCTGAACAGAGAATTGAGGATATACCAGTAGTCAGTGAGTACCCTGATGTCTTTCCTGATGATCTGCCTGGCTTACCTCCTGATAGAGATGTCGAGTTTGCTATTGATATAATCCCTGGTACTGCACCTTTGTCTAAAGCTCCTTATAGAATGGCCCCTGCTGAACTAAAGGAGCTGAAGGACCAATTACAGGAGCTATTGGATCTAGGTTTCATTCGACCTAGTGTCTCTCCTTGGGGTGCTCCAGTATTATTTGTCAGAAAGAAAGATGGTAGCATGAGACTGTGTATTGATTACCGGGAAATTAATAAAGTGACTATTAAGAATAGGTACCCTCTACCCCGGATTGATGATTTATTTGACCAGCTTCAGGGTGCTCAGGTATTTTCCAAGATTGATCTTCGATCTGGATATCATCAGCTGAGGATAAAAGAGTCTGACATAGCCAAGACTGCCTTCCGTACCAGGTATGGACACTATGAGTTCCTTGTGATGCCTTTTGGTTTGACTAATGCACCAGCAGCGTTTATGGACATGATGAACAGAGTATTTAAGCCTTTTCTGGATAAATTTGTCATAATATTTATTGATGATATTCTGATATATTCAAGGAGTCAGGCAGAGCATGAGCATCACTTGAAGATTGTTTTGGAGACTCTGAGGCAGAATCAGTTGTATGGTAAATTAAAGAAATGTGAATTTTGGTTGGACAGGGTGATGTTTTTGGGGCATGTTATCTCTAAGGATGGAATTATGGTTGACCCAAAGAAGATTGAAGCTGTGGTTGACTGGAGCAGACCGAGTAATGTGTCTGAGATTCGCAGCTTCCTTGGACTAGCCGGTTATTACAGAAGGTTTGTGGAGGGCTTCTCTAGTATTGCTGGACCCCTCACTCGACTCACTCGCAAAGGAGTAAAGTTTGAATGGTCGGATCAGTATGAGAAAAGTTTCAAGGAATTGAAACACCGTCTAGTATCAGCACCTATTCTGACCCTACCAGTTACCGGTACTGATTTTACCATTTACAGTGATGCTTCCAAGAAGGGTTTGGGTTGTGTGTTAATGCAAAATGGGAAGGTTATTGCTTATGCCTCCCGACAGCTTAAGCCCTATGAAGAGAATTATCCCACTCATGATCTTGAGCTTGCAGCTGTGGTTTTTGCCTTAAAGATCTGGAGACATTATCTGTATGGAGAGACATGCCAGGTATTCACTGATCATAAAAGTTTGAAGTATCTTTTCACTCAGAAGGAGCTGAACATGAGACAGAGAAGGTGGCTGGAATTACTGAAGGATTATGATTTATCTATACATTATCACCCTGGGAAGGCAAATGTGGTAGCAGATGCTCTAAGTAGAAAATCTTCAGAAAATGTTGCAGCCTTGATTACTACTCAGAGAAATATCCTGGAGGATCTGAGAAGGGCAGAAATAGAGGTATATCTGCAGGATGCTACCTTGAAGTTGGCAAACTTGCGAGTCCAGCCTATACTCATTGACAGAATTAAGGCAGCGCAAGTGGATGACTCTCGGCTCCAGAAGATCAAGAAAGATGTTGAGTCTAGATCTCAGCCTGATTTTCATATACATGAGGATGGCTCATTGAGGTTCATTGACAGAGTTTGTGTTCCAGATGATCCTAGTCTGAAGAAGGAAATTATGGAGGAGGCTCACAGTACGGGATATACAGTGCATCCTGGTAGTACAAAAATGTATAGAGATCTGAAAGTTGTGTTCTGGTGGAACAATATGAAGAGAGAGATTGCCCAATTTGTATCTCAATGCTTAACTTGTCAGCAAGTTAAGATTGAGCATCAGAGACCAGCTGGTATGCTTCAGCCCCTGCCGATCCCAGAGTGGAAGTGGGAGCATATTACTATGGATTTTGTGTCAGGGTTACCTCGTACCCTCAGAGGTAATGATTCAGTCTGGGTGATTGTAGACAGATTGACCAAATCAGCACATTTTCTAGCATTTAAGACTGGGATGACACTAGAGAGATTTGCAGAGTTGTACATTGAGCAGATCGTGCGGCTGCATGAAGTTCCAGTATCTATATGTCTGACAGAGACTTCCGATTTGTGGCTCATTTCTGGGGCAGTTTGCACAAAGCTTTGGGGACCACTCTTAGCTTCAGTACAGCTTTTCATCCACAGACAGATGGGCAGTCCGAGAGGACCATTCAGATTCTGGAGGATATGCTGAGAGCCTGTTCTATTGACATGAGGGGTTCTTGGGATCATCATTTGCCGTTGGTAGAGTTTGCTTATAACAATAGCTACCAGGCAAGTATTTAGATGGCTCCTTATGAGGTGTTGTATAGTAGGAAGTGTAGATCACCTATCTGTTGGGATGATGTGGGGGAGAGGAAAATTCTGGGTCCAGAGATTATTCAGCAGACAGTGGAGAAGGTTCAGCTGATCAGAGAACGACTTCGGGCAGCTCAGAGCAGACAGAAGAGTTATGCTGATATCAGGAGGCAGGATCTGGAATTCCAAATCGGAGATCATGTTTTTCTCAGAGTGTCCCCTTCTAAAGGGGTAATGCGATTTGGAGTTCGGGTAAGCTCAGCCCGAGATATGTGGGACCATTCGAGATTCTCGAGAGAGTTGGAGCTGTTGCTTATAAGCTGGCACTTCCACCTGCTTTATCGGGGGTTCATTCTGTTTTTCATGTCTCTATGTTGAGGAGGTATATTGCTGATCCCAGTCATGTGATTGAAGTGGCACCGTTGCAGCTCCGCGCAGATCTTTCTTATGTTGAGCAGCCTATCCGTATAGTGGATAGGAAGGACCAAGTTTTGAGGAAGCGCACGATTCCTTATGTAAAGGTGCAGTGGAGCAATCACAGTGAGAGAGAAGCTACTTGGGAGCTGGAGGAGGAGATGAGAGAGAAGTTTCCTGCCCTGTTTTCGGATTGAGGTATGTTTTAATTTCGAGGACGAAATTTCTTTTTAGTTGGTTAGAGTGTGAAGATCCGAACTGAAGTCGGCAAGGAGTGCCGACTTCAGTTGGTTCATCGTGGTCGTCCCCACGACGACCACGCCGGCCGAACGGCCAGCGGGATCTCCGCACACCCCCCCCTCTTCCCTCTTCCCCTCTTCCCTCTCCCTCTCTCTCTCTCTCTCTCTCTCCCTTTCTCTCTTCTCTGAGAACCCCAATCCTTTCCCATTTCATTTTTTTTTCCTCCTCATTTTTCCCTCTTCTAGAGACGGTCGCCGGAGCCGCCAACGCCGCCGGAGATCCATCGTCGACGACCGGAGGTGAGGAAGACAACCATCTATCTTTTTTTTATGGATTTAAAAGGGAAAAGAAAGAGGGATGTCAACCGGCTTTATTTCCCTGTTTTTGGGAAATTTTTTTTTGTGGGATTCGGCCGGCCGATGGTGGCCGGCCGGGGTCAATCCGGCCGAAATGGGTTCGGCCGGAGGTGGGTGAACGGGGGCCGGGCTTCCAGCCCCGGTCTCCCTCTCTTTCCTCCCTTTTCTTCCTCTCTCTCTCTCTCTCCTTCTTCTCTTCTTCTTCCCGTCCGGCGCCGCCCGTGAAGGTGGGATGGCCGACGGCGGCTGGCCGAGCGCCGCCGCCGAGGGCCACGGTCGGCCGCCGAGGGCCGACCGGGGCTACCAGCCACCCCCCCTCTTCCTTTCTTCTTCTTCTCTCCTTCTTCTTCCTCTTCTCCTTCTTCTTCTTCTTCTTCTTCTTCCGGCTGGGTGCTTTCCTTGCATCGTTTTCCGTGCCCTATTGGTGTCTCAAACCACACAAATGAACTTTGGGTGTTTCCCTTGCATCAATTTCCGTGCTCTGTTGGTGTCACAAACCAGACGCAAATGAACTTTGATTTGATTGAACCATCTTCTGACTGTGGATTTGGTCTAGACTTGGGTTGGTCTAATTTGAGTGTAATCTGGTTTGTTAAGCTTGATCTAATCTGGGCTGATCAGAGCTGGTTTGGTGTGGGCCAGTTTGATCTAGATCTGTAATGTGGTTTGGTTCAATTGGGCCTAATATGTGTTGGGCTGAGTTGAACCTAATTGGATCTGTGGGCTGGGTTGGTTTGGGCCCGAAATCTGATTTGGACCTGATACCTGGTTTGGTTCAATTGGGCCTAATCTGTTTTGGGCCACAATTAACTTGGGTTTAAAGGATTCTGATTTTAGGGTATATGTTTGATTTTGGGGGCCCATTCTTGGATTTATGAGCTTAGGAGTTTAAGGATTGAAATTAGTTTAAATTATGTTTCTTAATTAATTAAATAATTAATATTTATGTTTAATCAGGGGTTCGTGATATCTGTGGCAGGGATTTTTAAGCGAGCCCAGGTAGGTGACCTATTGCTTTAAAGTAGAATTTTAACATGTATCTTGCATATGTTGATGTTATGTTTTATTATTGGCATTATGTGTTAGATTTAAAATTAAATATTTAAATTTCATAAATTGTTATATGCTTTACTGATGGGAGTATGATTATGACTTTAATTTGGAAAGTTGATTTATTGATTTTTAAAATCCGCGTGACTATAGTCTAGGCCCCGCCAATGGGATGATACGTTGGCCTTGTCGACTTGTACTGAGGAACTAGTTCCGACACCGCGACCACCGGTGATAGAATAGTGGCGGCACAGGGGTGCGTTTTGCTCTTCGGAGCGGCTCGGTGGAGCGTGAGTTTGGCACCAGGGGGTGCGGCACAGTGGTGCATTGACTCAGTGGAGCGGCTCTTCGGAGAGTTGTATTGGCACTTCGGTGTAACCATGCCACTGGGTGATGTGGCCGTAGTCATGCGGTTGAGTTATTTTGAGTCTCGGATCGGATTTACGGATTGTCGTGTGGATTTTGGATTCATGAGTTTTAGCTGCTTTTTATATGCATCATGACATGTTATATGATGACTTTATTGCATGATGTTGCCTACTGAGCTGTTAGCTCACTCCTACCATTTACATTTTTGCAGGTGATGATATATGATTATGGGGATTACGGGATAGAGTGATCATGATGTAATTAGCTAGTGGATATTGACTTTCTCTTTTGACTTATGTATATATGGACATTTGATATGAAAACTGGAAGTTATCTTTAATTAGTTATTGATGGTTGATTAGATTTATCTGCCTTGCGTGCCTGCGGGGTCCGCCCTGCAGGTGCGCGGCGTCTGCTCGCGCCCCGGGCCCCCGGGTTCGGGGCGTGACATCAACTGTCTTCTATTTGATGTGCAAAAGAATATTAGTATGTAGTGCCTAGAATTTTGATAAAGCTTTACACTATTTAATATCTGCTATGGAAGAACATGTTGCTGTCTAACCTGTTTGTTCTAATGGTGAACACATTTTTGTGTGCTTATGTCTTTGTATTGTACAGATGTGCTTGAATGAGAGGTTTTTGGTATATTCAAGTTTCATGCACTTTGGGATACTTAGAAAGTTGGTACTCACGATGTCTTTATTCATTTATTTTAAGTAGGACTCTATTTAATTAGAGTTAATGACATAATTAGGATGAATCTGAAAAGGTCTGAACTGCAGATAAGCATTCTTAAACATTCATTTTTCTGTATCTCAAAGTGCTAAAAAAATGAACGGTCAATATCCAACTTCTTTATACAGAGTGTTCGTAGTTTAAATACTTTGTGTATCTTTTCCCTTAACATTAGTTTTTTAACTAATAGGTGAAAGGTTCTCGTAAATTGTTGGAAGTCCCTATTACATGGCTCCTGACGTGGCTCCTGAAGTAGTGAAGCGCAATTATGGACTAGAAACAAATATTTGGGGTGCTGGGGTTATTCTCTATATTTTGTTATGTGGAGTCCTCCCTTTTGGGCTGGTAAGACTCTTTGCCTGCTATATTGTTGTAAAGAGGCACTTTTAGTACCACATTTTTTGAGAAGATAAGATTTTATGCAGTTCTTTTTTATTTTTATTTTTTTTTACTTTTCTAATGTAAATTTACTGCCTTCTGAACTAGTATATTGATGGACTCTGAGCAGGGGTTTGCACAAGCCATTCTCGGTGGACTTATTAAGTGTGAACCCTGGCCAAACATTTCAGAAAGTGCCAAGGATCTGGTCCGGCGTAGTTGGAGCCTGCCCAAAACTTGGGCCAACTGCAAAACAAGTGCCTGTACCATGAATTGCCATCAATAAGCATGCTGCCTAATGAAGCTGTTTGCTAGCATTCTGGAGCACATCTATAATTTGGATTGCCAATATATGTTCCTCTTGGAGATGTTGTCAAGCCAACTTAAGCAGTTTCCGATGATGAATAGATTCAAAAGGAGAGCTATTAGGGTTGGTGAAGTTTCAACTTCTGGGTCCTATAATATTAGTTCTTTTCTTCTCCCTGCTGTTCTTCTTGTTCCTACACCTGTTGTGTAAACATCTATATATTTGGTGTCAATGATTTTTGCTGAAGGTTCAAGAAGTTGAAGACATAAAAGAAATGTTTAAGATAATTGACACAGATAATTATGGCATTGTTTCTTGTGATGAACTAAAAACTGGCCTTGCAAAATCCAAGTCCGAGCTTGCGGAGTCTGAAGTGCAGATGCTGCTTGAAGCTGTAAGTTTACGTCTACCTATACATGTATTACGTCAATCTTTAACAGTTTAACCTATACCCTGTATCTGTTGGTTGGATTCTAAACCTGCTAATATAAAATATTAAAAGATGTGCAGCAACAGGATGTTTGTTTGAAAATTATGCATCTTAAGGCTCCCAAAATATTTAAAATACGTATCCTTCTATGTAACTCTATTTGGAAAAAACAGATAAAATGACAAATGACATAGATGTGTTGACCACCTTTCCAACAAGCTGATAATGGTAACTTATTATCTTTGATATGATGAAATATAGTTGTGAGCTTTTTTTCTTTTGAGAGTTTTTTGTGGGAGGGGGATTCGTAACAACTTATAAGAGTAGTTTCTTGGTACCATAAATGGCACTAAAAGAAAATAATATCACTAAAAGAAATTTAAATATCAAAATGGATATGTTAAATTTCTCTGTGTTTCAAATACGCACTTTTTTCTTTGAAACCTTAAACGACTTCCATCAGACTAACATGTTCTCTCTCTCTCTCTTTTTTTAGCGGCAGCATGGACAGCTTTCTTCTCTTTGGTTCTTCCTTTTGTGTAGCATAAGAAGATTAGCGCTTTAAAGGAGATCTTTGGGTATATGTGCGCATCAAGCTCTTAAAAATCCTCAGAAAGTTCTTCATAACAACAAAAACTTAAATGACTTCCCAACAACATGGGACAAATTTCCTAGACCAACTTTTAGTATGGTGTCAGAAGATTAGTGCTTTAAGAGGAGATCTGTATGTGTTTGTGCACATCAAGCTTCCAAAAACTCACAAAGTGTTCTGCAATGTTGTTGATGTTGATTAATTCATACACCTGACACTGAGGCTAATCCATCCCATGTCCACTGCGCTAATATCTAGATCAAATGACATCAATGGTGATTACTACATATTACCTGATACTTAGATGAATCTATCCCATTCCCACTAATGCTAATTTCTAGCTCAAATTGATACAGAAGTTACACAACCATGTCTTGTATCTGCAGATACTCAAGATGAAACATGTACTGAAGATCATGCATCTACATGAATGCTAGTGTTTATGAATATAAATGCACAGTATGTACTGCATCAATGACTAGGATCTGCAAAACTTCCATGATAAACTACTCTGAAGAAGCACCCGGGTAGGAAGGCAAAATGTCTATTCACACATTCTTTTTCCTTCTTTTTGGCAGGTGCACACTGAGCTATTGATGTTAAATGGGATGTAGAGCATGTAAAGCAGACATCATGAGAGAAAGTGAATTTTAGATAGAAAACATAGAAAAGAAGGGTTTCCCAAATGTTGTTTTGCAAAAATGTTAATCAACTATATAAGTTGAAAAAAATTATAGGCTCGATTTTCTTATTGTTAATGTTGGTGTAATTTAATGTAGACATTCTTCTTGGCTTTCAAATGTTTAGTCTTATTATTGAAATGAATTTCATGAAGCAAAAAATTTTAATTATTGCAATAGACTTAAAGCTGGTTAGAACATCCATTAAAACTTCATGCCATCATCTGTCAGAAAAGGGTAGGAACATGTGATTCAAAAAAACATATTAAATTTTACGTTAGTAAAATTCATCTGATTATTTTTTTAAAGCATGTTAAAATTGCATCCTGGTCTTATATCCCTTGTTCAATTTTATTTCTGTTGTCACATAAATATTTTCTTTTTTTTTTAAAAAAGGCTTCCTACTATATTCTGCTTTGTGAATAAACAGTCTATGCTTCTTTCATTTTCTCATATCAGTTGATAAACAGGGCATACCTTGTAGTAGAGCAAAATCCTTTCCTTTGTTCTTGTGAAAGTTCAGAGACATGTAAATCTTTTTGTGACTGCTCCAATTAGGAACAGATCATCTTTTTGTACATTCTCTTCCTTAAATTAATAAAAATTGGGTGGCTTCCTTTTTAGCCTCCTTATCATCAAGAATAATAATATTGTCAATGACCATCATTCAGTCTTCGGTTTACAGACATTTTGATTCAAATGTCTGTAAACCGAAGAATATATCCAGAAGAAATAACTGCTGGGAATGGATTAGCCAAGCATTGCCTTTATCATCGTTACCAGCCCTGGTCACCCTCCCAGCTTGTAGGCTGTTCCCTGGAGCATTTGGTGATTTGATACGTAAACCTTGAAGCTGAATGCCTTGTCTAGCTGCATACATTGGCAGAGATATCTGGATTTATATTTGGTTGCTGAGATGTAGTGGATTTGGATGTGGTTGCTGATCTGATGTTCATATGACCAAAGGGAACCAGTTAGCTGATTAGGTCAATTTCTCCTTTTTATAGAAATTGTCCTCATATTCCTCCTTTTTTTTTCTTTCTTGCCAGATATTTATCTTCAACATTTTCTTGACTTGCCCGCAATTTTTGCGTAATTTATCCATGCCAAATGCATTGGACCTATATGACTAATTGATACATAACTAGAATCCTCAACCAAACACCAAATTTTTTATCCTGATAACATTTGAAGTTGATTGAAGCATCGTTTGGAGAATTCTTTGCAGCATCTTGCTTATGATCGGAAAAGATTTAGCAAGATTCATTTTGGGAAAAGATTCTTTGTTTTATTTGTTACTTTTTTGTCAGTAATGTGCTTAGATTTGGGTATATGCATCAATCTATATGCTGTTTGTACAGAATGTACAGACTTTCACCACCATCTCTTGCTCAGCAGAAAAAGCTGTAGGTTTTTACCAGAGATGTTTCCTTCAAACAGGTAGATAACAATGAAAAAGAAGTGCTTAATTAAGGAGAATCTGTTGCCGTTTCTCTTCATCTACAGTGGATGGCAAATGGTGAACATCTCGATAGGGCATTTCCTTACTTTGATAAAGATGGGAATGGCTACATTGAGCTAGAGGAGCTTCGAGAGGCTTGGTGGAAAATGGAGCTGCTGACAGCACAGATATCGCAATTAATATCTTCTTGCAAGCATTCACTGACAAGGTGAACCAAATCTCTATGCCGCTGAACAATATGTTCTTTCCCCTCATTTCTCAGGGTTATACTTCTTCAACTTTTTGCAGGATGGACGGATAAGCTGTGATGAGTTTGTAGATATGTTGAGAGCAGGAACTGATTGGAGAAGGGCTTTGTGACATTATTCAAGTGGAAATTCAAAGGTCTCAGTATCGAATTCATGAAAGATGGTTTTCTAAATACTGAAAGTGTTTGCTGATTACATGTTTCGTTCAAACCTTTCCACACGCACATATCTTTTACTCTTTTTTTTTCGATTATTTTGGTCAGGAGGGAGTCTTGCTTGATTGCTCCTGATTGACCTTTCCATATAATTTGTCTGTCTGCTGCCAGAATGTGTAGAGTGCCACTGCCTTGTATTCTTTCAATGTAAAGATTATGCTGCTTGACTAACCTTTCACTTTATGTTGAATGCAGAAATTCACAAATTTGGGTTTCTTGTGAGCTTCTGATACTTCTGTTGGTGATGGCTTTAGCTGCGTGTCTTGGTTGTGCATGGCCTGATTTGGTGAGGCATCTTCCATCACGTAACAGGACAAGAAAAAATTGATAGGAATCATCTGTAAGTTTCGGCAACCAGACACTCACAGCCACATGCTGGTCTCAATGGGTGCTGAAGCCTTCTTGTCTGGTTACATTCACAACCAGACAAGAATTCTTTTGTTTTTTTTTTTGGAGTTTAGAAGGAGGAAGCGAACAACTTCCTCCAAAATTATTAGAGTAGAAAATTATGTACATGAAGATGGGGGATGAAAGAATGTACATGAAGCCTCCAAACAAGGAGTGCGAGGTCAAGTTTTAGTCACCAAAGAAGAAAAACATCTCCACATACTTCTGTGCACTTCTTTAATTTTTGCAGACCCAAGATTCTTCCAAAAGATGAAAGGTGTGGAGGGTTTTCTCTAGGACTGAGAACAGTGCTGCTTGCGAAGGAAGATCCTACCATTCCCTTCAAGCCATTGTGCCAAAACAAAGCCATCAGATGCTGATCCCAAGATTTTCCCAAGGCAAACTGAGAATTCTTTGTCCTCCCAAGTGGTCCACAAGGAATGCAAAATTGATTGGCAATCTCTATAATAGACACAAATTTTGAAGGTGGTTCAAATACTTTTGATCGAAGGGCATCTAAGAAAAATATGGCTCACCAACCACCCTTTCCTAGCTAATATCTCCTCTATGCAAAGTTCCTTTTTTTAAAGCAAGCCAAAAAAAGACTTCGATATTCTTGGGAACCGCTGCTTTCTGAATGACCTGGAGGCCGCCTTTGTTGATGAATTTGTAGGAGTCCACCATGAAGGAGCCATCGCTAGAAAGCTTCCAAATCAGGGAATCAGCAATTCTTGAAGGCAAGATTAGGAAGAGAATATCCATCAGACTTTGCCACTGTTCCATTTGTAGATAAGCACAAGCCTCCAGTCTTTCTAGAATTGCACCTCTTTCAAACTTAGTAATGGAGAGAATGTCAGATTTTGGAAAGATTCGTGGATTGACCCAACTCCTCTTAGCCTCCTTTACTGCGATCCATACTCTGGCAGCTAAGCGGAATGACTCGGTGGCCTCTCAATGGAGTTGGAGAAATCTTCATTGAATCGTCAGATAACCTAGTGGGTGCCGGGCCCAACTTGCTTCCAATTTAGCATACGTTTACGTATACCATGAATCATGCCCTTCTACTAACAATATGACTCGGAAAGGAACATTAGCTTCCGAAAAGATACGGTATTTTCGATCTAATCTCTCTTTCTCACTGGTACTCTGTCTTGCGAGAGTTTATTCCACAATCGGGTCAAACCTCCCAGCGATTGTGCTGGTTAGAGGAGGATCGGGTTAAGCTGGATTGTTGTACATTGGGAACAAGATCGCTGCAAATCTGCACGTAGGAGGCGAATCACGTTCTTAAGGCAGTGTATATCACACGCCTCGATCCAAATAAACTTTTTTCAATCTTTTGATTTTATTGTAGTAGATTATTTCTTTATAATTCTTCTATAAAATAAAGATATAGCAGTTTCTAAACAATAATTTTTCCAAATCCTGCACTTAATTTAATCGCATGGCATATAAATGAGAAGCAACCTTGAGAAACTATCAGATGTAATACTATATCGAACGAAAGGCTTAGTTGAAAGTTCGAACAATCGCATACTTTATGGTTCTAATCCTTTCCCATCGTGCTAGGTTATTTTTCTAGCTTGTCATGCGACCATATTCTGATGAACATGTCAGCATATATTTTCCAACTTCACGGGATCACTATTTTTGTTTCTTGCAAACATGTCACCATATATATTTTCAACTTCACGGGCTTATTGCAGGTTGGATTGATACGATAAATACGCATCCCAAGTCATCAATAGTGAGTCTAAATATCAAGTTTCCAAATTTTTGTAAAGTTTTAAAGATGGTTGACGGCCAAAGATCTTGGCAGGTGTTGAGGTCGATAGAAATCGTAGAATGCTCTGAAAGTATCAGTTAAATGTAGAGATGCAAATGGGTCAGATTAGGTTAGGTCATGAATGACTCTGACCTAATTCAGTTTTTTTTTCGGGTTCTAATTTTAGATTCAAACCCAATTCAATAGAAGATCGGGTTGGATCAGATCGGATCCGTCGTTACAATTTTTGACCCAACACATCATTCGGGTTGGGTTGGGTCCATGTATAACCTGGACCTAACCCAAAAAATTTGGATCTAGTTCGGGTCAACCCATATATGATTTCAGAATTTGTTTGCACCTCTGCAGGCTACAACCTGCGAGCTCAAATAATTTTACAGATTTTGGTCGGATCAAGTGGGAGCGAGTCATAAGATTGAAAATCCAAAATTATCTAAGTTTCAAATCGGTTGGGCCGGATCGGATTGGGTCAGATTTCAGTAAACCTAGATTCAATCCAGAAAATAAAATGGGTCCAATTTTAGAATCCGATCCAACCCCACAGATTCTTCAAAATGAATTAGGTCAAGTTGGATCCGATTGGATCATGGGTTAGATGGTCATGGGCCACTTCAACCTATTTGTAGCCTTAGTTAAATATACATAAAAAATTTGATAAATCTATTAATTTTTTCATCCCCATGATAGGGAGAATTTTTTTTTCCGGCGCGCACCTCCGGAGAAAAGATGTGCCGCGAGTTAGCATCGTGGAAACTTCCTACCATTAATTAGGTTGTGGAAAACTCGGATAACTGACTATTTCGCCTCTTCCCATCATGTTACACGTGGCTGTTGGGAATTTTTTTTTAAAAAAATATTAGGCACCACTAGGTCGGTGGAATTGGTTTCACGTGGAATTGGACGGTGAGAGCGGTCTCTGATACAAGTGCTAGCCTTTTACGCACGCATCCAACGTGGTCCAAATGGAGCTCATCCATAATTGCTTCCGCGTCCCCGCGGTGGGCCCCGCCACGTAGGGAAGGACTACTAACGACGCCACAAGCATCGGTGGGTCCCAGGCCATCAAAATTTTCCATTTATTTTTTTTTTTTGCGCGTTTTAGAGACCACCTCGTGGGCCCCACCTCAGGATATATATATACATTTATATTAGTTTTTTATTTTTTGGTACAGCGGCTACTCATACATGTGTGTGAATGCAGCTCTTGAATACAGGAAAGGCCAAAGCGTGGTTGTCCCAAATGAAATCTCTTAAATGCTAAGCCATGAAGGAAATCATCCAATCCGCCGCACTATTTATCTCTATGTAGGCATGGATAGCCTAATGAAAAATGCACTCATCCAAAAGTCAGCGGATGCCGCACTCTTATTTTTGATAAACAAAAAGAAGAGGCAAGAGGAGAGGAGATCAAAGGAATCATCATCATCGGGCAGCCTTGAGTGATTCGACTTGAGATTTTCCACGAGGGCCCTTCCTCCTGATGTAGAGGCGATACTCGTCGAATGTCATAGGCTGGTAGAGAGCAGGGCGATCGGGTGTCACCAGCTCGGGGGCTGGTCCTATTAGCAAGTCACTCTTTGGGTTGTAGAAGAAGGCGAAAGATAGCCGCTCCGCTTCCGAATTCACCACCACCCTGTGCTCTACGCTCTTGTACGTCGCATTGCTTAACACCTGCCAGAAATTATATTGATATACTTAGTAAACAACTGTGCGATCGTAAGGTTGATAATGTCACATGGATTTTAGAATCACGTCTAATTTAGAATTTTGGCTTTAACATGTAAGGTTGTGTCATGCCATGGCCAATCCAAAAGTGTCGCATCCTATGGGAGTCCCAAAGGCTATACTCAATTAATAATTTCCTAATAATAATTAGAGGAGCCATGATGTCATGAGGCGTTGTTGATGACGGATATGGGTTGGACCAAGTAATGGGAGGCGTGGCATGCGGGGACGAGCAAGGGTACGTTGAAACAATGGAAGGAGCACGTGTGTTTGAACTTGGAGCGAGGGAGAGAACCAACCAAAAATTACCCTTTGCCTCGCCTCTTTGAAGTATCAACTCTTCTGGAAGCGTGGAAAATGAGATGCTTGTCCATTGCTGAAATTTATCTTCCAATTAAGATAAACCCGCTGTTATTTTTCTAATTAAGAGAAACTGATCATATCCGCCTCAGCGTTAAGGTGATATAGCCTGGGAAGCAATTATAATAAGCGGGCTTTCATGGAAAGGGCTTTGATAATAGAAAAGTGCCATTAGAGGCAGGGATGAGACAAGGGGGAAGAAAACGACGAACAGAGACGTGTGAGAGCACAGAACTGGACTAGCGGCCGTAGCGAGAAAAAGGTTCTTGGCCTTTTGGTTACGGACGAAGGAGGAGACTGCAGGGCGCTGGTCCGAGTCGTCCTTGATCACTCGCTGCGCTTTGATCACAGAAAGAAGAAGCAGCAGGGAAGGATAGAGACCAACTACTCAAAACCTTGTAGCTAGGTGGCCCGGTCATGGCGACAGGCTGAGACACGAGGTGATTGCTATACCTGAACTTGATCTCCGACGTTGATGATGAAGGAATCGGGAACCGGCTGAACGGTGACCCAAGCATCGCCTCGGCGAACCTGAAGGCCCTTGACGCGGTCGTCGGCCAGGAGGACGGTTATGCCGCCGGGGTCCGAATGCGAGGAGAGGCCAAGGGTGAGGTCCGGTTGGGGGCACTTGGGGTAGAAATTGACCCTCATGCAGGCTCCAGCGTCATCCCCGCCGAACGCCTTCTGCAGGAAATCGGCGTTCAGTCCCAGGCCTAACGACAGCACCTTCATCACTCTCTCGCACAGCTTTATCAATTCATGTCCATACTCGTCGGTAGTCTCCCTGCTGATCCAAATCGACCGGTATGTTTAATATTGCTTTCTTTTTCATTATGTTGGACATATGCCATCTTCAACTTTAAGAGAAAGAAGAATAATCGATCCGATGCTTTTTAAAGAACGAGAAAGAACATGGTTCGTTAATACCTCAAGGTAGAAGGAAGGGCGGGCCACTTGGTATGGCTTTTGAGGGATTGGGGGAGGACGTGGAGGAAGTAGTAGTCACCCCAGTCGAGAATGGCACCCTTCTGGATCCCGAGGCGGCTGCCGTAGCCCTCGTAAGTCTTCGGGGAATTGGCATACACCTGCTTCGCTTCCATGGGTAGGTGGAAGAAGCCCCTCCACACTTGCCTCATCCTTCTCATCAAACCTGGGTCCACCCCATGGTTCACCACCTGGAAGAACCCCCAGTCCCTGCACGCGCTCGACACCGCCTGGACGACCGCCGCGCAGTCGACGGTGCCATCTCCGGCGAGCGAGGCGAGGTCGACGACAGGGATGCTGAGGTCGGCGCACGGGGCCGAAGAAGGGCGGTCGGAGGGCGGCTTTACGTATCTGCCGGGGATCGTGTTGGCGCCGCTGTCCGACAGGGACTGGACGCGGACGACTGGTTCGGGCCAGTCTTGGAGGCAATCCATGCGCAGCAAATATCAACTCCTCCGATCGCCGAGATCAGATTCTACGATACAACAAGTACAAAAGGGTAGTACGAGGATGATGCTATGGCACGACTTTTTTCGGCCAACCATGATAGGATCTATCTCATATATAAAGAGATTGAGGGAGACGTAGAAGAAGAAGAACACTTGAGAGAGAAAAGGAGGAGGAGGGATAAGGGGAATGGTGCAGAGAGTAAAAGGAGGGGGAAAAGGGGTGGCTAGCTATGCTGTGGAAGAGGTGGAAGGTCTATGAGTGGTACTGCTGGACGAAAGGGACGTAGACGCAAACGTGATTTAAATGCGGAATAACAAATGGGATGCTCTCGTCTTTGTCTTGTCTTGGATTTTTTTTTTTATTCAACAAGAGAAGGCTTTGTCCTCATAAGATTAGGACGTTGACAAAGCCGACATGCACGAGCCTGAGAACAGAGAAATTATACCCTACACTGATTCGAGGGATACAATTCACAGAGAGAGAGAGAGAGGTGTTCAAAATCGCGTGGTATAATGACTTCTTGTTAGTCTTCCTTCCAGCAGCTAGCGTTATGGGGGAGAGAGCAGTTGGGTGGGAGGAACCAATTTGCGGCACGGCTTTATGCCAACTTGGCTGCCTTTGAATCCGTTCATCCCCTCAACGGCGTCTTCACATATAGCTTCATGGTCATGGCCGACCCATGAATGTTTTTGAGTATGTGGGAGGTTGGCATGGATACCTATTTATTTACTTATTTTTCTTCGGTGGGCCCATGGCCATCCCTTTGACATAGACGTTGTTGATTCTTGAAGGTCGGCCGGATGCAATGGGTCGGAGTTGGTTCGGTCAATCGGCTTAGAGTTGAATGAGTTGGCTAACTAGGTTGCCACGGCATTAACGGCTAATTGAATTGGCCAGGTCGATCGGGCTCACATTCCCGTGCTTGCAGATATTGGAGTTATGTGGTTGGCCGCTAGTTTTCAGTACTTTTCCAGGCTGAAGAGGGCCCAGTTGCATTAGAGAGATCCAATGGCTTTTTCCAATTTACATTTAGATGAAAAGATGATGATGTTTGTCTTAAAGAAGATGCATAAGGTAACAAACAAAACTGTAAGCTTGCTATCCTGTGCTGAGGACTTTAAGGCTTATATATAACTAATATAGTGCCAAAGTCATAGGTCTCCCGGCAGCCATACATCCTATGCATCCTAATTATTCCTAATTGCCTGAAGAGTAGAATAAATCATCACAGCCCAAGGAAGTATAGCATGTAAAGGGCGCAGCAGCTATCAACGTGGCCTGAAGGAAACAGCCAAGGTAGCCTTTAAAGGGACTGACGTGCATGGGCAGAAAAATGTTTGGAGCCCACATCAAAAAACAACATCCCATGTAACTATATTATTCCATTTTGTAACTTCAAGCCGACCAGAATGACATTCAGAATTTTTGTTAACTAGCATCAAGTCAATAGTCATCTCTAGTTTTTCATAAAGATCACTTTGGCTTACGAAAGATTGGCGATTCTAAGTACAATTTAGACGGCTGATGCACATAACCTTTCATAATTATTATAGATGGTTATCTTTCGATGACCAAATTAAAGTTAGGTTTTACAGTCAAAACTTCTAATAAAATTGAAATTCATGTCTACCTCTTCGAGATTGTTAATATTCGCATGCTTTGATTTGATCATGTTTAGCTCCGTTATTACTTGAGACCGATTGATGCATATGAATTTGATCAAAGTTCAAAGAAGAAAAGAAGGGATTGAATAAATCCATATGCTTCAAATTAAATCTCCAGAGTTCCAAATCAAAACAGTGTCCAATTGAGATCTGAGAGATCCATGACAAAGACACAGCAGGCCTGCACCTACCCAAAATGAGATCCCAGCTGATCCTCCCCAACCCCCGACCAATGCCTCGAAGACCCGAGAGAGGCATGTGGCGCCTCAAGGTGGTTGAGCTTGGGGCATCAGAAAGACCAAACCTGCCCTTAGAATCCAATGGCAGATATGGATACATAGTCCATTGGAGAAGTGTAGAGAGATGATGATGTTGATGATGATGAACGAACAAACTTAAACATGTCCATTAATTCAGATTGATAGTGATCTAACGATGTCATGGATGTCTAAGTTGATGATTAAGATGTTAAGAAATTCTTAATTTAAAAGAACCAATGAGCCACACGCAAGTGCGCACGTCATCATAAGGTGCATGATATTATTATTATTTCATCTAGAAGCAAGCATGCGTATATCCTATTATACGAATGCGACAGGCATGTACAATACATGTGCTCTGTTCCATAGAGAACATATAGGGATGGCCATGATATACTTTCTTGTTTGGATAAGATAGCCATTTAAGTAAATTATTCTAGTGTTAATTTTTTTTAATAAAAAAACAGATATTGCTCAAATAAAAAAATAAAAAGAAAAATAGATAGAGTAGGACAACTTTGATTAGAAGATGGCGTTTGATTTAAAGCTCTATCAATAATTGTGATAAAATTGGAAATCTCGCATCAATGAAGAGAAATATCCTTTGAGAACTACATTTAGGCCATGACGTTGTATTGTTGTTCATTTATTATTATTTGGACGGTGAGGAGGGTTCGAGGCATAGGAAGTTAATTGACTTAAATACCTATCGTGGTGCGATTTTAACTTGTGCTACCGATCTAGTTGGTCCTAATTGCTCAGTACGGTAAACAAATCCATGCTAGAGCGGCCTCCTTGCTTAATTGAGAAGGATCCACCCTAGCAGACTCGTTCCAAGGCTTTTCATCTTGGCCGACTAATGTTTCGGCTGAGGTATCAGTTCTAATATGTTGGCCGAGGAATTAGTTTGGATGGATACAAACCAATATCATATAATTGATATCTCGATTCTTATAAACTCGGCGGCCAAATATCATCGAAAAACCAGGTAAGGACCTCACCCCCTTGAGCTATCCTCTCCTTTCTTTTGGGGTCGTTGGGAGCTCCAATGTCGGCCGATGATCGCCGGATTTTGGCTGAGAAGGAGAAAACTCTATTTTTCATGTTTTGACTAATGGAACTTATATTTTTCTTGATTCCAGCTGTTTCCGCCGCTGGGGTCTTCCTCCGATCCCTCACAGTGGCTGGAGACCATGGCCAGAGTTCCAACTATGGGGATGCTTGATTTTCTTAGTTTAAGGGATCAGAACCCTTATTTCTTTGATAAAATTGGTGTTGTCGGCGCCAATCATCACTGGTTGCCATTAGTTGGCCGTGGGTCCCTTGACCCCAGGAACCACTACAACCATCGTTTTCTCCCTTGAATTTGGCCGGCGAATTGCTGGATTGATCACAGGCAAAATCTTCCCTATTTTGATACATCTTGTCTTCTGTTTCAACAGTCGTTGCCAGGTGTGGCACGTCACTGACACCACCATGGGTTGTCGGTCGCTGGGGGTCGCTGACCACGAGCACCGTTGAGAGCTTTCCTCTATTTTAGAAAGGAGAGAGAGGGAAGCAGAGAGGGCCTCATAGCTCTCTTCTTCTTCTTCCCTTATTTTCTCTCTCCTCTCTCTAGTTCTTCTTGTGGAGTGATTGATCATAACCCTATTTGATTTTGATGAGCTCAAAGCATCTGAGTATATCTCTTGTTTACTAATGAATTCAATTGAGTGTTTCAGTGAAAATCTTGTCTAAAGTGTTTCTAGACTTGGTTCATAATATTTTGGATAAGTTAAGAAGTCAGTTTGAACCAAAGTCTGAGACTCGAGTCGACTCCAGAGTATTACGAGTCGACTCCAAGCGTATCAGAATCACTGGCACGAGCTCGAGTCGACTCCGGATCATTACGAGTTGACTCCGACTGAGAACAGACAGACGAGCAGAAAGCATCAACTCAAAACCTGTCAGCGAGTCGACTCCTGAAGTGCGCGAGTCGACTCCGATGTTTACCGAGTCGACTCCGATGTTTACCGAGTCGACTCCGGAGTAGTATGAGTCGACTCCAAGGAGTTACAGACAGAAAAGTCAGAGAGCGAATTTCGACCCTGAGATTCGAGTCGACTCTTGTGGAACGCGAGTCGACTCCGATGGTTGGTAGGTCGACTCCAAAGAAAGCGAGAGTCGACTCTCAGTGGTTCACAAGGCAAAAGTCAGAGAGCAGTTTTCGGACTCTGAGATTCGAGTCGACTCCCGCAATGCGCGAGTCGACTCCGAGACAGCGCGACCCCAAAAAGACAGAAGACCGAATTATTGTCTCTGAGAGCCGAGTCGACTCTCAGACAGCTCGAGTCGACCCCAAGGCAGCGCTACACCAAAAAGGCAGAAGGCCATGTTTCGGAAACTGAGAGCCGAGTCGACTCCAGAACAGTCCGAGTCGACTCCAAGACTGGACGAGCCAAAAGACAGAAGATCGGGAGTTCGGGCTCTGAGCGCCGAGTCGACTCCCAGGATTGTCGAGTCGACTCGAGTGGGCCAGGTTGAAAATTGGCTCCGTGGACTTCATGGGATGAGCCGACTCCGAAAATGCCAAGTCAACTCCAGAAGTTGGCGAGTCGACTCCGGGTCAAGTCGAGTCGACTCCCAGTCGAAGAGGCCACTTTAATTCAAATCCGGAACAGTTGCCGAGTCGACTCCAGAAAAGCATGAGTCGACTCCCGCTACAGCCGAGTCGACTCCTGATCGCGCGAGTCGACTCCGACCCCCAACGGACATATTGTCAGTTTGTGCAGAATGTGCAGAACGGGCAGAAAAAGGTGTCTAACGGCTAGTTTCCGTGGGGGATGGCTTAAATAGCCACAGAGGACTGTAGCAAGGCAGAGAAGCACCATTCCATTCAAAGAAATCAAGCATTCATTCTCTGCATACTTGTCTTCAACGAAAAGAAGAAAGAGCGCCATTAACTCCATCCAACTTCCTCTTCCCAGCATTTTAAAGAAGCCTCCTCCTGCATTCAAGTCGACCAGACATTCCAGAGGAGACTCAAAGTTCAAGAAGCCCTACTCTACTCCAACTCAAAAGTGTTTGAGGGCTCTTAACTTCTCTCTAGTTTATATTGTAGCAAATCTGCTTTTTAAGAAGCTCAGTTTTTCTGTTTGTTTCTTATTCTTTCCATATTGTCTTTGCTTGGTTCAATCGGGGGATTGAATCAAGGGTGTAGAGGTTGGTTGGTGAGCCGAGTGTAAAACCAACGTGTAAGGGTTCGATTGTGATCCCGGGAAAACAATCGGGGTGGTTCTAGTCGGTGAGCCAGGAAAAACCGACCGAGTTCGTTGTGAGCTCGTAAAACAACAAGTTTGGTTGTGAGCTTGTAAAACAACCGGCTGTAATCCAAGGGGTTATAGTGAATTCCCAAGTGAGACTTGAGGAGTGGACGTAGGAGCAAGGGTTAGCTTCGAACCACTATAAAAGCCTTGTGTTTGTGATTGTTTATCTCTTTCTTTTACTCTCATTTCATTCACAGCACATAGCAATTAATTAACCATCTTGGTAAAGCATTAATTAGTCATCCACAACGTTTTAATTGCAAAATTATTTTAAAACCCAATTCACCCCCCCTCTTGGGTTGTCTATCTGGGCAACACTTCTCTCTCTTGCTCTCTCTCGGTTTATCACTCTTTCTCTCTCTACTCGTTCTCTCGCTACATATTTTAGTGGACCAATGGCGGGTCTAGATACTTTGTAAAATCAAGTTGATCCTTAAAAGAGTCATGGCCATTGTTGTATGACCTAGAGCTTCAAGCAGGTATTGGTTTAAGGTCGGCATTATGTAGCCATAGGAAGGATTCCAGGTCGGCGTTATACGACTGTACAAGGGGTCTCAAGTTTTGGGGATGACTTCTCTCTCTATCTCGGTGTTTTCTCTCTCTAGTTGATCCAAAAAAATTCTTGATTAAAAGAGATTGGTGGGTAGTCCTGAGTTACTACTTGGTGGTGGACCCTTTACGTCAAGCAGGGTTTTGCGCACCTCGGTCCAGAGATTGCAGCGTGGGTAGGTGATTAGTCTGTTTGGGTTGTTAGCAAAGAGGTAAGAATCCTTGTACACTCGCCTGGATAATTATAGATATTTTGTACACATACATTTGATATGCTAATGATCAAGATAAGTAAGATACAAGAAATTTTTTGTGATGGTTTCCGTATTAAATAATATTATGATCATGTATGCTTGTGATTGATAGCATGATAGATGCATATATGAGTATAATTTGCAATTGCATAATCGTACTAATGAATGTGGTGCTCTGGACTAACCATGTTATATTGATTGCGCCATCGCGGATGAAAAATATGACACTTATCGATTGCCTTGTCATAGACTGAAAATGTGACACTTATTGATTGCCTTGTCTTGGGTCGGAAACGTGACCGTGGTTAGTCTAAAGCCAGAAATAACATAAATTGATGTGTGTATGTGAACTTGATTAAATGAACAAGGACTTTAGGCCGATTTCGTTATCATCAATTGCCCCGTCGCAGGCTAAAAACGTGACCTATTGATTGTCCGTCATAGGCCAAAAATATGATCAAAATTTGGCCAAAGTCGAAAAGATAATTGATTCTGGATCCGGATTGGGTTAAATAGGAATGGAATGAAAAGCTGCTTAAAAATATTATTGAAGATTGATGAGATATCGTATAATATATCACTCTTGAGTAGTTGGATTTCTATTCATATTTGGTGTACATATGTATACTATTTATTCGAGTATTTTTGATAGTCGGTTTGTGATTTTAGTAACAATTTCCTGCTATTGTCAAACTTATATTATTATGTTGGTATAAATGTGTGGGAATTCTTACTGGTCTCTAAAGTTCACACCATCTCTTCTTTATTCCTGTCAATGTTGCAGGTGACTTGGTACTAGGCTATAATTAAGTGAAAGGATGAGTAGATAGACCATCACTGATACTGGTTGAATGATTAAATTTTATAATTGTACTAGTTTTGTTAATTATTATGAATTGAGATCATTATTGTTCAATGATATCGAGATTGTAATAAATTTTCAGGCCTTCTATATTTTCTAGGGCTTTGCGCTATAGAGTATGCAACCGCATCACATAGCCAACTCAGGTGTTGGGTGCGAGGCGTGACAATATTCTTAACCCCTTTTATATGGTTGGTTCTTGTATTGGTAGGTGTCTCAGATATGCTGTCAATTTTATGGCCGATAAGGTCTCGCATGTCAGCAAGAAGAAATAAAGGGCTATTCAAATAAACATATAAAATATGTTTATATGGCCAAGAAATATGGCCAAGAAGAAATAAACATATAAAACTTCCTCCGAAAAAAAAGAAATTAAAGGGCTATTCAAATATGGTGGTTTGTTTTTTCATGTTGCCCCTATGAAGTCTAGCTAGGTCCAATGTCGGCATGAGCAATTATCTAGCATCCTCCAACAATCTTGAGTGATTCTAAACATTATTCCTTTCTACTTCATGATATATTGTTGTTATTATCAGATATGTGCAGCTTCCTTTTTTTTTACAGCAAAAGTTTCCAAATATATTTCAATATATCTTTGACATACCCGAACTTCTACATGACGAAGAACTCAACCCGTCGCTAGCAAGGAGTCGCACCTGTTTGTTGGATATGGATCTTTTAACGTGAGATAGGATAATTTTTAGGATGATAGGTGTAAAGAAAAAAACTTGGGGCTTCTTTGGCATTGTTGTTGTTCTTATCTATTTGTTACTCCATAAATGAATGGAGTATTTAATTGGTGAGCACCTCATCCTTGAGGACTTGTCTTTTAGAAGATCCATGATTCAAATCCTGGATATTTGATTGCTCAAAATAAATAAGTATATATTGCATATATATATATATATAGGGGATTGGTAGTAGGTTATCAATCTACCCTTTTTTCGTAGACAAAAATATCCTTACTTTTTATAATTTTTAAGAATATTTTATATCTTTTTACAATCCCACATTAACTCACCCTCTCAACCCCCAATTAATACTCTCTCTCTCCTCCATATATATATATATATATGTGTGTGTGTGTGTGTGTGTAGGTATGTATATGTATGTATGTATATATGTATAGGTATGTATATGTATGTATGTATGTATGTGTGTACATATATATACATGTATATATATACATACATACATCTAGGTATGTATGTTTGTTTGTTTGTTTGTATGTTTCTTTATATATATATATGTGTGTGTGTGTGTGTGTGTGTGAGAGAGAGAGAGAGAGAGTATTAATTGGGGGTTGAGAGGGTGAGTTAATGTGAGATTGTAAAAAGACAAATAGGTAAGGGTATTTTTTGTCCAATGAAAAATAGGTAGATTGATAACCTACCATAACAGAGAGTAGGTTATATATATATTTTGATGTTGAAAATAGTATTTGCACAAAACATTTCCTATTCCTTGATTTAGAGGACGTAATCAAACTTTGCTTCCAAATGTTTGAAAGATCTTACAAACAATCTAAAGAAAGGGGTTTCATCACACATATTGTTCATTAGTCGACTAGTTTATTCATCTTCTTGGGTTGTTCCAAAATAAAAATAGAGCAAGGGCAATATTGATCTCCTTGGATTTCATCACACATATTGGTCTCCATGCTCGTCATGAAGAGCTCATTTGTCTTTTTTTTTTGGAATGGATGAAGAGCTCGCTTGTCAAAACATTGGACCTGCAACTTTCATCATATTTCTCTTCCCCTCTCTCTTAATGATTTCTTTATCTAGAAAAAAGCGAGAAAAGAGCCACCCGTTCCATTAAGACAATAAAACAAACAATATTTCAAAAGAAGGAAATCTCAGGATTCCAAACCTGAAAATGACTTAAATACACTTTTAATGAAAAATAATTTAACATGGTCGTTTTAAATTGGGGAAGAAAAATAAGAATCCAAGGAATATATAGAAAATTAATGCAAATTAATATCCATTTAAGGAGATAAAATGTGCTAACATCTCTAGGAAGTTTTTGAACTTCACTTTAAGACCATTTCAAGTGACTAATAAAAGTTTAGCTCAAATATGTTTAGGTATATGACAGTTTGAACTTGACATAGTGAACTAAGTAACTTTGTGTTGACCCAGTAATTTCTCATCTTATTCATATCTAACACTCTATCCAAAAATGCTAATTAAAAGATATTATTTAGATTCATTAATTTTGTATAAATATCCAAAATTTTCGTAGTACATAGTCGGTGTGGGACTAAATAAATGCCTGCATCGATCGTGGTTTGCAGCCCTATAACATAAAATTCCCTGCAGCGGAAATAATTATACAGTTCCCCATACAACGGAATCCAACATGGTGAAAGATACGCAAACAAGGTACAAATATATCTGTATTGATGTCCTCAAATCATGGCAGAGGATTAGGCTCTTTTGAATGATATGAGGGCTGGGCTCTCAAAGGACGATGGGACGAGTAGGTTTGTCTCTGAAGCTGTAATACTGGCACCCAGTAAAACCACAATCATCTACCAAAAAAGTAAAGAAAGGAAAAAACCACCGGCTAGTTTCCTCGGTAGACAGGAATTCCTTGCTCTCGAGTATAGAAAAGCTCATTCTTGATTATAATGATTACGTAGAAACAGCAGCCACTTAAATCACACAGCATGCAATAGACCACCGGCCATAGCTCCCATTGATTTGACTTTGGAGATGGCCGGCCTTCTTTTGATGCTTTTCCTTTGCCTCTCCTTGCAGTTTCAACCGAATCATCATCATGTGCCACCTCCAGAAATAAACCTCACAAAGCCACAAGACCAATCAAAACAAGCTAAAATGCTTCAACGACCGAGTCCCACAAGCCGCAGAGCAGCACTGTTCCTCAAAGTGATAATTGCCGAACACACCGTATTGGGCAAGTGGATGAACGTCTAACACTAATGCCAAGAGGCCTCTTCTGCCTTTCTATCATGGAGGGGATCTTTCTTCTCAGCCACAAGTGTACTTGGTGGAAGCAGTTCATGGGGGGGACACATGAGTTGGATAGCAGACCAACTAATAGTTCAGACCGATGAAAGAACAACGTGACGTTCCCCAACTGTTCTAGGATTCCTGCATCAAAAATGAGACGGGCTCTCAAATTTCAATCCACTGGTATATATTCTCGTGTGATGCTCGCACTGCTGACCACCAAGCAAAAGAAAAAGACGCCTGCACTACGACATGGCTTCGTCCACAGCTTATGTCAGCTCTGATCTCCTAATGATTTTTATATGGTAATCCATGTTGGCTTTCGGTGTAAAAGATGCAGCATTTACATGTGTGCCAGCTTTCAGGTCTTGAATCGCACAGTAACTTCGGCATGATAGAATCCATTTGCTGGTGCAGCTAGTGGCCGGCATGCATCCTCTTTATCCTTGCAACTTCTCCAGGATCGGCATCACCCACATCTCTCTCTTTTTCCTATCCGTGGTGATGTGAGGATCAGCTTCACGGACAAAACTCGTCACCTGACAGGACAAACCAACCAACCAACCAACCAACCAGAAGTAACAGGGATATATACAAGTCAATATAGCAGACAGTCGTGAACCATGATCAGATTGCGGAAAACTATTCTTAAAAACCTTGTAGTGCAGCTATTTGGTGCTGACTAAATGTGTCTGACCTTTTAGAACGTGTAGGAATGGTACCATCATGTAGACGAGCACACCACCGATGAATGCGTCATGAAGGAGACAACATCATCTTTTAAGAGTCCACGTCCGTTGCAGTGCTACTATTGCACCGCGGTCCTATACTATTATGAATAGCCACCACATCATCCATCTCTAAGACAGCTAGCCCTCATTCATTCCTCAGATACAACAAAGGCACCATTAGTGCAATATACAGCATGTTGCGATGGTGGAGAGCCGCCTGTATCTTAGATGAATGATGTGGCGGCTATCCACAATGGTATAGGAATTTCTGGTGCAAAAGTCTCATTGTAGAGGATCATGATTCCATCTTTTAATAGCCTTAACTACCCTTCATTGTAATCTTCTTGCTATTTAAGCCACCAACTTTCCCCATTCTCTTCCTTGGACCTAGGTCCACACGATCATCACAAAATTCACAGGGTGCCTGGACCAACAAACAGCTGTTTCCTGAGCTTCCTAACCATGGCAAATGGACGGCATTCTTCAGATTCATTGCTTTAAATATAACTGAACTTATTAATTAGATTGGATTTAAATTGACATAGTCTAAAAGCCTGTTTCGTGACCTGTTACCTAGACATTTGAAGTTGAATGAATCGGTCGAGAGGGAGTGGTGGATCGCAAGATGTCTCACAAAGATATATATATATATATATATATATATATATATATATATATAATGGCCCAAGGGGCTTCGTCTCTCCTTGGGACTAAAAGTGGGCTCCCATTGAGCCCACTTACGCTAAACCATACAGGGCCTAATACTGAGAGTCGATTACGTGCTGATACTGGGTTAGGATACCTGCATCCCGGGTCCAGCCCATTTAGGAAGCCAGATCCTTATTGGCCCTGACAAGAAAAGAGGCGCTCGAGAGGGATATCCTGGGGGTTGCGGGCCCGATAGCTGTAGGGAAAAGAAGACAAAAAATATCTGGCCCTTAGGGATAGCGATGCTTAACCCTTGAGCCCATTTTAAATTGATCCAGGTTGCTGTAAGTTGGGTTAAATTACTTATTTAATAAAAAAAGGTTAGGTTTGGATTCGGATTTTTCATCCGTTTGACAAGCGGATCAAGTTCGGGTTGATAGATTTTAGATTCACCTTTGTATCCAATCCAATCCGTATTTGGTTCAACCCGACCCAATGGCCACCCCAACTCCCTGAGGTGACACCTTCAAATCATGTGCTGCCTAATTAATGTTTAGAAGCAACGATGAACAGGTAGAGCATCACCTTTTTCTTCTTTTTCTTTTTAATTTTTCCACCACTTTATCTTGAAACAGGCTGAGCTGGCCTCCAAATGTGATCACTTATCACTTCCAAAGAAGACGAGATTATGATCAACAAGATTCCACGAAGTACCTATATGGTGTCCATTTGAATCCTGAAGCAATGTCTTCTTTACCATGTGAAGAAAGTTGTGAGAACTTTTAACATCATAAACGGAGTCATCAGAGTGTGTGCATGTGAGCATGCACTAGAGAGCTTATACAACTTAAACTGTGAATTATGAGTATGAACTGCATGCATTGGTTTATACCAATCCATATTCATTTATCCAGCCACCATATAAGTTATAACCACATTTTCAGACATTCCCCAGAGGGCTACAAGCTAACCAAGGGAAATTTTTACAACAACAAATTCCATCTCGGTTTTCAAAGCCATAGAGAGACATCTTTTCCGAATGACTTCAGGATTATATCAACCATTTCATGCAAGGTCGAGGGACCCATGCCCACCTTTAGGTGACCAGAGATCAAATCTGGATAGTTTTGGGTGGAATACATCATTTCCTGGTAAATGCCTTCCTCCCAGCACTCTTTTTGGATCACATCCAAGTCTTCAACCAACATAAAATCAAGAGAGCCATATTTAGGACGGGTCCTTTTTCTTCTTTTCTTTCTTTCTTTCTTTCTTTTCGGTAAACTACCACAAATCACTGAATTTTCAAATGTAATATTTTGAAGCTATCAACCTGCAATATCTCCCGGTAGGAAATCAGGCAGCTAATTATGTCATTGCCCAAGTATAAATAAGTTGCCATAAATAGATCTTTGTTTTCCATGCTATTGACAGAGAATACAAAATTAAGCAACGTTCAGATGTAATGGATATTCAGAAGCGTTTTCCTACAATTAACCCAAACATGCAAAATAGTCAAGCTTGGTTGATAAAAGGGTGAAAAAGTAAAATTCGTTTCTCAAATGTTACTGTGAATTATAGATGACTGGAGCTTCCTGCATCATAATAGCACAAATCTCTTTCTAGATGAGCACGAAAAACAATACAAAATATGGACTGTCACACCTAAGCTATAAATGTTAACGAGAACAAAGTCAAGCTAATTTACTGGTCTGAAATGGCAAAATACCGGACAGCAGGATTTTTAAGTTACTGCCTTCCTTTCTTTGAATTGCAGTTGGGGCATTTGTATTGCTTTATGTTCTGAGCTTTTGCTGGAGTTATCTTCACGCACTTGCCATGGAACCACCTCTCACATATATCACAACCAATCCAAAACTCATCTGCAGCATAGCTGCCACCACAAGCGCCACAAAGAGTTTCACTGTGTTCATCATCATCATCTTCACCGTACCCCTCATCAACTGTCTTTGAATTGCTTTTTGGCTGTCCATCGCTTGACCTCTGAGGAAACAAAGAATGATCGACAAATTTATTTACTAAAAAGAAAGACATAACTACTAAGACCTCCAAAATGTCTTACCTTTGTTGAGAGTTTGGATTTACTTCCATTATCCATGCCAGACCTCTCGTTCAATTGCCCACTATCCATTATCACTTCAAAGATAGTTGGAAGATCATTGATCATGCTAAACAAAAGTTTCCTGTTGATATGGCAAAGATAATTTAATAAAATCCTACAGTGTTTGCAACCATATTTGAAGTACAAAGTAGGTCAGATTGCAATCTGGCAATTCCAAACAAATCAACACCAGGCACCAACAAGAACATCGAGCCAATATACCTTATATGACTGCATGCATCCTACTCGTGGACGATTAATGAGTACACCCAACAGAAGCGGTTTTTACCATGTTGCGCAAGCTTAAAATACAGAACCTAATAAAACAGTCCTTTCTAAACACCGATTTAACCTTCAACTTTCTTTTGAAGAGCTCTTTCTTTTAAGTAGAGTTGCTCTTACCAGAAAATTTGGTACCAATACGTAGAGCTAATAATTAATGCGAGCTAGATCCATATCATGGACTCATTGATTGTGGCTCCCGAACCTAGAAAACTCCAATCATTTCAATTACTTGTCCAACAAATTGGGCCTAACTGAATACAGTTGAGTCAACTGAAATAAAGCCAACCCAAACTTTGAACTGTTAAGAAAATGAGTTATATCTAGGTTCAAAGCCTGGACATAAAGGCGATTTGTGCCAAATCTACATCAGATCTAATCCTAGAATCAGCTACAAGTTGAGAGACCTTCAACTAAGTCTCTTGTACCCCTCTTGGAATGTCCCTCTTCCCTGATAGGTACTGAGTGTCTTACTCCCCCCCCCCCCCCCCCCCCCCCCCGCCCCAACCGTCCCAAACCAAAAAAAAAAAGAAAGAGGAAACCACAAAGGACCTGAGAGACGGTGCTGCTCCCTATTTGCCCTTCAGTTTAAAAACCAACAGGAGATCAACTTAATGCACGAAATAGTTCATGTATGTCAAATATAAGAATAGTTTAGTAATGTTTGAAAATAAGTTGCAAATTTTTTTTTGCTACCTCAGGAGGATTGTCAAACAAGAGTATTGTTCGTGAGCAGCTTATGTTTGGCTCAACAGCTGGCTTGATTAGCAACCCAGTGAAGCTAGAGCTACGCTTGGCTTGCTTAAGACTAGCTCGATTAAGTTTGAAATAGAAATAAATGGACAGACAATATATTATATTATTATTTACAAATAAAACTGTTTCTATATGATATAAAAGATTAATATGAATCACATTTAAAAATGTATTTCAATTATAATATTGAGATATGGTGGGAAAACTAGCTCGGAGTATATCTAATTTAAAAAACTTGACTAGATCTTTAAAGGAAAAAAAAAAAAAAAAACTTGAGCTACATTTCAGTTGCTCTATCTCAACTCATATACACCTCTGTTTCTAAGCTTCTTTTGAGCCCTTCCTTCTGTCAAGAAGTTTCAAGAAGGTCACTAAGAGAAATCTCATGATGTCTGTTGGAAAAGAAGAATAAAGAAAATACATTCAATACACTCATACAAATTCCAAATCGCTGAAGTAAAATGAAGCATCACACGACTTTGGTGTTAGAGGTCCACCATATTTAGAAGACTCACACCTGAGTGGCCATTTGAAGACCCTTGAGGTATAGGAAGATCGATAAGTTTAGAATAAGACTAGTCCACAATCAAGAAAAATCAGTAGTAGAAATTTTGATGGACGCCAAAACCACAATCCATCTTAGTATGCAAAACTATTTGAAAGAAAGAAACTTTTGCTTCAGCTGTGAAGACGGATCTAACATAAATACATCCTCCAATTGTTGGAGGCATGATAGGTAGGCCTCTTGTGGGTTCGATCTCTGGCAACTCTATAAAGGGCAGCATCATTTTCACCTATCCTGAATCAATCCTGTAACAGTTACATCAAACCCTCTAACATCATCCATGAAAGTTAACTTACCATTTAAAAGCACCAATTTCTAGTAATGGTAAAAGCCTTTCGGTCGTTATTACTACCAGAAGCCAGCTAATAGACAGGCACCAAAACATATATGCCAATAGTAAGTCAGAAGGATAAGCACTTTAAATTCTAAGGAGAAACGCAGACAACCTCAAGAGGCCTGGGTCAGTAAGCATCAGCAAAGGCCCTTTCTTGAGTAGTTACTGACGCTCATGCCCAACCTTAGCATTCAGACAAATTATATTCTAAGGAGAAGTGGTAGATGCCCTCAAGAAGCCTATACCAGCAATAACCAGAGCCCCTCCTTGAGTAGTTACAAAGGCAACATACCAATGTAAACTCTAAGATATAGGCAAGCCACCTTGATCAATGTTACTATTGTTTAATTTATTATGACATAAGGGTCCGAGAGGCCTAACCAGAACCCATCTCCATAAGAAATCACACCTAATTACAAGTACATGACAAGTAGGTTATAGTCACCTCTCACCCAAGAAAACAGAACATGATAAATAGTTTCCACAAAAATCACACTATCATCCTCAGAACAATGTATAATGATACAGGCAAACTATTCATTATCGTCAATATCCACATGCATTATTATTAACTTGGATTATAAAAGGACACTTAACACTATCATGACAGATCATTAATGTTACATGTTATCCAAAAAAAAATACAAAACTACAAACAATGTATAAGGCTTATCACAAATAGAATATCGAAGTGGTGCACCTGATTCTCCTACTGTACTAAATAGAGTTTGCATCCTCATCCTCAATCTAATATATGTAAAAGTGTACAAGAGATTAGCTGTAGAAAAAATGAGAAATTTACATCACGCCAGAATTATCACACCACTTTTCTTCAATAATTTTCACAAAAATATGCACAACCACATCCAATAGATTCACAATCAGGTTTTGAGAAAATTTCTAAAGTTTTGCAAGCGAATAACCAGCCATCCTCATCACTCTATATCACATAATCAGCAACATAAGAGCACATCTCTTTTCTTCCATAAATCATGAAACACAAAGAAACACACTATAATAACAAGGCAAAACTATATCTAACAAATTAAAGGAAAGAGAGTCGCGAAAGCCAAAAGTCACCACAAACACCTCTCATTTCGGTTCAGGCGGACCCCGAGATAGAAGGCGACGGAAAGGAGCCAGGAGTCGCTGTGCACGGCGACTAGGGACAGCCAGTCCTTGCGGTCCATCCCGTCCCTCGCGAAATTGATCCCGAGCAACGGCTCCGGCAGCTCCGGCGGCACCTCCTCCGCCGGGAGATTCACCTCCCACGTCTCGTTCGGGTGCCCGTACAGACAAAGATTCTCCCTTTCTATCCCATGGAACCAAAAGGGCAAAAAAGAGAAAAGAAAAGTAGCAACGGTTACCGCAAATTCCGGCACAAATGAACCCTAAATTTGAGAAAATCGTAACCAAGAGAGATCCGATATGGGATCGAAGCAATCGAGGTCACCTGGACGGCACTGCGCGTAGAAGGCATTGACATCTGAGAGAAGGTGAAAGAAGGGTTAGCGGAAAGAAGATTACGAGCACTAAAACAAAGGGAGAAGAATATAAAGTCCGACCTTCGGTGAGAGCACGGACGATGGCGGTCCTCCGGCAGCTATAATCTCTGAAGATTTCCTCGACGGTGCGAGGAGTGGAGGAGATCCAGCCCACTTCCATGATTGACGGCGGAGATCAGAGGGACAGATCCGCCGTTATCAGCCGCTCCGAAGACGAGAACAAGAAGGAGGAGGAGGAGGACGGAAGATTGGGAACGAAGGCATGCAGCGCTCGCTGAAAGCAGCGGAGAGAGAGAGAGCGGCGCTCGATCGATTAAAAAAAGGATTTCGAGGTGGAGTTGGAGAAGGAGAAAATAAAGGGAAAGTTTTATCCTTTTTCCAACCTTTTCACCCGATGGAGACCACGTATCGTGAGATACCACGTGGACCTTTCTGCGTCGGACAGAAGCTAACCAATTCCTTAAGAAGAACGATGTTTTCACAGCGGGCGGCCGGGGAGGAGATCCATAAGGTATAGCTGGGTCGGATTAGGGTACAAAAAAATACCAAATTTTCTATAAGCTCAATCTGAAGCTCAAATAAAAATGAATGCAGTCTAAGTCCCAGCCCGATCAGCTCTACTCGAAAGTAGCAAGATTTGGGTTATATTAGATTGGCCCTGATCCAAATGGGTCTAAAAGAGTTCTTATCAGAAGAGAGTGCCCTGGGACATTGGCATGGCCCATCCTTGGATACCCAGCGCTCGTTTGGTTCGCGGGAAGTATTTTTCCTCCTAAGAATCTAATTCCTGGAAATCAGATTTTTAGGAAGAGAATACATAGGAAAGTACTTTTGGCATGTTTGATTGATCATGGAAAAATGACAAATTTTCAAAGTGCTTATGTTTGGTTAACCATCCACTTTCTTGAAAAAGTTATGTATAATTTCTATTATGCTCTTAATAAAAATTAGGTCTTTAATGCCTTTTTAATGCTTCTTTAATGTTGAAGGGTCTTTTTGGAAAAAAATAAAAAAAGAGTGATTTCCACCTCATGGAAAAGTAACTTTCCTGTGTTTCTCATGAGAAAGACTTTTCCATGAAATGTGGGAATCATATTTCCAGGGAATACCATCTCTCTCCTTTGAAAACTCCAACCAAACAAGAGGTATCTCATTACTTTCCTGTTAACCACACTTTCCCTCCTTCTTTTCCTGCGAACCAAACGAGTCCCTAGTCTAGTCAGAAAGAATTTTTATCATAAGAGAATGGATGCTGACAGTATGACAAGCAATAATTCCCTCGTCTAGGGTGGTCATGGTATAGAAGGCTGCTCTACCATGTCTCACTTTGCTCCACAAACATAAGCCTGCTCTCCCATGTTTTAGCTCCACGAACAGAAAATAAATGCCATTCAAATGTTCTCATATCAATAAAATAAAATCCTCTTTGACGCCAAGCTTGGAGTAGACCTGTGCAAAGTAGACTCAATCCACTTGGCTCAATTTTTGCCAAGCTTGGACTGAGATTTTCAGTCTTTTAGATCAGGCCGAGCCTCAACTTTTTAGACCCGACGGTATTCAAGGCGAGCTCGGGCTTATTTTTTAACCTGCCAAGCTTATTCATTATATGAAATTTTATGCATAAATGTTTATATGAATTTTAAAAAGGGAAACTTAAAACTCTAATCCTAAAACCTAATTCTCTCCTCTCGTCTGCCCCTCCCCCTCTATCTTCGTCTCTCTGCGCCCCCGGCGACCGCTCTCCCCAGCCCCACAAACAATCATGTCTAGCTCAGATGAAGGCTACATTGTTTGTCTTTGTAAAAATATACCAAACCGAAGTCACTTTATGGAATGATCCAGAAGGTACTCTCGTACTTTAAAGATCATATTTCAATCCATACGTAAAACTGTGATGAGATTTTAAGATCCTTGAAGTGATTAGAAGACTTTAGACTTGGAGAAAACTAACCTTATCCTCTTTTATGAGAAACATGTATTTATGCAGAGAATGAGACGATACTCGAACTAAATGTCCAGCCAAGACAGATAGATAAACCTACTAAAACTTGAGGAGAAAACATTTTGCAAAGGTTGGTTATAGTTACTTGCTAGGAGAAATCCAATGATGCAATATACAAGTAATGTTATCAAACTCTACGTGGTCATTCTAAAATGGTCCTTGAGGGAAGACTCCATGCTCTTCTATATGTATGTTGCTTCTTTACATGTAACAAATTTCAGGACACAGCCAGCTGGGATGGGTACCTTTGTCTCACCTCAACAAAGCTCCTACCATACACCAGCTGCATGGCCACAAGTATCTGCCAACTGCTTTGCCTCAGTCCTTCTGTACCTTCAACCCAACCATGCTCCCAAAATCTGTGGTATTTCCTGTAACAGACCAACCTGACATAGTTTAATGGTTCCGCAATAGTTGCTAGTGAACTTGCTGACACAGATTATCATTGTAACTTACCAAAAAAAAAGCCAAGCTTATACATAAAAAATTACCAACAAATCTTAAAAAGCAATTACCACGGAGTAGTAAAAGAGCATCTGAATGAAACCTGACATTTGCAGTATATCATCTTTTCTTCCGCACATAGTTCTAAATGCTCCACTGCGGCAATTCACGCACCATGAAAGAAGAGTCATTCTTCTCTCTAATTCACAGGGTCAAAAAATCACACGGAACAAATTCTTCAGACACTGTCAACTCGTAAGCCAACTGTAAGGACAGTTCTGCTACAGTTAATACAAATAAATACCATCTTGCAACTGTTAGAACTTCTCCACAAAGTCACGATATAGAGTTGTATTTTCAACAAAACTACAAAAAAGAAAAAGCATAAAGCCATAAATTTCCACCAGTCAAGAAGGAGCTAACAACCGCTTGATGCCAGCCTTCTGCTCTGGTGTAATTCTAGAGGGGAACTTGATTTGAAATTTAATCCTCAAGTTCCCTTTCTTAGATGGATCTTTTGTAATCGGCATCCCTTCACCTTGTACGATTTCCTCATAAGTGGGGCTGATTATGGTATTGATGGGAATGGTTAAATTTTGACCATCAAGAGTTGTCAGCTGTACAGTGTAACCTGTGAGAGCTTCAACAAGTGAGATCTTCTCGGTGACAATCAAATCATTCCCATCCCGCTTAAAGACACCATGAGGCCTTTCATCAATGATGAAAATCAGATCTGCAGGTATTAAGTTATGCAGCTCATTGCCTTTCTCTGGAAATGTAATCTTTGTACCTTTCTTCCAGCCAGGTTTGATATCAATTGTCAAAATCTCCTCCACAGTAGTTGGCCTCCTACAAAAGAAATATACAAGATATCAACCAGATGATTGGTTTCCCCCTAAGGTCTAGTCCTATGGAACTCTCTTTGCTGCAGTTTATGATAATCAGTGAGTATTCACAATATGGCCTTCCACCCCAAATTGAAGTATAAACATATTTGTAGGATGCAGGAGCGCCCTCCACAACCCCCACCCCCCCAACACGCACACAAAAAAAAAAGGAAAGGAAAAAAAACATCCTGGTGCACAAACAAAACAACAACAGAAAAAAAAGGCACTCGCACTCAAAACAGAGGATATGTATTTTCTTAGATTTGGTAATAAATATAATATAATCTTTTTTTTGGATAAATAGAAGACATAGGATAAAGGAGCAACAAAAAGCAAGGTAATTAAACTCCACAAGACGTAAACTCAACAACAACTCTCAAACTCATTTGCAGCTAGAGTTCAGCCAATTGTACACTGTATACCAATATATCCAGAAGCGACATAAATAACTTGGAACAAACTCCAATAATGACTGTACAGGTAATTGGGAAAATGGTGGGCATGCGATTTACCTTTTCAGTCCAATTATATGTTTCAGCATATGAGATTTTGTGATTAAAGAAATAAATAATTTAAGCAGTATACTGAATTAATGCAGCAGCAACTATGTGGTAACCACACATGCCTCTTGTATAATGACACTTGAAAAACTGGAGAGCTACATTTATAGTTTGGTTGGTGTAAAATCACATTGCATACCACATGTAACATTAACAATTACAGGAGCCGATGGACCTAGACTCACCAGTCAACAGTTTTATGGTCTACTATCTGCAGTCCACATTCAATCTAAACTGAACAAATTTAGAGTAGGGGTGAGTAGAATTCAGGAGTTTCTTGAAGAAAAGCCTTTGGTTCTGGAGATTATCAAGAACTGTTAATATTTAAGAGAAGCGTCAACTTATCAATACATTATCATGAAAAGGAAACTGGAGCATTTCATTTCTACCTTTTTAATGTGTAACCCCAAGTTACATGCTTCTCTCCAGAGTTGTGAAGACCTCATTAACCAGAGAAGAGCTCAAGGAACTAAGTTAAAATCAACTGAAAAGATTGCACAAGGCAAGCAAATTTTGTAACAATAGATCCAAAGCTGTACCATTAACTAGTACAGGCAGTTCCCTTTTTAATATGGCCAAATTGAATAGTGATAGGACCTAATATGGAAAAACCTGTATCATGAGCTCATCCAAGAGGAGAGAAAAGATGTTACAGAAATGGTATGATTGTTTTACAATCGCACTGGGCGGAAAACCACACTCAAGTATATGGAGCCTGTAATTGTATACATCTCCAGGATATTGCCAATATAGATTAAAAGTGCACAGTTAATGCAATGAACTAAGCACAAGTAACTTTTATTCACCCAATATTTGATTTCAAAGAACATTTTGACCAAGTTCAAGGGCAAAATGCTTCAGCATGACTGCTTTAATGAAACAGGACCCAAAACCAACACCATACCTTATCATATGGTGCATACCATATCAATGACTTATTTACAAGACATGAAGGGGCTCCACTGAGTGCCAGAGAGAATTGCCCACATCACTAAAGCGATGACCTGTATCATAACGTTCCATGCAGATATGTTTAAGGGCCAATATGCAACAGCTTTGGTGACTCAACTTAAATGCACATTACGACCACATCAAACATATTTTATCTATTCAAGATAGGACAACAGTTCCCCACTCCTAAATCCATTTTGTTCATACTTCGTGTAATCACATGATTCTGACAACCAGATCTCAAAGAATTCAACTTGATATATTATCTCTAAACCACAAGCTCCATTGAACATCAAAGGAACTCAAAAGACATTAAGAAACAATAGGACCATTACAATGATTCTGTTCTCAGATTGACCCATCAAACCTATCAGACATACCTCCTATGGCTTATCTTTGCAACATTTAGGCCGCATCAGTGATGGATGTTTCCTTACATTAATATGTAACTTGTCTCTTCACTAGTAATATCTAGTAATAAACGTAACAACACTTACTTATTTTGATCATTATTTGAAACTTAACAATGCATACGACTGCACACTTTTTTATACGAAGTAAAACTGTAGCGGCGAAACACCTTGTACTAGTGTTTGACACTGACATTTATACTGCCATTTAAGCAACATGGGTGGATTATAAGGAAAAAATGAGTTGCCATATTTGTGCCCACACATGAACTCAATACAGTAAGTGAGAGGATTATTCATACACAAGGAATCAAAGGCCTAAATATGGCTTTTAGTTGAGTTTGAAATGAAATGTGTATAATTATCACCGTTATTTGTGGCACCAACAAAACCTACTCCATGCTCACTAGATCACCAAGCTTACTTAACGGTGACAAAGAATGGCATGCAAGAAAAGAAAATGAATCAACACTCATGACTGATAAAACACAGGATCTTGTACCAGAAGCTAAGAATATGGGTGAATATGAGCTACAAAATGTAATATTCTGAAATTATACATATTGAATCATTTTTTGAAATAACCTTTTTCAAAAATGATTTCACATTTTCATTGAAGCTCACAATAAATCTATATGATCTGCAAAAGAAGAACAAAGAAGACGATAGTTTAATGAGCTTTGTTAGCTATGGACAAAGCATATTTTATAAATTAAGATACACTAGTAATGAAGCATGAAAAAGTGAACCAATCGAAATGACTAATATTATTTGCAGTACAATTATACGAAGTGGCATGATATCATTTGTTTGCAAGCATGAATTCTTTGAAACAATTAAGTTAACAAAGGGAAGTAGCAATGGTGGACAGTTTTTTTTTTTTAGATGAGAAGTGGGAGCATAAGAATACTGAAATCAGCAATAAGAGACAAATCAACAGAAGCAATAGATAGATAAAGATGGAACTTACATGTTAGATTCCTACTACTCAGAATTGGCGTGGGATGACTTAGTAAGCATTATAGAAGTGGAGGAATAAATTAAGTTTGCAGTGTAAGCATTCACCTAAAAACAATGACTAGTTTGTGATGCCATCTCTAATAGGCCAACAACTAGAATTGACATACAATCAAGCCAGCTCATCACCATGCCTAAAGCATTCAGTTTCATGCACCACATTGTACCAACACTGGCACACTCCAACGTGGATAGCTATGTACCCAAACAAAATTCTAACGATACAGATGCATGTTTGATCACTTTATGATCAAAAACTGTTTGTGTCCCCTAAACATTAAAACGCACATTTGACCAGACAAATTATACATCCCAGAAATTCTAAACATAGTCATAGGATGCACTGTATTAACAATTCTATCTCATATATTAACATCAAAGAACATATATGGTATGGCAGTAAAATCAAAAAACCTACAGATCTTGAAAACCATAAACATGTGTACCTTGACATTAAGCATCAAGTATCAGATGGAAATTGAGAGACCTTGCACAAAATACTCCCAACATCAAGACTCTATACAAGATAATCCTATCATCAAGATAATAAAAAACACTTCGCCATAAAATAGCACACATTCCCATGGATCACTCATTGAAGATATAACAAGTGAAGGAAACCTGTAATCTATCCATTTGTTATCAGATGTTATCTATCCACTGCACTCCTAAATGTTAAGTGTCCTTGTTATGTAGGATTATTACCACTCCAATATTGCCCTAAAGTATAATGTCAATGATACCATGGCAACATTGAGTATAGATTATATAGTTCCTATAGCATGTAACCTCTCTAACTCTACCCAGGCATGGGTTGGGGGTGTATCTTTCATACGAAAGCAGGATTCACCTTCCTTCGCATGAATCACTGTTGGATCATCCACTAATCGCATTGAGAGTTGTGCAAGCGGATGAAGGATGTAGTTGGGAGTGCTTTGAGATCTGTATGGTGGGTGGTCCAATGGTGGATTTGCACGAAAGAAGGTAAATCCTTCTTTCACATGAAAGATACAACCCTGATCCCTCTTGCACATAGGTGTAAATGAATTGTGAGATATAACCAGTATGCATCAATAGACAACCTCCCAGCACAGGTGAGTGGATTTGGTTCCAGGTGGAATGTTAAATTGTGTATCTAGGATGTTATTCGACAGTGCTACAATTTGTTGTGGTGCATTAGGCAATACGTAGTTATACAAATAAAGTTTGTGCAGTAGCCCTAACATATATCAGTGTTATTCCTTCACTCATCAGAAATCAGTGTCATGTAGAAAAACTAAAAATATACTTATTAAACTGATAATGTTGTACTGCAATGTAATGTATATGGCTTTTAACCACCTGAAATGCAATAATGCTTAACAGCATTATACATTATAGTGCATTATACATTATAGTGCACTAAAGTATATCGAATAGTGCATGCAGATACAAGAAAAATCATCGACCAGTTATCCCTTATACCAGAACAATATGACTCCGTTCCCCCTAGAGACATAGGGGTCTGAACCACATTTATTGGAACAAAAAAAGGAACACATCATATAATGCAATACGGTAGCTCCATCAACCTAATTCCTGGGTTGAGCTAAAACTCATAAAAATGATGCATTGCATAAGCTATACTATTACATAAGAGAATTAACACATCAATAACAGAAAATAGAAAGATACGCAGAAATAGATTAGCAAAGGCATATAGAAGCAAAGTATTTTGGGCATCGGACGAAGAAATTGAGCAACTCGACTCACCCATTGGAATCCATCACATCCCTCGAGATCTTCATCTTCTTCGTCGTCCCCTTGTACAGATCCTCGAGGCTGCAAAGCAACGTCCGCTCGATCTGCGGCGCTTTCCTGGCGGACGCCTCCCCGCCCCTTCTCCCTCCGCCAAACGCAGAGAAGATATCCTCCCCAAAGATGCCTCCCGGGAACCGAGCACCGCCGCCGCGGGATCCACCTGCTGCGGCGTCCCCCATGCCCCCACCGGCTGCCGCGCCGAACGGGCCGGAGAAGCCGAAGAACTCGGAGAAGATCTCGTCGGCGCTCCGGGGGTTGAACCGGAACTGGGCGGCGCCGCCGTGGTACCCCGAGGCCCCGCCGCTCGGCGAGGGCACCTGCCCGTTGAGCCCTTCCTCACCGTACTGGTCGTAGATCGCCCTCTTCTGCGTGTCGCTCAAAACCTAATTTCAAGAAGGACCAAGAAAGGAAAAAAAGTCGAACTCCAGGGTTTTAATGTAGGGTTTTTGGCCAAAGAGAGAAGAGCAACGGCTCAGAGAGAGAGAGAGAGAGAGACGGACATCATAGGCTTCGGAGATTTGCTTGAACTTGGCCTCGGCGTCCTTCTTGTTGTTGGGGTTCTTGTCGGGGTGCCACTTCATGGCGAGCTTGCGGTAGGCCTTCTTGAGGTCGTCGTCCTTGGCGTTCCGGTCGACTCCGAGGATCTTGTAGTAGTCCACCCCCATCTCCTCCTCTTTCTCTTCTCTTTACCTCGGTCTCTCCGTCTCCTCTTTTTATATCTCTATCTGCTGGGCTTTTTTCTTCTTCTTCCTCTCCATTTCTTTTAAATTTCTGTGCCCTTTTGGCTTATCTTTCGCTCTTATGCTCTCTCTGTGCCTTTTTACGACTGCTCCTCTTGGATTGGTTTGTTTGGTTTCAGAGGTGGAGAGAGAGTAAAGAGTTGAGAGAGAGAGGCGCAGGAGAAGGGAAAAAAGGGTTTTGGATGGAAACCGAATTCAAGCTTCCGCTTGTAGAATCTTGGGGATCTGAATCTTTGGATCCTGCGAATAGGCCAAGTCTGGTACCGGAAGTTTAGCATGTGTGAGACACGTGCTTGGAGAGAGAGAAGTGGCCAAGATACCGCCGATAGTTAAAAACGAAAAAAAAAAAAAAATCAATACCATCAGCCTCGTGTCTCGGGATAACTATGACGAGTCGTATAAATATTATGAAAAATATAAGAATCATTATATTTCATTATTTTTTTATTATAACGGAGCATTACAGCATAAATAATAATCATTATTTTCAGTTGTGCATTCTTTTAAATAAAATACTTTTTTTTAATTTCAATTCTTTCCCTTGAAATTCTCTCCAAAATTAATTGCATGGTTCAAAAATCCATTATTTTATCTAATAAAAATGAAGAAAATACAGCCATTAACTTTCTATTATTTTCTTTTATAACATCAGTATAACAATCATTACTTCAACAATCACTGTACTATTATATAATTTAAAATTATGTTTAAACTTGTTATTTAAAACCATGCAACAATCATAACCATCCATGTATGCTACGCAGGCCTTGGCATATAGGTTTCGCATGATACATGCGATAATATGTGCAGCAGCATGGTGCAATTTAGCTGTGATACAAAGCATACAATAATTGTAACAAGTTCGAGAGTCCGGCATTTGATCGACATACTTCCTTTGTTCACGGATGAACAGGAGAGCTCCAGTTTCTATCAGCAACTCTGTGAACCATGAAACAAAGAGAGCTCAATCACCACTCATTTTGTGATACATGAAACAGCTCAGTTCCTGCATGAAGATCTCCATCATGAATCATGAGAAGCATCAACAAACAGAAAATGAGCTTGGCCACAGGCAAAGGTAGCTCCTATCTTTCACCCAAAGGTTGAGAAATGGATCTCAACCCTCCGCAAGCTGGTTAGGTTTATCCAAAATCAGCCTACATATACCATCTATCACCGAGGAGATAGAGAAATGGAAGGAATTATCTCCCAACAATTACTGTCTTTAGTCCAGAAGAGTAACTAGTAGGGCTGGGTTTAATCTGGAGCTCAGCTTCAATATTACTGCAAGGTGAAGGTTCCTCCAGCCTACACAACAACAACAACACTGCAACCTCGTCTCGCCTTTCTCTGACGAAGAACTGCAACCAGACACATAGATGATGATACGGACAAAGTGTTGTCAAATGGATACAAGCAGGCCAAGTTTTGGCCAACGAGAAATAGCAGCTGCCAAGTGACAAGGAATCATAGACAATCTAACCACAAAGTGACAGGAAATCAGGGGAGAAAGTATCAAACATCCAGAACAAAATCTATGACCTTCCTTGGTTAGAGCCCCAAAAGATAGCAGTGTGAAAAAGGAGATGAACACTGAAGCGCAGCAATAGGAATTGAAAGCAGCCAACCCTGGGGCCACTTACTGTAGACCTGCTCGAAAGCAGCCATTGAAGACAGTCTCCCAGGCTTCCAGCAATTGCTCAAAATGCAAAGAGTAATTCCAGGAATTGAACTGATAAGGAACTATGAGATAACATCCGCTGAAAACATAGGCTGACGCCTTTCCTAAGCTAAACAAAGTTCACTGAAAAAAAAAAGAGCATGCCCCCTAACAATTTATAGCACCTGTTACTTGACCAGCTGCCCAAATTTGCAGGTCTTTAGTTTGTTGTTGCCCATTATCAGAAGAACGCGCAATTGCATTACCAGCATTCTACTACAATACTATATAAGACAATCTAAGGTGTATTCCAAATAATGCTGATTTAAAGGAATAGACCTGAGAAAAATATTCTGCAAGGAAAATCAATGCATGAAAGGGCCAACAGTTGCAGTCCAAACTTAAACTCATGTAAACGTAGTCAAAATAGACTACTATTGCAAGTTCCAACTCAGAGAGAATGACCAAATAGTGAATAACAAAAAGGATTGCTATCATTGTTCCACATAAAATAAACCTCGGTGAAAACAGTCTCAGTATTTCAGTGGGGCAAGGATGTCAAGCTGGGAACCAAGCTTCTCTTCAACAGCCTTTTCAGCCTTCAACCTAAGCTTCGCTAGTTGCTTTCTCCTTTCATATGCCACCTGAGACCTCTGTTTCCTCTTTGCCTCCAGCTCCTGTGAAGGAATCATAGGCATCCTTTGTTGATGAGACTTAAAATGGTAAAAGCCCTTCAAGACTCTTAAATTCATGTGGTGAAGCATAAACATCAAAAGATGAAAAAAAAACATCTACCACATGCCATCTTAAGTATAGCAAAAATAGAAAACCAGCATCGCACCAGTAACTTGCACAGCAGCAATCAAAAACATAATAGTCTTAATGAACACCTCCCTTTCCAAGAAGCTTATTTCAGACTCTTAGCCAAGCAGGATGAAGCTGGGACTAACCCACTTTCCAGTACATTTTATTAACATAACATGATGTGCCATGTCCGAATGGCTCTAAAAGAGACCAAAGTTTTTAGAGGCCAAAATAACTTAATGGTGTTTGACTCAAAAAACCAACGACTGCAGTAACATGGGTATCAGAGACAAAAAATACCTCTTACTATCAACATACAATGCAAAAGTTAATTCAAATTTGTAGCCATTTATACAAAAAAAAAGATTTACCTTTAAGCAGCAAGATACATTTCAATCATAAATGATATATATACATTAATATGTAAAAGACAAATGGATAAACTAACATTTTATCAAAATAAAATATTTTTCCACATGCATATCCCACAATTATTTGGTTTTTCTATCCAGCTAAAATATGGTGTTACGAAACTTGACTAATTTTTGGTGTATAAACTCCAAAGTGAAGAAAACAAGAGCAAAGTTTCAAGTAGCACTGTTCAACCTCATCCCATATGAAAACATAGCTGGTCCCAGATGATAAAAAAAAATGGTGTAATAGACTTGTCATAGAAAATTGCAATGTTTGTGCTGCATGAAAATTGGACAAGGGCTAAACATTCCAAAATATGTTTAGTTGTGATTGTCTATGACATGATGGACCTTTAGACTTGCAATATAACCGGGACGATATCTGAGTAATGCAGTTGGGAAGACCCTCGTACACAAATTTTTTGATGGAAATATTTTGCCCCAAATAGAAATGTTCATCCTAGTTAACTCAAAGCCTGCTGTTTTCACTGCAAGTAACTTTGGCCCCACATTACATGAAGTTGTACAAATCATTGTGCTATTAAGTACTTGGTGTGCAATGGGGTGGAGAGAGGGAAGGGGGGAAGGTTGGCTTTTGGTGCACTGGCATGACTAGACATCTATATTGAGCACCCAATGGCATCAAATTCTAGATCTTCATCTCAGGATTATATATACCAATAGCTGGAGAATTTATCTGGTAATAATTTGTAAAAATAATGTCCAGAGATCCCATATACTTTTTAAAGGGCAATATGGAAATCCATATCACAAGGTTATTTCTTACAGCTAAACCAAATTGTAATTTTATTAGAAGTGATAGAATGGAAATAATGGAAGTTGGATAATACTTGATATAGCCCCCCACCCCACCCCCCCAAACAAAAAAAAAAAAGAAGCAAGACTGCCTTTTTTCTAAAAGAGAATCGTTAACACAACCCATCACCTCGAAATGAAAAAAGAAAAAAAATTATGTATTTGAACCATACAGACCACAGAGCCCTTGCTATGAGCAGTCATTAAGCTTTCAGTGATCCCCTACAAGACTCCAACATCCTCCAAAACTAACATCCAGTAAAGTATTAGTTCACTAATCTTACATATCTAATATTCCATTCTGAGAACATGTACAGATTATTTAAAAAAGGAAACAACCTCCAAATCTATAAATCAATACTTGCATGTACTTCCAATTTCCCAATTTCGACCCTCCAATTGACAAATTATCAGCATATAACATCCTAAACATACAGACCACAAAAGAAGACATACAACAAACCCAAGCTCATTGTTCATTTAATTCATAATTGCACCTTTTGTCATTTTTAAATATTCAAAGAGCTGGGCAAGCTACTGCAGAAGTTATCAGCATAACAAATCAGTAAAAGTATGAAGATACAATAATCAAGAAAAGAAAAAAAAATGCAAAACTACATATTGCAAAACCTGTACACCAATACAAGACCATTATACACAGAGACATGTCCCACATCAAACGATCAGCAGCAACGAGGAGTTATAAAAACGTCTAACTGTCGGCACACAGTTCACCAGATAATAATTAAACACGCAAAGAAATTAATAGAGAAGATGGTCTGACCTTAATAGTATCATAGTGATTCCATCCAACCTCCGAGGAAAGCCGCCCGAGCAAGCAGTACTTGTGCCCAGCCTGAAGCCTCAAAACCCTGATTGCACACAAGAAAACCAGCAAAACATCAATAGATCCGGCAAAAATGGAAACTTTTTCTAGATCAGAATAACAGTAGTAGCTCGTTCATACTTGAGAGCGTCCGGAATCACCATCCTCTTCATCCTATCGTACGGAGGAGGCACCCCGTCGTAGGCCTTCAGCCTGGCCAGCGCCGCCGCGCCGCGCTTCGTCTTGTGGGGGATCATCCTGCAGAAAGAACGATCAAATCGGATGAGATTCCGAAAAGAACCGACCATTACCTTAATTTAGAGAGAATGAAGGGAGCTTACTGACCCGCGGATGGTGCGCCAGAGGATCTTGGCCGGAGCGCGGAAGTGGATGGGACCGTGGGAGGGCTTGGTGTTCATGCGCTTGCGGAGGAAGCGGAGGTACTTCATCTTCTGGCGGACGAGGCCGCCAGAGAGGCAGATCTCCTCGCACCGCACGACCACCACCCGCTGCCCGTTGAGGAGCTCCTTCGCCACGATCGACGCCAGACGGCCGAGCATGTGGTGGCGCGCGTCCACCAGCACTCTCTTCGCACAGATCCCCGAACCCGAAACCATGGCGATCTCCCTCTCGTTGTCTCTTCCCTGGAATGGATCCGCCAAGCTCTCTCTTTTATTGGGGGACGGCGGCTAGGGTTTTCGGTCGCAGGTTTTAGAAGTGAGCTAACGAGTCCCAGTATATTGTCTCGCGGGATAGGATAAGAGTTCTGGTTGCGGCAATTGAATTCCCGAAACTAGTACAAATTCATGAAAACGTACACGCTCGTGTTTGGTTGGCTTTGACTTCTAATCAGATTCACTCAAACCTTTTCCGAAAAATTAATCAACGCCTACCCTGACATCCTCTCTACCATCTCCTAAAATTGCATCAAAGTGATCAGCTACTTGCCACAATTGGCTATTTGAACATTAGATCCTGGTTTAGTCACTAAATTCACATCCTAACCCGAGCCAAGAAGAGACCTTTTTGAACCTCACAAAAAACTCTTGCATTTAAAATTTTGAAAACCTCTTGAATCTATATCCAGGTTAGAGTAGGAAAAAAAAAAAGAGAGGAGAGCTCTAATTCATGGGGAATTCTCCTTTTTGATCTCCTCCTAGCAAGATAAAGAAGAAGAAGAAGAAGAAGAAGAAGAAGAAGAAGGAGGAGGAGGAGGAGGAGGAGGAGGAGGCTTATCCCAAGATTCATTCATCCCAAAGAGAAAGAAGGCACCAAAAAAGTCTTGATTCCCCCCAAGGATATCATAACTTATACCAGCACTTGTAAATGCAGTGAAACATGCCTTAAATTAAGCCTTGCTCATTTGGGTGGAAGTTGATATCCCAGTTGGCATGTAATTTTAAATTTCAACCAAGATGTACTATCTGTATATAAATTTTGAGCCTATATTAAAAATGGGACTCATCTATAAATTTTGTAACGTAGGTTTGATAGGACTGGCCCACGTGCTGACACGTGTCCCCTTCAGATGGAGGAGCCGGCTAATCTCCTCTCCTTCCTTCCGTACCTCTCCATCTCCGGCCTTCACTCCGTCTCCAGCAATCCCTTCGATATGTTCACGGTATTGCTTCGGTCCAGTATCTCTTCTCACTTCGATGTAAAAATCCCTTCTTTTTTGTTTTCTCTTCCCAGTTTAACGTAAAAATCCCTCCTTTTTTATTCTCTCTTCTCAGCTTGATGTAGAAATCCCTCCTTTTTAGTTTTCCTCACATAAATGGACGGGAATTCTGGTTCACCGCTCGTATGCATTCATTTTGCCAGGATTGCTGAATTATTGAATCGAAAGAATGAAGTTGGATTGGATTTTATGGTTAGCCAAAATAGTTTAGGTGGAGGTCAGATTCGACGTGTTGCAGCTGACACGCTTGATTGAATCGAGGAATTTGAGCTGTAATGGAAATTGAAGGAACTTTCGAAGGATCTCGAGTACATAAGATGATCATAGTTGAGAATCCAGCCTTGGTGTCTTCTAGGATACCTTCGCCTCCTCATCTTTCTATTGGAAGCTATCACGGACCTCCTTCATGCGTTGTGCTTTTGTGATCCTGGGCTTCTTACTATTCTTTTCTGTTTTCATGAGAGGATCAGGTGCTTACTACTTCTCTTTCCTGCTACTAGAGGTTTACTTCTCTTCCTTTCTTCCTCCGATCCGAGAACACGAGTTAATAGTCGCAGCAACCGCCGCATATTCATGCCTGATATCATAATCAGGCAGTAGAAAAAATTTAAATAATAACTTTCAAATTTTAATTAAATCATAAAATTAAAAGTCTTACAAAATCAATAATATTTCAAAATATTTTATCAACTCTAAAATAAAATCTAGTCTAAATAAAGATATCAAAATATTGTCTCTAATCGCTCTCCCATAATAAATCCCAACTCAAGCTAATTCTTTGGATTTGTAAAAACGGTAAGAAATCGTATGATGAGCTAAATAACCCAGCAAGCAATGAATATTTTAGTTAGATAAATAAGCAATAAAATAATAATAATATACTGAAATTAAGCATGCAAAATACATCAATTCAAAACTAAATCGATACGCTATCCAGTTATTTTAAATTTCAAATTTTTTTTATAAACCAATTTCTTTCAAACCATCAAGCTCATCTCGACAGTCATAAACTATGACCACATTTATACCTTGTGGCTGGACTAGAATATGAGCTCATCAAAGTGCCAATATATAACTCCCACTGACAAGGTATTGATATGCCAATATAAAACTCTCATCGGCAGAGTGTTAATATACCAACATATAATCTCCATTGGCAGAGTGTCGATACGCTAGCGAATAACCCTCATTGGTAGGATATCAATATATCGGCAAATAACCTCCACTCTAGGATATTGATACATAGTTTGGTTGCAAGTCCATATACATTTCGAATCAAAAACTTCTTTTCTCATATTCAGTGTTTCAAATTGTAAGATATATAAATTCATACGACATCGAAATCAATCGAATATAATACATATCGAATTAACTACGTTCAATTAAGAATCATACAATATTCTAAAAGGAGGCATATATAAGAATAAAACACTATGCATCAACTTCATGAATTAAGAATAATTTGATTAAAAAAATATCTATAATTTGCCGATAGATTTAGAAAAAAGAGTTACATTACTTACCTTGCGAAGGCAATCAAATTTTATCGCCAATTAATTCCAAATTTTTTTCTCGGAGCCTAATATTCAAAAGTTATATTTTTCATTAAAATTTTACCATAATTATTTTTAAAAATAAAAAACCCTAAATTCTAAAATTCTTATAGGGCAAACCAAGCAGTGGTGCCCGACATCCGGGTCGGTCCGATCAAGGTGATTTCATCCAATCATGTTTGGCTTAGGAAACAAATAGTTCAATAGAGATCGGGGATGATCAAACCTAACAATATTTAGTAAGGGCCAAGGTGGGCATTGGCATGCCATCCAATAATCCTAGATCAGGACCCTCCACCTAGGTCGATCTAAAAATCACTAAAAATCGTACTTATGGGGTCAAATCAACTCTAGAGAGAAAAAGTCCAGATGGAGAGAAAAACTTTATAGAGAGAGAAAGAGTAGAGAAGAGAGAATCTCAATCTGGGTTCAATCGAGAGTCTAGGTTTGGTTGTCAGCAGCATGGGTCAACCTAGATCAAACAACATGTCTGGCTCTTGAGTCAAGAGAAAAAAACTTTGCAGAGAGAAAAATAAGAGAGAGAAAGGATGGGGGGTGAGAGAAAAAAGAGAGAGAAAGAAAGCTTCTCTCTAACCAAGAAAGAGGAAGAACGAGGGTGGTTGCAGATGATACCCAGGGTTAGGAACCCATGGCCGACCAACAAGCAGCCGACAACGCCAAAATAAACAAAAATAAGGATTCCAACCTCGGTCCAATGAGGAGAGAAGAGAAGAAGAAGAGGAGCACATATCTTGGTCCGACGAGGTGGTTTGATAGCTCCTTCCAGCGATAAATTGAGGAAGAAGAACCGTAAGAGGCATTTGGGATCAATGGATTGATCTCGGGTGAACTCGAAGGAGGAGGGGAATGTCTTTAAATAGATAATCTCGACCTTATCTGGTCGATCTTTGGATCACGATGAACTTCCAATCTCTGGCACGATCAGGAACGAGGAAGACTCCGGCTGAGTTTTCTTCCCTACCTCCTGCATGCACATCGCACATTTGGGCCAAGCACCCTGGGCGGTCAAATAGACCGGGCCCAAATAAGCGGTATCACAAATGCGAAAATATTGGAGGTAGAGAAGGCATCAAAATTTGCTTACATGTCTGGCTTTCTTTTTTTGCATGGAGTTATTATAGCGCAATGACCTTACATAATAGTGTGGGATGTCTTGGTGGGGATATGAAGGAGTTGGTCTTTCATGGAAGTTCCTCTCTTTGAAAGAAGAATTTATGACACAAGTTCTACATTATGCTGCCTCCACATCAACAAAATTGCTTTTTGGTATTGCCATCATTAGTCTTCTTTCCCTCAAAAAGATATGCCATTCTTGGCGATGAAAGCTATACTACTTGATTTGAATTGTTCCAACTGGAAGATAGGTTCCTTTTCTTCTTCTTCTTAACGCCAACCTGTCCATGAATAAATTGTTTGCCTCCTTCTCATTACATTTGAGCTAGACAAATCTATCATATCCCAGTCTCACAGAAATACAGGGGCACACACCCACAAAAGAAAACATTTGTATCATTCACTACATTTTGGGCTGTTTCTACGAAAACCTAGAGGCCAGCGTGTGATACATTTTGAGGTATTCTAGGGATATTATCTTGGATTTCTCCTGTAGATATGTATTTGATCACGGCTAGATGTTTTGACGCAGATGGTTGGAAGACAGTAGGGATTCAGGAAGTGCAATTTAGATTTCAGTGGAGGCGGCCGGTCTGCTGCCGGTGGATGATGTACTAGTGACTGTTACTATTGAAATTTGAATGAGTTTTAAAAGTTTTAAAGAGATCTTTTAGCGTGCCTCTCACACCTCACAGGCCAGATATCTCTTTGCTACTGTTTTATTACAATTGTTAAATTTTTTTTTATGTAAGTTAAATATTTCATTAAGTATCTTGCTATCTCAACAGTTACTACCAAGCAATTCTGGAGTTGGACTTGGGTGGTTAGTACAAGGATGGATCACAACCCACACTCAAGTAAGATCATGAAAATAATCAAACAAACCAAGGCTGTTGTCTTCTTTCACTTCTTCTTGTTTCACACTTAACCACACCATGCTACAAATAATTGTATGGCTTCCCCACACACACCTGCACCCACCCACCCACACACAGCCCACATAAACTATGGAGTGGGTTGTTGCAAGCTATAGTAATTAAGGAACTTAATTTAAAAATTCAAGTAGAAACTTATCCGAGAAATAAGTTAGTAATTCACAAGCTGTTTCAACTCGAAGCATAACTGAAACTACCGTTGGTTCTGAATCTTCAAATCCATTTTTATTTCCGATGTTATGGAATTAATCTCCATTTGGTTTCAGGCTCGTAACTCCAACAGGAACTCCCTTTCTCCGTATAGTGCAATTTCCTCACTAGATTTTTTTTTTCAAAAAGAGAGAGAGAGAGAGAGAGAGAAATTGTTGGAGTTTTTATCTCTTGTCATCATATATGGTGTTGATCAGCTTAAGGTTGTTCTTCTTCGGCTTCTTTGAGTACATTTTTCTCCAGAAGGATTTCAGACCTATAATTTCTCAAGCACTGTTACAAACATGTCATTCTTTGGAGTTCAATTGGCCCTCATTCCACCCATTTAAAATACGACGTTGTGATGCAATTATATTTTGGTGCTACTTAAATAGTATTTATAGCACTGCATTTAAGGAGCAATTTCTATTGATTTTGCCATACAATCATTACACAATATTCCTTAATGTTGCAAGTTTTCATAGTGGAAATAACAAATCGGTGTGCTGTTGAAGGTTCATGAGGGATGCTTTAAGATGTTGGGTGTTATTGTTGGGTACTTGTACCAGATTGGCTGCATAGTAAACTCCCTTTTTTTTTTTTTTTTGGTAAACTCCTAATTGTGATTTGTACTTATACCACTGTACTGAAACCAACATTTATTAATGTTCTCCTTTCTTCTTTTTTTTTTCATTTTTTTTCTTTTTTTCATGGTGGCATCAGCTCCTTGGTGTCATAGCTGCAAGGTATTATTTTTTTTTTATTTTCTAGCAGCTAAAGATTATATGATGATAACTGAGCTGCAAGTTGAAGATCTGAATCTTATTCTTGGGAATCATTAGTTTTAGGTACATTTTTTTATGGTGTGGAAAGAATGCCTGCATGGGACCTTCCATTTCAGTTTGAACATTGTAACTTTTATCAGTGCACATGGCATGCCAATTTTTTTCCACAAAAATCATTAATTGTGGCTCCTTGATAACTTGGAGAGTTGCCTAGGAGAGTCCAAGTATGAATAAGACTTGCTATATATGTCGGAACCCAACTCAGCCAAAAATCTTAACTTTCATTAGGTTTTGGATCTAATCATCTGACTCAACGCTTCTCAATTATACATATCGATCATCCTCAATTCTCAATTTGAGTTTTTTTTGCAGTATTAAATTATTCTTCAAGCTCACTATTTTCTGTTCTCAAATTTGTATTGTTTGTTCAATGAGAGATTCCAAATACAAACCATTTAAAAGAATCTACTCCAAACACCTTAAAAGAATCTCCAATAGGCTCAAAATAGAATTAATCAATTCATACGTCCAGATCAACTGGATCTAGAAAGGGACCTTACTTGACCCGGTTTGCCAAGTTAATCAGCAGGATGTAGGTCTAAATCTTAGAACCCACACCCATTGGTTTCGATCCACATAAAGCTCAATTTGGCGAAGCCTAAGCAATTTCTTATCGCCATTGCTCCACTGTTTCACAAGCATGTGTTTCAGTGGGTTATACCTTCCTAAGAATCTCTTACACCTTTTCTTCTCTAGTTTACTACTCTAGAGAAAAGAATACCACCCACGCTTAAAAGCTTTGTGAGATGCATAAATATAGCATGGACTGCTGTGGGAAAGTAGCAGCATGCTGAAAACTAGAGAGTGGTTTCTACCTAACCCTACGAAAATGTGATATGTTGCACAACTCAAATGGGAGCAATGGTGTAGTGTGAAAGAGGCCTTCTGTTTCCACTGCCTCTTGTGTTCCCATTTGAATCCATCAAGAGTACTAAAAGGTATTATAGCGAAGTAGTTGGCGAGTTGGTGACATAATACTCTTTGCTAGATGTACGAAGTGAGAGGACCAGCTTAAGCAGCATTTGGATATATATATATATAATTTGAAACCCAAAATTGCCTATCATGAAATTCAACTTAGCTAGCTTGAATTATTTAGAAGGCGGCCTGTCTTATATACATTGTCAAAGATTCATAATTCAAGTCATAAATTTGAGCATGTCATCTGCCTCAAGTGAATCATGAACTTTTTCTAATGCAAAAGTAGCACAACTACTCTAAAGAAGCAAATCTTTAAGATAGTCCATGCTTAGGAATTCAAACTAACTTGAAAGTCAGAAGATTGTGATGCATGAAATCAGAAAAGAAGAAGTTGTCTAGAAAATCTTAGGCTTGACACTGGTCTTGCAAACACACCTCAAATGCAGAAAAACAATAATAGATTGTGGCAACAAATTATCGGAAACCCTTCTCATGTCGACGCAACTAACTTGCATTGCGTTAGATAATTAGACTAAAATATGCTAATTAGACAATCCACTCCTCAAAATAATATGGAGGGGAAAAAATGTATAATTAGTAACAATCATGCCGGTAATACATCGACAGATCTTCTAAGTAGGTAGGGATTAGACGTAGTCTGCCTATGCCTTTGGATGGCTTTAGGTTTTGGGTCGATCGAGTTGAAAAACTCTTTGACAACATTATAGAACAGATGTATGCTTTGAAGAACTTTGGACAGATCAAAAGAGAGGCACCATCAGCTGCCATCATTTGAGAGGTGAAACTAGAAACGTGACATGTTGGTGTTGGCATTGGCCGTCAATTTTGAAACACACACGGTCAAGTGAGCATATATTTCCAGTAAATAAGCTCATGTCGGCCCTCCCTGTTTATTAAGTAAGACCCTCCTTTGTCTATGACCAGGACCAGATGGAAAGAGAAAGAGATGAACAGTCCAAACAACTCTCTTTGACAAAAATTCAAAGCAGAGGTCCACAAAGACAACTTTTCTTCCTCTGCACCCATCCCCACTTTTTTTTTCTTTTTTTTTTCTTTTTCTTTTTTTTTTTTAAGCCAAAGACACCGTACTAATCATGAGACAAACATGGCATCTCCTTCCCAAACCCCACATCTAACAAAAATTTGACAGTCAAAATTCTGAAAATTAATTGTGTATTAGTTTAACCTAAAAAGCTCAACTACATGGATTTTTTTTTTAAGAAAAAAAAAAGGAGGAAACAAAGAGAAAATTTCAGCAGCCACCGTTCCAACGGTCGGATTTCAGAAGAAACTCATTTACAAGCATCAAAAATAAGGTATCGAAATCAAAATATTTGGGGAAAATGGAGGAAGAATGAGGGAAAAATAAAAGGGAAAAAAAAAAATCAATCGACGGAGGCGAGGGAGATGCTGGCGCTGGAGATGCTGCCATGGCTGTCCTCGCAGAGCGCGAGGGCGCTCTCGAGGTTGGCGACGACGTCGGCCATGAAGGGTCGCTCCTTCCCCTCGAGGCTGACGCAGTGCACCGCGGTGTACGCCACCAGCTCCACCGCCTCCGCCTCTTGCGCCCCCGGCGGCGACACCCGGGAATCCAGCACCCGCGCCACCGCCCCGGCTACGATGCTCGGCACCGCGTAGTCCACCACGCTCGTGGGCTCCCCATCCTCCCCATCCTTAAAGATCGCTCTTTTGCCCGTCAACACCTCCAGCATCACCACCCCAAGCCCGTAGACGTCGCTCTTCACCGTCAAATGGTGGAGCCCGTAGTACTCGGGGTCCATGTACCCCACCGTCCCCGCCGCCCTCGCCGAGTGGTGCCCGTCATCCGACTCCGGCTCCATCAGCGACAGCCCGAAGTCCGACACCCTCGCCACGCAGTTCCCGTCCAGAAGGATGTTCGACGATTTGATGTCTCTGTGGATGATCGGCGGAACGGCGTAGTTGTGGAGGTATTCGATGCCCCTCGCCGCGTCTAATAACACCTTTATCCTCATCTTCCAAGAGTTGAGGACGGTGGAGGTGCTCTCCTTGGAGTGGAGGTGGTCGTAGAGAGCCCCGTTCTTCATATACTCGTAGACCAGGAGCCTCTCCTCCTCCTCCTCGCAGTATCCCACCAGGCCCACCAGGTGTTTGTGATGGAGTCGCGAGAGGAAGGCCAGTTCCGACTGAAAGGCGCTCTCTTTCTCTTGGAACTTCTTGGTTCTCGGACCGGACTCGCTTCTTTTGATCGCCACCTCGCGCCCGTCGGAGAGCTTGCCTTTGTACACCGTCCCGAAGCTCCCGGCGCCGATCTTGGTTTCCCAGGAGAAACTTTTAGTGGCGGCGTCGAGCTCCGCGAAGGTGAACTCCTCCGCCCTGTCCTTGAACGACGACGGACCGCTCCTCTGCCGCCGCATGACCCGCGAACCCTGCCGCCGGAATATTCGGGACCTGGACCCCGAAGGGGAGATGAAAGGGCCTGAAAGGGTCGATGCTCCAGCTCCGGCACCCGAAGTTGCCGCCGCATTGGCTCCTCCATTTCCGGCGGCGGAGATGGTGGGCTGTACTGAGTTGTAGACCTTTTTGTTCCGGCACACCCGTCTCCATAGCCAGTAGACTATTGTACAAACTCCGGCGAAGGTGCCGACTGATCCCACGATCGCGAAAACCAGCCATCCCTTGCTAGTCTTTCTCGACGGTGGTGCCGGCGGCGAAGGTGGTGCCGGCGGTGGGGGCGGTGGCGACGGAACTGGGCAGGGATTGCAAATAACTCCAGAACCAGAGCAGAGACTCGCCGAATCCGGAAAGGTGTTACATTTGCAGGAACCCTGATCAGCAGTACAAATACCCGGAAGAATTCTCGGCAGTTGAAGCGTGGTCACCGCCGGATTACTCCGGTTCGTCCCCCAGCACACCACCGAAAAGTTCGACGTGGTGAGGCCGCAGGTGAGATTGTCCCCGGCCACAACGAACACGAACGCAGTAGTGTTTACCGGAGAGTAGCTCCCGCTCCCACCGCCGTCGCCGCCCCAGCAGACTACCGTGCCGTTGCTTTGCCGAACCGCGCACGACTGGCTCTCCCCCAAAGCGAGGCTGGAGAACTCGAATGCCGGGCCGGAGGGCGCGTCCGATTGCCCAAAACTATTATTTCCCCTGCAGAGCAAGAAACCTGTGGTGTTTAGACCGCAGACGTGGGAGTCCCCTGCGACGATGCTCGCCATGGACATGTTCAAAAAATCTCTTTGGATCTCCGTGCCGCGCCTTCCCCAACATTGGACGGTGTTGTTGGCGTGAATGGCGCAGGAGAAGCCGCGTCCCGAGGTGAGCGACTGGTAGGACCCGTTGACGCCGGAGGGGGGGAAGCTGCCGTCGCCCCGCCACCACTGGATCGCCGTGCCATTCCGGTCGACGGCGGCGATCTGGTCCTCGCCGACGGTGAGGTTCGTCAACGCGGGGGGCCCTTTGTAGACGCGCTTCTGGGGAAGGTCGGTGGAGGAGGCGTTGCTGGCGTCCCAGCAGAATAAGGCGTCGCCGCCGGTCTTGAGCCCGCAGAGGAAGTCCCGGCCGCCAGAGACGGAGTCGAAGGAGACGCTCGGCGGTATCGAGAAGGCCGGCCGCGTCCCGCGGGCACACTGGATGCTCCGCGGTGCGGCATCGGCGAGGACGCCACAGACGGTGCCGGTGCCGGAGCTGATGGCAAGGGTGGCGGCGGAGCCCAGCCCATCCGCGGCGGTGCAGAAGAGGGCGAGCATGACTGCAGCTATCGTCACCGCCGCTGCGGTGACGGCGAGCCTCATCAGACGGTCCTGATGAGGCCAGGGGAGAGACCACGCAACCCTTCCCTTCGTTGTTCCCTCATCAGGAAAGCATACGAGAGGAGAGGGTCGACAGAGGGATAGCCTTTAAGAACCAAATATTCTTGAGAGAAAGAGAGAGAGAAATTTTAAAATTTAACGAGGTATAAGGAAACGCGGGGGTTGATTTAGAAAACTCGTAAACGGACGGGAGGAAAGGGATTAGAAAAAGGAAAAGATTTGGGCATGAGAGCCAAATCAACGGAGGGGAAGGCATAAAAGAGTTGAGAAAAGTTGGAGCCCACCACTGGTATTTTACTTTTCTCTTTGAATTTATGAGAAACGGTGGTATGGAGGCAGGAAACAAGCTACCAGGTCCACCGGCCTTCATTGCCCCAATTAATTGGTACGCGCGGCACATATCTTGAGACTCGATCATATATATCCCTACCGTCCAAGCAGCGTACCATCTAATTCGTTTTCATTTGATTTTATAAAAAGTTTTAAACTTTTAATAAAATCGCTATCTGGTCTTAGAGAAGCGTCGAGCGCGACCAAGAGTGGGGGACTGACCAACTGCTACAAGACTGTCCGGTTCTACGATCAGATAATATTCTCGCGTGGACTCGGACTAATCCTTATTGTTGTCTGGCCCGGTCAATAGTCAAAGTGGCTGCTTCCATTGGGTCAAAGCCGAGAAGGGATCAGCGGGGGCGACCAAGTGCAAGTACCGCATAGAGTGGGAATGGTATGGGATAAGGCTATTAAAAACCGGGCGGTGACGGCATCGTGCTCTCTGGTTCCGGAAGCTACTTGCAGTTATTGATAGGTGATGGAATTGGTGGAGGATAATTTGTGCGACACGTGGATGCGACGTCCAGCCCGCTCGCCGAACTCGTCGCCGCCGCCACCCAATCCGTCGGTCCTGCCTCCCGCGGTTACTCGTATTGGACCTGGTAAAAGGTGCAGAAACCAAGTTTTTTTTTAATTTTTTCTGAGCAGAAGGGAGGTTAGTCCACCCGGGGTGCAGAAACCGAGTTAACCTACTCGATCTCCCACCAGCTTAGAACGCACCCGGTAATTCAAATATGACATGCAACATGTAGCTTAAAAAAGGCAGAGCATCTACCTCTACATGACATCCGAGGTACCGGAGAAGTATTATATTTTTCGGATCGAGATAAGCAAAGCTACTGATTGAATCGCTTTATTTACTATCTAATATTTTGAAGAAATTTTTTTTGTTCCTCTATCACTATGTAATCTTCTTTTTATGAATTCAGTTGATCGTACTCATGCAAGATTAATATAAGCAACTAATATAATATAAAAAAAAAACACTAAGAACAAAGCTCCCTTCGGTACTGCCTTTGTCTTCTGTTCTCATTTTAAAAAGTCCAAGAAAAATTAACTACCTGAGCATGTTTTTCTGCTTTCTCTAAGAACTTGGATGTAAAGTTTTCAGAGCTGTTGGCAGAAAAGATCTGAAAAAAGAAAAATGGAAATAAAAGTGAGAAAATAAACAGATCCTAAATATAGGGGCTTCCATATGTGCCTGCTGCAGCAATGAATTGAAGACTGAGTCAAGACACGGTTGGATCCTTTGTTGGATCATACGGCGAGATGTCCATGTTGACTTCAAGATGTGCACGGTGCTGTAAGTTCTACCATCCGTCCCACTGCTTGGATGGGATGGCTAGTTGATGCTGCAGCGCACAATGGTCAAAAGGAAAGTACCCAGAAAGCGGGAACTAAGGATGCAAGCCGTATCTTTCTCTGTACTCCCTTCTTCTACGTTACCGGAGAATCCTCGAGTCTTTCCCATCATCAATGAGGTGCGATCCTTGCCGCATGGATCTCATTGTGCGAATCACAAGCAATCATGCTCAAATCTTAGTTATATCATGGAGACCATGCACACGAGTCCACGAGATAGCCTGAACGTTTGACTTCTCTTGGTTGGTAAAAATGGGCTACAAAACAGAGGCAGCCCTCCCTCAAGAGCTTGTTTGATTCGGGAAAAAAAAAAGAGAAAAAAAGTATGATCAATAAAAAAGTAATGAAATGCCTCTTATTTGGTTGGAGATTTCAAAGAAAAAAGACAGAAAACTTGTATGCCCATAAAAATATGATTCTCACATTTCATGGAAAAGTTTTTCACATGAAAGACATGAAAAAGTTACTTTTCCATGAATCGGAAATCACTTCATTTTTATTTTTTTTCAAAAAGGCCCATTAACATTAAAGAGGTATTAAAGACTTAATTTTTATTAAAAATATAATAAGAATTATACATAACTTTTTCAGAAAAATGGATGGTCAACTAAACATAAGAATTCTGAAAATCTGTCACTTTTTCATGATCAACCAAATATGCCAAAGTACTTTCCAGACATTCTCTTCCTAGAAATTTGCTTCCCATGAATCATATTTTTAGAAGAAAAAAAAGCTTCCACTATCATATGGGTGGAATTTAAAACCAAAGTACTGGTACAACCATCAAGAAATTTAGCTGATGAGTTAAATCGATACCTTCTTGATTCTTGCTGCAGGACACAAGTAGCCATTATAGAGCTCATGTTCGGAAGATAACTTTGACGTACATAACTTTAAATTTCTAACTCAAAAGAATTTATCGGATGTGAATCCGAATCCTGACCATCGACAAATCAGAGGCTATCGCATACTCACATGTGACGGCATCACTAACCTCCTCTGGGAAGAGGCGGCTCCCAGCTCTTTTACATAAACAAATCTATGTAGTTGGCCGGCACATGTACATATGCTTTGCTCCCAATGTTTAAACATTGTGCCGAAAAGTGAGCACAGGATACCTTTGTAGCACAGCCACATAGGATAGCAATCATGCTCCTCACTTCACACAGCTAGAGATGTTCCCTATTGAGAAAATATCAAAACAAGCGGGCTTAAGACTTCGGTGAGAAAGAGCGCCGCCTTTGCCAGAAGACGAATAGGATTGTAGATTGGGTAGTCTCTTTCGTAGCTGACCACTCTCGTGAAGCGCTTTGAACTGATGTGATACTTGCTCTGAGAGCTTTTAGGAACTTGCTGCTTTCTGACTCTCTTACTCTCTTAGATGTACGTCTATCTTAGCACATACAAACATACATACATACAGAAAGATGAGGGGGTCTTAGCCAAGATTGATCATCATCGAGCTTGCATGACTGAAATGAGCAAAGAAGCATGCATGAGCCTGAATGCAATCTGGTTGGGTTCAAACACCGCCACCTCATAAGGATGAAGGTCACCAAATAAAGTGTTTTGGGCATGCCGTCCGATTCAAGCCAGTACCTCATACCCAATTCCACCAATTCAGGGTCCTCAGATGGTTAGTTAGGCAGGTTCATGGAGCTCTTCAATTCGGTGTGGTTATAGGATCTGCATGTTTAACTCAATTCCAGGATTGCCAATGCTAATGAAGTTTCTGACTCCTTTCTGGAAGTGTAAAATCAACCACCTCCAAGGTTTTGTCATCCTCCTTTTCCTCATTCACTGTTGGGAAATAGTGAAAAAAAAAACCCTATGGCTTAACAGTATTCAAGTCTTTCCAAGTGCTAGTACTTAATCCAGCAAAAATGGATGGATTAAAGGAAATTATGAGGAAGTAAACTTACTGCAACAAATAACAACAGATACCTTGATCTCACCAGCTCCACAACATTGAAGCAGACCGACCTCCATTGTCTTTTAATAATATCTTAAATCTTAAGAATCATGATCAGCACTGAAGTATCCTTGCGCTTCTCCTTGACCTACATCTCCCTTCAACTTAACCCAAAGTCAATCCTGGTAACCAATTGAAGCCCAACCCATAATTTATCCAAGATAAATAACCAATCTAGGTAAGCAGTCCAACCCATTACCCCTACCCAAGCCCAGCTCCAAGCTCAATTGAGGTTAGCATGATCCACCTCATATCATTTGGGCCTTACAAACCAAAGGACCCTAATCATTGGACACACTTTACTTCATTTTTTTTCTCTTTCTCACATTTCCAAATTAAATCCCATGATCCTAAGCCAGTGCAAGCTCCCTAAGTTCAAAAGGCCTAAATTATTTACGAGCTCCATGGTCCATTAGCATATGGAAACCTAATTTCTCTATTTAATTTTCATATGCTAGCCTGCACTCCTCAATTTTTTTAGACTTATCATGTAGATGAACTTCACAAAAAATCTCTAGTTTGTCTCCATCTTTCATTGCAAATGAGTAAATTCTATTCAATGTTCTCATCCCTCCAACTCATCCTTGTAAAAATCTCTCCAACTCAACAATTGGATGAACTTGAGAAACTCTCACCATCTCATTTATGGCTTTCATCCTATAAGACGAATGCTTAGCCGTACACCTTAACCTTCTTTGTTTAACTCATTTTTTCATGAAAGTGGTGACTTCAACCTGAGCATACTTCTGCGAGAGCTCGTATAAGGGGCAGAGATCCCATATGATTTCCTTGAACGCAATGAACAAAAGACTAAAACTTTGAATTCATAATAAGATCATGGGCAACCAAGACGAACCTCCTCCTTCGAGCTCCCACAGCAGCAAGACTTGACGACAAAAGCCGTACATGTTCGACACATGGCCCAGAAGCAGAGGTAGGCATTTGGGACAGGGCCAGCCGGTTGAGGCGGCGGCGGGCTGGATGGCGGAGGGGGGGCCGGCCGGAGGGCTGGTGGGCCCAGCTCGGGATGAAGAGGACGTGGAAGAGGGCATAGCGCAGCCGAAGGAGCAGGACCAGGCGGGGTCGGAGAGGCCGATGACGCAGGAGAGAGGAAGGGGCCACGGCCGGAGGCGGAGGCCAGGAAAGATCGGATCTTGGAGAGGCCCGAGGCGAAGCGGCCGGATATCTGGAGGTAGCCGGCGAAGATCGAGTCCTCATCACCGCCGTGCCGGAGGTGGCGGCGGCCATTGTGAGGGAAAAAAAACTCGCTGGTTCTCTCTCACGACGATGAGAACACCGGCGACGAGAGATTGATGCCCTTAACGAGCGATCCCTCCCAGGGTTTCTTGTTTTCTTTTTTTTTAAAATTTTTTTTTTACCGTAAACTGGAGGAAGTGAGGAACCGCCCCTGCAGAATTTATCGAATAGAGAAAAAGAATGCACAAGGTGAAAAAAAGTTGGCGACTCGGCGTTACACGAAGCCGGCATATGTACAGATTTGCCGAAATCATATCTTTTCTGAGACATGGCTATGAGTTCGAGTATCGGCACGTCAAACAATAATGGCTTGTGCGAATGGTTGATGGGCTCAATGATGAAGACCAAAACTTTTCTAACCACCATCTGTAAGATAAAAGTGTTGCAGTATCAAGCTGTCTCAGAAAAGCACAGAAGCATTACTAATTTCAAATAGAAAACATGGCACCCTACTGCAGAAATGTACCACTGAGAGCGACTGAATCAGCAGCTGATTGCCTCTAAAAATAGACTCGTAATCCAAAATTAGACTTTCTGAAGAAGATGATCTTCATTAAGAATAAATAGCACAATAGTTCAAGCACAAGAACAGGAGGTCGAAAGCCTTGCATTCGTATATACACATCGGTCTTCATTACTACAGATAGAAGGATCCACAAAGATCTCAAAGGAATTCGAAATGCATTAGTAGCTTTACAGACTTCAGAGCCTCTCCCTCGCGGTCACAGAGCGGGACAGACCGAATCCCCGGCCTCAACTCCCACACAGGCAAACAAGTCTGGCCACCAAAATCATCCTTCTCAGACATATCATACTCATGAACTTCGATTCGAAGCAAGGCAAGTTCTGGAACAGTCAAGGGGAATTGGAACTCCTCATCCCAAACTGGCGTCCAGTTGTCTTCTACTGCTTTTGTTCTTTTCATTACTGTATCAGCTGGGACTCCGGCTATGCCAACCTACATGCACAAGGATGGATTGCTTGTCCATCAGCTTTCATTTACAACATTTATAATTGAAAATATGACCAACTTATAGTATAAGTTCTCCTTCATGTTCAAACCCTTTGTGTTTATCACATCATGCAGATTGCAAGTTGGCTAAATCAGGTAAACTGTGATCTCGATCACAAGGGATGGTATGTTATCTTACCTGAGATCTATTGATATAACATTATTTATTTTCCAAATCTTACCCTTGTGTAGAAGTCAGGTGGTGAGTATGTATCGAAATGTGTGTGATGAAAATCGTAGCGCCATCCATCTCCCATGTATACCTTCACCTGTTTCATGGTGGCATTAACTGGGATGTGAATGAACAAGAAAACGTAAATAAGAACTTACAAAACTTAAAGCAGAGACAAGGGTTCACCTTCAATGTTTTCTTGACTGGCAATGCAACTTTAGGATCAAAGATATGATATGGAACATTATCGAACAGAAAATCTGGTTTCTTTACATAACCACACCCTCCATTAGCTCTAAACATACCATGCACCAACCAGAGTGCCCTCCCATACCCCTATCAGATAATGGAACACATGATCAAGTAAACAAAAGTGAATATTGAAGTCAAATTTTTGCATGCAATTAGCTTGCACCAATATCAGTTTTGTTGGTAAACTTGATTAGTTAATTCAGAAAGGTTGAAGATTAAATTTAAGAAACCAGCACTGAATCAAAGAATTTTTAGAGAAGCAAATAGCTACACCACTCGGATGCAAATGGTGTAGATTCTTCTGCAAGAGTCCTTCTCAAGCAATCAATAAAAGAGAGTTATAATGGATATAAAAACCTCACAAACTTCATTGTTTGGAAGTTTCACCAAATGTGGTGCTAATTAAAATTTACTGCAGCAATGCAATGATGACTTTGCAAAAGGGATGAGAATTAGTAGTATCAGCTAGTGAAAACAAAAAATTCTGCTGTCCATACATGCTGCGCGCGTGCATATGAGAGAGAGAGAGAGAGAGATGAGAGAGAGAGAGAGAGAGAGATTTGGACCGCAGTTAATAATTCAAAAGCAATGCTCGCGTTAGACCTACAAATCAAAGTTAACTCTGCCAAAGTTAACCATAAGCAGGTCCAGATATGAGCAAGTAGGAATCAATGCAGAGGCACCATGGAGAAAACCACTAGGATTAAAGGCCTCCATGCAGGCTCTACGCTCTGATACATAGGAAATGAATCAAATTTTCATTACATCAGAGAGTTTGGATGGTGTACAATTTGGAAGAGATGCTCAAGTTAGGGTGCTCTATAAGATGTCAAATATTATGACATATTTTCTTGGGAAAAAGAATAATAGCATATTAGCATGCATATCAACTGATTTCGTTCAGAACTGGCGTGTTTCATCTTTGGTCATTCTACTTTCATAGCTTATATGTTACTCTGCACTATGTAGAGTATCATAGTTCTCTTCTCGACAGATTTTTTTTTTCTCAAAATATACCTTATTCAGCTAATGAAATGTTTTAAAGAAACTCTACTTCTCTCCCTTATAATTTAAATAAAAAAATATGCACCAAGTCCACCCTGATACATCAAGCTAAGGGATCATAATTCTTAAATGTGAAAGACCAACACAGTAAAATCACCATTAAGGTTCAGATATCAGACTCAGAAAGATGTGCATTTTTATGGCAAATTGATGTGGTCATCTCAACAGTAGTTATTTGATTGAAAGCTCTCCAATATCACAGACTTCCAGCAATCTAATATAATATCAATAAATATCTATATACAGAAGATTGATCATCACAATCATAATAGGTAATTGAAAAGCCAAAAGAAGTGTCACTTTGCCATCAAATTTATATCTCTATGTCTTCAAGGTTTCAGTACCTCCATCAATGTGAAAGGCTGACTCTGGCTCCTAAAAGCATCTAAGCAGCATGAATAATCACCATCCTTTGGTCCATAAAACTGAGTTCTATCATAAGCTCATAAAAGTAAACTTATTTAAAATGGCCTTGAAAATCTCCTAGACCTTTGTTTTGGTTCTGCAATCATCAGCAAACGCTCTAAATATGGCTATCATCAAACCCAGTTCCTCAATGCAATGAAGGAATTAATGTTTTCATGGAAAGATGGTCTAGCCAGAAAACTGCTGAGATCCAAAAAGATTTCACACACAGTTTCCTGAAAAGTAGCCATGTAAGTACTAGAGTTCATCCTCATGCAAAACGTGGCCATCCCACTATATACACCTAGGAGGACCATCTGGAGCCCTGGTACGGTATTTTCATATTTATAGCATGATGAATTTCGAGAACAAACATGAACAAAACCTATATATGAATAAAGAAATGGTTAGCCTGATGCAGTATTTCTTTTCCTAAAAAAATCTGGATCACTAGAGAAGAATTAATACCTGCATATTCAATGCAACCATCTGAGCTCCATGCATCCAACCAAGCAATGGGTTGTAATTAGAGGAGGTGATACGTGTACCCTTTGGGTAAATCCTCAATAGATTCTTTCGAGTGAACCTAGAAAAAAGATTTATGCAGAAATTTATAAGGCAAAATTTAGTTCCATGAGATAAAAACACTGAAACATGCAATAATTAAGATAACCTGCAGTCTCTTCACTTTTTAACTATTTGACTTAAATGGAAGGTATGCAACCAATGGCCCATGCATTCTCACACCAAGATACAAGAAAAAGATCATCTGAAATATCACCTAAAAACACCCTTTCTCTTTCCACGATACCTGATAATTTCAGTTCCATGAGAAATTACAGCCTTCTCAAACACTAGCTCACTTAGGCTAAGACGAGTTGCTTTATCAGGATCAACCTTAAATGCATCACTTAGTTCTCCCTTTCTTTTTTTGGCAGCAATTGCTATTAGATGCTTGTACTCAGGTGCAACTATCTGATGTGGTTTTTTATCACCTTCATCAGGATCTTCTTCTTCATGGTGGTGTTCACTATGCACATGCTCAACCTGCAAGTAAAACAGGAATCCATCAAAGTTGCAAAATTACAGACAAAAAATTGAGTAGTAACTAAGCAAACATTTTGCTTTCTTATTGCACCTTACTTATATCACCAATTTCAGCTTTAAGATCTGGGACTTCTGTACCCCATGCTTCATCTTCAGTTCCTTTTTGTATTGCTTGGTCTTCTTCCTTGATGATCTTGGATTCAAGGTATTCTTTTGGTGGTTTGGTTGATATTAGGATCCTCATCTTTAATGCCTCAGGTGAAGGGAGTTCTTCCAAAAATTCTGATTTTGCCGTAAACAGCATTTCTCCGTAAGTATCGGTTATCATCTATATTGAAAAAAAGAAAGATCAGAGGGGATTTTTGACACACAAAGGCCTGACAAAAAAAATTATCATCTACCTCAGCTACTTTAGCCTGAAGTTTTGGAGTCAAATGATCCTCAAGAGTAATTATAACTGGGTATGAAGATATGCTAAAAGCATGCTCCTTAATGGACTGCAAGCATTTGAGAAGTTCTACAGGAGTGGTCAGTGTCCTACAGTCACAAATAAATAAAGTCACAACAAATTGAATCATCAAAAAACCTCCATTATTCTTGCAACAGTTAAGCATATTATACCTCCATGCCATGGTTAAATTTTTCCATAGTCAACATTGGTACAACAGATGTACAACAAACAAATAATGCAAATATAATGATTTTTGAATCAATTCCATGCCAAATGCAAGCAAAGTTTGAGAATATGTATGCATGCTGAAAGGTTAAGTAACTAACTCAATCAGGGAATTCAAAATCAAAATTTATAGCTTACATGCTTTAGATTTGCTCACAAACAGAACAAAAGGATTGAGGTCAAGAAGTCTGTCAAGCCTTCTCCACAAAGTAGTTGTCTGCTTCTGCCTTTTGTTCTAATTTTTTGAGCAAAAAGGTAAGAGAGACAACCACACATTTCATTGGGGATGAAATAGGTAACATGGCTTCTGCTTCTGCTATATTGAGTTGGCTGCAAATCAGGTCGCAGGTGTCTAGAGAGTGATTACATTCTGATGGAAGGTACCTGACCTCATCAGGCTCACACCATTCTGACACTTACTGCAAGTGTTTCAATAGCATTCACAAAGTGGTCTATGTTGACATTATCTCATACCAGAACTAGGTTGGCTTTCTGGTGCACAAAACATGTCCATAGATCAATTCTTCGGTGTAACCAATGACAAGACTTATAGATAGCCGGTTGGTCCACAGAAAAAAGAAGTGTGGCTGTTATAGAAACCAATAGGTCAAGTCAAAGGATCGGAAATACAAGTTAAAGGAAACCCTTATTCATTTGCTTATCACTTAAGGAATTCATATGGGTAAAAAGGCATTGAGGTCCATTACAAGCTCAAGGCATGATACTGACATCTTTCCTACGAATTGCTAAGATAGCTTGCCAGCATGTGGGTTCCAACATGAAAATCGAAGCAAAAACATTAAGATGATTGATAACAGGAAATTTTAGTAAAATGTAGGAAAACGAGGCCATTACATGATAAATGTTGGGGCACTGAAGTGCATAGTCCCAATCAAAAAGTCTAGCACACCAAAATCATGGAAAAAAAAACCAAAACAATTTTCTTGAATTGCTTGAGGTTTCCATGCTTTCTAAACATTCAAGACTACAGAAAAAAGGTTAAGAAGGTCATGGGGGATTTAAAACCCCAATAGCGGCTGATCTTTGGTCGCATGAGCCTTGGCCCCCAAAGACTTTAATTCCCGGATAGAATCATCAAATTGGTCAATTTGACAAACCTAGTAAAGAGTTTGAGCTGGGTTTAGAATGGCTGCATAGAAGAACAAGGGAAGGCAGAAGGAGATCAACCCTTTGCACACTCTTTCAAAAACTTTATACATATATATTATTGGTACTGATACAGATTATCTTACAACTGTATATTGTGAGAGGGTGGGCCTTGTCGCAACGATAAGGTTGATCTATTGTGAATTCGGTGTCACGGACTCGAAACACAGAAACAAGCACTTGGCACATGAGAGCAAGTCTATGTATATTTGACTCTTCCCAGGTCCTATAGTGGTGGGAGCCTGTGCATTGGAATGTGTTTTTTTTCACCACTACATATTATAAAAGATAACTGATGGATAAGAATTATCTATACTCCCAACACCGTATTTGTATATAGTCTATACGCACATATATGCAAAGGTGCGGTAGGGTACACCCTCGTACTAGCATGGGATTGCAAGACCCTTTTCTCACATGCAGTCGGTACCACTCGAAACCGAACAATACAGATCAGTACAATATGAAACTAGGTGGAATCAATCTGTTACACTCGTAAAGGCCTGTTTGGTCCTTACGCAGTATCGAACCTTGGTACTATATTGGTACTTTACTAGTACATATGACACACCCATTATTGGGTGGTATGGGTCAGTATGGCAAACCATGGCATCTTAAGTGTGTCTAAAGTACTTCATAGGTGTTACACAAATTAGTCGCAGCATGGATGCAATATGAAAAGTTCGATCAATAAAAGTAGAGTCACAGATCATTAAAAGTTTTCTGGACAGATCGCGTACCCCCCATGACGGACTTCCACATCATCTTTTGTAGAGTTTGGCCATATGTCCAATTCAATTACTCTCACTCCTCTTCGCAGTGCTTTTATGATGGGGATGTCACTGCAGTCGCTACTGAGTTGGTTCCCTGTTAAATAAGAGTTATGGCCCGTATATATGAAATAGTGGGATAAGGGAGCCCTCATATCTTGGTGAACCTGGAACAAAAATATATATGCCCAAGCTATTAAATGCTGAATAGTTCGAAAAACTTGAAGAAAAAAAAAAGAAGCTGGTTTGACATGCATAAGTTGATAGATTTATGAACAGAATAAAGTTCATAATTAATAGTTTCTACAATTAAATTTATGAGAAACAGAAATCTCTACAGTAGACAGACAGTGGTCTTGCAATTTTGAAAAGATCTCACATCCAGAGTACAAAGACTACCTATTTATGTGTCTCAAAATAGAATACTTATTCACACACTGAAATCCTTGTGGGCACATCATCATTTCCCCCTTGAATTTAGCTTGTTTCAAGGTTAAGTTATTCCTCATGGCATCTAGTCATTGTTACCTGAAACATTCCAAACAGCACTCATCTCAATCATCTAGATCATCCAATCATCTTCTATCTATAAGAAATAAATGTCTTCTTGCAGCAGTGGCCTGGGCTTAATTCTCATCACAATTTTACAAAAGACTATCATCAGATTGCTTAATCTTTGCCAGAGTGAACCGCTTGATGCGTAAATGGCTCCCTATAAACTCTACTCCCGTGAATGATCTTTGGCTTGTTGCTGCAAATACATCACAAACAACCAAGTCTAGTCTTCCACTGGCAAACTTTGCCCTTTAATTATGCATCAGACAGCTGATAAAATAATGTCTGCAAGGGGTTTTCAACAGCTGGCATGCTTCGCAAGGCAGGTTCTGTTAAAGAATAGGTCTAGCACGACCCTATGAGAACACCAACATATTGCCTGTTGATCTTCCTGGAGTAGACCGAACATAACAAAGCACTAATAAACTCATTATTTTTGTCACAGTAGCTCTTATCTTCTTCTTCACAAATATGTGTTATTTCAGCACATCCATCTATATCTAGAAAGATGTTGATTTTATCTTGTACATGGAATACCATAATAAACTAAACTTGCAAGGTAATGGGAAGGCAGTCTTAGTAAATTAAATCACCTGTGCAGCCGCTGAACTCCAATATATGGTCTTCTCATTGCCAGGCAACCAAAACACGCCTAAAGAGACGAGGTCCTGTCCTGTTCCTCATCACCATACCAAGATGCAATATAAATCGCTTTTAGCTATTCTAATTGCTTCTCTGTTTTGTTTTTCCTTCTTCTTTTTTTCCCCCGTTGATGATCAAGTTGTTCTAAGTTTCAGCTAGTAAGTGCATCCTTTAATCTCTAACAATTTACATTTGGAACTCTGAGATACACATCCATGCATGCAGAACCAGTTCACAAGTACCAAGTTTATGCCCCAGATCAAGCTATAGCTTGAAGCTGGGCCCAGAGGCTCATCCCAACCCACCAATATCCTTTATCCAGCCCAGTTTTGCACCCTTCCTTGTCCCGTGCCATGTGGTACCCGGCAGGCACCAAAGTACAAACTTTAGCCAAGAAGGCATCCAAAACCATATTCTTTTAAGAAAACGAACTGGTTTTCTTTTTTGTTAATAAGAACAAAGTAAAAACATATAGTCCTCGAATCTTAGTTAGACTCGCAGGTATCATTCTAAAACCCTGCCGGGTCTCATGCAGTTAGCAACCATCCAAGATTCGATCTTTTCTCGGCAAAAGGAAAGAACCAAGCCCTAATTAACAAAAGCAAAACACGTATAGAATTAGGATCCAGTCCGGAGAAGGGAAAGGCGCACGTACTCCAAGAGAATGGGAGAGAGCGGAATTATCGTCGCCGGTGAGGTACCGGAAGAAGGCGTCGAGGGAGAGCCCCTTCTTCTGGAAAACACCGAGGTGCTTCAGCTCCCTCATGCCGTCGATCACGGCCTGCGCGGCCTCCCTGGTGGCCTTGGGCTCCCCCTGGACCTCTACCAGGAACCGCTGCAGCTGCTCCGCCCCCATCACCCCACCCTCCGAGTACTTCTGGAACACCTCCTTCACCCCCGCCGGCGGCTCGTTCGTCGCCGGCAGGAACCGTCGCCGGAAGCAGAAGCAAACTCTATAATACGTCGTCATCCCCAATGTGGGATATCAAGCAGCCGTCACATTGTGGGAGCTGGTTAGGACGGTTTAAATAAAGGGGGACGGGTATCGGAGCGTTGAGTGGCAGGTGGACTACTTTGGTTTTCTTTTCTTTTTTTCTCTTTTTTTTTCATGAAGGGTGGGTTCCAGAGGATGCCTTTCCCTCCGCGGACGGTCACGTCTGCCGTGCTCGGCCGGCCGTCGCTGTCGCTGCTCCGGGCCCGGAATCCGGACTTTGGGGCTTGAGACCAGCAGATATTACCCTTTTTTTCTTCCTTTCGGTGAGCAGCCATCAATGCTTCTGGTACTGTTTTTATTCGCCATTCGCTTCTGCTCCTCCGTTGGCGTTTTGTCGTTGTTTACTTTTGCTGTTAACGGTCGTTTGAGGCCGGAGCGCAATTTCTTGCATGGCTTTTTCTTTTTTTTGTGCGCGCGTGTTGCATTAGGAGGCAACACTTTAGAAAAAAAAAATCCAAAATAATCTTTCTCGTAAACTGAAGTCCATGGCATCTCCCGAAAGCTTTGTAGATTTGCGGTTGCGGAATTCATGCCAATATTCTTATCCATGCATGTTCGGCAATTCAATTCATCATCTAATTAGCTTCACGGCAGACATAAGTTGCTGTACATTTTGATGGTATTAATGTATTAATACAAAAAATTGCAACATTAAAATCATCTCCAAGCTGAACCTACTCAAATTTTAATCACTGCTTTCTTTAGTTTGACTTAGTAATTGGTTTATCCGCAATGTTCCTTTTGTATTCTTATCATGAACACGTAATGAAGCAAAGTGATTGGTGCAAGAGAGTTGAATGATTTTTTCAAGTAATTTTTTTGAGTTACCACGTGACGATTGTTGTAATCTTCTAGCGTACAAATAATGATAATTAGTTAATCTCTTTTATGATTCAAGACAAATATTATTTTGTTATTTCTGTGTTAACTTTTTTATTTTATAAAGAGCGACAATATTGAATATAGATATTTTTTTATGGTTATCTACTAATGTATTGTTGTTATACGTAATAGCTGAGCTCAGAACATTGATGACTTATTATGCCTAGTCATCGATCGACAGCTTCGGAAAGGACAACTCAGAGTGATGGCATGAGAAAATTAAAATACAGACAACGGATAACGCATCCAATGCACAAGTGCCACCTTTTGTGACGGCGTGACAACATTATCTCTTAGTTTTACTCCTAGAAAACTTAAGAAATCATTCCTCATATTTGTCATTTATCTATTTTATTACAGGAGTAAAGATATGGATGTAGATGTACTGTGTTTGAGGGGGGGCAGGTGTAAACTTAGAGCTCATATGGAACCTTCCATGTGGGCCATACAGAATAAAGCTTTATCCCATACGATGGATTGGCTAATATACTACCGTACATCCATGACCTACGAAGGCCTTTATTCTCTCATCCGACGACCGTAGGAGTGGTGATCACAAAAAGAAGATGCCGAACTTAGATGCTTGTGTTGGAGAAAGTCACCTCGCTCTCAACGCGAAGCACAAACTTTTCCTTCAGAAAAGTTGGAGCCTCCATCGATCAGTGCGGCTTATTCCGCATGCAAGTGGCTTCGGCATGTACGTACACGTAGAAGTTTACGTTTCGCACTCCTCTCAAAAAGTTGGTGCAGAGTTTAAACATCCATGAAGATTAATTTTGCATAAGTTGATAAACTTTTGTTTGACTGTTCTAAACAAGATTGATTCTAGAGTTCAAAATTAAATACAGTAAAGATGGGGAGTCTAAATTTCATCTGATTGGAAGTGATATAATTAATTAATCATATCAAAAACTAAACGTATAAAATTAATCTTAGAAAGGTTAAAGAAGTACCAGCTTCAGTGGAAAAAAGGATTCCAAGCGTGGATAGAAAGGAATATTGTTTTTGCAACCTTGCTTCAATCTACTTTCCACGGAGCATCTGACTTTTTTTCAAATTTCTTGCGTTACCATCCACATTCCAATAATGACCTACCCGGAATCACTTTCCTTAGCTTGTTACGCATTGGAAGATAGGCGAATCAAAGAAAGAACAACAAGACAATAATAAAAGACTGCATAATTTATAGTAGGCTAGGCTTATCCCTGTGAGACATGTTTTGATGCTTACATCTTCCTGCCTTGATAAATAAAGCAATGAGAAGTCTTTTTTTATTGTTTTTTGTGAGGTGTAAAGGAGGAAGATACTTCCCCCTAAAGCAATGAAGAGTCAAAGCTTTAGAAAAGTAGAACAAAACAATGTGCTGTCAACAATGCAATGTTAATTAATCACATCATGATCAGTTTGCTATCCAACAAAACAGCGCGTGGAACACATTCCGGATGTAAGATTTCCTGCCTACACTTTAGTCAAAACATGAGTCGCATCTAGTGTGAATTCCTTGATATTTTGCCTCCAATAATGGGAATGAACTACACCCTGCACCATCGACTCCCAAGTCTCAATCTTCGAACTTAATATTCCTTTAGAAATTCATAAGAAAGCTTGAAAAAAGCACAGCATTGTATAAGCCCTTGATAAACCATCCAATGCAAGGAGGCTGCTTAGGTCACGATAGCCTAGAATTAATGTCGTCATGGATGTAAAATAGCTGACAATCCAATGACTACAAACATAAACGGGTTGCATCTGGTGGCAAAGTACTTGCAACTCCTATGGCTGTCGTGAATCATGTGACCAAATAGTTAGATTTGCTAGAGCGCACCTACAACAATGGTGATCATAGGCTGAGGACTATGTTCGTTGGAGGCTAGCTTTGGAGTGTCGATTTTTTTATTATGGTATGATGGTTCCACTGCAACATTTTTATCTTATTCCCTGGATGAAGAGCTATCAGATTTGAACGATTCATGTCCCAATTTTGAGCTTCTGTAGTGCTGATTCTGATTTGAATCTATCTGGTTTTCTTGTTTGTCGAAGATTGACCGACTTCAGATGTTCCCTGCTTTCAGGATTTCTGATGTTCAGAAAATCTGATCTAATAAACTGGTTGTGGAGGTTAGGCTAGTCAGCACTTTGATTGGTTTTGGTAGCCCTCCGTCAAATTGCTTCCATTTTGTTTATGTTCTCTTGCCCCTCTGTACTTGCAACTGGTGAACTGATCACCTCCTCCTTTTACAGCTTTTTTATCTATACGTAATAATAAAGGCCGGGTGGCTACTTGCTTAGCCTCCTTTTCCATCAAAAAAATGAGAGAGAGAGACACTGATGATCATAGGATGATCTAAATGAACTGCTTCCCATCGGGCCGAAGTCTTGTTTGAGATTAAGGAGGAAAGCCCTGGCCATCAGAATTGCAGTTCCTATGAAAAGGGCTGAACTAACTATCAACTCTCTTCCTCACAGTAAAGCCTCAAAGGTCAAGGTTAGTGCCTGTTTAAAAATAAAAAACAAGAAGCATTTCTACAATCACAACAACAGGTGTCACATACCTCATGGTAGTTCAAGTCAAGACTGATTAGTTATACGTGGCAGTCTCCATGCCTGCTATAAAATCTTCGATATGGACGTGCGCGGATGGTGGAGACGCACTTGTGGCCACGACAAGGACATAAATTCGACGGGCACCAAGTGTAGAAGAACCTAAATCTTGCTCCATGGAATATCTCTGCATATAGATGATAGAGGACCCACTGCAGTATAATTTCATGACTCTGATCCTGTGTTCATCCATGGAAGTAAACAAAATAATATTAATTAATTCAGGTAGTTGTCACAGTGGAAACGTGGCAGCACAATGAGAATGGCTTGTGCTGCTGCTAGGTAATCAGTTGCCATCAGCATCAAATAAATTAATTTTTTTCATCGATTCAGTTCATGGTAAGACCTTGTTTGGTTGGTTGGAGAGGAGCCGAGGAGGATGGCACCTAGCTGTGCCAAACATCATCCATCAATTCAAAATTATTTGAGATTAGAATTAAAATTAAGTGCACCATGAGAAGGGGTGGAAAATGATTTGCTCCTTGAGAGGAGCAGTATTTAATTCCATTGCACCTTCTAAATTATATGTCATATCATCTTTGAATGAACAGAATTCCAACTTATCTTACTATTTCTTGAACAATAAGAATACTTGAGAATAGGAATAGCTATCCCAAATCTTACTTTTCGCCGGTATGATGCAGCTCAAGATCATGGCCAGAGAGGTGAAGGCGAGTTGAAACAGGAACACTTGGATGCCAGGAAGAGCAGCCAAGCTGAATGCTCTGTCAAGAGAGAGAAGGTTAGATCACCACCAGAGGAAAGCTAAAAAGACATGGAGAATAACTATTAGTTCATCAAATTATTACCAAAACGCTTTCCACCTGAAGTCAAGGCTTTCATCTCCGCCATCCATAAAATACATGATAAAATCTCATACACCTATTACCTCAGCCAGTACAACCTCATATATCCTGAGATGTCAGTTGATGCTATACTCAGTTTTTTTTCATATTTATTTTATTGTCTCAAATGAATTCCATAATTGTTGAGGTATCAAAATTTCATGCTTAAAACATAATAGTCAATCTTGATCCCAATGTATTGGTTGACTTTCAAAATATAAACCAAGATTTTGAAATGTCTTGCTTGTTTTCAATTTTTGCGCACCTTCCGTCTCATCCGAGATAAATATGATCCTAGTTCATCTCGGTGTGGTCGCACAATGGATTGGCCAGATTCCATTTAAAAACCCTGCATAAAGTTCCAAAAAAAAAAAGATGAGGAGATTCAAAAGCTCTTACAAATGGACTTTTTATATTTATTACTATATGGACATCAATAATGCAATGATACCACTTCACCATGATAACATCATTCTATGTTTACACAGAGTATGAAATCCATCTGCAAAATAGTAAGCCATAATACAACATCCGACCCTCTCCAAGGATATAGCACAACCACACATTCAACAGAAACATCAAACAAACTCGAACCGCACAAGCAGCTTTACGGACTTGAACTTCATTCCTTTGCGATCAAAAAGAGGCACAGCTCGGATCCCTGGTCTCAACTCTGATACTGGCAAGCACGTCTGACCACCAAAGTCATCCTTCTCAGACATATGATACTCATGTACTTCAATCCGAAGCAAAGCCAGTTCGGGCACGGTCAATGGGAAAGTAAACTCCTCATTCCAAACTGGTGTCCAGTCATCCTCTATTGCCTTTGTTTTCTTCATTACAGCATCTGCTGGAACCCCAGCTATCCCTACCTGTAATTAATCAATCAGCTGCTGCATAATTTTTTTTTTTTTTTTGAACAAGCAACATAGACAGGTTTAGTTTGCATGTCCCCCTCTCTAAGTTTGGTGGCAAAAGACGCTGTTGTTTATCTCACCCGACATCTCATCCAATGAAGATGCAATGGATTGCTAAAAATGGACACATAGAAGAATATGATGTAGAAAATGTATGGAACCAAAATAGAGAATCTAGTTTCAGTACCCTTGTATAGAAGTCTGGAGGGGAATATGCATCAAAATGGGTCTGACTAAAGTCCATACGCCAACCATCTCCCATGTACACTTTGACCTGTCGGACCACAGAAATTCGAACTTTGACATTCAGAAAAAGGGAAAACAAGATGTGGATTGAAATTCAAAATTTGTTTGAATCTTTAAATGATTCATACCTTCAAGGTTTTCTTCACAGGTAAATTTGCTGTAGGATCAAAAACCTCCCTGTTTGGACCAGTCTTCAGCAAGAAATCAGGTTTCTTTACATAACCACAGCCCCCGTTGGCTTTGTAGAATCCATGCATCAACCATAGTGATCTTCCATGTCCCTTCCAGAAGAGACGATAAAATCGAGTGTGACTTTTAAGAATAGAATTGTCAAACTCTTTCATAAATGAAAGTTCCTCTTATAAAGAAACGGGAGAGAAATAACTAAGAATAATCTTGCAAAGTCAGTTAACTTATGCACAACTTAAATTTGCTATCTGTAAGATCCTATTTGCTTATCTGTAAGATCCTATTTGTAGCACAACTCTGTAATATGGCATAAGCGGTCATAGTCCAGAACTCGAATTTGTTAGTTTGATGTGTTGAAAGGATTATTTGAAGAGATTTCAGTTAGAACAGGGCCAAATCTCAAGTTATATCTGAAATTTCCGGAATCTGTACACCTACGAGCTGACTTATGAACTACAAATTTTTTTTTTTAGAAATATTCCAGATGGATGTTTGGGCTAATTCTTTCTCCATCCAAAGCAGTTTCCTCATGAATTCTTGAATCATATTTCTTCCACAACTTTCCTCTTTGTGATAAAAAGCATGGAATCACATCTAAGAAGCCTGCTAAGCTTTTGTTTTATTTTTTTATGTTGACCTACTAGCATGTTTGGAGCGGCTATGAAGCCACCAGATTCCAAAATTTGTTTTCAACAAATGCATACATTTCTTCCTTAGAACCAATGGTATGATATATAAGGTATTTTATCATATCTTGTTACATAATAAAAATTATAAAATAAGTCCCATAAAATAACTGATGCATGCATTAGACAAGAAGAATTTATCAGCTAAATTAACAGCAAGATGTTTACTAGTATTATATTCTATATCTTGAGCATAGAAGCCAACCTGCATATTAAATGCAACCATCTGAGCACCATGCATCCAACCAATAAATGGATTGTAATTAGAAGAATTAAAGCGTGTCCACTTTGGGTATATCCTGAGTAGATTTCTCTGAGTAAACCTACAAAAATAGAAGAAAAAGCCAAGCATATTAAGCAACTGCAGAGATTGTTCTAAGAAGAAAAGCCGTAAGTTGACATCCAGTTAAAGATGCAATCACCATATAGGCTAAGATATTTTAAACAGTAAACCTAGCAACCATCTAACTCATTGATATTAAAGATAATCTAGAGTTTGAATTATCTTGATATATGGTGACTTTATATCATGACAACCAAAGAAACTCATTCATCTGAATAATCCAGACACTTTAATCTCCAATAATTAAACTATTCTGAATATTAAAAAAAATACCTTACTAGATCAGCCCCATGAGTTATTGCTGCCTTTGCAAGTTCTCATTCGCTCAAACTAAGACGTCTAACTTTATCAGGATCCACTTTTAATGAGTCACTTAACCGACCTTTAGGTTTTCCAGCCCAGATAGTGATCAGATGCTTGTACTCAGGTGCTGAATTCTGGCGCACTTTGGGGTCGTCGTCATCATTGTCGTCGTCATCGTCTTCCTCATCTTCAGTCTGATCATTCTCATTCTGCTACAGGATGATAATATAAGAACTAGTTTGTTATTAGGCATTAGTTTTGCAATTGAACAACTAAAGAAACGCATTGGAAGTTTATAACCTTATCAGCAGATTCCAACTCATATTGCAGATCAGGGACCTCCTTTCCCCATGCTTCTTCTTCATTCGAAACCTTCCCATTTTGAGGTGCACCATCTCTGTCCTTATCATCCTTAGCTTCAAGGTACTCTTTTGGTGGTTTGGTTGAAAGAATAATTCTTTTCTTCAGAGCTTCTGGTGAAGGGAATTCTTCAATAGAATCCTTGTCAGGGTAATACAGCATGTCTCCAAATGTTTCGGTAACCATCTAGACAAAATTTCAATTATCTAATCAAATGTCGATTCAGAGGAAAAAATATTTGCTAAAAATTTCTAGCAAAGAAAAAAAAAAGATTTACCTCAGCTACTTTAGCCTGAAGATCAGGAGTAAGGTGGCCTTCTAGAGTTATGATCACAGGATATGGAGATGCAGTAAAGGCATATTCTTTAATGGACCTTAAACATTTGATAAGTTCCACTGGAGTAGTCAATGTCCTACAAAGTTAAACATGCACCTGTAAATTACAACAGATTGAATAAGATAATATTTGGCAACATGATTGCAGAGTAATAACAAGCACAGTTTCAGTACTTTGTATTATCGACATCTCATTTGTAGTTTTTTATCAATAGATTGATGCAACTAAAGCAAAATGCCAAACAGCCTTAAAAGGATACAGTAATAGTCTACATCTGAATTCCAGTTCATCTGGTTAAGAAAAAACTAGAGTAAACTACCAGAGGAAATTGGATTGTTTATATGTGCAGTAGTCGCCATATTAGGTAAAGAATTCAAAGCATTTGGATATTTGCGTGAAACAAATTGCTCGGTAATGTATTATTTGTCCACAACCTTTTAACAAATTGTTTCTTCAATCATTCATTGTGGGAAAAAGAAAGTGGCATTTATACACTGGTTCCAGCTAGAGAATCAACCCAATGAACAATACTGGAAGAACAATATGCATGAATATTACCAATCTAATTCATCCGTCTCACTTATTTTCAATAATACATATTAGACCAAGAAACTCAGCAAGAGAGCTCCTTTCCAGAAAAAATCCACATGGACAATGATTCCCATCTTAGTCTCATATGGACTGCAGATGCTTGATAATAAAATTTTTGTCCTATCCCCATATGAGAACTTTCTGAATGGTAGGCTTCCTAGTATTACCACAATCCTGAAAGGAGGGTTGGGAATAATTGGTTTTATATGGTCTAGACAAATGATGGCAAGAAAGCAGGCTTATCTTTTAAGTGATTAAGTGGCAAGGTATTTTACAAGAGATCATGTTTTTTTATATGTCTAAATTACATAGTGATTCAGGCTAATGGTTATGCTACAATCATACCCATCAGTGATTTATTAATGCAATTTTAAGTGCACAAACAAACCATATGAAGTTCTTTCTCACATTTATATTAAAACAACAGAAAAGGAAAAAAAACAAAGAAGGACAAAAGGCAAGACAGAGAAACAGGCAGACAGATAGAAAGAAGGAACAAAAGAAACATTGGGTACTACTATGGGTATTGGCACCACAAACTGTCCCCCAACTGGTATTAGACCAACCTGGCCCCCAACTAGTACCAGTATGGTACTTCAATCCTTGTTAGGATCCTTCAGATTCTTTACCATCAAGCATTTGGGACCGAAGTCTGGATTTGAAAAGTCACAGTTCTCTAACAAGCGAGGAAAGGATAAAAATATGTACAAAAGGTTGTCTATAGTAGCTAATTACATATCAAGCTACCGCTAGAAAGATAGGGTCTTTGAGTCCTCTTTGAAACAACAAAAGCCAAAAGACTGAAGCACTGCAGTATTCAATTAATTCCACTGCCAAGTTAAGAATAGTTTTCATTTGAGATTCTATCCAAACTGCGTGGCTAGAATACATCTATATTGCCTTGATTAGTGTTTCACATATTTCTTTAGATACATCCAAGGATCACTTAGGACTGCACTGTTCAAGATGACAAACCAATTTTAACCAAAAAAAAAAGGGTTTAGGAATGCAGTAATGGACATTGCGTAAATACCTCCCATGAAGAACATTAATGCCATCTTTTGTAGAATTTGGCCAGATATCCAGTTCAATCACTCGAACACCTCTCTCCAGTGCTTTTATAATCGGAACATCGCTGCAATCACTGCTGAGCTGGTTCCCAGTCAAATATGATTTATGGCCTGTGTATATGTAATAATGGGATAACGGAGCAGTCATTTCTTGGTGAACCTGGGATAAATGATTTCCTGTCAAGGATTATCTGACATATAAACCAATCTCTATGTGTGGGCTACTTAGTTAAATGTTTGCAGGTAATATTAGCCTTTTGTATCTGTGCAAACAGGTTGGATTGTCAATTAGCAAAAAAAGGAATGTATAAACATGAAAAATGTCATATCACGTGTGGTCCGGTGCACATTCATACATTGTATCATCTTATGATGCCACTAACATTATACTATGAGCAACACATCCTGCTTGTCTAATAAAGTTATAGAACTTGCAAGCAAGTTTTTCACAAAATAATGAGAAATTTCAGTCTACTTAATTATCTCAAATTTCAAATAATGGATTTATTTCATTTCTATCACAGAATATATTAAGAAAAAAATTGAAGGATTAAACATAAAAAACAGAGGAGAAAGTATTTCAATCCTGAATAACATATAGAAAAGTCCGTTAATTAATTGTCCATGACAACCAGAAAATGGGCTATAGTCCAATGTTTGCACCCCTCGTTGAATGGAGGTTCTCCGTTCAAACATATTCCTTGAGTAGTTGATACAAGTAATTGTTGCATCATTTTTCTTTTGAAATGATTGGTAGCTTTCCATAATTACCCGCAAATAAGAAACAGGAGGGGGAAATGAGTACATGCTAGCCAGAATGAGCATTTGCATAAATTTTCCAAAGGAGACACATAAAAAAGACTAGGTCAGCCACGTATCAGATAATAATATGCCCCTCTACAGCTGTCATGGTACAGATGCACATGGCAATGTAATACAACTAAAAGGTTGTTTATGATCATCATAAACTGCCACCGCTATTATTCAAAAATGATGGTAAATGCAACATATTTTAATTCATACATATGACCAAATATCAGCCACATCTTGAAAAAATACCTAGCTTAATCCATGCGTAACAAGCCTAAATCATGTCTACACAAAACAAATGCTCTAAATACGTGAGAATGCTTGAATGTAGAGAGAGAGAGAGAGAGACGATCCCCCCCCCCCACCCACCCCAAATCAACCCAAAAAAAACAAAAGATTATAAAAGCACCACATAAATAGCTACAACCAATGTTAGGCCTCAGCAAAACACAGAACACCTTCAACCTTGTGATCCAGTCAGGGAGAAGAATGAACACCTTCAACCTTATAATCCGATTGGGAAGAAGAAAGAATTTCTTTTAACCCACTCAACTTGAATCTCTTAAAATAAAATATTAGATAATAAGAAGAATTTGTAAAAACATGGTTTTAAGCCTTTTATTTTCATTAAAGACAAATAAAATTGCTACAGTGTCCGCTATTTATACTAGTGAGTTCAGCCATATAGAATCCAGGTCGAATTCCTCTTATAGTTAGAAGATGTTACAATTTTCTCTAAATAGCAAGTGATTGGTAGAGCTAATCACAAAAAGTTAAATTTTTTTAGGAGCTAGATCTCGACTTCTATATCAGCTTTATATATTGCCATATCATTCAATTCCTTCTGACTTGGAAGATATGCCTATTTAAAGTTTTACCTGAATTGGAAGTAACATTTTTATCAGCTAGGTATCATTAATCTCTTATGGTTGCCGCACCCTTGTAGATCTTGGAAAGTAACCCAATTTTTTTCTTCAAAAAAAAAAAAACACTTTAGATGTCATACGGTAAAGTTATGACTTTTGATAGTTTTGATACGTAATTCAGCCTCGGATCTAGCTAGCTTTGCTCCCAAACCTACCCGAGGTGGCCAAAGTAGTCCATCACAGATCTGGTGATCCTCCTAGATCATCTCATCTTGAAACAAGTTCTATAACGTGGCATCCCTATACTCCCAACCATGTCTTTAATCATATTCTGAATTGAAAGTTAGGAACCCGCATCACATCTCTCTTTTTATTCTTCCCTCCTTCTTCAAGGAAGTATGGAACAATGCCCAACAAATCACAAAAGGCATAAACATAAATACATGCATCTGCAGGATGATGCTTGCTGCCTTTACAGATGACCTGAAGCAAGGACATAAGACTCTTAAATATGATGGACTTCCTTGTACTTAGCTGCACATAAATGTCGATTAAGTAATCCAACACCTCTAAACTTTGTTGTTGGCAAGGGCAAACTCTGTTACGCCATGACAATGTGGATCTACAGTAATGAACTAACTTAATCTTGATGGAAATATCTATCATGAGAAGTATTCTATTCCATAATTCACAGATTGTTTGTTTCTCGAACTGTTAAGAATTCATGAACAGCCTACCACTGTTTACTACTCACAATCATTGTAGTTGAGGTAAAAACCAAAAACCAAATAAATAAATACTGATAGGCGTACCATCAGCCATTTGACTTCCACTTTGATTCTCAAATCAAAAATTTCAAGAAAAAACACATATTCATATGCCCCAACAAAATCGTTAAAAATTTTGAAGGAGCAAAAAAAAAAATCCAATAAGCAATCAAGAGCAATCATGAATTCACATATTAATATGCATTAAATACTGCGAATGTATGCTTTAAATTCCATTCACTCATTCATCTAAGCTGCTTCCTTAACTAGAGGAAAAAAAGGGTGGCCTAGTGCATTAGGCTCCCGCTATTGCAGGATCTGGAGATGGTCAGATGTATTAGCCTTAACTCTGTATGTAGAGAGGCTATTTCCATGCTCTGAACCCATGACCTCCAGCACATAATGGAGCAACCTCGTCATTGTGCCAAGGCTCACCCTTTTGCTTCCTTAATTAGAATATACAGAAATTAAACTCTGATAAGATTAAATTTATGATCTATAGATTAGCAATTAGATACCTTATACACGAAATAGATAACGGAAAGCAATCAAATTGGCCAAAATATTTGGATTCGTAGAAACCCTTCCAACGAGACGAGAACCAACATCGACACCTCCAGATCCAAACACGGATCCAGCAAGCGACGACGGACCGGAGTCGTTCGGAAAGGTGCGAGCTTTCATAGTTATCAATCAAGGGTAAGGAGGAGGGACCTGGGATCGGAGAGGAGGGTTGAGGTCCTCGGAGAAGAGGAATTGGTGGAAGTCCTCGAGGGCAAGCAGGGGCTTGGAGAGCTTGCCGAGAGTGTGGCGATGGTGGAGCTGGTAGGCCTGCTCCATCACCCGCTCGGCGTCGGCTGCGGTGGCACCGGCGTCGCCCTGGGCGTCGGCGAGGAACCGCCGGAGCTGCTCGGCGTTGATGTGGGACCCTCCCTCCGCGTACGCCGTGAACGCCTCCTTCACGTCCTCCGGCGGCTGCGCCTCAACCCACCGGAACTTCCTCGAGAAACACAAGCAGTACTTGTAGCTTTCCATTCTCCTCCTCTACCTCGATCCCTCCCTATCTTTCTTTCGTTCGTTCGTTCTATCGGCTTTCTTTTTATCTTCTTCTCCTCCGATTCCCTTGCTGTTTGCTTCCGGTTTCTCTTCTTATCTACTGCTTTGGAGGAAGCTGGACGGGAGAAAAGAGGAAGGGAGAGCGGCGTCGAAAGGACGTGCAATAACTGCCCGAACTGCCCGAAGAGCTTCTTTCCTTTTTTCGCCTTTTATATTTTGGTAAGAGAGAATGTTTCTCCGGCGCGATGTTCGAAGAGTTTGTTCGAAGCTACCCCCTTATTTATCTTCCATGAACGCATATCAACGGTTAAGCGCCTGACACGTTTGGCTCACAGCTTGGTGCTTCGCATCAGCGCCGTTAATATGCCAATTATTTGTGCCGTATACCAGAAGAACTTCTTTGGTATTGTTATTGGGCCCCACAGCATCTATGATAGAAATATAGAGCATGAATTCGATATTATCGACGATTTTATGACAGCGATGCTGTTGCCGTCATGGGCCATAGCTTTGAGACAGCCCTGGGCCTGGAGGTCGACGTGGGCTTCGATGATGGATATGATGTCCATAGTGTGGGTTTTGGGCCGGCTTCTTCGGTGCTGCCAGAGGAAAATACGAGAGGGTCGGGGTCGTCGGGTAAGACGAGGGGGGTGACGGGACCAGCGGCTAGGTGCGAGCAGAACGCGGCAGTCTAGCTGTATATCGGTGTCCGGACCCGCCAGTCTATCCATGGTGGATCTATAAGATGAACACTTAATAAAAATTATAATAGGGTAAAATTAACCCTAAATGGATTCATTTCATAAATCCGATCCGCGTAATAATTTTTCAAGATGTATTCTTCTTTATTGTTTCTATCCCCACTTGGTATATGTATAAGATGGAGGATTTAATTCTGCCGTTTCTATCATGGAACTTGACTACTTGAGCTCCTCCGACCAGAATACTACCAGCATCCATTCAAGTTGTTAAGATCTCATTTAAAATCTGGTCATTTAAGACTCATTTTGCCTGTGGGAGGAGAAGAACGACGAAGGAATATTTTATATTTAATTGGAGTTTTTAAAAAATAAAAATAGAGATTTTGCATAGAAATAAGCTTCTCATATTCTATAAGAAAAAAAAATTATATAGAACATACAAAAATCTAATTTTCACCGATTAAAAATTGAGATTTTTTTCTAGAAATAACTTAAGCTGTTAAATATAATGAAAAGTTTTTCCTTTATTAAAAATATAGTAAGTATTTTATATATTTTTTTAAAAAATAGATATGCGGCCAAATATAGATCATTTTATTTTTTTTATGGTCAATCAAATAAATAAAAATTATTTAGTCAAGGTTTTTTGGGACTAATATTTCGGTAAGAAATTTTTTTTTCTATGAGCCAAATATTTTTCGGGGACTAATAATACTAAAGTTTTTATAGATAAAAAATATGGAAGGACCGGTTAAGAATTTATTTAAATTCTAAATATTTAGATAGATGGGCTCGTGAGCTAAGATCATCGGCTATTATTCATCGACGCAGAGTGGGAGGGTTATCGTGAAAAAGATGACATTTTTCTTCTCGGCAGACGAGGCCAGATTGCCGCAACGCCAAGCACTTGTGGGGGCTGTTCGGGCGGGAGGACCAACTTTCACCGCCGAAACTGTGGGAATTTCATGGGCAGCGCTTCTCCCATTGGATCGGCTAGCTCGGTTTCAAGCTCTGGAAATGGGGACGAGCTGGAGCAAGTATCATATCAAGATTAATGCATTGAAGCCCTCCTCCGCCGAAGAGTCAGGTATTCCTCTTCGCACATGATGTGGAGGTTGGTTCTTGAAGTGGTTGTAGCAAAAAAGAAAGAAACTTGGACGCAAGATGTAAACAAAAGGCTTTGCACACCGGATTGGGAAGATTCTTCTCGCAAGCTCAACATCTTTGACTGTCAATGCAAAGGTAACAACAGAATTAAATGTATATAACCTTGCAAAAGTAGAAACTGATTTAAATGATTATTGAAATTTTAGATACCTACATGTTTCACGGCGCAAATAGGATCAATCCACTCTTTGTTCTTCTTGGTATGAGTTTTCTTATAGAATTCTGAAAATTCAAAGTTTTCAAAACCATTAAACTCCGGCTGCAAAGTGTAATTTAGATTAGCATATAGCCACTACAAAATAAGAAAACTAGAATAACTGTCAGATCTACTTGCATAAAGGATTCCAAAAATATACTTGCAGCAAACTAGAATAAAAAATCTACTTGCAGCAAATTGTCTATTTTACAATAGCCAAAACTATTCTATAGACTGTTTCACAGGCAGTTCACTAAAAATATAGCCGGGTCGAGCAGCCAAGCTGAAGGATCTATCAAGAGAAAGAAGGTTAGATCACCACCAGAGGAAAGCTAAAAAGACATGGAGAATAACTATTAGTTCATCAAATTATTACCAAAACGCTTTCCACCTGAAGTCAAGGCTTTCATCTCCGCCATCGATAAAATACATGATAAAATCTCATACACCTATTACCTCAGCCAGTACAACCTCATATATCCTGAGATGTCAGTTGATGCTATACTCAGTTTTTTTTTCATATTTATTTTATTATCTCAAATGAATCCCATAATTGTTGAGGTATCAAAATTTCATGCTTAAAACATAATAGTCAATCTTGATCCCAATGTATTGGTTGACTTTCAAAATATAAACCAAGATTTTGAAATGTCTTGCTTGTTTTCAATTTTTGCACACCTTCCGTCTCATCCGAGATAAATATGGTCCTAGTTCATCTCGGTGTGGTCGCACAATGGATTGGCCAGATTCCATTTAAAAACCCTGCATAAAGTTCCAAAAAAATAGTATTACTATATTTATTACCATATGTACATCAATAATGCAATGATACCACTTCACCATGATAACATCATTCTATGTTTACACAGAGTATGAAATCCATCTGCAAAATAGTATGCCATAATACAACATCCGACCCTCTCCAAGGATATAGCACAACCACACATTCAACAGAAACATCAAACAAACTCGAACCGCACAAGCAGCTTTACGGACTTGAACTTCATTCCTTTGCGATCAAAAAGAGGCACAGCTCGGATCCCTGGTCTCAACTCTGATACCGGCAAGCAGGTCTGACCACCAAAGTCATCCTTCTCAGACATATCATACTCATGTACTTCAATCCGAAGCAAAGCCAGTTCGGGCACGGTCAATGGGAAAGTAAACTCCTCATTCCAAACTGGTGTCCAGTCGTCCTCTATTGCCTTTGTTTTCTTCATTACAGCATCTGCTGGAACCCCAGCTATCCCTACCTGTAATTAATCAATCAGCTGCTGCATAATTTTCTTTTTTTTTTTTGAACAAGCAACATTAGACAGGTTTAGTTTGCATGTCCCCCTCTCTAAGTTTGGTGGCAAAAGACGCTGTTGTTTATCTCACCCGACATCTCATCCAATGGAGATGCAATGGATTGCTAAAAATGGACATATAGAAGAATATGATGTAGAAAATGTATGGAACCAAAATAGAGAATCTAGTTTCAGTACCCTTGTATAGAAGTCTGGAGGGGAATATGCATCAAAATGGGTCTGACTAAAGTCCTTACGCCAACCATCTCCCATGTACACTTTGACCTGTCGGACCACAGAAATTCGAACTTTGACTTTCAGAAAAAGGGAAAACAAGATGTGGATTGATATTCAAAATTTGTTTGAATCTTTAAATGATTCATACCTTCAAAGTTTTCTTCACAGGTAAATTTGCTGTAGGATGAAAAACCTCCCTGTTCGGACCAGTCTTCAGCAAGAAATCAGGTTTCTTTACATAACCACATCCCCCGTTGGCTTTGTAGAATCCATGCATCAACCATAGTGATCTTCCATATCCCTTTCAGAAGAGAATAAAAAATCGAGTGTGACTTTTAAGAAAAGAATTGTCGAAGTCTTGCATAAATGAAAGTTCCTCTTATAAGGAAACGGGAGAGAAATAACTAAGAATAATCTTGCAAAGTCGGTTAACTTATGCACAACTTAAATTTGCTATCTGTAAGATCCTATTTGCTTATCTGTAAGATCCTATTTGTAGCACAACTCTGTAATATGGCATAAGCGGTCATAGTCCAGAACTCGAATTTGTTAGTTTGATGTGTTGAAAGGCTTATTTGAAGAGATTTCAGTTAGAACAGGGCCAAATCTCAAATTATATATGAAATTTTCGGAATCTGTACACCTACGAGCTGACTTATGAACTACAATTTTTTTTTTTAGAAATATTCCAGATGGATGTTTGGGCTAATTCTTTCTCCATCCAAAGCAGTTTCCTCATGAATTCTTGAATCATATTTCTTCCCAAAATTTCCTCTTTGTGATAAAAAGCATGGAATCACATCTAAGAAGCCTGCTAAGCTTTTGTTTTATTTTTTTATGTTGACCTACTAGCATGTTTGGAGCGGCTATGAAGCCACCAGATTCCAAAATTTGTTTTCAACAAATGCATACATTTCCTCCTTAGAACCAATGGTATGATATATAAGGTATTTTATCATATCTTGTTACATAATAAAAATTATAAAATAAGTCCCATAAAATAACTGATGCATGCATTAGACAAGAAGAATTTATCAGCTAAATTAACAGCAAGATGTTTACTAGTATTATATTCTATATCTTGAGCATAGAAGCCAACCTGCATATTAAATGCAACCATCTGAGCACCATGCATCCAACCAATAAATGGATTGTAATTAGAAGAATTAAAGCGTGTCCCCTTTGGGTATATCCTGAGTAGATTTTTCTGAGTAAACCTACAAAAATAGAAGAAAAAGCCAAGCATATTAAGCAACTGCAGAGATTGTTCTAAGAAGAAAAGCCGTAAGTTGACATCCAGTTAAAGATGCAATCACTATATAGGCTAAGATATTTTAAACAGTAAACCTAGCAACCATCTAACTCATTGATATTAAAGATAATCTAGAGTTTGAATTATCTTGATATATGGTGACTTTATATCATGACAACCAAAGAAACTCATCCATCTGAATAATCCAGACACTTTAATCTCCAATAATTAAACTATTCTTAATATTAAAAAAAATACCTTACTAGATCAGCCCCATGAGTTATTGCTGCCTTTGCAAGTTCTTGTTCACTCAAACTAAGACGTCTAACTTTATCAGGATCCACTTTTAATGAGTCACTTAACCGACCTTTAGGTTTTCCAGCCCTGATAGTGATCAGATGCTTGTACTCAGGTGCTGAATTCTGGTGCACTTTGGGGTCGTCGTCATCATTGTCGTCGTCATCGTCTTCCTCATCTTCAATCTGATCATTCTCATTCTGCTACAGAATGATAATATAAGAACTAGTTTGTTATTAGGCATTAGTTCTGCAATAGAACAACTAAAGAAACGCATTGGAAGTTTATAACCTTATCAGCAGATTCCAACTCATATTGCAGATCAGGGACCTCCTTTCCCCATGCTTCTTCTTCATTCGAAACCTTCCCATTTTGAGGTGCACCATCTTTGTCCTTATCATCCTTAGCTTCAAGGTACTCTTTTGGTGGTTTGGTTGAAAGAATAATTCTTCTCTTCAGAGCTTCTGGTGAAGGGAATTCTTCAATTGAATCCTTGTCAGGGTAATACAGCATGTCTCCAAATGTTTCGGTAACCATCTAGACAAAATTTCAATTATCTAATCAAATGTCGATTCAGAGGAAAAAATATTTGCTAAAAAAAATTAGCAAAGAAAAAAAAAAAAGATTTACCTCAGCTACTTTAGCCTGAAGATCAGGAGTAAGGTGGTCTTCTAGAGTTATGATCACAGGATATGGAGATGCAGTAAAGGCATATTCTTTAATGGACCTTAAACATTTGATAAGTTCCACTGGAGTAGTCAATGTCCTACAAAGTTAAACATGCAACTGTAAATTACAACAGATTGAATAAGATAATATTTGGCAACATGATTGCAGAGTAATAACAAGCACAGTTTCAGTACTTTGTATTATTGACATCTCATATGTAGTTTTTTATCAATAGATTGATGCAACTAAAGCAAAATGCCAAACAGCCTTAAAAGGATACAGTAATAGTCTACATCTGAATTCCAGTTCATCTGGTTAAGAAAAAACTAGAGTAAACTACCAGAGGAAATTGGATTGTTTATATGTGCAGTAGTCGCCATATTAGGTAAAGAATTCAAAGCATTTGGATATTTGCGTGAAACAAATTGCTCGGTAATGTATTATTTGTCCACAACCTTTTAACAAATTGTTTCTTCAATCATTCATTGTGGGAAAAAGAAAGTGGCATTTATACACTGGTTCCAGCTAGAGAATCAACCCAATGAACAATACCGGAAGAACAATATGCATGAATATTACCAATCTAATTCATCCATCTCACTTATTTTCAATAATACATATTAGACCAAGAAACTCAGCAAGAGAGCTCCTTTCCAGAAAAAATTCACATGGACAATGATTCCCATCTTAATCTCATATGGACTGCAGATGCTTGATAATAAAATTTTTGTCCTATCTCCATACGAGAACTTTCTGAATGGTAGGCTTCCTAGTATTACCACAATCCTGAAAGGGTTGGGAATAATTGGTTTTATATGGTCTAGACAAATGATGGCAAGAAAGCAGGCTTATCTTTTAAGAGATTAAGTGGCAAGGTATTTTACAAGAGATCATGTTTTTTTATATGTCTAAATTACATAGTGATTCAGGCTAATGGTTGTGCTACAATCGCACCCACCAGTGATTTATTAATGCAATTTTAAGTGCACAAACAAACCATATGAAGTTCTTTCTTACATTTATATTAAAACAACAGAAAAGGAAAAAAAACAAAGAAGGACAAAAGGCAAGACAGAGAAACAGGCAGACAGATAGAAAGAAGGAACGAAAGAAACATTGGGCACTACTATGGGTATTGGCACCACAAACTGTCCCCCAACCGGTATTATACCAACCTGGCCCCCAACTAGTACCAGTATGGTACTTCAATCCTTGTTAGGATCCTTCAGATTCTTTACCATCAAGCATTTGGGACCGAAGTCTGGATTTGAAAAGTCACAGTTCTCTAATAAGCGAGGAAAGGATAAAAATATGTACAAAAGGTTGTCTATAGTAGCTAATTACATATCAAGCTACCGCTAGAAGAGATAGGGTCTTTGAGTCCTCTTTGAAACAACAAAAGCCAAAAGACTGAAGCACTGCAGTATTCAATTAATTCCACTGCCAAGTTAAGAATAGTTTTCATTTGAGATTCTATCCAAACTGAGTGGCTAGAATACATCTATATTGCCTTGATTAGTGTTTCACATATTTCTTTAGATATATCCAAGGATCACTCAGGACTGCATTGTTCAAGATGACAAACCAATTTTAACCAAAAAAAAAAAAGGGTTTAGGAATGCGGTAATGGACATTGCGTAAATACCTCCCATGAAGAACATTAATGCCGTCTTTTGTAGAATTTGGCCAGATATCCAGTTCAATCACTCGAACACCTCTCTCCAGTGCTTTTATAATCGGAACATCGCTGCAATCACTGCTGAGCTGGTTCCCAGTTAAATATGAATTATGGCCTGTGTATATGTAATAATGGGATAACGGAGCAGTCATTTCTTGGTGAACCTGGGATAAATGATTTCCTGTCAAGGATTATCTGACATATAAACCAATCTCTATGTGTGGCCTACTTAGTTAAATGTTTGCAGGTAATATTAGCCTTTTGTATCTGTGCAAACAGGTTGGATTGTCAATTAGCGAAAAAAGGAATGTATAAACATGAAAAATGTCATATCACGTGTGGTCCAGTGCACATGCATACATTGTATCATCTTATGATGCCACTAACATTATACTATGAGCAACACATCCTGCTTGTCTAATAAAGTTATAGAACTTGCAAACAAGTTTTTCACAAAATAATGAGAAATTTTAGTCTACTTAATTATCTCAAATTTCAAATAATGGATTTATTTCATTTCTATCACAGAATATATTAAGAAAAAAATTGAAGGATTAAACATAAAAAACAGAGGAGAAAGTATTTCAATCCTGAATAACATATAGAAAAGTCCGTTAATTAATTGTCCATGCCAACCAGAAAATGGGCTATAGTTCAATGTTTGCACCCCTCGTTGAATGGAGGTTCTCCGTTCAAACATATTCCTTGAGTAGTTGATACAAGTAATTGTTGCATCATTTTTCTTTTGAAATGATTGGTAGCTTTCCACAATTACCCGCAAATAAGAAACAGGAGGGGGAAATGAGTACATGCTAGCCAGAATGAGCATTTGCATAAATTTTCCAAAGGAGACACATAAAAAAGACTAGGTCAGCCACGTATCAGATAATATATGCCCCTCTACAGCTGTCATGGTCCAGATACACATGGCTATGTAATACAACTAAAAGGTTGTTTATGATCATCATAAACTGCCACCTCTATTATTCAAAAATGATGGTAAATGCAACATATTTTAATTCATACAGATGACCAAATATCAGCCACATCTTGAAAAAATACCTAGCTTAATCCATGCGTAACAAGCCTAAATCATGTCTACACAAAACAAATGCTCTAAATACGTGAGAATGCTTGAATGTAGAGAGAGAGAGAGAGAGAGAGAGAGAGAGAGAGAGACGACCCCCCCCCCCCACCCCAAATCAACCCCAAAAAAACAAAAGATTATAAAGGCACCACATAGATAGCTACAACCAATGTTAGGCCTCAGCAAAACACAAAACACCTTCAACCTTGTGATCCAGTCAGGGAGAAGAAAGAACACCTTCAACCTTATGATCCGATTGGGAAGAAGAAAGAATTTTTTTTAACCCACTCAACTTGAATCTCTTAAAATAAAATATTAGATAATAAGAAGAATTTGTAAAAACATGGTTTTAAGCCTTTTATTTTCATTAAAGACAAATAAAATTGCTACAGTGTCCGCTATTTGTACTAGTGAGTTCAGCCATATAGGAATTCCTCTTATAGTTAGAAGATGTTACAATTTTCTCTAAATAGCAAGTGCTTGGTAGAGCTAATCACAAAAAGTTAAAAAATTTTAGGAGCTAGATCTCGACTTCTATATCAACTTTATATATTGCCATATCATCTAATTCCTTCCGAATTGGAAGATATGCCTATTTAAAGTTTTACCTGAATTGGAAGTAATATTTTTATCAGCTAGGTATCATTAATCTCTTATGGTTGCCGCACCCTTGTAGATCTTGGAAAGTAACCCAATTTTTTTTTTCGAAAAAAAAACACTTCAATCGGATGTCATACGGTAAAGTTATGACTTTTGATAGTTTGATACGTAATTCAGCCTCGGATCAAGCCAGCTTTGCTCCCAAACCTACCCGAGGTGGCCAAAGTAGTCCATCACAGATCTGGTGATCCTCCTAGATCATCTCATCTTGAAACAAGTTCTATTACGTAGCATCCCTATACTCCCAACCATGTCTTTAATCATATTCTGAATTGAAAGTTAGGAACCCGCATCACATCTCTCTTTTTATTCTTCCCTCCTCCTCCAAGGAAGTATGGAACAATGCCCAACAAATCACAAAAGGCATAAACATAAATACATGCATCTCCAGGATGATTCTTGCTGCCTTTACAGATGACCTGAAGCAAGGACATAAGACTCTTAAATATGATGGACTTCCTTGTACTTAGCTGCACATAAATGTCGATTAAGTAATCCAACACCTCTAAACTTTGTTGTTGGCAAGGGCAAACTCTGTTACGCCATGACAATGTGGATCTACAGTAATGAACTAACTTAATCTTGATGGAAATATCTATCATGAGAAGTGTTCTATTCCCTAATTCACAGATTGTTTTTTCTCAAACTGTTAAGAATTCATGAACAGCCTACCACTGTTTACTACTCACAATCATTGTAGTTGAGGTAAAAACCAAAAACCAAATAAATAAATACTGATAGGCGTACCATCAGCCAGTTGACTTCCACTTTGATTCTCAAATCAAAAATTTCAAGAAAAAACACATATTCATATGTCCCAACAAAATCGTTAAAAATTTTGAAGGAGCAAAAAAAAAAATCCAATAAGCAATCAAGAGCAATCATGAATTCACATATTAATATGCATTAAATACTGCGAATGTATGCTTTAAATTCCATTCACTCATTCATCTAAGCTGCTTCCTTAACTAGAGGAAAAAAAGGGTGGCCTAGTGCATTAGGCTCCCGCTATTGCAGGATCTGGAGATGGTCAGATGTATTAGCCTTAACTCTGTATGTAGAGAGGCTATTTCCATGCTCTGAACCCATGACCTCCAGCACATAATGGAGCAACCTCGTCATTGTGCCAAGGCTCACCCTCTTGCTTCCTTAATTAGAATATATAGAAATTAAACTCTGATAAGATTAAATTTATGATCTATAGATTAGCAATTAGATACCTTATACACGAAATAGATAACGGAAAGCAATCAAATTGGCCAAAATATTTGGATTCGTAGAAACCCTTCCAACGAGACGAGAACCAACATCGACACCTCCAGATCCAAACACGGATCCAGCAAGCGACGACGGACCGGAGTCGTTCGGAAAGGTGCGAGCTTTCATAGTTATCAATCAAGGGCAAGGAGGAGGGACCTGGGATCGGAAAGGAGGGTTGAGGTCCTCGGAGAAGAGGAATTGGTGGAAGTCCTCGAGGGCAAGCAGGGGCTTGGAGAGCTTGACGAGAGTGTGGCGATGGCGGAGCTGGTAGGCCTGCTCCATCACCCGCTCGGCGTCGGCTGCGGTGGCACCGGCGTCGCCCTGGGCGTCGGCGAGGAACCGCCGGAGCTGCTCGGCGTTGATGTGGGACCCTCGCTCCGCGTACGCCGTGAACGCCTCCTTCACGTCCTCCGGCGGCTGCGCCTCAACCCACCGGAACTTCCTCGAGAAACACAAGCAGTACTTGTAGCTTTCCATTCTCCTCCTCTACCTCGATCCCTCCCTATCTTTCTTTCGTTCGTTCGTTCTATCGGCTTTCTTTTTATCTTCTTCTCCTCCGATTCCCTTGCTGTTTGCTTCCGGTTTCTCTTCTTATCTACTGCTTTGGAGGAAGCTGGACGGGAGAAAAGAGGAAGGGAGAGCGGCGTCGAAAGGACGTGCAATAACTGCCCGAACTGCCCGAAGAGCTTCTTTCCTTTTTTCGCCTTTTATATTTTGGTAAGAGAGAATGTTTCTCCGGCGCGATATTCGAAGAGTTTGTTCGAAGCTATCCTTTTATTTATCTTCCTGAACGCATATCAACGGTTAAACGCCTGACACGTTTGGCTCACAGCTTGATGCTTCGCATCAGCGCCGTTAATATGCCAATTATTTGTGCCGTATACCAGAAGAACTACTTTGTATTATTATTGGGGCCCATAGCATGTGATGATAGAAATATAGAGCATGTAATTCGATATTATCGACGATTTTATGACAGCGATGCTGTTGCTGTCATGGGCCATAGCTTTGAGATAGCCCTGGGCCTGGAGGTCGACGTGGGCTTCAATGAAACGCGGCAGTCTAGCTGTATATCGGTGTCCGGACCCGCCAGTCTATCCATGGTGGATCGATAAGATGAACACTTAATAAAAATTATAATAGGGTAAAATTAACCCTAAATGGATTCATTTCATAAATCCGATCCGCGTAATAATTTTTCGAGATGTACTCTTGTTTATTGTTTCTATCCCCACTTGGTATATGTATAAGGTGGAGGATTTAATTCTGCCGTTTCTATCATGGAACTTGAGCTCCTCTGACCGAATACCACCGGCATCTATTCAACTTGTTAAGAGCTTATTTAAAATCTGATCATTTAAGACTCGTTTGGCTGGTAGAAAAAGAAGGACAACGGAGAAATGCTTCATATTTGCTTGGAGTTTAAAAAAAAAAAAAAAGGAAATTTATATAGAAATAAAATTCTCATATTCTATAAAGAAAAGAATCTATATGGAACATAAAAAAAGTTCAATTTTTTCCAATTAAAAATTAGATATTTTTTTCCAAAAATATTGTTAAGCTTTTAAATATAATGAATAGTTTTCTTCTTTATTAAAAATATAGCAGGTATTTTATAGAATTTTTTAAAAAATAGATACCCGACGGATCATTCTATTTTTTTTATGGTCAGTTAAATAAATAAAAATTATTTAGTCATCGGCCTTTTGGGACTAATATTTCGGTAAGAAAAAAAATTTTCCATGAGCCAAATGTTTTTCGGGACTCATAATACAAAAGTTTTTGTGGATAAAAAGTATGGAAGGACCTACATACCAGGTTAAGAATTTATTTAAATTCTAAATATTTAGATAGATGGGCTCGTGAGCTAAGATCATCGGCTATTATTCATCGACGCAGAGTGGGAGGGTTATCGTGAAAAAGATGGCATCTTTCTTCTCGGTAGACGAGACCAGATTGCTGCAACGCCAAGCACTTGTGGGGGCTGTTCGGGCGGGAGGACCAACTTGCACCGCCGAAACTGTGGGAATTTCATGGGCAGCGCTTCTCCCATTGGATCGGCTAGCTCGGTTTCAAGCTCTGGAAATGGGGACGAGCTGGAGCAAGTATCATATCAAGATTAATGCATTGAAGCCCTCCTCCGCCAAAGAGTCAGGTATTCCTCTTCGCACATGATGTGGAGGTTGGTTCTTGAAGTGGTTGTAGCAAAAAAGAAAGAAACTTGGACGCAAGATGTAAACAAAAGGCTTTGTTCTCTTTGTAGTTCTTTAAGACCTCTTTGTACGATTGCATTCGTTATGGATAAATGGTTACTGTTGTGGTCTTAATCTGCCTTTTGATTTTGTGCTCATGATGATTTCAATGACAAAAGAAAAAAGAAAAAAGTTCTTAGTATGATTGGCATATTTAGTTTTGCTGTTCAGTGTTTTCTGTTCTTCTACAATTTCATTTTTTGGATACAACAGAGCAGTATTTTGTTTTCGGTGTGGATGCGATTTGAATTCTAATTCCTGACCAATAGCATTGGTTATTTTGTAACAAATGGGTCCAATCCAAGTCCAGGAGTTTATCTTTTTCACATTTTGTTACATTGATCTTGAGAAGTGGAAAAACGAGCTTGAGATTGGCAACAAAGATAAAGAGTGGAGCAGTTACAATGTTTAATCAAGAGTTGGGCAGTTATTGTTGTAGTGGTTATAACTTGGTGAGGAATACACCTAGAAAAAAGTTTTTTTTTTAAAAAAAAAAAAGGTGTGGGCAAATTATCTATGGAGAGAAACTTCAAGGCTATCAATTGTTGTGATTTATCACCAGCAAGCTAGACAGCATATTCATATCTGATACAACATTCTCAACTTCTTGTTAGTTTATTCATCCTACCTGTTAAACTTATCAAATATCATATGTTGTAGACATGCGCTACAAGCATGTCTATTATTTTCTTGTACTATTAAATGCATTGATGTTCTTGCCTGGGTCAACTTTGCTCATGCTTTGAGAGCAAGACTATTTAGACGGTGTTACTTGTATGCATGAATCAAGCCTATATGTTGTAAAGCACATGTTGTCACTTGTCGATATAAGATCTTTATGCCTTGAACTTTCTCAGCATTGCTTTTGTCCAAGATGATGGATTTACATGGGGTTTTTCATTTGTTATCCCTTGCTCACATACACGACATTGCTAAGATTGTATATTTCCTAAGCTTGTGGGGTCTGGATCTATACCTTATAGAGGTTAGTGTTGATAATCTGTGGATTTTTCTGTCACAGGTCTGCACTTAAAAGGTTTTTCTGAACTGCAATTCATTGACCTTAGTGGCATCTTGTGACAGATTTCTTGATTGGTAGGCAGGACAACCTGCACACCATGTACATGTGATCAGTTCATTTGGAGATGACATGTCAACAACTTGAATTTGACAACTGATATCTTAATGACAACTTTTGACAACTCATACCAACTTGTTTGCTTTTTATTGACCATGAAACATTTGATCAGCACTTTCATCATTATTGAGTTAGCTTTTCCACAGCATAAACTTTTGCTCTTAATAATTAAAATGAAAGACATGAGGAATGACATGAAACCTTATATTTTTGTTGATTCATGGTAATATACATGAGGACTTCATGTTATTCGAGTTGGTCTGAGTCCTTTTCCTCATTCATTAAATCTCAAGTCTTCGATCACAGTTCATTGCATTAATTGCCATAACCAGCTCACAATGAGGTGTGTTGGTTATAATGAATGCACAAGCATTGGTTGTCTGACCCCTTTGGATGGCTTATTATCAATCCTCCAATTTTTTCATCAGGCTGGGTCAGCAATCTGGCATCTTCAAACTAGGAATGGCATGCCTAATTTTTTTATGTTTGTGCATGAGCCACACATGCTACAAAGAATATTTAGCAATCGCTATTGCAATTCATTATATTATACATTTTTTTAAAGGGAAATTGGGCCATTACATTGTATACTTGAGCACGCATGCTATCATTTCTGAGTTGGCATCTTAAGGAGGTCATATCACTCCTTTTAGACTTTGATGTCAATCAAATGGATGTTATTCATTGTACATACTCAAATGCTGATTAAATTTGATGTTGATGATACCTTCCCGGCTAAAAGAGATTATGACCATTATGCTCTCATATTCAAATCTATGTGAAAATACTCCCAAGATCCAGTAGAGAGCAAGCCATACAAAATCCTTATGAGATATTTAAAATATATAGGAGAATGACCACCAATTTCTTGTATTGCAGTACCTTTGCTTTCATTTAGCTTTTACAGTAAGATGACCTCAAATTGAACCTAATGCCGCTAAAAATGTCAATTGAACTACTAGATGCACCTTATGAGACTAAAATTATCATATCCTGAATGCTCAATTCATGTGAACATTATTGAGAGAGAGAGAGAGAGCAATGGCACTATGAATGATTTCAGTAGATACCTCTCAGGTATTAGGGGATGATGTTGGATGTTGATTGCAAGTTCCAACCAACTACTAGAGGGTTAAATGATCTATAGACTGCAAAAGTTATAGATCCGAAATACCCATGTCAGAGCTCTTTATCTCACCCTTGTAGATTCTTACACGGTGCACACATTAAAAAATGAGCTGATATTGCTGACTTCCATTTCTATATACCGGCAGCACTTTAGAATGTTTTACATTTGGCTGCTGACAACTTTGTTATACTCTTGACACTAGGTAGCATATCGAGTTTGCAGGTTAAATCTACACCTACTTTCTACAAGGTTTGACCAAAATGTTCTTGTCTTTCACTGGAGTTAAGCTGTCAACTGAGTTTCCAAAAGCAGATCAGTTACCTGTACTTTGTCAAATAGATCTCATAACCCAAATTAGTTCTGATATTCATAGGCTATACGAACACATGATGTTTACGTTATTACTCTCATCTTTATTTTAGCACATACATAAATGAAATAGCATTACAAAATCTGTGGCAGTGATGAAACAAGGCAAAGTTAAAAGGACACCTGAAAAATGCAAGCCTTCATACCCGACACAGACCACCACTCAGCAAAAGATAGAAAAGAATAGCAGTAACACTCAGAGACTCCACCAGAGAGAAGTCACAGCTGCTGCAAAGGCAATGGCAGCTGCGGATGCTCTCCAATTCAAACTGACAGCAGCAGAATCTTTTGAAGTGCTTGAAGGCCCTTCAGCGATTGGAGCAGCCTTTTTCTTTTTAGGTATGGAAGGTGCAGGAGCGGGGGCATGGGGTCCGAAGATATCCAATGGGAGGAGCACCTGATCAACTTGGTACACAGCCAGCTGGTTATCTGAGTAGATGGTGTTGGACACTGTGGTGTTGACAATCCCTGTTGTTATGTTCACCGTGTTCCCCGTGGTTGTCACATTGAGTGGGAACTGCCCGTTGTTTACATCGCCAGCCTGTGTTCGGAGTGGGTTGCTCACTGTTTGGAACTGAGTCGTCGAGATGAAGGAAGGAAGCACATGGAACTGGATTAGTGCAACCTTCTGCTGGTCGGTAAGGGAGTTGAGAATGCCTGCAGAGAGGCTGGAGAAGGCATTGTCAGACGGTGCAAAAACAGTGAGGCCGGAGTTGGAGTTGTTGAGCTGCTGGTTGATCTGGTCACCAACTTGGGTACTCTTAAGCAGCCGCATGAATGTAGTGAACTGCCCTGCCTTCTCAAGTATTTTCGTGATGTTTGTTGGGCCTGGTGGAGCTGGAGCTGCTGCAGGCTGAGCTAAAGTTTGAGTCATGAAGAGGAGAAAGGGCAGGGTAATGGCATAGATGGTGATATGTTCCATTGATTTTCTTGCTCTCTTCTTCCTGGCTTCAAGAGGGAGGGGATAAAGAAGGGTTATAGATATCAGCTTTTTGTGATAGGTTCTCTTTATCCTCTCTCTCTCTCTCTCTCTTCTTCTTCTTCTTCTGCATTGGTGGCTGCAGCTACGGTGGCCTTATATGGTAATGGGAAGAGGGAGTGGAGGGGTCAGGTGGTTGGTGGTGGGGTGGTCTCCAGCACCAAACTTAATAAGATGCTGCAACTGGTTTGCTTAGAATGTTAGCAAATACAGTGAGGTATGGCCTTAACATTGGTGCAAGGATTCTTTCACAAAAAGCATCAGTGCAGTAACAGAGGGAGGTTGAATGCTCTTGATGATGGATTGCCTTCTACCCTTCAGTTATTCTGTCTCCTCTTCTTCTATATATTTTCACTGTACAGATTTGTTGATATGATTTTAAATATGGAAATAGGCAGGCAGCCTAGTTTGTTGGGCTGTCTTGTAAACAATGGTTGGTCATCCTCTTCTGTTTATTTTTTCCTTAATATTCCACAAAAAAAGGGTGGTCCTGTTCATCATCTGCTCAATTGCTGACTTGTGTCTATACGCTAGATACCATGCTTATCCAAGAATACAACATCATCAAATTGGAAAGAGTCTTGTTTGAGGTATATACTGGAACAAGAAGCTGGTAAAGTTTTTCGAGTGAATCATGTTCTATATTGTTTCTCATTTACTAATTCTTATCTAAACAAGTTCATATAGTCTAGAATGTTGAAAATAAACACAAGAATGGTTTGTTTCTCTTGGGATCTATTTATTTTCTAATATCTGTTGTTTCCGGTGGAGTTCTTTATTTTTAATGGTGCAAATTTGCTATAAGTATATGAAAATTACAGAAAGATCCCATAAAATAATATGTACAGTTGCAAGGCCGCTTCTGACAGGATGCAATGCTAAATGGTGATTAAAAATAATTTTTTTAAAAAAAAGAGAGAGAATACAATGGATGGGTGATAAATCGGAAAGAATGATATGGGAGGTTTGATGCATGCTATTGTGATTAAGTTGTGTAGTAATGCTCCGATAATGTTCGATGTTTTGCATGAACTTGCTTCCTCGTCCATGGATTATGCTAACAGTAATGCATGTTTCCTTGCTACTGTCTTCCTTCTAAATAATATTCATGAATGTCAAACATGTAATTATCGGATCTCTGTTAAACTACATGTTCATGAACAGTTAAATGGATCCTTTTGTTCCACCACACAGAATTGGACGGTGTATCTTTTTTAGGAGAAGCATTAGGAAAAAGGACACCTAAAATATAGGATTTTGTCGAAGAGCAGTAACTCTTGTTTGTTCTGAGAACCTGCTTTGGAAGAAACATGAACTAGAAAATTGAGTTCTGACTTCTGACTGCTACTAATTTATAAAAAAGAAGCAGCAGCAGCAGCAGCAGCAGAAGAAGAAGAAAAGGCAGCGGCAGCTTAAAGGATTAGAGCATTCCTCAAGCCTCTTGCATGGCTTGGCTTATCCATTATTAGGATATATTGTAATGTATTTTGGTTCATAAGTGATGATCTTTTGGGGTCTTTTACAGATGAGGGAGGTGGTGAGGCATCATAAGACTGATAGAAGGCTTATTTTCTTATGAGAATTGTTGTGAGTCTTGTGACAGCACCTTATGGCAATACCGTACTATTATTACTAACCCTCTTTAACAACCCAAGGGCGAACCAATTTGTGATGTTTAACACTATAATTGACTCCTGAATTTCTTCCCAGCCAGAGGATACCTATTACTGTGGGTCTCGCAGGAGTGCAAGACGACCTGCAGGTGATCCACCGTCCTAATTGATTCCCTCAAGGTAAAAAACAAGGTGTTGATAAAATTCCAGTTGTTAGGCTGCTTGGTTTGCCTTCTGCCTCAAGTCGAAGATCTATCAAATATATAACCATGAGAACACAAATGATCCAATGGGAGACAGAGAGAGGAAAAAAGGCATGCACTACCATTATGCTTCTGGAATAAGAACTGTTATGTGATTACTGATGCAAATTCTATACAAGTCAGCATTTCCATTGGGACATCCCCAGAAAGTAATTATAACAAAGTGAGACCTTCTTCCAAAAAAAAATCAATACATTATAAACAACATGGGTTTTGGCACCATGGGTTGCAACATCTTCTAACTTAATTCCCACCCAATCTCATTTCTAACAAGCCTCACTTGGGTTTTTCCTCCAAAATCCAATACCTGTTAGCAGTCAGCACCCAACTCAAATATTCCATTGTCTCGATTATGTCTCAATTCCTTTCGTTGCTCAACCTCCGACTTCTGCAGCACCTCTTTGGGTCAGTAAACATCTGAGAAACTTGAGTAAAGAATGAAATAACACATGGGTGTGATCAAAAATTGAACTCAAATCCTCCAGGGAAACCGCCCCCAGGGAATCCTCCACCTGGGAATCCTCCTTCAAAGTGAAAAGTGAATTGTTGTCCTCCACCAGCAAAAGGGTTAAAACCTCCACCTCCCATTCCCATACCCATATCCTCTACATCCTCACCTCGGTCATATCTTGTACGTTTCTCTTCATCACCAAGTACCTTTGCAGGGAGATTAGAAGAGTCAGAATAGCAGGTAAGCAAAGATTCTGAATCAAACAAAGATAAAACAGAAATATGATGCATATGATAGGAACGGCTTCAAAGCAAATTTTGAATAAGACAAGTGAAGCAAGAACAATTGGCGAACCTAAGCACCTCAATAAAATGGGGCAGGCAATGCCAGATAAAATGAAACAACGTCATCTTGGATACTGCAAGTGCTTGAATTTTGAAAATAACAAACTATCTTATATCTTCAGATAGGACTTGTTCAACAAGCTTAAAGACCATAACGATCCTTCATATCACGTTAGCTGTTTGACCAAATTCAACTCCCCCCCATAACCCCATACTTCTAGAGGTATTTTATCTGATCTTGCTGCCTTTTCTACGTTCTTTCAAGGTTTATCTAATTTTCTAAAGTGAATTGGCAGCATATGGACAGATTTCTCAAATAATTTTGAACATTGAAAATTCTGGCCCACCTACAATATACAAGTTTAAGCATTCTTTGTTGCAAAACAGATGGAAGACAATGCTGTTTTGGATTTTGTTACAATATTGGGCATAGATACAAGCACAGTCAATTTCATGCATTTCAATATGATGCATTAAAATAAAGATGGTTAATTGTTGGATGATAAAACACGGGACGTTCATCTTTAGTACAGCCGCTAAAAAGCTGATAAACAAGACTACTGCTAACATATTATGTTTATATTACCTCATAGGCAGCAGCAATTTCTCGAAATTGGGCCTCTGCTTCCTCTCTGTTATCAACATTCTTATCTGGATGCCACTGTAAAGCAAGTTTCTTGTAGGCCCGTTTAATCTCTGTAATAGAAGCAGTTCTTGAAATCCCCAGGATTTTGTACCAGTCCTTGCGTTTACTTAACTTCAGTGATTTTTCAGCCCTCAAAAGTGCTTCTCGAATATTCATATCCTGAAAAATTGTAAATTATTACAAGTTGACAATGTCCATCTATTCAAATTAGTTTGAAACAAATTCAGGGGAAAGAATAACTTTAAATAGAGAGAGCATATAGAATGAGAGAAACAATCAGCAGATAAAGAAGAGCTCGAGATCCACATAATAATCATGCTATAGATACCCTAATTCCTAAATCAAGTAGTAGGAAAAGTATTGTAACCACAACATGAATCAACAGAGTTTTAATCAATACAATGTCAAGTATTCAGGGAGCCAACAATTAGAAAAGAGGAAAAGGGATTTTTTTTTTCTAAAGTAGTAGTAGTAAAAAAAGAGTTATATTATTTCCAATAATGCTCAATGAAAATTTGAACTATATAACGAACCTGTGGAGATTTTTGAGCAGCTATTTTTAAATCTTCTACAGCTCCCTCCCAATCTTCTGCTATAAGTTTAGCCTCGCCTCTCTGCAGAGAGACAGCTAGGCCTGTCAGATAAATATCACCAATTTCAAGCACAAAAGATTGTCATGGTAGATGTATAACTTGTGGAAGACAAGGTATTCATGATGTGCTAGGCAATTCTGACATATCCAAACTCTACCATTTCACAATTAACACATCTATTAGACAGACTATGAACTGTGGCACCAACTAGTAATTAAAATTAATCACAGAAGTATTTTGTATCTTCGCAAATTCATCCTTCTTAGATGCATAAACAATTTCTCCGAAAGGACAGGATCAGACTCATGGAGCAGTTATTATCTGTAAGGAATAGTAGAAGATGCCTGCACTCAATGTTAGCAGAAAGGCAAAGGACCAACAAAACTTTAACCTCCAGAACTTCCATCATCTAAGTTTGTTAAAACTAAAGACGTTCATGGTGTTTAAACCACTAGGTTAGTAGAGGATTCACATAGTGGAGAGTCCTAATCCTATTTTGCTTACATGATATTTATGTCCATAAAAAAATTATAAAAAAGCCATTAGATTGCTATTCAACAGATTGGTCTTCTCAAGCAACAATATTCTAAGAAATGCAAGACCATAACCAGCTACATTTGGAAGGCAAAAGGGCCCATTAATGTATAGGCCCTTATTTCAATTCTGCAACAGTGAAAATCATTTAAACTAGGTGGTATTGGTGTCCTGAATGTTGAGCAGTAAAACAGACAGATACTTCAAGTTTAACATATATAGCTCACTTGACTCTGCATCTCTGGCTCCACAAAGGTCAATTGTGATAAAACTTTACTACCTCATTTCTTCGAAAGCAAACAGATAGTTTAAACTCCAATTAATCTATTTACACATTCCATACCAAAGTTGATTGGTGCTAGCACTTGACACTTATATTTAAATGTCTGGCTCAAAAAGGAAGGACTACTTGATTGATATGTGAGAGCTCATCAGCCAGTAAAATGTTAAGGACTAGACTTTTTCCCTTGATTTTTATTAATGCCAGTTGATGAGTACACTACCACTTTTGATTGATGAGATCTTATTTCTTTTAAACATTATCAGGAGAGAGTAAGAAAATGGCAGCACAAACTAATGGACAGTGCATTTATAAATATGAACCTCAAGGACTCATGCAAAACATTATAAATTTGGAATGTTACTGTTTTGCTTCTTTTTTTCCTCCAAATTTACATGTGGAAAGTTTTAAACTTTTATCAATAAATGGAAGAGTTAGATGAGCAGGCACCACGTTGAGAATGTACTCAGAAATGATTTAGGCTGTTTTTGTAGGTGGTGCTGCAGTGTTTTTTGAAACTGATAGAATAAAGACTATTGCTTCCTTTACATGCTGGCATGATTTCTTTCTAATATGTTAAGTTGAAAAGAAGAAAAAATATAATAATAACTAGGGGATGTACCTATAGGTTTTATGTTATGACATGGGGATGCATGGACACAAATATTTATCTATATATAGCAGCATGCTTACTAGATGGCCAAACCATAATCACATAAAATATTGCACATACATTCAAATATGGAAAAACAAACTTTCTTCCTTGGGGAAGGAGCAGTCTGGGGTTTGGGTAAGTACAATATGCTGTAGCAAATAGTCAAGAGCTTCCTTTCATATCAAATATACTCATCTGAAATGGCTCACCCATTTTCAACTCAAAATCTACTGAACCATCATTATCCTTTTCCAGCAGAAGTATTGCAGCAGGGCAACAACGTTTGAGAAAAGTAAACAGAATGGTAAAATTGTTTCAAACCCATATATTTGAAACAATTATCTGGATATTAGCAGCAAAACAAACAGAATTAGACTAAAGGGAGAATGATTATTATAAAGGGACAATCAGATGGGTGCTGATAGTAAAATGATGTAGGAAAGCCACCTTTAGCAAAAGGCATGCCAGCTAGGAGGTTGGAGAAAAAATTGCCTCCATCGTGGCTAGTCCCAAGCCTGGATGAGAAAGGAGGAGGGTGAACGTCAGGTTAGACAGCCAGTCATAAAAATATGTCCATAACTTTTCTCCAAATAGTTGGGAAAAGGCTCAATGGTTATAGTTATAGCAGTGTTGCCTCACCAACACAACTGACTAAATGAAGGCTCCATTATTTTTAAGACACTCATTACAACAGATTGTGACAGTCAAACTTAGTGGAACACTGCAGGTTTTGTGGTTGTGAATAATAAAAAATCATCTCAAGGCATAATAGTGAGTATAAATAGGGGTATGCAATAATTAGGTCAACTTTCCAGATGAATTAGGGTAATCAGAATCTACAGCAGATAATGGATACATAAGCTTATAGTCACTATGCTCACATCCCTAAATTGAAGAGCTGGGATAGGAGCTGGCATGCCAAGGCCTGACATTCCCTCTGCACAAGTTCGTATTTCATAAACAAACTGTCCTTAAACAAGACCTATTACTATTTAGAACAGGACTTCTTAACCTTTTATGAAATGTCTTCATAAGATTCACAATGTAATACATGGATATTTATGGTGATTACTGCATCAACCTTGCACAAAGACTGGCTTCATTTTCCGGACCAAATGGCACTAGCGTAGCTGATGGCACTAGTATAGCACAAAAATGCTACCTAATGATGTTAGGATCTAGATATCAAAGTTTTCAGGCCATCCAAAAGCCAACCAAATCCTGTTAAGGCTTAGGACGCATTTAGTTCAGAAAGACTGAACAAAGCATTCCAAGAAGATGCTGAAGTTTGAAACGCCATAGCAAACCTGAGACAATGCTTCAACAAGCTCTCCATCAATCTCCAGTGCATCTGTGCAACTTTTGATAGCATCCTTTCCTCTACCAAGTTTAACCAAGACCTTACATAAACCAAGATGAAGATGTACATTATAAGCACTATGACCGGGGTCCATTGCAAGGGCAGCCTTGAAGTCCTCAACAGCCAATCGTAGCTTACCCTTCGCAACATTGTCTTCTGCCTGCAATAGTCCCATCAACTTACATTTAATGAATATACAATAAAATGGTAATATTCAGATTCACATAGAAGCTCCAGAATAATAGCCTTACACTCTTAGTCTTCTTTAGGAGATTTTTTAATCCAAAATATGCTTTCTTCAGTTCACTATGTTCTGGATCTAGACGGAGTCCCTTCTGAAAGTGCCTGAACAATATGCATAGTTACCAACATAGATATAGTACTGCCTGCATCTTAAGCTTTCTTCTGAACAATGGACAACTTGTCATGTTCTTTTTGTTCACTTTTTCTTGACATACCAAAAGCACTAGAATAAATTAGCTCTAATATGCAACAGAATATTAAACATGTGTAGACATTAGACATTGCAAATGTTTGGAAGTGATAGTCTGCAGAGTTGAGCTAATAACTGCAGCTTAAATAAAAGGAGAACATCATTGCAGCAAAGTGCAAAAGAGTGCACATATAACACAAAGTTTGAAACTTTTAACATACATCTGTATAGGAAGTTTCATGAATCAAACCTTGTAGCAACATCATGGTCTGAGAGATAATAATAACAACGGCCACGGAGCAGTAGTGCCTCCAAATTATCTTCATCTTGTTTAAGTATGTATCCAATCTCTGAAATAGCATTTGAGTAGTCTTTCAGTGCTAACAACAATTTCACCTTGAGAATTTTTGCCTGCAAAGGACATGCTTCACTGAAGTAAGATTGCAGCTTATTGGTACAATCTCTATCTAATTTAACAAGCACAGACAAACATCAGTAATCCATAAATGGTACCCGTAAGCATCCTGGAGAAAAGACAAGGACAATTTTGTCAATATAATCCAAAGCTTTTGAAAAATCACCAGACTCAAAATGATTGTATGCGGAGTCCAATGCGCTTTGGGCCTGCAATAACTGAGAGAGCTCCTTCTCCACTGAAGACATCCCAGGTTTTAGCTCTAGAAATTTTTTATAGTTTTTCTCAGATTCCTCAAATCTGCATCAGAATACGTGAGTTAGATAGCATTTATTTTAAAATCATAGTGTTTTGCACAAGTGAGACATGCCCTAAGACAATTCTGTCAGATTAAATCTTCCCAATTAAACAATTTCTTTCTTTATAACATTGTCCTTTATATTATCAATTAATATACATTTACTTTAGTATACATGAGAGTGTCAATTGCATACGGTCAACTATATAATCATGAAGAATGGGTCAATTATTATTTTTTTGGGGGGGAAATCATTATACTGTATCAAGCACACCACATAGAGCATGCTACAACCCACAATTTACATCAACAATATTTGCTATGTGATGGTATTTTGTCAATGTACTCAAAATATTTAGTAGCTTGACATCAGAAAACCTTCAAGTTGACTTCAAACCTTTTCAAACAAAGAATAATGTCATATTCTTCAGCTCTATGCATTAATGGCAACATGCACGGGTTTTAAATGAAGGTAAAATTGATAGTTCAATTTTTCTGTATAGCTACTTGTATCAACACCTGGAGTTATCAAATCCATGGGTTAAGAATTATATGCCCCTATCATAGGATCCCAAGCAAAATAACATCATGTTGTACATGCATAAAATGTTATTGGACTGATAATTTCTGAATTGACAAAGTTCATTGAATTCATATTAAAGACCTCAGGCCTCTGGTGTAGAAAAATGGAGGGGAAAAAAGACCAAATGAAGGCACAGACGCCTCCCCCCCCCCCCCCCCAATTTCCATGGATACTACATTGCAAACAAAAAGTCAGACATTTCAAATACATGCAAGTGTTGTCAAAAATTACATATAGCAGAAAAACACCTGCATAAGTGACGAAGAACAGATGCATGCTGTGAATAAGCTTCTGAAAGATATGGATTTGCTTCTATTGCGCCATTGAGAAGTCCAAGTGCATCATTATACTGCTTCACCTTTATCATGTCAGAAGCTCTTTTCAATAAACTCATAGCATCATCTTTTTGGCTTTCTGCATATTAGACAAGCCAATATAATATCAAAATAGATATCAACATATCCGTCACAAAATTTGAAAAAACAACTTAAAGAAAAAGTTCGTTGACATTACTCTGTGTAATAAGGTATATATACTGATCTTTAAAGAGGAAAGAATGGTACAAAATGTCCAGAAACTGGCATTTTATATTATTATTCATATAATCTAATTAGAAAAGTTATGAAAACTTAAAACTATTTTCAAATGCATATATAATATAGAATAATGGATTCAAGTTCACAATGCTGCAAATGGAGAGTGTCCTTTTGCAAGATTGCTTCACTCGATAGAATGCATTATTAAAGCAAAAGAAGGCACTTCCCATGATAGGCTCTATGTGCGTGAAACAGATTTTGCTGGCTGACTTCCTAATCTTATTACAAGGCTTCTTAGGTGGGGATCAATGTTACCTGGATACATGACATGGTTGTCCCAATTGAACATGGAATCTTAAAAAAAAAATTGGATACGTCCAATACTATATAGATATGTTTATGGATATGCACACATGTATGCATATAAAGACTAATTTGTTGGACCAATTATTTTGCACAATAGAATTCGTAAAATTTTGCTTCTATGATGTTAGACTTGTATACAAGATATATTGTCTCGGCACCGAACTCCGTACTGGAAATAACTTGGCACAATGTCAGTATGCTCGGTGTATGAGGGTCATTTGGCATACGGACACTCGATACGCCCTCTGTACCATATGCCGGTTCGGCACCAATACAGTACAGTATATTTAGTACGCACTGATACCGATTGGTACAGTGTACCATGCTCATAAATTTCTAGGTATAAGTGCCAAAAGTTGAGTTGTAATTATGATGATATAATGGTGCACTGATTTGAACTGTCAAGAAGAGTAACAAAGTGTCCAAGTGTCTTAAGTGTCCAATTACAGCAAAAACTCAGAATTTGAACTGTCCAGGTAACATTGGGCGGGTAAGAGAGGCCATGAAGTTGGAAAAATGAACTGACGCAATAGAAAACTTAAAAAAGGCAGAAGGGAGTGGCTAATTACAATACCTCATCATTTTTAAGCATAAAACAAAACCCTGAGGGAGGAAATGTAGATGGTGTTGTTTCGGGAAAACATAGAAGTTATATAATGTGTATCAGGAATGATGTAGCACTATGAGGAAGCAAGTGGTTTGGATTTTTGTCGCTAATGATATGTATCTACTGCTTGCATAAAGCATCCTCAAGTTGGTAACTAGGTGTATGAAATTCTAAATGTGCGACACCCAAGGAAATTTCTGACATGAAATCTTTGAGTGCCTTTAGCGCTATCCTCTTGCTGAGAGGCAGTTGGATATGTTTGTGGAGGCGAAGACAGGCAAACCCTGAGGCTTCATATTTAACCATGTTTTCTGGCATGAAATTTTTGAGTGCTTCTATTGGTACCCAGTATCCTCTTGCTGCGAGGCAGTTAAATGTCTTGGGGAGGTGAAGACAGGCAAACCCTGAGGCTTCATATTTAACCATGTTTTCTGGCATGAAATTTTTGAGTGCTTCTAGCGGTATCTTCTTGCTGCGAGGCAGTTAAATGTCTTGGGGAGGTGAAGACATGCAACCCCTGAGGCTTCATAGTAACCATGTTTGCTGAAATGAAATTGTTGGGTGTTCTAACAGTATCCTCTGGCTGCGAGGCAGTTAAATGACCTGGGGAGGTGAAGACAGGCAACCCCTGATGCTTCATATTTAACCATGTCTGCTGACATGAAATCCTTGGGTGCTTCTAGCAGTATCCTCTTGCTGCAAGGCAGTTAGATATGTCTTGGGATGGAGAAGACGAAATCCCTGAGACTTCATATTTAACCATGTTAGCTAGTTTTGGCCCAAGGGGATTGCTGACATAAAATCTTTGAGTGCTTCTAGCGGTATCCTCTTGCTGCAATGCAGTTAGATATGTCTCAGGGAGGTAAAGACAAGAAACACCTAATGCTTCATTTTTAACCATGCTAGCTAGCTTCTAGGATTACGTTAGAGGCCTATGGAAGGTTACTCGAATCAGGAACAGGTATGGAAGAGAATTTGAGTATGAGAAAGAGTAACAGAGTTATGCACCAAGAAAGTGGATAGAAAGCAAGACTCTAGAGATCAGTCTTGCTATGGTTCCCTTTCAGATCCAAGAAGATAAGACGGAAAACTGTATTATCACAGAAATATCCCAGTACGGAAACAGATTCCAAAACTCAGCCCAGAAAGCAAAATCCAGCGATATCCGCCTCCCAATACCAGCATACCTTCCTTTCCGATCAAAAGAAAAACCGATGGCAGCAGACAAGGTCAACCTACGCCTTTAATTCCGAATCTCGAAGGTTTCTCATCAATTCCAATACGTTCAGAACACTGAAATCGTCCCATATTAACCCACGAACAACCAATGCAGTTGCGTAAACTGTCCAATGAGGAACAATGATGGTAAAGAATCGACCAGATCGACTTGAATCAAGAAAATCAAGAATAGGAATCCAGAGTTTCAAGAATCAAGATTCATCTTTGTTGAACTTCTATCTTTCAGATTTAAAGAAACCTAAAAAACAGTGAAAATTCAAAGATCCAAAGCGGTATATCACCCTCATCTTGGACGGAATCGTTTCCTGAAAAGTACCATCCTAGTTACAGCAATCTAACATAAAGATCATCCATATCAATCCCGGATCAGCTCATGAAAACGAAATCCCAATAGATTCATCAGACGGGGGTGGAAAGGGCCTACCTTGGCCAGAGACGAGGGGGGGTTGGGAGGAACAACACAAGTAGAGGAGGAGAAGAGGCACGACGACCAGTCCCCCAGAGCCGGAGAACTTCGCCGCCATCTTTTCCTTCCCGTTTCCGAAGCGAAGAGAAGAAGGAAGCCCCAAATCCAAGTCCCCAAACGATTCGGAAGACCCGCCCACCCGGCGACCGGATGCCGCCGTTGAAGGCTTGTTGTTTCAACCTTCGGGATCCGATTCGGAATCGGACGGGCGGATGCTGATACGCCTGGTTAGTACTCCGGATTCTCACCATTACACGTCGCAGACACCAATGATTGTGTGCCACGTGGATTCAGATAGGACAAGGTCGGCTTCCCTTCCCCCGTGTTGTCCGGATTCAGGGAAAACCAGGTGTTCACTTGTCACAAGACCAGCCCACTTAAATAGATTTGAAGCAAGTAGTCCCGGTTGGGGCATTGAAAAATCTTGGAAGATGTTGATTGAAGGATGAGAAGCCTTGGTAGATGTAGTTGATAAATTGTAAGGTTAACAAAATGATGGTCATTCTTAAAGATTCATTTATATGATTTTTTCTATTCAATTGGGATCGCTAGATATTGGATCATTATGTGATAATTATATGGTTCTTGGCGTGTCTCAAAAAAAAAAAAAAGTTTGGATTTTATGGCACCTAAAGTCTTCGCTATGTAGTCGGTAATATGTAAACTAGATGGCTTTGAGCACGTTGGTGACACCGTAGAAGAGATGGAAAAGTTGAGAATCGGTTGAGTCGAGTATGATCATGTCTTTAGCTGCTTGAATCTACTAAGAAGTTTGTTCACGTTAGGTTTGCATATGCTCTAATCTATCTAATCTTAATTGTGATTGGAATCTAAATTTATATATATTAATATCATAAAGATTTCGCAATACAGAAACCAAAGCCTCGACTAATTGGGATTTGAAATTGCTAATTTTATTGAGATTTGAAACTGTTGATTTCATCTAGATGGCTAAAAATGACGATAATATAATTCAAGAATGCAGATCATAAAATTTAGATTTTGGAGTGGTTTTTAGTTAATATGCAAATGTAAAAATCCGAAACTATAATTAAGCTAGCCACCAAGCCAACATGGCACTTCCCAACTAGAAATAAGCTTGCAATTTTATAATAATTGTGTCAGACATTGAGCACAGCTCTAATACCACTTATTGCAAACTCATGATGGAGAACACTTAACTACCAGAGGAACCTGCCCCAGGCTTATAAACACTAAGATGCACTAAAGATCAATATTTAGTCGGACTTCTATATAAGGAAAAGATGTGTTATTTAACAATAGTATCTTTGACTATGAGGTTTTTCTTGTTATTAAATATTTAACTTTGGCCTAACAAACTCTTGAAACAAGAAAACCTCTTCCTCCACCCAAAAAAAGAAAGAGAAGAAGAAGAAGAAAACCTCTTCACCTCCTACAAGCAACCTCGCTATTAGTGCTGGGGACCAAGACATCCAGAATGGCAAAGCCAATCCAGATCGGAGACGTGAAGCCACCATGTACTCAACCTACCAAAAAGCTTTCGTAAGTAGACCGATTGGCAATTAGGTTCAACGAGGACTTCCAGGTTACGTTGAAAGTTAAACGGCTAGATGTTTCCCTCCACTTTACGGAGTTGCGGCTTACGTCGAGGCTCACAAGTTGGCGACGGTGGACCCGCAACGTTCACCGCGCACAATCCTGCAAAATTTTAAGTGGTGCTACTGCTCAAATGGTGGTGAGATGAAGAAATACTTGAAATGATTTAAGAGTTTCATTTTTTTTTTATTTTTTTTTTTTTGTCAAAGAGAACCACCCCAATCAACGTGGTATCCTGTGAAAGAACAGAGAATCAATAGACTATAAATCATACAGTAATAGAGACTCGCTGTGTTATTATTGGTGGAAACGCAGATGGTTGGAAAACCAGAAAGCAATGAGAGGATATTTTACCGGAATACCTTTACAGTAGTATTCCATGTAAAATAGATCAAAGATGACTGGACAATGGGAGAAATATGGCAAAATTATAGAAAAAAAGCAAAGAGCTCGTAGATTAGCTGTGTAGACATATCAAACTATTATCAAAGAAGAGAGAAAGCAGATTTCCATAGAATTACGCATGAAATAGCTTTATGCAAACTCTTTCATGATATCCAGGCAATCCATACTCATAAAAGTTTCATTCTGTGTGAAGATTTTTCTTTTTCAGCTGCAGCCATTTTCTGTTATCTTTATAAGATTTTACAGCTGACTGGCTAGCATGCATGCAACAGTGAATCCAATGATCGATGGCATAAATCCTCCAACATACTCAAAAAAGTTTTTCTGCAGCCCTCAGGGAAAAAAGCAGCAAAGAAAGAAAGGAAACATTAAATCTTAATGATCTTTGGCTACTCAGCTCCTTTTTTTTTTTTTTTTAAGGCAGACCAAAATCACTTCCGAAGTCTCAAGCATAACCACCAAAAGATCTTACCATCAAGCTAGCTGGCAGCTTACAAAAGCCGATAGCCTTATTGCTGGTGATTGGCAGCCAATCTCACCTGGGCTTTCGCTGTATTTGAATCTCAGGAGCCTGTTCCTAAATTTTTAGAGCATAGGGAATGGCCGAACAAAACGGTCTGGATGCCTGAGTTTCTGAGGAAGGTGCGGACTCAAAGAAGGTGCAAGGGCGCTTGAGATAATATGCAGGTCAGGCTTCTATTCAATGAACACATTTATAAAATGAATTCCCTCAAAAAGCATTAATAAAATGAAAGCAAAACTAAAAGTAGGGTAATGCTAGGTGATGTGAACCAAAAAAAGATACCTGGTATGAGAATATAATGGTCAGATTTTCTTTTTATTTCTAGGAGATGTATATTTGATGATATCATCGATTGATTGATAATCCAAGATTTGATGGAAAAAAAATTGGATCCAGTCTAGGATGACAGATTTGGCAGGAACAAAGATTAGGATAATCCTAAGCGATCTGATCCGAACATTTTAATAGGCAAAAGAACAATTTTAACCAGATAGAGAATCAGTGTTTTCGAACATAACTGCTATATAGATAAAAGTAAAATAACAAAACAGAGATCAGACAAAACTCAAATACCAAATGCACAAAGAGGGATCAACGACGAAACGTGGAAAATTAAAGCTACATAGAATGCAAAAGACCACACTGGATAATAGGACTAATTTAAGTTGGGAAAGATACTGCAGACTTACCAGGGGAAAAATTGCAAAACAAAATACTATAGGGGAAAAAAATAAGTTGCCAAGCAAAAGAACTCTCTGCCTCCTCTTCACCCTACTGATCTCAGGTTAAGCATTCATTTCCACATCACACATGGCAAACCTTGCCGACAGAGTCACAGATCTATGGCAATGATCAATAAAATGGACATGGCTCCAATTAATTGTTTTAATATCTCTTTTATTCCAGGCAACAGAAATGACAATTGAATATAAAAGCCCAAGGATCTCACCTTCATCCTCAACAGGAGAAATGATACTCAGGTAAATCTCTAAGGATCTCATCAATAAGAGTAAATAAAAATGTAGATGTGCATGCATGTTTCTGTTTCTGTCTTTTGTGTACATGTCCGAGTCTTATGAGTACAAGCAAACCAGACATTCACATGCACAGTGCAGTTATTCCCACTGCCATCATATGATATATTTTTCTTCTGACAAACTTACAGTATTGTCAAAATCTAGACTTAAATGCTTTGAGGGGGAGTGGAAGGAAGGGGGGTGTGCAAGAAATAATTGATATGATTAAAGAAATGAAAAGCGGCACCAAAAAGAAATTCCAGAACTCCATAAAGGCAATCTGGAAGAACTTGTGATTAGCATTTTCTTTTAATCAAAGATGATAATGGGACAAAAAAAACTGTGACAATCTACATCTTGAACAAAGAACTTATCCATACATAGTTCAAAAATGTCAACAGAGAACTGAATGCAATTTCATCATAACAATTAGGTCTAATTTGCTTTTACGGGTACTCATTTAAAGCATGGAAACTAGCTTGGTCCACGGACATTTTTAGAAAACAATTTTGCATCCATTACCAAATTTCATTCTTATGTCTCCCTAAAGAGATTTTCTTATTGTGTATAGAAAAGCAGAAGCATACGAATGCTATCTCCTGTCCTATTGACTTTCTTATAAAATTTTGGTAAAGCACTTTGCTTTCTTGTTCTTTGTAAACTCTTTCAAGGCCTGGTAATCTAGAACCAATAGGTCTTCTATATATAGATCAATCACTACCAAGAAGCAAACTCCAACAGATGTTAGATGAAACCTTCTATCTGGGATTCTGATCCCCTGCATTGACTTAATAGCTCTAAACCATGTCAAGAACAAGTCTGAGAGGAAAGCATACCATGACAATTAGCAACAATTCTTATCCAATTATACAGGATTAGATGCATAAGTCCTTCTCTTTCCACTTAATGACTTTTGAAAAGCATTCATGACAACTCTAGTCCATTATTCTATAGCCCCCCTCCTCTCTTATCCATGTTAACTTAATCCCTCAGTAGTTGGGGCCAAACCATCAATATATGGATTCCATAACTAAGTTCTCAGCAACTCCGCCCATAAGCCTCCTCCTCCATCATACTCTTTATTCTCCCCAATTTCACAGAACGTCCATCTCAATATTCATAATTCTACCGAATACATTGTGCATGCATTCACACTCTTCTCTGTAACATACTTCAAATTAACATAATAATGGACTACTTGTTTAAAATGATAAACTCTATTTTAAAAGAGAAAAAGAAAAGGGAACAGACAAATCTATATAAGATGGAAAAGAGGGAGCAAAATGCCAATTAGAAAGAGGATAATAAGGCAAGGGCACCTCAGAAGAGGACAAAAGATATTAAACAACAGAAGAGAAAACAAATCAATAAAAAAATTGAGCAAAACAATGCACCAGCAGGTGAGAGGAAGCAGAAAACATTAATATAAACCTGCCGGCAAGAAGATAAAAAGTAAAAAGGGAAAAAATGTGAGGGCCTTGCATGCAAGTAAAATTCTTTTCTTCTCACTTTCCATACATTTAACTGTTTAGGATACGGGAGTGAGTAGTAGGAGATCCACTTGTAGAAACCAATTCTTCACCACAGTAAGTGAAGGAAGAGCCTACAAGCCATAGAATACAGACAATAGATTAGGTCGAATTACATATGATTAGGAAGTAATTCCTATTCCCCTGACTCTACTAGTTGTTGCTTTCAACATAGATACCTCCTATGGTTGTTACATGGGATTATCCTCCTGATATAGGCATTTAGCTAAACTCTTTACTCTTTGATGGGATTCTCAGATCACACTCTTATATCAATAGGTAAACGTGACCTGGCAGTGACAACCTTGCAAGCCTCCCATTTTGGCATGTCCTCGCCCTTGATACTCAAAAGCCATTGCACTCTAAAGATTGGGAAGTTTAATAATCCCATATAATTTCTGCTTTATTCAAATTTATGCAAAAATGCAAGCCTACCACTCTCTGTCGCAAAGCGCATTCGCATCTAAAGCTGATAAGCAATAGGTTAAATATTCAGGACTCCTAATCTGGGAACCATTCACAACAAATACTGCATCAAAATTATTTCATCACTTGCATAGCAACTGCTGTTACTTGACCTATATCTAGTTAATAATTTTTTGGCTTTTGGAGGGGGGAAAAAAATGCAAACTCCCCCAAAGAGAGCAGCAGAATCACGAGAAAGAAAATGATAAAAGGATTTTGGTTCATTAAGATTCGAAGTTATATACAAATCAATGCAGAAATAAAGGAGGTCAAATTAACAGATCCATAATAATAAAAGCCAGCAGATCTGCAAACGGGGATCATGAATGTTGAGATTTATTAAATGCTAGATGATGAAGACTGCAAAATAATGTATTGGTTTATTGCTTCATAGATAAATTAACAAATATGCTCTTCTAATGAATTCATTGCTTATTTTCTATATGCAGAAATATCATCATAACGTTCCCACACATACATCAGCCCGAATTCAGGTATATCTACAGCCTTTGACATTTATCAATCATCATCTCATCCATAAATTGCAAGCAAATCCACCATCCAAGAACGTAAGCCGATCAGCAAAATGATAGACACAAAAAAAAGACAGAATCTTTATCGCATAAAGAAAGATCTAGATCGAACCATGAACTGGAAACGATCTATTCTAGGACAGAAAATTTCAGTCTTGAAGGATCGTCCAAAAGGAAAGCTTGAGCTTGACCTAAAAAGGAAGGAAACGAAAACAAGAAAGCTTAGATCTTTTACAGACAGATCAGGCGGCGGGCGGATCAAGAACCGCCGGTAGCCGTGGATCGATAGCGGTAGAGCTTGCCGAAGACGTGGAGGGCCGTAACGAAGCCGATGAAGCAGAGACTCATCACCAGCACGACCGTGGGCGTCATCTTGAGCCCCGGGGCGTCGTCGGTGTAAAACCTCAGCATGTTGCTCCCTCCGCCGGAGAACCCGCCAGCGGAGGCCCCTCCCCCGCCGCCGCCGCCGGCCCCCAGCCTCCTCCTCCGCATCCCCGCGGCCGCCGCCGCCGACCCCCGCGGCCCCACCGTCACCGGCCGCGCACCCCCCGCGTTCGACGATGCCTGCGACTGCGAACCCCTCGCCATAGTTGAGCTTCTTGGAATGACGGCAGGAAGAGAGAGAAAAAGGAGATGGCTTTGACTTTTGAGAGAGAACGGAAGATGGTTTTGATTTAGCTTTCTTTTACCGCTTCGTTACCATAAGATCCGAACATCTCCCCCTCGCCGGGCGGTCGGAAGAGTCTAGCAAGAAGAGCGTTCTGGTGGTCCGGCGGAGCATGTGAGACAAGGATAAGTACAGTAACGGATGGACCTTCCAGATTTGTAGATGTTTGGAATTTGCCGTTGGATTTTATTTGAACCGGAGGCAGCTTGTTGAACTTGGTGTTATTAATGGACGCGAAGATTGAGATAGCCGCAATCAAAGATGCACGACCCACGGCGACCCACCTGGCAACATCCAATTATAATGGATCATGGAGGCAAATTTAGCTCTATAATTGCAGTTGTAACCGGCTTATATACATATAGAGAGAGATGTATGTATGCATGTATGTATATATATATTGTGTGTGTGTGTGTGTGTGTATATATGGTGTGTATGGGTTCTTTAGACCTCTAATGCTTAAATTCTATCTGAAATATTTTTATTGCGTTGCCATGCCGGCCATTAGTTAAACACTCTTTTTTTGGTGGCCATAGAGATGCAGTTTATTTTGGTGGTTGTTAAAAGTGACTCGCTCGCCCTTTCTATGATTTTACTATGGGTGAGAAGACCTTTTGGACCATCCAACTTACTGTTATTGGTTTCTTTTTGGTTGCAACGTGTACATGACTATGGTATACAACATGTATACAACAAGGTAAATGCTATTGCTATTTGTCTTGCAAATATAAGGTGATAGTAGATATGATAAAAGCACAACTGACGTTCACAGACTCCTAGAAGAGTGCAGTTCATATCAGGCGACGCATGTCTACAAGAAAGCAAACGGTGTTGTTGACTGGGTTGCCTCATATGCGGCGCACCACTCTGGTGGTTTCATCTAGGACAGCTGTGCATTAGTACCTCAACCTCTATGTTGTCTCCTCTTTTCTGATTTTGTTGGCCATACTTACACTTGATTGGTGTGAACCGCTGTTGTACCAAAAAAAAAAAGCACAAGAAGTTGATTGGGCAACTTTTCTTTGATATATTGTGGTTTATGTATCACAAAACTTTAGTTGTACTAGTAGTAAGCAATAGATAAGAGGTGCATAACTTTTTTTCTTAAAGATGACAATCGAGTCGAGTCAAACAATATAAGGGCCAAATCGGGTATATGATAAATTAATAATATATCGATCCGAACTCGATATTTTTATTAAGCATATCAAAAATTCAAACTCGAACCTAATCATTTTAAAAAATAGATAACCCGGTCTGATCTATGGTTGAATCATATAAAACAAGTTAAATAGGTCAACATTGCCGTCCTTTTTTTTTCCAAAAAAGAGGAGTTTTTTTGCAATTAGAGTAGGCGCCATTTACCGCTAGCGTTTTCTAGTACATTAGGAGAAAATGATTATAAATGGATCAAAAGAATGGAAATATTGACTGAGCATAGACTAGAAGAGCATAAATCAAGCTCGAGCACAATATGAGATCAAAGAATATTCCAACAAAGGTTGCCTTCATCATGGTGCTTTCCCATCAAAATATGGCTTTATTGAAGGTAGTACAAAGTGATGTTAGTCGATGATGAAGATATTTTTGATTGAGATGGACCTCTTGACTTTGCATCGAGAGAGGAAGTAGAGTTACTAGCATAAAAAAAGACAAAAGCGGTAACGGGAATTTAAACTCTTCTATTACAAATGCTTTTAATTTCAAGTTGCTAAAGTGACATATAAAATATAGTAGTATTGTTGCATGGAATGTGAAAAAAGCAAATATCATCAATACGCTGATTATGTGACAATACTTGTTAAATCATCTTAAACAATGAAAATAAAAATAAACACATAGCAAATAGTCAAAATTAGGTTACTAAATTAACAATCTATCTCCAGATATCTTCGACTTGACTTGGATACCCTAAATCAACAACTAATTAGATAACAACTATTGAAAATCCATCTTCTCACTTTTCGTTAAGATATTACTTTTAGATGTAAAACCTTAAGCAACTAGTTTTTGTTATATCTTTTAGGACTAAAGAAGACAATTCATCAATCTATATCACCGCCCTCCCGTTTAGAACCATATATTTCCTCGCATACCTCTTAACCATTATCTAGAATGTATATCGCGTACAAATCATGCATCGTTTTGTTGGTAAAAGTGATACAACTAAACATTCAATTTCAAATTAAAGCTAATTCTCATCAACATGCAGTCGACCTCTAATTTCATGATATTTGGAAGCCATGCTTGTTTACTCGAAGAGCGTCTAAAAAGAAAAAGGAAAATTAAAAGTTTCCATGGAGAAAATAAAAATTTTCACCAAAATTGAAAATTTTGTATTTTTCAATTTGTCAACCATCTTCATAATTTGCCATTTCAGTAGTAAAAAAGTTAGAATGTAGAAAATGACATTAATAAGAGCATATGAAAAAAAAAAAATGAGACGGTTAGAAGGATGACAATGATAGATTGGGAAGCATATAAAAAGAAGGGCTTATTGTTGTATACAAAAGATGGAGAACACTCGAAGTTATTTGAAGCCAACTTAATTAAAGCCTTGAAAAGTAGCATAGCAAGTTTCTAGAAACAAATTTAACATATATCTCCCGGATGAGGTAAAAATTTTCTATCATGTAAAAAGTGATCATATAGCTGACATTTAATATTTGTGCATTATTGAGGTCAAGCTCACCATCCAGACATTGATAAATGAATGCCACATTTATATGCAAGTCAACATGATAATGCTCAATTCATGGATATGCATATATCAACATTCGCAAGTTATTTGATTTACTTTCAAATTTATAATTCATCATCAAAATTCTCTTCGAACTCTAATGAGGCTCAAATGAATAAGCTACCTTGATATTTTGAATTTAAAAATCCATTATATTCGGTGAAATGACATGCATGTGCGGGCCACATAAGAGTGTAAAATTTTTAATAGATTTGATCACGACCATACTCACTTTATTGGTAGCACCCTAACAACTCTTTCTCTCTATAAACAAAAAAAATAAATGAAGGTACTTTTATCAAAAATGGTCATATATCCTTTAAATTATAAGAAAAACACAACTAGAAAAAAATATTTCTGATCATCCTAAACTTTCAATCACTTGCAATCCTGGATGAAGAGTGACACTTATGTCGCATATTTCTCATAGGCACGGAGAAGAAATGACGTGTGTTAACAAGTCATGATATTTGGAGAGCAACCTCCAGTAATTAGATACTCTCAACTTACTTACGTCCATAAAAAAACAAGCCACATACAAGCTAGCTAGTTTGGTGCAAGCAAGCTCGCGAGGTCATTTACAGATTGATTCCAACCTCTCGTCTTTTTACCGTGGAGCAAAATATTTACATCGTGAACGAGGGCAAAACCGTCCAAAATGCAAAACCTTTCCAAACCCTAGCGTCGCTTTCCCTTTTTTTGTCTCTCCCCCCGGCGATCGGTGCCATCTGGACCGTCCAAAGCCGCGGCTCTCGCTTTCTCCCTCCCGTTTCCTCTCCCCTTCCCCACCCGAATGGCAGAAAGCCGTCGCTCGCACCACCCCGCCTGTGGTCCCCGCCACGCTTGTCAACGAGACAAAGAATATCTCGCGTCCCTTTAATTTTTATAATTTTAAAGATTTGATTTTCTCGCGCAGCTTTACCTTTTTAATCTCTGACTTTAAAATTCAAAAATCCTAAACATAATATAAAAGAGTTTTTTTTCATAAATACTTTTTTAAATATCAAATTTTGTATAAACATCCACTCAAAAAATTGATATTTGCATGTATATCGTCGTAAAGTACTTATTTTGCTGTTTTACCCTTTTTTATTCTTATTTTTGCATATGTATCCATGGAAGCTAACATAGATAAAAAAATTTAACAATTTTAAATTAAAATAACTAAAATATTTTTAATGAATAGGAATAAAAAAAATATTTATAAAGCGATTGCGATGAAGAGCAAAAGATAATTTCAAAAATTTTATTTTATTTTTAATTAAAATAAATATGATTTTTATTAATGGTGTTAGAAGAATTATGGGTATTTGTGTAAAAATAGTATTTCATAAAGATATAGAAATAAATATAAAATTGAGGAGAATGTTTAGATAAATTTAATTTTTTAAGAAAGTATTTATGAAAAGAAAAAACTGAATATAAAATTATCGAAAGAAGAGTGTTAAACTAGTCACGAGGGTTCCGGAGATGCCCCTGGCCGGACCGGACTTCCCATGCCGCCCTTGTCCCACGCTGTGAGGTACGCGGCCCGCCACGTCAGCCCTAACCCTCCGCCACGCGAGATTACTCGCACGAGCCGGGCTCCTGCCCCCGGGCTCCGTGCGCGGTGCGAGCGCTCGCACGTGTGCGACGCCCCGCGGTCGCACGCGAGGTCGCCGACCCGGATCCGATCCTCTGTCCCCTTGCGGTTGACCGGGCGCCTCCTTGGAAGAATTCCGAAACCTTGCAGCTCCCCCACGCTTCCCGAAAGGTTCCCCCTCCCAGCCATAATTTACGAAACGGCCCCTCCGTGCTCCCTGTCACAATTCGCGCCTCCCTCGGTAACAGCCTCGGAGAAAGTCTCGAAATCCCAGCCGCTAATGTTGAATCGAACGGATGACCCTTTCTCGATCATAGAATCCCTCCATATCTGAAAGATCACGCGGGGATTGGGGGTTCGGATGTAATTCCGGGAAGAGAGGGGGTATATAGGGAAAGAGGGAGGAGTCCGCATGACGCCAGGGGAAGAAAGCGAGAGAGGGGAAACAGGGGACGACGAATAATGGTGGGGGAAGAGGATATTATTTTAATAATAGAAATTTTAGCGGACGTGAGGAGAGATTGAATTCGGGTTTATGGCGCCTGTGCGAAGCGGCATTGAAATCCAGGCTGGGTTGTCTCCTTTATCGGCTCACGTTTTCCGCTTTCGCCGCAGCTCGGCGCATTTCCTTCCACACAGCTAGAGAGAAAGAGAGAGAGACGACGCCTCCGAAGGCCTACTAGCGCCGCGCGACGGGACGGAACGAAAAGGAAAACGGCACGGTCTCCTCCGACGTCGATCGCATCCGTCTCCTCCGGCGGGCTCTTCTCGCCCTCTAAGGCTTCACGAATCCTCTTCCGTTCTTCCAAAGGTAGGAAAAATCGCTTCTTGGCTCCCTTTTCTTGCTCTCTGTTGTTTGATTTTGATCTGGATTCGTTCTTTTTGAGGGTGTAGATCCGGTTTTGCTCCACCGACACGGGAACGAACCCTAGAAAAAATTCTTGTGGATGCCCGTTTTCGGACGGGATTTGGATCTTTGAACCGAAAAAAACCCGAGAAATTTTAGCAGGTAGCTCCGAGGAAGGCCTTTGGATCAAAGAGGGCTTTCTAGGACTGGTGTCCGTAGTTTTTTTCTCGTGGTTTTTGGGGCGTCGATGCCCTTTGTGAGTGGCGTATTTGATGCCTCCGGAACCGGTGCCTTGGGATCGCAAGGACTTCGTGTTCAAGGACAGGAAGCACGAGAGAGGGGCGGGCTCCGATGCGCTAGGCGGCGGCTCCTCGTCCTCTACCACTCGGTGGAGGGAGCCGTACCACGGGCCTCGTGACTTCCCTCGCGCTTCCCCTCGTCGGCCTCCACCAGGTACTGACCCAAAACCGACGCAGATCTGAGAAATCCAGGGTCCCTCATCTCCTTTTTTTTTTCATCTTGTTTTCCTCATGATTATTCTCATTCTTGGTAAAATTTCTTCTTCTAAAGGTCAGTACCGGCAGGGCGGCGGTTACCATCAACTTTATCCCGAGAATCCGGGCGCCCATGGGTGCACCCCTTCTCGCTCAGATAGATTTTGGTTGGAAGATGAGGGCTTCAGGCCTTCTTCTGGAAGATATGGTGGTGGCGGCGGCCGGAGCAGCAGTGGAGGCAGCAGGGAGAGCCGGGGATCTTTCCGGCGGTCCCCTTATTGGGATTCCAGCGACTTCTCTCGGCAGCAGCATCACGACCCCCCTGTGACCGCTCAGAGGTCAGTCGCAGTTCCGATCTCCCCCGCATCTCAACCTCCCTTAAAAGATCAGAATGATAAGACCGGTGGTGCTGTCGATGATGGCTCGGGCACAGGCCACAGATTCGATCGGGACCATTCGTTGGGTGCGATGTCGTGGAAGCCCCTCAAGTGGAGCCGTGCCGGTAGCCTTTCCTCCACGAAGACTGGTAGATCTGAGTCGGAGGAGACCGGTCTTGAGGTGTTGGTTCCTACTGGGAAGGAGACTCCGATCCGATCTCCAGTAACGTCTCCTGTGCCTTCTGATGAGGGTGCTTCTAAAAAGAAGCCGCGTCTTGGGTGGGGCCAGGGGTTGGCAAAGTATGAGAAGCAGAAGGTGGAAGGATCTCTAGATGTTTCTGGGACTGCTGCCAAGGGAGCTCTTAATGAAACAAGCCCGAAAGTTGTGGGTCTTGCTGGATGCCCCTCTCCCGCAACTCCAGGATCAGTTACTTGCAGTTCATCTCCAGGCAAGATGAGGCTCTCCCTTTTTTTTGTATTTTTTTTTCTTGATATGTTAGTTTGTTCCGTAGGTTGCCGATAGATTTTTTTGGGAGTTTTTCTTGGATGCTTGCAAATAGATGTTTCATTTTGTACCCCTTGGTCTTGATTTTTTTGCCATGAATCATTGTTGAAATGCACCATCAACTGGAAAGTTTCAAAATGGTAGATAGTTGATGCAAACCTCTTGATCTTGGTATACATTCCTCATTAGCTTTTTCATCTTTTACATGTGGCTGAAAAAGGTTTAGCATTAAATTTCTTCTATTTTTATGCTGCCCATCTTCAAATGTTGAATGTGATTATTGTGAATCCATTACTATCTGCCTTTGGCTGGTTCATTCTTCTACCATTGGGAAAGTTCGGTAGATATACCCCATTTCTATGGTATTGTGCTTAGTTTGGCTGCTGCTCTTTCGGTATGCCAGACTTGACTCGATTCTGGAGGCAGGTTGACGTTTATTATAACATTTAGTTGAGGGAAAAATATAATTAGTATTTTTGGGCCAAGTGATACATATACACCTGTCTTGTGTATCCAATTCCAGGTTGCTTTCATTTGCTTAGTGATTGGTGGGCATCACCCCCCTACAGTTTCATTTGCCGGTAGTTCTTGTTGGATAGTTGTAAACAATTGGAATGATGGTTTTAAATAATAATGGTATTATAACCATATAACAGCCATTTTCCCCATTATTTTCTGTTATAATGAACTTTTATAATATAAATAATAGCCATTATTTTCACTTGTACTTTCTTTACATTATTTTTTCAACTTTCAAAATTTCCCTTAAAATTACCTCCAAGAACAATGGTACAGCCCCAAAAAATATATCATTTTTTCAACTTTCAAAAGATAAGTTTGTTTTTTTTTTTCCAATTATTGTCTATTGTTTCCTGTTATACACTGTTATAACAGCCATTATTTCAGTGATTATTTTAAAAAAATAACAAGTTGTTTTATGAGTTAAATGATGGCCGCCACAACTGTTATGTCAGTCAATAATGGTTTCGGTGGGTGCCTATCATAGCGAGACCTTGATTGGAATACGAAAACTGTCCTTTTTGCAAGCATGGTGGCTATAACTTGTGGACTTGGAATGTTTTTCCTTTTTGCAAGCATGGTGGCTATAACTTGTAAACTTGGAATTTAGCTTCCTGTCTATAACGAGGTTAATTTTTCCCTTATTTTTAAAGTTTGTATTATGCTGTTTTTTAATTATGATTTTTCTTACTCAAGGCCTTCAGCTTGTGGTGCCTGTGGTACCGGATCCAGTTTAGTCAGCTTGGGACCCAAAAGAAGTCCATGTGAAATTGATGGACAATTTCAGTCAGGTGGTTAATTAATCCAAATTTTTTGTTGTGTGGCTAAGAATATTTTCAAAAACATTATTTTGCAGATTCAGTATTTTAGTTAATTTCTGTGAAAATTCAAAATGTTTTTCACAACCCATAGAATTTTGGCATATCTTGTACTTAGCAATTGGAAGAATTGAAACTGAAACTAAAGTGAGAGTTGGATGTGCTTCTGTATGATGAAAGGCTAAAGCAAGGGATAGTTATAATCAGGTTAGATATCATGATTGCACAACATTACAGTTTTGTGGTGAAGTAATGGTTACATTAAACACAATGATGCCTGCGCAGCCAAACTATTTATGTTGACACTTGCCTTTGATTAACTAATACTTTGGTTATTTGCTGTCAGAGCATCTTATCTTCTATTGTTACAGAATTACACTTTGAGCTTGTTTTTTCAACTCCATTTTGTTTTATTTTTGACTTATAGCATATTTGTCAGATGTTCATCATCCCTTACCTTAGATTAGAAACAGTGAACACGATGTTGTTGATTGTGAACATAACTGATTTTCATCTTCATGATTATCTTAAAGGCTGAATGTTATTTGTTCAATAAATGCCTTCTCCTCAGAACTGTTAGTGCCTGCACCACTCTCTCCATGTTTCTGCTTTAATGTGAGCTGATATTTCTGTTGTATGATATGTTTATAATGCCATATATATATGTATCAACTTTAAAAAGCTGTTATGCAAGTAAAATTTTATGAGCTATATGGTGGTGGGAGTTGAGTTTGGTTAATCTTCATCTCATGCCTGATCTTCTCTGGGTTCTATGGAATTTTAATTTAAATTGATTACATAACTAACTTGAGGCATTCAAATACTTGTTTCTCAGTGGTGATTGAGAATCTAACTTTTTTTTAATTGTTGATATTTTGCAGCAGGCATAGAGGAGAAGCCTTGCAGCAAGGTAGTGAATGGTGATAATGATACAAGTCATTATGGGGTTTCACCTGAGGAATTCTCAAATAAGTTAGGTCATATGGAGGGTAATCCTATTAACATGCTGACAACCCTGCTTGCTGATTTGTGGCAACCTGATGATGCTTTTGCTGGGGATTGCACTTTCTCAAGACAAACTGCTATGAATAAGTTGCTGTTATTAAAAGAAGATATTTCTAAGGAATTGGAGAAAACTGAATGGGAAATTGATTTGTTTGAAAATGAGCTCAAGTCCCTCAATACTGATCCAGAAAATGATCCTCGTCAAAGTTCTGTTACATCGCCAGCTAATATTGCACCAGAACTTTGTATAGCATCATCTAATGTTGCATCAAAAGATTCTAATCCTTCAAAGGATCATGAATTTACTTCCTCAGCAGTAACATTAGTAGAGAATGATGCCCTACCTACCATTGCCTTAAATGAACATGATGCTGAACTTAAAGGTGTAGATGTGGATAGCCTACAGGCTGTGTTATTGAGATTTAACAATTCAGCATCCTCCAGAAAGGGAGTTTGTGATCATGAGACTGAAAAATTGGCTGAATGCTCCAAGATTGTTGAGAATGACAGGTTCAAGGTCCCAGAAATCCAACATTTTGTATTATCAGATGATGTGGAAAGAACTGCAACTGTATGCGATCTTGGAGATGGGAGTCGTGGAGAGGCAGGAAGTAGCAATGATAATGGTAACTCTGAAGCAAGCTTACATGGAAAGACAGACTGTAATTTAATAACCTTAATTATGGCTTCTAACAGGGATGCTGCAAAAAAAGCTTCACAGGTATTTCATAAGGCATGGCCGACTAGTCCACCTCAGTTAGATGTTTGGGGATCAGATAAACTTTTGTCGCACAGGCAAAATGATCACAGAATCAAAGAAAAGCTTGCTATTCACAAGCGCTTGCTGAAATTCAAAGAGCGTGTTCTTACTCTTAAATTCAGGGCGCTCCACCATTTGTGGAAGGAGGATCTGCGATTGCTTTCTATAAGAAAACTTCGTACAAAGTCAAGTAGGCGTTTTGAATTAAGTAGTCGTGCATCACAGGGTGGTTCTCAAAAGCAACGTTGTTCTATCCGATCCCGTTTTGCATTGCCTGGTCAGTCTTCAATTTCACCTCATGCTTTTCAGATATTGAGATCTTTTTCATAAATAAATTTTTGATGCCATGTACTTGTGAACGTAGCATGCTTCTAAAATGGAATTTTTTTTATCACCAAGCATAGCTAAAATAATATGGTAATGAAGTGCTTCTGCACGTGCACAAACATTGCTTTGAAAATATATAATAACAGTTCCAAGCAATAGCATGAGTATAATTTCACTTCCTTATTTGCAATTGCATCCTTGCAATAATGTGCCATTGTTCTTTATTTAAAACCGTTGAAGTACCTTGATGATTGGCTCTTTCATCAGTTTTCACTTGAGCAAGATTTAGAGGTTGTTATATGCTAATTGTTGTTCATTATGTTAGGGTGCGACTATTTATTTTTATGTATCTTACTGTCTATAAATGGATTTTAGGTCTCCAATTGCCATCGTGCAATAGACACTCTCTTGTTATAGCATGTGGTACATCAAGGACATGAGCTAGCTCTTTAGCAAAGCGATTCAGTCATTAAAATTGCTTGAGTGGATAGTTCTTTTTAGTATTTTTTTTTTGTAAATCAAATTTTGATGGTCAAGGATCCTCTTGGAGTATGGCTTTTATCTGATCAGTTGGTTACTGAACTTCCTGATGAGATTTAGAGCTACTGCCTAATTTTGTGGGTTATTATTAAGCGGAAGTTCTTCTATATATAGTCGTCGTTGAAAAAAGGTAATGTTTTAAGTTGCACATGGTATGTAGGCTGTTCAATGAACATCTGAAACTGGATAAGTCTGAAATTTATTTTGCTATACAAAGTAATGAGTAACTGATAGCAATAACATGCTTTTGGTTACCAAGGATCAAAGGAAGTCTTGAGAAGAACTTTATAAGGGTTAGAAAAGAAGAAAATATGTGACTTAAGCTTCTGCGTAAAACACATTAAATTTGAGAATGTATTAAAAACTTGTGCTGATCTCAAGTACTGGAGACGAAGTTTGCATGGAAGTCTGCTTAGTAGAGACCTGTCTTGCATCAAGGCACAAGTTAGAATAACTGGGTATTTTCCAAACATGTGAATAGGCAGATGTTCCTTCGATATTTTTTTTTATGATTTCAAGGTATATATTCATAAATTTTGCTCAAGAATTTTTTTAATCACTAATTGTTATATTGTGGACGCAGACTCTGATCATACATTTACTGCACCAGCAATTTTACATTTTATGATGCAATCGGAAACTTCTCTAAAGTTCATATCACTGCTTTCACATTTCCAGTGTCACGAGTTATAAGTTTTGTAGTCCATAGTGTGTTGCAAAGTTTTGTGAAAGTTGCTGATAAATTACGTTTTAGAAGGAATATACTAGATTAGAAGGAATACACTAGAATTTTTCACATTCCTGTTTATCATTTTGTCAAAAATATTTACTGATAAATTCTTTAAAAAAACCTCCTGATAGGTATTTCCATGGTTGTTTTATTCTTTTAGTTTGTCCCCTCTGATTTTGACAATAGTGTATGGGTGTTGCTCGAATGACTAGCAATCATGCGTTATGAGTGGATAATTTGTTAAGCAATTATATCCTAGAGTGTTATTTTAGTGTGCTTGCGTTATAAAGTGTGCTGTGAAGTAAATTTTTTTTGTGGCATTTGGTCAGTTTTTTGTATATTTTCTAGGTGGACGTTTGCATTCCATATGTTCATTGCTAATGAGTTGATGGTTGTCATTGCATGTGAGAGATCAGAAAATATTAGTGCACAGTGTTTACCTTATTTCTGGACATTGTCTTGTCATAGAGTTTACTTATGTGGGTTGGAGGCTGGCAACCTGACAGGTAAGTTTAGTCACAAGAGAGTTTTATGTTCTAGCTTCTTGCATAAAACACACTTTTGTGCACTATTCTCTGTCTATTTTTATATGCACTGCTATATTTTAATTCCATATAGTTTATAAACTTTTTTACATTAATTAGTGTGTCTGGGCTCTACTTCAGCAGCTGCTGTTTGAAATGATATAGGCCAAATTCTCTCTGCAATGCACTTATGATAGACAGTAAAGATGGATGTGTGAAAAGTTGTATTTTCATTGTTATAGTGTACAAATATGTTTCATGGTTGTTGTGTAAAACTATCTGAGACTGCTGATGACCATATGCAATAGGATGTTCTTATTGCTATTATAATTGTAATGCCCGCCATCGTCAAACTTGGCTTGGGGATAGAGATATCGGCTGAAACTTCAGACATTGCTGTAGACTAAAGCACCTATAAATAAGATGCTGTATATGTAGCTGAAAGTGATAAATAGGCTAGCGCTATACATAAAATATTATACTCCTGAAGTATGATGAGTTTAATGTGGTAAGGTGGAATCTTCATATCAGATAATTATATACTTCTGGAAATTTGGAGACAGCATAAAGTGATGTAAACTACTCATCTTGATCTGCTTTAGGACTTGTGGTCGGTGTTTTTCTTGTCCTCTCTCTAAATTATTTCAAGGATGATTCACATGTACAAGAGTGTTTATGCATTTGCTTAGATTTTCATATTAATGTCTTTGTGGTCACAGTTTTTTTAATAAGTTTCATTGTGTAACAACATTATTTGGTGATTTCTTGATTGTCATGATGTTATCCATGTTGAATTGCTGTGTTGTTTTCGTGCTTTTTGTTGTACGCCATCTCCATATGATTTTACTGAGTGTCGAGATTGTTGTTATGAATTATCTTTTATTTTGTCAAATTCTGCAACACTTTGTTGTTTTATCTTTTCCTGTCATCTGAAGTTTTAATTTTTTTCTCCCTGCAGCAGGTAATTTAACTCTCGTTCCAACCACAGAAATAGTAGAATTTACAAGCAAGTTGCTGTCAGATTCCCAAATCAAGCTTTACAGGAATAATCTGAAGATGCCATCTCTAATTTTGGATGAGAAGGAGAGGAAGCAAACAAAGTTTAAAACACATAATGGATTAATAGAAGATCCAAATTCCTTTGAGAAGGAAAGAGCGATGATAAACCCATGGACGCAAGGAGAAAAAGAAGTCTTCATGGAGATGCTTGCCACATTTGGTAAAGATTTTACAAAGATTTCTTCTTTTCTTAACCACAAAACAACAGCAGACTGCATTGAGTTTTATTACAAGAACCATAAGTCTGAAAGTTTCAGAGAAGTTAAGAAACGGCTAAATCTTAAAAAGCAGTGGCAACGCTTACCCACCAGCAGTTATCTTGGAACATCAGGAAAGAAGTGGAATCGCGAGGTAAATGCTGCTTCGCTAGATATGTTGGGGGCTGCGTCAGTGGTAGCCGCACACAGCAATGGTAATGTAATGAGCCAACAAAGGTATGCTGGACATGGAGCCCATCATGGCTTGAAAGTGTCTTGTGGGAGTTATGGATCATTGGACAAGGTTAGATGTGTTGAAATACCGGGGCATGAGAGAGAAACTGTAGCTGCTGATGTCTTGGCGGGCATATGTGGTGCTCTAGAGGCAATGAGCTCTTGTGTTACCAGTGCTGTTGACCCTGTTGAGAAGATGAACTACATGGCAAAGGAGCGGCCCTTGACTCCAGAAGTTACTCAGAACTTTGATGAGGACGACACTTGTTCGGATGAAGGCTGTGGTGAATTGGACTCAGGTGATTGGACTGATGAGGAGAAGTCCATGTTTATTCGAGCTTTGAGCATGTATGGCAAAGATTTTGCCATGATCTCACGGTGTGTGGGGACAAGATCGAGGGAGCAGTGCAAGATCTTCTTTAGCAAAGCTAGAAAATGCCTTGGTCTGGATGTGATCTATCAAGGAACTGGCAATGGGGGAATGCCAATGAATGATACAAATGGAGGAAGGAGTGATACTGATGATGCTTATGCTGCTGAGATGGATTCAGCAATTTGCAGTACACAGTCTTGTTCCAAAATGGATACTGATGTATCTCAGTCTGTGGCCAACATTAGCAGTGAAGGGTTTGTTCATGCAGCAAGCACCCCCCTGCAGGCTGAAACTGATAAATCAAGTGAACAGGATGTGGTGGGAGGAATAAATTTGGAGGAAGATGAAGGGAAGGTTGATAAGCAGGCATCTGTTCTTCATGATAATAAGCTGGCGAGTGAAGTGGGCAATCCTCAAGCTATGCAGGATGCTGATGCTGCATTAAGATGTAATGCATCTGTACAGCATGAAGCTGTAGTGAGTGTTGATGCAGAAATGAAGATGGAGGGAAGGAGTCCTATTGTTTCACCAGTTGAACCTTTCTTGATGGTATGTATGGAAGTTGAGTCCAAATCACACATTGATGATGTGGTCGAGCAAAAAGACACTGGAGGATCGGCTGATGTGTCGAAAAAGGAAGTGGATGTTTCATTACTGGTGCCTGAGACTGGGTCAAGGAATAGACAGCAGTCGGTAGACTTAGGTGCAACTAACAGTGGCACAATTTGCTCTGTAAGTGATTCCGAGGCAGATGCAAATGCTTTGCACCCAGGAAGTAAAGATGATGTTTGCCCCAGATCGACATTTGCCCCCATCTACCACCATCAGATACAACTGGATTTACTCCCATGTCTACAGAATAAACCTCAGGGCTTCTCATTGAAGCAGGAGAATCCCCATTCTGTACCATTGAACTCATTGTTGCCTGATCCATCTTCTGCTTGCTTTGAGGGCCCCCGTCTTGTAGCTTCCCAGGCTACTTCGAATTTTGAGGAGCAGGGGAACAAGCGACATCAGAATCCTGTAGCCAGAGAGCTGTACCAGGTTGATCAGCCCTTGCATATGATGAGAAATCCATCACTGAATCAGGTCGATCAGCCCTTGCATATTCTCAGAGGTTATCCGCTGCAGGTGTTAAATCCTGTCGAGAAAGAAGCAGATCCTCTGATCGGCGAGAATGCAGTTTTCATGGAAAGCCACCCCAAGAGAAATGGGGTTTCCCAATCGAATCAGTTCTTTACATCAGAGATGTATGGCGACCATTGCAATGGTTCAAACCTTTCCCATTTGACGCCAGGGGTACTATTTCCCCCAAGGAATGAGGCCCAACCAGAAGCTCAGCTAAAACATTGCTCTCAGAATTCTTGCTCTGAGCCTGAGGAGCAGGCACACCCAACTGGGGATGTCAAACTGTTTGGGAAAATTATCTGCCATCCGTCGTCCTCACAAAAATCGAATTCTTCTTCACATGACTGCAACAGCAAGCCCTCCTCGCCGAAAATGAACTGGTCTTCGAATTTGAAATCATCAAATGGTGGAAGAGCTGGTGCACTGTTTGCATCTAGGCCTGGAAGTAGTGGCCACGGGGGTCTGGGGGAACTGCCGCTAAGAAGTTATGGCTTCTGGGATGGGAATAGAATACAGGCTGGGTTCTCATCCTTGCCAGACTCTGCTGTTATGCTGGCAAAATATCAAGGATCACTGGCAGGAATGTCATTTTACTCTGCCAAAGAGAGCGTTCCCAGCCGCAATAGGATTTTGACGGACTATCAGCAGTCTTATATGCAGCACCTGTCATCGGACGAGAAGCGGCTTCAGAGCTTCTGTGAGCTGCAGAAGAGGAATGGGATTGAGACGGTTTCAGGGTTCCAGCAGCAAGGGAGGGTTGCAAGGTTAGGATCCAACATGGTGGGGGGAGGAATACTCGGCGGCGGCAGCGGCGGTGGTGGCGGCGGCAGCGGTGGTGGAGGGGTGTCAGATCCTGTGGCTGCCTTAAAAATGCATTATGCCGCAAGGGCCAAGGTGCTTAGCGGTGAATTAGAGTCATGGAGGGGAGATATTGGTGGGAGATAGTATACGCTTATTTGAATAGGAAAATAGGGGTGGGTGATTGCTGGCAGTAGAAAGGGTCGCCGAGAAAATGGTGGTTTCGGAAGGAGGCGTGGTCTTGACGCCCTACTGTATCATATTTACTTTTTGTAACTTGAATGAAATCAAACAGGGGGGAGTGAATGGCTTTCCTGTTCATATTCTCTAGTCTTTCATGTAGTTGCCTTCCATTCTTTTGACTTCCCTCTGAGTGCCCGGGATTTTAGTTCAGATGGGCCTTTCTTACTTCATCATTTTGTCTTAATATCCTTTATCATTCGTGCCTGTTGTATTGCAGAGTTTGTCCTCCTTTTGCATTTAAACTGTGGTTAACGAATCATTCGTGCGTGCGTATAGGCAATTATCCTTTACGTCCATTTAACAAGCTTTATCAGTCTTCAGTTGTGGTTTATAGAGGATCCTTTACGTCCGCGGTGTTAACAAGCTTCATCAGTCTTCGGTTGTGGTTTATAGCGAGACTGAAAAATCTTTTTCATTGACAAGGAAGGCATGAAATCATGTGAATGGCTTTTTATTAGGGTTGAAATTAGATTAAATGCAGTTCAGATATTAATATATTTATATTAATATTTATTTTATTTGATGAGTACATATATGAAATTGGGTGTTGGTTGGAGGTAAAATTTTATATTTATATTTAATTTAAATAAATAGAGATATAAATTGGATGCCAAAAATATGGATATAAATTTGAATATAAATTGAATAATTAAATTTTATAATTATAAAATTAAAAATATTATTAAGTGGATAATATGGTTGTTTATTTTTTTTTAAAAAAATTATGAGTATTATATAAAATTAAATAAAATTATAAATAGAATTAGATATGGATTGGATAATTGTTTATTCATATTCATATATGTTTTTTTTTTGACTAATACATATGCTTAAATTTTTTTTCATGTTCGGATAGATTTGGATATGAAAATGGTTTTAACTATTTTTATTCTTATTTTTTATCCTTTCTAGTAACTTATTTTGGTAGGTTTTTGTGATGCGGAGTTATGCGCATGCTTGTTGCAGAGGATATGTGTAATATTTGTTGGTGATATAAGATCAATTGTCGCATATTCTTCTTTCAAAGTTCACCTTGATAAATTATTTGGATTAACAGCATTTTATTTTATTTTATTTTTCTGGCATGCATATTTTTTAATGATGTTCATAGATAAGTCTGCATCGGTCGGGCTATTTGACTTAACTGCCAGATGTGGGTTTTGGTTGCCCTTTTGGCTGGTTAAAGAAAATAACGAGCTAAAATTTTACCGGAGTTCGAAACGCTTGGGCGTTTATTAAATGCAGAGTCCGGATGTCTTCCGCTTGATTTGCTCGATGGAGTCATCATCTGGTCTGTTAGTACTTAGACATACTCAGGGCTCGTTTGGTTCGCAGAAAAACGAAGGGGGAAAGTGTGGTCAACGGGAAAGTAATGAAATGCCTCTTGTTTGGTTGGAGTTTTCAAAGGAGAGAGATGGGAAAGTTGTATTCCCATGGGAATATGATTCCCACATTTCATGGGAAAGTCTTTCCCATGAGAAACATGGGAAAGTTACTTTCCCATGAGGTGGGAATCACTCCTTTTTTATTTTTTCCCAAAAAAATCCTTCAGCATTAAAGAAGCATTAAAGAGGCATTAAAGACCTAATTTTTATTAAGGGCATAATAGGAATTATACATAACTTTCCTAGGAAAGTGGATGGTCAACCAAACATAAGCACTTTGGAAATTAGTCACTTTCCCATGGTTAACCAAACATGTCAAAAGTACTTTCCTAGGTATCCTTTTCCTAGGAATCTGATTCCCAGGAATCATATTCCTAGGAGGGAAAATACTTCCCGCGAACCAAACGAGCCCTCATAGGTAAAAGGGGCTGCCATATTGGTGGGTTTTCCCACGGATGGAGAGGATATTGAGTAAAACTTATCTGCCCGTACAGGCCTTTCGAGGCCCGGATTTTGTCCTGCGGAGCTGATGTGCTGAGCCCTTATGAGGCTGTAGCTGGTAGCTAGCTAAAAAAAAAAAAGGTGAGGAAGAACCCAACCCTAACCCTAGGTTTCGAGACAAAGTCTCATATTGTTCATCGAGCGCTATCAGCTACGACGAACATTTCCACTCTCTCGTCCTTGCCTTCTTTCTTCCCCGGCTCCGGCGAGCGGCCAAAACTTACCCCTCTCTCTCTCTCTCCCCCCACGTCTGTGTAAGTCTATTAAATTCATGATTTAGTTTCATTCTTGGGTATGGTATTTGATTATCCTGAACATCCTTATAACGTTACTTCTTGGTCCGCATAGGAAAATTCCCGTACAACACCGTTGGCTCCTTTGATTTAATTTGCCATCGATATGCGAAGTAATCTTAGCAATGTGTGCTTTATATTTTTGACAGTTCATTCCGATAATCTAAATTTGGATATCTAATCCCTTCTCAGCAATCTGTTCTCTATTGTTTCAATGCCTTATTGCTTGCGTTTTTGTTATAGATGTGACAAATGTTTCCGTGTCAGATTTCCTGCTGCTGTTTTGGTAAACCTAAAGCCAGCCGAAGTTCGGTCCGCACTGTATAAATAGCTGAAAGAAAGAAAGAAAGATGGCTCTAGCCGGAGTTTTGCGGAACAGCATTCGCCCCTTGTCAGTTCGATGTTTTCTGCGGCTTTCGCTCCCACAATCTGAAAAGGTCTTCGCTCCTTTCCCTGTTGCTCGTGCCAGTGGAGCTCGCCCAACATTTTTCTCTGATGTGCACCGGGGCTTGTCTTGGAAAGATTCTTTTCGACTTCTACAGCAGGTGCAGTCTTTAGCAGCTTGACTGATAATCGGTCCCCGAAGAGAAGGCCGGGAACCAAGCCTCGACGGAAACGAAGCAGCCTCAGACCTCCAGGTCTGGATTTAAATCCTCTCACCTGTTTAATTACCTTCTCTCTTAATCTGTGCCTTAGCCTTCTTTGCCAGGACCATGATCTTTTGCTTAATGTAAGTTGGTAGCCAAGTTTGTTAATAGGCTGATACCATGTCAGAGTTTGTTTGTAGGCCGTCGCAAATGTGGGAGGATGAATGTTCTTAACTAATCCAGATATCATACTTTTTAAATATAAGTTGTTCTTTTACCTTGTTCCCATGAGTCTGGATCTAATGTCTGCATAATCTTAAGAAGCATATTTGAGGCATATTATTTTGTTTTGTAAAATTTAATAATTTTGATTTTTTTTTTGACAGTTGGATGGAGTCAGGTTTGACGGAAACTGAATACAAAAAAAAAATTCATTGGATGTTTATATAGGAAGAAACTGCATGTGGTGACCATGATTCGTATGATGACTGGTTTCTTTAATTTGATGCTGCTTGATCACCAAACCATGCTACTTGTTTTGTTTTTTGTAGTATCAGAAAAATATTAGACTAAAAATATTTGAAGCCTATTCTAGATATGGCGGTTCCAAATCATACAGTTCGATGTGGTCGACACTCTGACAATTTTGTTTTGATCTCTAGTCTTCTTTTGACAACATAATTTAATCTACAAGCACCGGAAGGCTCTCATTTGCAGAGGTTCAACCTGAAAATATAATGAAAGATGAAAGAGTTCAGATAGCTGGGATACGGTTATTTATTATTTATTATTATTGTTGTTGTTATCTGATTACCTCCTTATGTATATCCTGAAAATGCTGATACTTACCACAACTTTGTTCGTCGTTGTTTGAGGCACTCTGAAAGCGAGCTATCATTTTTTTCTTTATCTTGAGGTGCTTTGTGCTCTACAGAGCATCTGGTATGATGACATCTGGGTTAAATTATGCTTGATACCAGTTGTCCTGAGGGACAAAGTACTTCTTTTTTATCATTAGTCTAGGTTCATAGATTTAAGTCTCACACTCCTTCCTCTTTTTTCTTCTTCTTGAGTTTAGAAGAATCAATACCTTCAGCATATCTCACATACCTGCATATTATCAATAATTTAATTACATGTTCCAGAAGTCTCTTGTTGTGTTTCTTTCAAGGGCTGGTTAGGCATATGGTTACAATTACTTGAACTGGGAACGGAGGTTATTTTTCAGGTCTAGCCTGGTAAAAGTCTTTTCTGAATGTGGGAAAAGTCTTCCTTTTCCCTATTATCATCATTGGGAAATTTCTACAATTTGCATTCACGTTTTAAGTCATCACTGGTTTCCGCTAAATCATAACTCTTATAACTGGTTTTATTACCATATGTTACATGCTATCCTTTTAGACTCTGAAAATTTGTTTCTTTTCTGTTTCTACATATATATACTAACGCTGGGATGAAAATTGCAGGCCCTTATGCTTGGGTTCAGTATGTTCCTGGAGAACCAATACCTAGAAGTCGACCCAATGAAGGAAGTGTTCAGGGAAGGAAGCGAAAGAAGCGCATCAAGCAATTGAAGGCATTTATATTGGTACATTTCCAAATAATTTCATTTTGTGGATTTTATTCTTTTGTGATAGGGAGTAGTATTTATTTATATTCCATTATTGATTGATTATTGTTGATTATATCATCACCTTGTCTACCACAATGCCATCGATTATCATTTTCCATTAGGATTAAAATTAGTTATTCTTTCGAACACATGCAATTGCTGCTAAACAAATTTCTGCTTTAAACCGTCTCGGCAGTTCTTGTATCTGGTTGATGTTCCATCTGCCAGGCTTTGTTCATTTTATGCATTGTGGTCTCGTTTTGAATGCATATCCTTTCATAGTTGCATATCCTGTTGAGTTTTGAATGCCAACATGCACATGATGACGTCTCTTCTGAATCTATCTTGTAAAATCATGATGATCTTATTTATACTTTTGTTTTATTCAAAGTATCAGGTTATTGAAGATTGCTAATATTTTATTTTCTTACAAAATATGGTATATCCATATTTTGTTAACTTTGTTACGGATACCTTTAACAATTAAATCCTTATATTGTTCATATTCTTAATTTTTTATAAGATATAATTATTATAACTATGTTTTTAAGTGTGTTCTAAGGTTGGCCGGTTGACTTGGTAAATAATCCATATATTATAACATAGCACAAATTGAATGTGCCAGGTCGATTTTTCTCATATCTGCGGAATTTTAGGAGAAAATTTTTTGAAAGAAATTTATTGCTTTGTATACATCATTTTTTTGTTCCCATTTTGATGAGACTTAGATCAGTTCACTAAGTCATTCTTGGATATATCATAGTCATTGGAATATGTGTCAGCAAAATTTAGGCATCTGTGACAATGAAGAACTCTCCAACCAGAGCACATATACTTTCCTAAACTAGCAAGCAGTCTCTATATGACTGAGGAAAGCAAGGAAGCATATTTTATAACAATTAAGAAGATAAACTATAAGAGAGTATAGAAGGTGGAAATAATGAAAACGTTTGCATACATATTTATTTTGATTTTTTGGTAATATTTTTTTGGATGTGTTATTTCTAAACCCAGAGGAATATGCTCCTCAGTAAAATTGGTGTGTGATTGGACTTCTCAGGTGGCATGTAATTGAAGTTTTTGTCCAAATGAGATGGTCTGTTTGAGTCATATGACATTAAATATGCTTCTATATTTGACCTTGTTAGTCGCTAACTCATCCAATGTGCTTTATGGGGAATGGAGTGGACTCTTCATCCAATGCCCTTAGGTTCAGCTAAAAATGGGTTACAGTATTTGATAGCCTGAGATTTGCCGACTAATTGGATAAACTGTATTCTTGTTGAATAAAATGTTGCATTCTGTTGATATAAAACCCAAGTTTAAAGTCATACTCAGCTTTCTATGAGTAGCTATTGAAAGAGTGATTGCATATGTCAACTGTGATTCCTGCATCTCCTTGGCTTTTGAAAGTATACCGCCTTACCTGGTTAAATGTGTATGCCATTTTTTTTTTTTGTTCTATTAGATAAATCATTCATGTGTAAATTCGTATCTGCTAGTGTAATGAGGATGATGAACACCATTTCATCTAATCTCTTAGCTAATTCGATTGCTTTTTGGTATTTGTGTATGAACAGTCTGAGAAAAAGAAACGCAAAGCTCAGTGGGCAGAGGCTAGGAAGAAGAGGGACATGAAGAGGATTGAGAGGAAGATGGCTGCAGTGGCAAGGGAAAAAGCTTGGGCTCAAAGGTTGTTAGAATTGCAGCAGCTTGAAGAAGCAAAGAAGGCGGCAATGGCTGGATAACAACTCGGTACGACCATACATATTAAATGGTGTAGCGCCACTGGGCTATGTTCTGCTGACTTGCATTGAAGATACTATTTATAATTTGTGCATCACAATTTGGATATGTCTCTCTATGTTTCACATGACATGCACATGCGCGCTGTTACTTTTTTATCCCTACATTCAGGGTTCTTAATGAACTGGTTTGGATGCCATCATGCATTTAGATCATAAGAATGCTTTCACTGATTGATGATGTCCTGATCCAGTCTCTGTGCAGTCGTGACACCTGAAAACCTGCAATGCAGGCTTCTTTAAAATTGTGCTGCTTGCTTATATGTGAGAGAACCACTTCTGCACTCTAGTATAGTTGCTAACTTATGCATTTTCTAGATCAAATTATATCTTCTTTTTTTTAAGTTGCTATATTATCATAATATATGGGAAGCCCATGAACTGGAAGCCCAGATGCCTATCTGTGCTGTTATCTTTTGCCATTTGCATCCATTGTAGGTTGGATCTGCCCTTTTTTTTGGTGATTACCTGCAGTGGTTTTGGTATTTGTATTCTATTACTGAGAGAATATTTTTGCAGCCTTTGGAGCCTGACCTTAACTAGAGAGGTCCTCTTCAGATGGGTATTTCTGTTGAATGATGAAGGTTTTGCAGTATTCTCAGAAGTCGCGGGCGGGCGAGCTGCCATGGCAAGTGTTGATTTTGATGCTCCGATTTAGATTAGATTGCATTTTTCCCATTTCCAAGAATGAGGGCAGCAAGAGAAGGAGCTCTTTGTTTGTCTGAGTGCTAAATGCAAACCTAATGTTTCCTTGTGTAATTTCACAATGTTGGCATTTGGATGTTTGAGAGAGAAATTTTGCGGTTCTTTAGTTATCACACAGCGGGAGAACTGTACTACATTCCTCGGTGAAGACTGTAGTAATCTCACCAAGGGATTATAGAGTAACATGGTTTGAAGATAGCAGGGTCTTTCTTGATTTTTTTTTTTAAATTGATACTTAAAGAGGAATGGGCAGCAATTCTTTGATAAGCTCTAGGAGTTGATGTAATGGCAAACGTTGGTTAATGCAGTTTTTATCTCGTGTAATAATGCAGATATTAAGATGGTGAAAGAGATGAAAAGCATCATCTGATCGCAGCTTCACCGAATGGAAGGATATTATCAGCTTATTGACATGGCGATGGGTATAAAAGATAATGGAATTTCATCAAAAAAAAGCTCATACACAACTGCATTTGTACATCATCCGTGGTCTCCAACTAGAATTGTGCCCATTTTGTTCTCAACATTGGAGCAAGCATCCATTCTTTTGTCAATATGGAATCTATTCTCAGCATGCATTCTCCACAACTTGGGACGATGCCTGCTCTCAACTATCTCCATCTGATGTAGATGCCATGTTAATGAGCGATGCAGCCAATCACCATCATTTCGCAGCAGAGTCCTGGACAAACAAATCATTCCCTTCCAAAATCCTCCTCAGCATGCATCCCAATGGAGCTTCATCCGTCTCCTAGCACTACCACTCTATACACAACCAAAATCTACAGCTTAAAGAAACCCAGCACAGCCTTCATGATACCATCTGTCATGACACAGAGCAGAGACGCGAAGCAGGGAGCTAATAGAGCTGTTCCCTTCTGTCACGCCACCACCTCCACCTGCAAGGAAAGAACCATTGAGGTCCCTCATTCTAGCTTTGGTATATCAAGTACTATTATCCAGTAAAATTTGAATTGATTCCAATGTGAGCAAGCAAATATATAGGAAGAGTTTGAGTTGATATGGAGAGCAAGAAGGAAGGGAGGGGAATGATGATATTGGAGCACCAGTAGTAGTCCCAGCGGGGTCGGATTTTGGACATGCGGTTCTCGCCGTAGGGGTGCTCGGATTCGGCCCGGCGGGCGTTGCGGAAGGCGCAGCAGCCAATGGAGTAGATGGCGATGAGAAAGACGAGGACGACGACGTTGAGGACGGAAAGCTTGTGCCAGTCCCGCCGGACCTGCTCCAGCACGCCGGCCTTGCACGAGTCACAGCCGTAGCACAGCACGCTCGCCGCGTTGTTCCACCGGTAGCAGTCCTCGTCCTGTGCCGCCATCGCCGTCCCCGCGCTGTACGTGCACGACGTCGGTGGCTTGCAGCACCCGGACTGCATGCAGCCAATGCAACATAGAACAAGATAAAAGATTGTATACTCTGCATATTGAGCTCTCTTCTTCATAAACTCACTCACTCTTTCTTTCTCTCTCTCTCTCTCTCTCTCTCTCCCTCTCCCTCTAAATTGGAGTGCATGTCTCTCTCTGTTCTTTCAAGTCCTAACTTTCTCGTCAGGCTAAAGATTTAAATTCATTCAAATCTAATCACAAGCACCACTCGATGTCCTCTAATCCACATAGGTCACGGGTCAAGTTCACTCTGATACTATTTATAACAATCTCGAACTTCATCCAAAAAAACTAGTTGAGAGGTATTTTTGTAGTTTTTTAGTTTTATATAAGCATTCAAATTTTTTTCGACAAATAACTAATGTAGGATTAAATACACGTCCGTACGAATGCTCACTAGATATAATTTGCATTAGCTCAATCATGGCTAAGTCAACAGTAACACAAATTACGCAAGAAACAAACAAAAATGATAATCCTGGCCAACTCGAAAGTAACGCAAGGAAGCTTATAATTTTCTTTACTTTCCTCTGTTCGTATCAATTTTTGAGAACAAAGCAAAGCTGCAGCTAACTCTAAAATAGCTGGCTCACTAACATCTGCCTTCATAATTCATAAGAGTGAGATTAAAATGTGTCTAATTTGGAGAGAGAGAGAGAGAGATGTTCACAATTGGACTTCATCAGAAACCCAAGATGTGATGAGTAGCAAAAAGATGTTGCTATCCTAACGACACCTAAGTTTACCATGCAGCTCAAGATTTCAATAGCAGCTCCCAGAACTGCCAAACAGCTGCACAATTAATTGGCAAAATAATCAGAATTATATTATTATGGATCCTTGTAACTCTAGCTTCATGTAACTACTATCGCTCGGCATCTAGAATCACTAAAAAAAAAAAAAACAAGAAGAAGAGCAGAGATCTCTGGCAACTTAGGTCAGATGCTGAAATTAGATGGTCTCAAAAGATAATATTGAAACCACCAAGCGATTGATAAAAAATAGGACTAATAATAATTATGCATCATCTCAATAGAGAAAGGCCGAGATCTTGATCATCTTGCCGAGTCCTACGTGCAGGAGTAATAACAGATCGGACGGTTGTGAAAGCTGATCGTAGGAATTGGTTACCTGGATCGGCGTGAGGTCCTTCTGGAGGTAGTCCAAGGGAGTCCAGAGCGCAATCTTGGCGCAGGCCTTGGAGCCCACGACGCAGGCCCGCGCCGCCGTCCAGTACCGGTCCTCCGTGATCCGCCGCCGAAGCCACCCGGAGTAGTCCTCCATGTGGTATTCCCTGTACCCCCGGCCAGGCACCTGTACCCCGCCGCCGCCGCCGGTGACGGCGAACCCGAACACCGTCAGCCCTAGCAGCGCGGCGATGAGGACGAGCATCACCAGGAGGTAGAGCCACAGCGCCCACGCCACGTTGAAGCACGCCCCCACGAACCCCGCCAGCGACACTAGCAGCACCACGAAACCCAGCACCAGCAGCGGCGTCTGCAGCGACGACTCGCACGTCGCCGAGCTCCGCGCCAGCCACAGCCCCCCTCCGATGATCGGAATCGACGCCAGTAGCGTCAAAAGATTCAAGTATCCGATCACCGTGTTGCTGAATCGGTACACAGCCATCTCAACTCCTCTTTTTCTTCTCTCTCTCTCTCTCAGACTGGTTGGTATTGTTCTTGCTTCTTTGCTTGCTTTCTTTCTTGGACTGCTGGGTCTGGGAGTGGGGATTACTTTCCACTTCTTTTTTCTTTCTTTATATTGTTTTGAGCTTGGAGATTGGACTGCCTTGGTAATGTGGTTTCGGTTTTTCTTTTTTTTCAAAAAAAAGGGGCCACCTTTCCTAGTTTTGTAGGGTGTTGTAATGATGCTTCCCTTTTCCTGGTCCAGAGCATTCTGAACAGGATTTTAAATTTTCGAGTGCCCTGTGGGCAGATCTTTTCTTACTTGGATGTTAAGAAAGAATGGAGGGAGGTTGCTCTACGCCTTTCACTTTATGGATTCTTAGTGGAGATTCTTATCATTGTTTAGTGCATATAATGATGCTTTTAGGGATAAGATCACAGTTTCAGCAGCATGCTTTTGATAAGAATGAACCACACTGTGATCACTTTACTGCTTTAGGATGGGTCAAGCGTTCTAAAGAATCAGAACATGAAGTGACCTGTGCTTGATAGGATAAGGGCCCGATTCTGGGTGTCGAGTACAGCGTGCCAACTAGTATGGAGGGACTTCTACTGTTTTTGGACCAAGAGAATCTACTGTAAGCTTCTTGGACTTTTCACAAGTTATGAAATCATCTTCCACAAACTCAAAGATCATGGAGTTTCGCAGAAGACTGTCCTTGATTGGTAAGGTAGCTCGCTTCTATTAGGCTCTTTTCAAATCTTAAATCTTGCTGAATCTGGCCCTTATAACCAATCCCTCCAGGACAGAACAACCATTGCTGAAATAATCAGAACTGTTTGTATGGATCTTTAAAACGTGATATTGTGTTACTGTGTGTTTTGCAGGAATTTTCAGCACATCGGAGTTGGATTGTTGCATACAAATTTTCCAATTATGCAGCCAGGTTTGTAATGCCATGATACAACTGCTTTGATTTCTGTATTTGAATTCTCATGATTTATCGTATCTTAATTTCTTGTAATATGTGATTGCTCGGGCAAATTGGTAGATTTTTATTATGACATGAATTCTATCCTAATCCATCCATCACCGTGTTTGTGAGAGTTGTGATTGATTTAGAGTTTTTAAGATTTGTTGAAAGATCACTTTTCTTTTTACCCCAAAGAGATCAATTTTTTATTATTTTCTTTTTAACCATTGCCTTGTTCTTGCCTGATCTTTCCGATGACCGATATTTTTCTCATATTAGTCCATATATAGCCCTTAATACTGACAGTCTGGTTCATAAAATGTAAGTTTTTTGGCTGGAAAACAGGATATTTATGTTCATCTCTTTTCAGAATATTGAAATATGACCTTTTTTTTCTTCTGATACTCCTAAGGAGATTAAAAGCAGAACCATTCTCAGATAAAGAAAAAAAAAACTTCTGAAGAATAGATTAAGGAGATGTATGAATTAAAAAATAAATCATGTACGCCATCAATATATATGGCCTTTCTGTCAATTCTTCAACTATCAGCTGCAATCTGATACATGCAGAAAACAGGCGAGTCTCAGGATTAGTCAACATGTCAAAGTCACAAAAACTAAGATGATTGAAAACTTTTAGTCGGGAGACTCACTGTCCATGAAAGGGTTTGGAAATAATGCTTGCTTGTGCAAGTATTGGTAAGGGCACATTTTCTTTGTTTTCCTCCGACCATAACCCCTATCAGCAAATGTGTTAAGCTAGAAAAAAAATAGATCATAGGGCATATAAGCTTCGGAAATGTGCTCCAATATTTAAGGAAAATTATATGAACAAAAAGCTATTCAGTTTGGATAAATATCACAGTACAAAAGGATGAAAACAAAGGTGCAGCTTATTTTTGTTTGTTATGTATGCTTCCTTCTGATTACCATACACTTTTCACAAAAGAAATTGTTTGCTAATTTCTTAGTATAATCACCACTTATAGGTACTATACCACATAATATGCATAAAGTTGCCTTACACATTTTAGGAGGTCCCATTCTCAACACATTCTGCTTGTCAAACACGATATAGCAAAAGAAGACAATTACATCATCTTTATCTTTAAGATATGCTTCATCCATTCACTCTTAAATAAGCTTAGGTGGCACCAAAATGATAGGAAAGCTTCTAATAAGTGCGATCCTATGCCATCATATAACTCGTGACGATCATATAACAATCTAAATTATTCCAACCATCAACAAGATTCTAGAAATGCATTATAACAATGATAAACATTATATTTTTATACTTGGGTAGGAATGCATGACTGAAATGGGTACTGCTTTCACCTGACAATAAGAAGCAGATTGGTTATGGCTTTGTAATCAACTCTAGACACATGAACATAGGGGGCCAGTGGCTGGTGGGTTTGGTTTCCATTCCTGGTTGGATTTTCAAGGCAGAGGAATGAAAAGATACTTGTCCCAAGGGACATCAATCCAAAATCTTAAGCAGCTCCTCTAATAGTTCTCAATAGTGACCGTTCCACTCTGCTTTTTTTTTTTCCTGAGAAGAATCATATGTCCTTTTAACTAAATCAACTGTTAACTTACCTCAAAAGACTAGGATAACAAATTTGCAATGGCAAGCTTGTAAAGAAGGTTCAAAACAGAAGTATAATTTCAGATAGAAGGAACGGTATCAGAGAGGCCATCTCAACATGTTTTTGCAGTTATTAAGTTCCAAAATTAATGCTTAATGAAAACCTCTTTCTTTAACCTTTTCTTTCTGCTGTCAAAGACAAAGCCTAAGTAGTTTCATGGATATTGTGATAAAACAAAACAGAACTAACAGTCTTCATTTTAAACGTGGCTATAAGTTCATTCCCTTAGCAAGAGGTAACTCAATGAGTAAGAGCCTCTTTGGAGAGCCAACCAGCTCAGCTGGCCTTCCTAAATACATGACTGACAAGGACATAGAATGAAGTGAAGAATAAGTCTTCTTTTCAAACTTATTAGCATATAGTTGAAATTTCAAAAGTAAGGATATAAAAATGCTCACCACGAAGCACCTAGTACTAAGCAAAGTCCAACAAATCAACAAGAATAAAGTGGAAACCATCTTACTAATTCAATTTGAGTACCAAAACTACAAGCAAATTTAGACCTCGTTGGAGTGAAGAAATCGCGTTATAGCGCGATTTCGTCTAGAAAGTGATACCTTAAAATGACACCTTGTGTCATTCATAGTGCATCATTGAATAGTTACAGAACATCGACAAAATCCTCGTAGCCTTAGGCAATCATGGTTTTCTAGAAGGATCGTGTTCATAAACTAAGAACAGGTGCATTCAGATATATCAAGTGTATTTGCAACAAAAGCCAAATCCACACAAAATAGCATATCCACACCAATCAATCAATCTATGTCATAAATGCAAATTGCAAGTTTACACTTTTGGTTAAAACTGCAAAACACTCCACACGCACATACGATACAACCATACACACTAAACAATATAATCAGTGGCACAGCTACAGCTATAATCTTCTGCATGGTTTGTCCCATCTGAAGTCCCATGGCTAAGCACTCTGTAAAAGTGAGGTAGATGTTATCTTTCGAAGCAACATAGTAATTGGCAAACCCAGCCAATATAAGGGGACTAGCAACAATATAACATGTTATTAATTAGTAAAGGATGGTAAGGGTAAAAATGGAGTTATCAAGAAATGCTTCTAAATGGACCCATTTGTCAAATGCACATGATGCTTCATTGCAGAACAAGAATTATGTATTCTATGAATCATTTAGAATGATTTCATCTCGCCAGCAAGTCTATGGAATGAGAAATTCAGAGTGGTACAAAGTTCTTGGTAAACTATACTGCCTAGTTCCCTTTTCTAAATCGGCATGCAGGATGATATTTAACCAGCTAGGTGGAGAAGCTACATCTAGCATTGCATCTTTGTGTGAGCTATAACTCCTTAAAAAGTGTGAGAGAAAAAAGTTCAAACCTGATTTGTTATTTCATCTTCTCCAAAAACATTGGAATTGAAATCGTCACCTAACATGTGATAGAACAGAAGATCAAAATAAGTCATTGAGCATGAGAAATGCAGCATGAAAATTAGTTCAGTCTAGTGACTTGAATCGGGGCTAGTACCCTTCTCGTCTTCTGTCTTTGCTCCTAAGTTGGCCACTCCTACCACTTTTGGCTCCATCAGTCCTCATTTGCTCCCTAACAGAGAACTCAGACTCTGCTTTTGTTTTCTTAGATGAACTCTGACACTTGTGAACAGAACTGTCAGATGATTTGTGCCTTGATATTTAAAGATGAAATTTGCATGGAGAGCCTGGTGCCTCTGTTAGCCGACTTTTCCAGATGCATTTTCCCCCAAACATCCCTTCGCACTTTCATGGGAAATGGTCATGGTCTCAGAATTCTTATTCTCAGCAAAGGAGCCTTAGATGGATCAAGTGCCCGGCTTTCCATCCATAGGTTCCTCTTTGCCAGAACCATCTTTCAGTTTAGTGCTATTAATATCCATGTCCTCGTCAGATGCTTCCTCTCTTTAATCTCCTGGCGGGTTATCGTCATCAGAATATTCCAAACGACTATTTTTATTCGTCTCACATCTTATTAGTTCCTCTCCAGCATCAGGTTCGGGATCCTTCTCCTCAGCTAAGGAAGGGTCACACTTATCGAATTTACAAGAATCAGCATTTGGTTGGTCATTTGATAGTCCATAAGCCTTACAAAGATCACTCAAAATTGATTTGGTGTTGTCCCATATAAAGTTTGAGCTCACTCCTATGTGAGCACCCATCAGTTTAGTCCTACATCGGTGGGAAAATTTGAGTACTTATACAGGACTAAGAAATGCAAAAAAAAATTTCCAATTAGTCTTTTTGGGTGAGGTTCTGATTTGTTACACTCTGAAGCCTATGAAATGGCTGACAAGTAGAAATAGGAAAGAGTGTGATAATTTAGATCCAAGGCATGCATTATGAGAAAGCAAATGAAAGCTGAGGAGGTCCTTCAAGAAGAGGCACTGTACCTGGGCATGGCACTCCAAGGCGAGGTGGAAGAATGCAGCTGTAACAGAATGCTGAATACTTGAGCTTGTCAAGCCTACACTGGCTGCAACTCTGTGCACCATGGTCTGGTGTGCCCACCATTGAAAAGTTACAAGAGATTCAAGATTTCATTAGAGAAACAAGAAGCGAAGTAGTAATTACCAGCGAAGGGGGTGGGATGGGATGGGATGGACATCCGTGGCGGCTGCGAAGCAAGTGCGTGGGAGGAAGGGAGGGAGGATACGCTCGCGACGGCGCTCAAAAGAAAGATTACTGGTTCGGATGTCTGTCGTGAACTAACCAACTACGTGCTGAATTCTAGTTTGAAACTGGTCGTAGATATTATTGAGTTGCAGGCATGAAACGTTCTTCTCGTAATGGTTCGATATTATTGGGGCCGGAACAGTGCTAATGCACCGTCTCGGGCTCGTCGGGGGACCGCGAGCTCTGGTTCAGTGGTTCTATAGGAAGGAGACATGACCCATCTACTCGCACAGATGAACTACTAGCTATTGCTTATTGTCTTTTGAGAGCTTTGGACAAGCAAGCTTCAGCTTGCAAATGATACACATCACTTCGGTTTTTTATGGAGGAAGAGTAGATCTCTAACTGCGCACCTCTCTTGATCCACCATTCCAGATCTGTTTCTACAAAAAGAACTGCTTGGCTTGTGGGTTTAGTCAACTCAAGTCTTTAGTCAGGAGGCTGGAACTAATTTTTCTGAAATATTATTTCCGAAGTGCATTCAGGACAGGGTGGATCTAAACCCTATCATCAGCTCATCATTTCACATTCATGGTCATGCCAAAAATTAATAACAAATGAAGATTTCATAGGGACTCTTTACAGGATATCAACCTTGTATATCTAGCATTAAGTTATTTAAAGGATTTATTTATGATGCACATGCTCCATGAGTGATTGTAGTTCCAACTTAGTATAAAGTATTGTTTTACAAAATCTGCGAGAAAAAAAAATTCTGAAGTATTTAGGTTCTATGGAGGGTTTTATATAATAATGATTATGTCAACTTTGAAGTTTGAATTAATTCCAGGCGCGCCATTTGATGTGGCTGGTTCAAAGTTTCCATAAACCAAGAGAACTTATCTATAATATTTATGATCTATAGAGGGTTTTATATAACAATGCATTAACACTTATCTGAACTTACAATTTACAAACTAGTCCGGCCGGCCGGCCGCATGTGGGACCAGATAAGGCCAGGCACGAAGGTCTTTGTTTTTTTTTGAATTTTACCCCCTAACAGGTGTTAGTATTACGGCAAAGTCTTTTTAGTTTTCAGTAAAAACCACCTTCCTCATTCCTCAGCAGCCTCAACAAGTTCATATTAACAAGTTTAGTAGAGTGATGCAGTGAATACGAGCAAGGTATAGAATCATGAACTGTCGCCTTAAAAATCTTCTCAACAGCAATGAATCATGGTCTTAAAAAATCTTCTCCATAGCCATGGTGCATGGACCTGATAAACTTAATTCAGGCTGATAAACACGATTCTTTATAATGGATTCCAAAACGAAACAGAATTTTATCTGGTCTAGTGCAGCATGATAGTTAGAGACATACGATGACATTCCAATTGATGACTTCTAAGATTTTAGTCATCCAAAATCATGAGATCCTCTACAAAAAGAATAAATAATTCATACTTAGGAGGAAATTCTGAGAACTCCAATAACCAACTCAAATACAAGTAGACCTTCATTCTTAGCTGATACATGTATAGAATATGCACAGTTGCATTAGCCTCCTTTTTACTTGCTATTGTCCAGCTACAGAAATATGCACAGTTGCACTGGCCTCCTTATAACTTGCTATTGTCCAGCCCTGATGGACATACTTATATCAATGGCTGCTAAAAATACAGATACACTGGAGAATACTATATGGAAACCAATAAATTGAAGGCTGACAAAAGATGATATAAATATTCACCAAGCACCAAAGGTGGGCACTTGGTGGAAATGAATGTTCATGCTGCTTTGAACCTCCTGCTCTCTTCCTGCTTCAATTGACGGCGAGTTCTTAGGTTTCAGCTGGCATGGGCCTGTTCTGTAAGAAATGTTTAAACAGTACAAGAGCTTGTCGAGGACGATGGAGAGGAACCTCATGGCCTGCTCCTCTGACAGTCACGAAGGTCAGGCCTTCGTAAACTTGAGTCCATCCGCCAACCTAGTACACAGCAAAGAGGAAGGAGATAAAAGGTAATGCCTGTAGCTTAAACAATAGCATGGAAATATCTGAAAATTAGATTGTTAGACTAACCTTTCCATTGTCATACCAAGGATACCAGCTGATGACAGTTGAAAGGTTGAGAGCATCGATTGAATATCTTGTTGCAGTCACGGGCACTACAGAATCAGTGTCTCCACTGCCAAACAGATGCAATTACAATTCGAGTGAAAAACAGGACTCAAAATGGCAGCGGCCAACAAGTAAAAATAATCAAATGAACATGAAAAATTTATGGTACAATCTTCAACGTTCTCTCACTGTGGACGGACCATCTCACGTGCAACCATAATCTCCTATTTGTTTGATTTTTCATGCTATTAGTTGTCTTAGTTGCCCTAGATTTTCATGCTATTGGTTGCTTAATTTGTTATTTGCAATTTTAAGTTGTATTTGCATACTCATTAATTATCTATATACGCAATCTCCTAAAAGAATTATGTAATAGTATCTTACTCTGAGTATTCATGTATAAGAGGAGTAAATTAACTTATGTAGTTGTACTTGAAATGTTTTTTAATATTTGCAAAACAACTAAGACTTAAAAGTTCCCTGCCTATCTTATCAAAAAGTTTTTTTTTTTAATGTAGACCAAATTTTGAAAAATAATTTATGAAATATTTCTTATATTGGCCTAAGTTTTTTTTTTTCCCCCTTGGAAAGAAAAAAAGAACTAAAATCAGTGGAAGCTTCGCTAAATAGCAATGTGAGGACGGAATCAAATCCATGTCGTTTGTATCAATACAAGAGATTTTACCAATTTGGCCGGTTCGCACCCTCAAGTTTAGTAAGTCATGCATCCATTATTCCAACTATTCATAATATTAATTCCTGAATTTGTTTGTTTATACACTGTTAGTCTCTGTTTATGCCTTAGTGCTGTTATCAATAAATCCTTAGTAAAAAATGTGGAACTACTTGTAGTTTACTTTCATATGCAGAAAGCTGGAATTGGGCATTGAAAGACTTCCTGCATATTATATTTATGTGTCACTTGCATATTTTCTGAAATTCCTTTTTCTTTTAAATATTTTTCTTCATTTTCTTCTTGTTCCGAAAAAGTATTAACTGATCCAAGCTCTAAATCTATTTTTTTAATGCACTGAGTTCTTGTGCATTGTGCTTCATTAGAACAGGTACTTTCAGTGCCAGTGCCATGAAGATTAATATTAAAACTTGTAAAAATTAGATAGAAGCATTGACGTCTCCAACTACTCAACAAGTTCCATTCTATTTGAATCAAACGCATGGGTTACTCTTTCTAGGTAGAATACATCAATACCAGATTCCACAAGCTTTGATTCATCTAACAGGGAACAAACACTACAGCAGAAGAATATCTGTTAGCCTCATCCTCAGCAAAAATCTAATGCAGTTCAATTTGGACAAAATTTAACACAACACAGAAACAGTTCCTCCTCATCCAGCCTACATAAAAGCCTGATTAAGGGTGGCTCCTTAGCATAATTTCATATGGACAACTGTAGATTGCTTCAAAAATCCTGGGGCACGACTCGACCCATCTATCCAACTTAAGGAATGTATTTCCAAATGAATGTATGTGTATGTGTATACATGTATATGTATGTATGAATGAGAACAAAAGGTACCTGAACACCCATATCCTTAGGCCAGCTGCAATAAGTTCTCGGTATATAGGAAGCATGGATCTAGGAGAATCTGCCCAGTGATTCCCAACAATATTGCTGCCATGGGGTCAACAAGAAATCAAGTGTAACTACAACTTATCAAAGAAAGCTTCTTGAATTCATAAAGTACCAAAAGAAAAAGGTAAATCAATTATATCCACAGAGATAACAAACCTGCATGTATTCCAAGGATAAGGTATACCAGTAACATTGGCATGGAGTGCCATCTGCACCTCAGGGCGGTTATAGTACACTTCGGCATAATTTTCAGTACAGGGATCATAAGCTCTGGACATCCAAGGCTGAGTTTGAATAGCATATTATAAGATGCAGGCTAAAATTAAATTGAAATAAAATCTTCGTCATCTTAAACAACTTCAATTGACTCAGACCGAAGTCAAAAGTTATTCTGCAAGGAGTTTACTACTGGCTTCCATCTCATGTTAATATGCAGATGTTGAAACTTCAAAGGCACAGCCTTGAGCATTTTCACTCTTTTTTTGTGTGCGTGTGTGTGTGTGTGTGTGTGTGTGTCAAAGTAATCACAAGATCAATAAAACTCAGCAGCCAAACTGATTTTTGTTTTCTCCTTGAGGTTAGAAAAAAAATGGGGTCCAAAGTGCTCACATAATGACCCCTTAATTTGCGCTTAAGAGTAGTAGTCTCATTGCAAGCCCTTGTGTATATACTGTACGGGTCGATGTTCCCCAGCTCGTTAGCAGCGGCCTCAAGAACCTTCAGACACCCCGCTGAAGGGTGTTGTGAGGATTGAAGGTCACAGGTGACCCTCAGATCACGATAAGTGTCATCAGATATCAGGCCATGAGTCCACCAATACTCGAAAGTGCCGACAAAATCATGGTAATCATCAGTAACACCATTGCCAACCTTCATCCATGATCCAAAATAATGAAATCGTCAGAACTTACTGCAAGAAGCACCAGAAGCAAGTGGAGAAATTAGTGCAAGGTTTCCAAAGCTTACCATGAACCCCTTGAAATTAATGATGGGGTTCCGAATGCCCTTGTTCTTCCTGTATACTATTTGAGATAATTGAGGAACGTAGTGCCCTGAAGGGAAATTAGAAAGAGATCGAGTCAGCAAGCAAGAATGGATCGCTTTAAATGGATCAAAAAAGATTGGGTCAAGGCGTTTATCAGTGACAGAACACCTGCGTAGCTTTCTCCAGTGATGTAGAAATCCCGATATTTGTACTGGGGGAACCTCTCAAACCAATTCACGAGAAAATTGTATGCATCCATAGCTACAGAGAAAAGTTAAAGCTTTAACTAATGACCTCAGAATCATTCTATCGATGTACACAAGAAGGAATATAGGATTCAAGTAAGAGACAAACCTGTTCTCCGGTCTCCAGCAGTATAGAGATCTGACGAGGTGTTGGAATAGGAGAAGCCCACACCAGCCGGGGACTCCAAGAAGAGCAAATTCGCCGCTGCCGACACCCCATCGAATCAGAAAGACTCAAAAAGGAGAGATTTTTACATGAATTCAGACCACACGTCCGCATAAAAATCGCAGCTTTCAGAAACTTACCGCTGTTCCAAGCATATGGATTCAGGAAGAGGGTCTTTCCATCCGGGTGGATGTGGAAGGGGCCGAGCTCCTCCGAAGCACCGTAGGCTATTGACGAGCAACCCGGCCCGCCATTGAGCCAGAGGATGAGTGGCGCAGGCTGGGCGGCCGGCGGCGCCTCGATGAACCAATAGAACAGCGCCCGGCCGGCCCTGGCATCCACTGTAACATAGCCAGAGTACTGGGAGAATCCCACTGGGGGCTGGCCGGGGAGCCAGGTGATCCGGTCACTCTCCTGGCTGGCCGCCAAACCACCGGCCACCCCATAATTCAGCACCAAAGCCAATGACAAGAAGAAGGATAAAGAAACAGTGGAAACAGTGGAGGAGAGGAGAGAGGACTGCAAGAAGGACATGGAGGAGCCCCCCATTGGCCCCTTTTGCCTCCCTGGGATTCGCCAAGTCTCTGACGCCCGAGGAGTGGTGATCTCCCTAAAAGGGGAGGAGAGGAGGAAGAAGAGACGAGGCCAGTAGGGCCCATAGAAGGCAGAAACAAAAACACAGGATGGAATGAGCGGCTGACAAAATTTTACTTAGCCGCAGTAAGAAGAGAATTGGCGTAGAATTTTTTCTATTGTTGTTGTTCTTCTTCTTCCTCCTCTTGGATTTATTTTAAAGGCCAAGAGCACATGGGGCTGGGCATTGACTGAGGAGTGGGTGAACGTAGAAGAAAGATTAGGAGGATGATGGAAAGGAAAGCAGGGGAAGAGAGAGAGAGAGCGCGATGTGGGTGGGGATGGGATGATGGAGCAGCTCAGGATGGGAACAGGGGAGGCGCCTTTTGGACAGGTTAAGGGAAAAGGATGGATGATGTTCAACGGCATTGGTCCCGTTGTCCGCGCGAACAAAAATCATATCGGGCGGGCAGGCGAGAAAAAACAAATATGAGATGAATATCTTATTTTACTATATTTTTTTAGTATTTATTTTTTTAAAAAAATAAAAATTATAGATTTTTTTTTTTACTGATAGCTCGTTGGTCCTATGATTAAAAAAAAAAAAGAAGTTATGATATATATGATATGGCCAAATAATACACACTAAAAAAAAAATAGTTATTTAATAAGACAATACACACATATGGATAAATCGATACATAGTTCTTAGAATATGGTATTCATGGTTCGATGATACGCACTTAGTAAATTAGCTATGTAGAAAATAAATATACACCTCTAAGCAGATTAATACATAGTTTTCAGAATATCAGATTTATGAATACACACTATATGATCGGTATCAGTATAGACACACTTGTCGACTTACTGATACATATTGTAAGCTTATTTGATGCATACCTAGCAGTGATTCGATACACACATCTAAATAAATTGGTACATCAACAGCATTCAGAATATACGATTTATTAGTACATATTATATAGTCAGGTGATACACACCTAACAATTTAATTATCTCGCAGTCTAATACACACTTGTACATAAATTGATACATTATTTTCAAAATATAGTACTCATCAGCACCGATATACAGTTTGTAATACACACTTGTCGATTTACTGATACATACTGCAAGTTTATTTGATATAAATCCAGCAGTGATCCAATGCATACCTTCGGATAAATTGATGCACGGTTTTCATAACACACTTTTTACCTATACATATTATATAGTCAGGTGATATATGCCAAGCAAATTAATCATCTTGCAAGCAATACACACATCTAGTTAATTGGTATATCGTTTTTTAGGTTAATTGATACATAGCTTTCAGAACATAGTACTCATCAGTACCAATATATAGTTTTCTATTTTTGTTTAATATAAGAAATTACCTATATATCATTTCTTAGATTCCACTAACTCTTAAGTGCAAAGATCATAAAAAAGATAGTGAAATTTGCAGCAGAAGAAAAAGACTCGGAGTGAGAAGGAAGACCTTCCGGATAGGATAGAGGGCTCGATAATAAAGAAATAGATAGAGAAGCTGGATGAGGAAGAAAAAAAAAAGGATGCGGAGAATCTTTCTCCATAGGTCATCTTTCTTGGCATATGTAATTTTTTTTATTTTTTAAAATTATGAGATAGGCGGAGTCTCTGTTAGTAGTAGTTTTATTTCTATTTTACTTTTAAATTTTTTTAATTTATATATTAAAAAATGACAAAATAAAAATTATGTCCTATATAATATTAATTCTATAGTGCCCTGTATCATCCTGTTCGCGCCGCGTCGGTTGATTGGCGGAAAAACGCGCGAGGTGAGTTAACACGCGGTCAAACTTGATTGCGTCGCGGGGCCGGCCTGAGTTGGCATGGAGTGAACGGCAGGTGATGATATATATACATGTATATAAATATATTTGGCATTGAATGAGCATTTAATATTTAAGTCCAGATTCGTTGTCACAATTGATCTCCAGCTCATCCATGCGTAGAGCTTCCCATTTCACACCTGCCATGTAGAGGGGAGAGGCCTTGCACGTGCGAATGAAACATGCTGTCATGCACATGCCTGAAAATTTTACACAGGCTGGCTATGTTTCTTGGAGGCTTCTTGTAAGATTCCAGGACTTCATGTTATCAAAAATATTTAAATCATTCACAAATATCACCTAAAAAGAAGTCAATTGCACTCTCGGATGATTTCGTGTATTCTTGTTGCTCCCATTGAATCATGAGGTCGGCCATTGATTGTGGCATCTTATAGTGATTTTTTCGTTATACTATTTTAGCATCTTGACTATTCTAATTCTGAGGTAACGTATTCTAATTTGATTGCTTAATTGGTCATCTAATATGAATTCAATATTCGCGGCAAGTTGCATGTTGACATGCTTCGACTATTGGATCATCATCTTCTTCAGTATTTACTATCACCACCGTGAAAGTAGAAAACTCCTGCAATAGTAAAATATTTTATAAATAATAATAATTTGGAGTTTTTTTTACTTTTTTTTAATTTTGTGTGGACCAAAAATTTCCGATGATTTACATGTATTTTATTTTTGTAAAACTTTTGCCTTACAATGATCTAAGGCAAAGTAAGTTTGCATTAAAAAAATTTTGAAATTATTTTTTGTAGAACGATATATATTTAGAATTTTTTTGGATAATTTTGCTCTCGGCTATAAGTATGAGACAAGCAATACATAAATTTAAAACAACTAGTACATATTTATTGAATCAATAACTAAATAATTTTTTCGTCATGCAAAATCGGCTGAGGAAAATTGCCAAACACATGATATCTGAAATGCACCTAACAATACAAGTGGTTTATTGAAGCAAGAGTTGGTGTACGAAATAGCTCCACCTAACAATAACCCTATCTTATTGACCATGTCACCTTAGTATCGAACGTTCCGCCAGAGCTAATTCATGCACGTTCGTGCATGGCAGGAAGTCTCTTCAATGTTGATCTATTTATTGAGGTGACAGCTTGTCTTAGGTATGTGATCTACTAAAAGGTGTTGGAAGTCTCCTTTCTTTGAGAGAAGTTTTAGTCCTACATTGCTTGTGTAGAGTTTTTTTAGATAACTTTATAAGCATTCATATTCTACACATGTTAAAGTAACTTTTGAGTGGAAATTTGTAGAGAAAAAGCCAATATTATATTAATCAAAGATTAATATAAAAAATAAAATTCAGATTGGAAGTTTTATCTGTTTTGCACAAAATAACTGCACGAGCAATTATATTTTGAACAGACACTGTTCCAATAGTTGTGTTGGTTCAGAGTTTAGTTCAGGATTATAAATAGCCAATGTAATTCAGAGATTAATATAACTTCTTCTACAAAATCTTTCATTCAGTTGTTCTGGAGAATTCTAGTTTTGCTGGCTAAGATTTTATTTCGATTTTGTTGTATTCTGGAGCGAATTTGCTGGATCACCAACAACAACATAGTAGGGGCAAAATTCGCTTAAGAATAATGTTAATTCACGCTACAAGACCGGTTTCAAATACTAGAGATCCTCCTTATTCCTTGTGCCAAACAACTACTACTTTTAGGCACGACCTGATGTGCACCCCTGCCCACTTGTTGGTCGGATCCATCCCGGCCATACCATCGTGCAAAGTATTCTGATTTCAGACTCCTTCCAATCTTTGGACTACAGATAGAATTTCTTTTTACAACAGTACAAGGGGTCATTGTTTCTAAATAGTTCATGCACTTTGCCTGTATATAATGCACTAATAAATCTACACAATTTGTACACTGGTGCGTATGAAACATGCCACAATACATAATGGAAAAAGAAAAAGATCAAAGGAATAAAAAAAAGAAAGAAAAATTAGAGGATATTTGTCCTTCAAAAGAAACGGATAAAAACATAATTATCCATAGTTTTCTCGATGTTGAATGCCACGTCCTTTAAGAACTTCCAAATCTAATAAATAAGCGGGTTGATGGTGGCTTTCTGGCTGTACGTTTCCTGCAAGTGGATTCGATCATGGACGTCACAGCATCTATTCTTTCGTGTCTTTACTTGATGCTTGGGATTCTTTGTGAATTGTGACCGGATGCCAAAACTTTTAATTAAGAGGTAATGTTGAATTTGCGACAAATAACATGATCAAAGTCCGGAGCGTCCCTCAAAATGGCATTCATGACAGCCACAAAATTTGGCATCTTTATTGCGTCCCTTGTTGGACCGAGGTCATGGGTGTTGCTCCTACCAAAAAGCTATGCATGATGCCAGGCGAGTACCTCGGCATTACATTTCTAGACATGTTAGTTAAAGATGATAAATAGAAAGATCCATGCATGCTACGAAACATAAATCCAACAAAATTAGAAAATAAAGTGTCACGAAGAGGAGGAGGAGGAACAGTATTATGGTTTGCCCAAAGGACTCCATTTTAGTGCTTCGCTACATATGAGGCGACCCGTGCGTGGCTCGAAAGGAGGTGCAACTTTCTACCATTCTTCAGATTTCTTGGGGTTCATCCGTTACCGATGCCCATTTCATAATCCATCCAATTACCATCGCTGAGTTACTCTTGAGTAAAATGCAATGTACCCCGAGAGTAAGCGTCCTATAGCTAATACCTAAGGTTACAAATGGGTCGGGTTGTCCCGCGACCCGACCTGTTTTGGAGGGTTCATGGGGCCGAGTCGGATTCTAAAATTAGAGCCGGGTCGGATCCTATAACTAGACTCGTTCCATTTTTTGGGTCAGGTCTAGATTTACTGGATTCAGACCCGACTCGATCCGACCCATTTGAAATTCGGGTAATTTTGGATGTTCAATCTTACGACCCGAACCGACTAAAATCTGTAAAATTATTTAAGCCTGCGGGCCACAGCTCGCAGGGGTGCAAACAAGTTCTAAAGCCAAAATGGGTTAACTTGAATCAGACTCAACCCGAACCCGAATCAGATCCGAATTTTTTGGATTGGGTCCGGATTATACATGGACCTGACTCGACCTAAATAATCCATTGGATCAAAAATTGTAGTGATGGATCTGACCGAACCCGATTTCTATTGGGTTGGATCTGGATCTAAAATTAGAATCCGAACAAGAAATCGGATTGGGTCGAGGCCATTCATGACTCGAGCCAACCCGACCTATTTGCACTGCTACTAACACGCGTCTCACTTCCGCTAAACATTTCTACCAACTAGAGATTTACTTCTTTTCTTGGAAGCTTTCTATGTCGTCCCACTTTATGGTTTAATTAACTAAACAAACCAACATACTATCTTTGCATAGAGAAGAATCTATAGATGGCATGCATTTGCTTAATTAAATTATTTTCTCAAATCATAGACAGCCCGAGATCACTGATATGTGAGATTAGATTTTACGTGTCGTTTTTCTCGCTATGTTAACGGACCCCCTTATTTTTAATCCAGATAGAGATAAGAGCCTTCTTGGGGTAAAATGATCATGTGATAAGTGGCCCAGCTGTTATGGCTTAAAGAGGCTGACCCCATGTCCAACCGCAAGGGAACCTTTCATGCTCGGGGAGCGACACAACCCTCATTAGATATCCCGGATTGGTCACAAGACAACAATGCCTTCTTGAATCCAGTGGGTCCCATTCCATTTGTCCGGGTCGCATTAAGTTAGAAGTTGAAAGCATAAAGCTTCATGCCCTGTATTCCGCGGCGACCATTTCGCGCGCTTCGATCTATTTCTCGATCCGATTCATCCGATAATGTACCTATATGAGTGGGATAAATGGTAAATCATTTACAGTCTTTTTTGGCAGGACCTAGACACGAAGGTTCGGGAAGTAGCGCGTGCCGGCATTCACTGGTGGAAGGACTGGCAGCTGAAGTGAGTTTAGAATAGGATTGATAAGGTCCTTTTTTTTATTTAAGCTTCAGTTTGTTATAACCCATTTTTTTCTTTCTTTCAAATGAGTTGGCTTGAGGCCTTCCTTTATAAAAACGCAATTCAGAACGTAGGCTTTGAATTTCATTTCTACCGGCTACAAGAGGAAATGCACTTTTCATTCACATTGGCATCTTTGTTTGTTTCTGTATCGTGATCCGTCCTTATAAGCCCGTAGGTTGGGAGAGCCCACCTTTTGTACTGGCTTACCGCCTGAACTAGAGCTAGAAGCTGAACCAACAACCGAAAGTTAAAGGTTTGATCTGCGGTGCTCTCACTAAAAAACTCAGCAAACGCTTGAAGCATACCAAGCAAGGATGTCTCATGCATTCGACAAAAAAGTGCAAACGAGTCCCGGGTGGGAGACATTAACCAAAGAGCAACCAATCATAGGTGCACGCCGAGCTAACATTCCCTTTGAAAGGAAGTGCGAGCAATGCCTCGTTGCGCTTGAGGTAGGGCACGCTAATATTCTATCTAGGAAAAAAGTCGTGATGCGGAGCATGCAGCAAAGGCAGAGTTTTTGGTTACATTTTCAGTTGCAGTTCAAGAACCAATGCCAGTGGATCTCACAGAGGTAAAGGTTGGAGCAAAGATGGCAGCAGCTGGAGCATAGGCAGAGACAAAGCAAGCGCTAGGGTGAGATCTGAACCCCTACCTTGACTAAAAGAATTAGGTTATTCTTTTGCAGTTGGTCTTTGGTGCCTACGATTGTATGGATGCCGGTGTTTTGAAATCTTGGACTGACGTCTTTGCAGCTCTCTATGAGAGTTCGTAAAGCTGGTTTTCTTAGATATTCTACAAAACCAGAGCGCTGGCCTTATACTCGATCCACCGCTGGAAAATTCTCTTCAATAACCGGGCCACGACCGTGGCGTTGGGCAGAAAGCCGATGATTTCGACGAGGCCCTTCCCTTTAACCCGAACAGCCAGATTAATTACAGGTCCGGATCTCTTGTTTGGGCTCATCATATGTTTACTGTGGGCTTAGACGTTGATACGCGTACCTACTTCACCGCAGCTATCATGATCATAGCTGTCCCCACTGGAATCAAAATCTTTAGTTGGATCGCTACAATGTGGGGAGTGGCCTGCAAGTCGCTAATGCTTGCCCCTGGAGGTCAGATAATTAGCTTGTAATGTTATAGACTTTGGATGAGAGGTGACAGGTAAATTCAAATTTTTAAAACGTTGGTTATCGTTGGTTATTTCTGTGCAAAAGTTGAAGAAGGTGTATCCTAACAAAAATTCCATTTGCTCTGAGTTAATAGATTAGGTCGGACCCTATGTTCACATTTTTAACTTTGTCCAGCATGATTCGTTGTGATTTAAACTGACTTGAGGAATGTCTAGTTCTTTTTATGCCTCAAGCGAGAGAGGAACTTAAAATTTTGCCGAGCAATTAATATAAAGAAAATAAAAAAAAAGAGAGATAAGGAAAAGAGCAAATAAATTTGGTTAATAAAATGATTGTGATAAAACGTATAGGTTGGATTCGATCATGATCAACTCTGCCATTTAACCTCAAATGGAAAGGGGAGTAACTTGACTCCTGAGGATAGAAAGGCATCCGGCGTCAATATCAAAACTTACTCGAACTCAATATGAGCAAGTTGAACCTCCGCTTCATGAGTTCGTTGATCTCTATATATTTGTTTGGTTTGTGAAAAGAAATTTTTTTACTAAATTTTTTCCTTCTGAAAAGCTAATTTTCAAGAATATAATGTCTAGAAAAATAGTTTTGGTATGTTTGGTTGACTATGAAAAAATGGCACATTCAAAAGTGGTTTATATTTGGTTGAGTATCTACTTTTCTGAGAAAGTTGTATAAAATATCTATTATATCCTTAATAAAGGAAAAAACATTATCCATAGATTTTGATGCCTTATTGAAAAAAAAATTAATTTTCAATCGATGAGAAAGTAGCTTTCTCATGTTCCTCATGAGTTTTTCTTTTCCATAAAATATGAAAATCTTATTTTCATGAGAATGCTATCTTTTTATTTTTCTCATTTGAAAACTCGAACTAAATAAAAGGTCTTTTTTTTTTTTTACTACACTTTTTCTTCCTCTTTTCCCGCGAACCAAACAAGATCTATATGACAATTGGTTGAATCTCCACTTTATGTATCATTTGACATTCACGTGCTACCATATTGAATCTCCACACCATGGAATGCCCCACATCCATGGGTGAAGAGGTTGAATCTTTCATCTATGGGCATAATTGAAGCCAGTCTATTCATGGTTTTAAAATCCTTACGATTAAGGAAAATTTCAGTTCCTAAAATCCTAAACAGGGGTCGTTCAAACCAAACGTTCTGCAGGATATATAATTCAAGATAGGAGGCGATTGATGTTTAGTAGTATTGTTGTAGTATCAAGTATATTGGAGAGGAGACTCAAATGAAGTATTCTTGCCTTCATTAAGAAAAGAGAGAGTAATTTCTGGCAAATGACTTCCTTTAAATACTTGTTACTGATGGATCCATTATATAAGTGACTCTTTTGGATGATTATTTTTACAAATAACTTCCTTATTTTTTTTAATAAGTTGACTCTTGCGATATACCACCACTCATATATGACCTCTTATCTGAATAACAACGGCCAATCATGATTTCTCTACATGATCACGTATAATTTGTTCCCAAACTCTTGATCAATATAGATGCAAATTAGATTTGGGGTATGAAGCCATCTAAACTTAGGGGTGGTAATACTAACAATTTAACACGTTTAACTCGGTTCAACGGCCGCAAGTCGAGTTAGATTACCTATTTAAAAACAAGATCGGATTTTGATTTTGGACCCATTTAATAAATAAGTTAGATTTGGGCCGGTGAATTTTGATCTACCTTGTATCCAAGCCGATCCACATTAGGTCCAACCCGATCCAATTGCTATCTCTACCTAAACCATAGGTGATTTATTTCAATGTTGGGTAGACCTAATATACACATCTACATAATTTTTTTTTCTTGCTAGTAATATATACATGGCAAGTTTTGTGCAATTAAAAAGCAAGTAAATTTTGCACCCTGAAAAAAATGGTAAGAAAGATTTACATGTCCCATTTGATACCATCAACACAAAATTTGGGGTCAGTCAATAAACACTTGCCACATACCAACGGACTCAAATTGGGGCACAAGTATTGAATAGCATCCACATAATTTGACCCCCGGACAATGTTCAAGTGGGCTGGGCCACCAATATCAGTTCCTTCGATAAGATGGGAGACATGAGAAAATATAATATAAAAAAAAGGGGATTGCATACAATCTTGCCAAGTATCCATAGCAAATATTGCCCAATATTCATAGTAAAAATCTGCTATCTATTCAGCAGATATTTTTTAAAATAAAGTTATCTATCAATCTTTCCCTAAAAATTCCCTAAATATCTTCATTTGGTTTGCACCGCATAAATTGATGAGACATGTATATAGACTAATCAATAAAATAACAATCGAATGACTTTCGAAAGATTAAAAATATGTCATCTATTTAGCACAAATTAATTAAAATAAAAGCTAAGTATTAATCTTCTTTTAGAAAATTTCATAGGTGAGTGTTTCGAAAAAATTAAAAAGTTTCAGTACCTTCATCTTCGGGCCTTCGGCGCATATATTAAAGATATATTTGTTTAGAGTAATAAATAAAATTTTAATCGAAAGACTTTTATAAATTTTTAAAAGAAGCAAGGCATAGAAAGATATGAAAATATTAATAATAAATAGAATGTATCCAAAAAAATATGGAAATATTGAGAAAGAAATACAAAATGCCCGAGGTCTTTCAAACTCGCCATTCACTGCTGCTTCACCAAGCACCAGGGCATCATCAATTTTATAATTTAGGATTTTTTTGCATGAATTTTTTTAAAAAAATCTAAATTTACGTAAATATCCTCTTAAACTTATATTTATTTTTGAGTTCTCATGAAATACTGTTTTTGCACAAATGTTCTTAATATACTGATTATTCTAATACCATTAATAAAAACTATATTTATTTTAATTAAAAATAAAATAAAATTTAAAATTATTTTTTCAACGTGATCGTCTTATAAATATTTTTTTATGCATCTATCTATTAAGGATATTTTAGTTATTTTAATTTAAAATTGTTAATTTTTTAACGATGTTAGATGGTGTAGATACATACGCAAAAATAAGAATAAAAAAATAAAAAATAGCAAAACAAATATTTTACGAGGATATACATGCAAATATCACTTTGGAATGATATTCATGCAAAATTTGATATATAGTAGGATATTCATGCAAAAAATCTTATAATTTATAATAAAAAATTTATTTTTGGTAAGTTTATAAAATTTAATCCAATCAAAACTTATCCTCATTTACAAATTTTATGTATGCATATCAAATCGAGTGCAATGAACCCAAACCGGTCTCCAACCGGTGAAAACATAAAACAAGGCACGGATGCAATTAGAGAACTAATCCGGTGCTATGGGACCACGTCCGAGTTGGATACCGTGTCCCGGCCACCGCATTAATAATAAAAAGGGTGGGGAAAATGAAAACTTGAAAGAGGGCACGCATGCATTGGAGAGAGATCGGGAGCTAAAAGGTACTTCCTCTCTCTCCTCCCCTTATTTTCCCTTCCATAATCTCTTTAGATTCTTGATCCCCAAAAACTCTTGATTCGAGGATCACCGATTCGTTTTTCCTTTATTCTGATCTGGTTAGGGATTCTCGTTTTTCGTTTTTTTTTTCCAATCTTTTCATGCGGTGTATATAGATTTCTGAAATATTTTGTGTCCAAATCGGAAGGCAGTGAAGGGATCGAAGGCGGCGTGGTGGGATCTCGCACCATGGACGAGCAATTCTCTGGTAGTGCGGTACGAGTCTTGATATGTCTTCTTCATCCTTTTGCTTGTCTAAAATCTCGGCATGGATCGATCGGTGCTCGATCTTGAGCAATCTTTCCAGATCCAGTTGTAATTCGTTATTCTTTTATTTCATTGAATTCTTATTATTCTTTTTAGGATAATCTGTTCGATCGTATAGATGATCTAATTTAATATTGCTGATATAAACATTTTCTTCAAAACATTTAAAAATGTCTGGACATTGGTCATATGATTTGGCACAGTTAACTCTGGCATTTATAATTATATTAACAGTAAAATGGAGTAATTCGATCCGTTTTGATCTCTCTTTATCGCAGCAAAATTCCTATGCTTATAGTCTAATCCTCTGTAAGATCTAGGTTTTTTATTATCGTTATTCTCCTTCCAATCTTGGCTAGGTTTGATCTCACCAATAAATTATTTTTCTTAAAGGTGTCCATGTTAGCTATTTCAAGCTCTCTTTTTTTTTAGCTGTCCAGTGCACCTAAAGATGCATTTTGCGGGAGGGTATGTTCTGCACGGGTTCTTACGTACTCCCCCATTCAAGCCCCAATGTCCTCAGGCTAAGGGTTCAAGTGTATTCAAATCTAACCACAATCGGTCTATGGTCGGCCTTCATAAACTAGTGCTATAGTGTTTTCTAGTCCACATAAGCTACGAGCCGAGTTCACTCTAAAAACATTTATTACAACCCAGAACCTTACCCAAAAAAGCTAGCCAGATGATATATTTTTTGCGTTTCTTAGTCCCGTATAAGTATCCAAGATTTTCTCGACGAATAACCGATGTGGGACTAAACATGCCCGCACGGGCTCTCACACATATATTATTAAGATTTTCTGTTTTCTCGACAATACTCTTGTATCCTCTATTCGCTACAACTTTTTCTCTTTTTTTTTTTTACTCTTGCTACTTTGCTCTCTAAGAACTGCATGAAAGTTTAACTTAGCTGAGGACCTTCGGATTCACAACAATTTTGTTGCAACCTACAGTGCAGGTTGATGAGATGGTTTTAAATTTGCAAGTTGTAAAGAATTTATGATTTGTTTCTCATTCTAATAAAATTTGTATTCCCCTATCAAGTGAGATGGGTTAGTAAAGGAAATTAAAATCCGTATCCCTTGCATTTCATTTGACACCTGGGAATCACATCACCCACACTCTATCTCTTTCCGGCAATCTAAGGAGCATCCCAAAAGGTAGAACAAAAGTTTTCCTAAATCATACCACTGTTTCCTCTCCCCTCCATCCGAAGAAACCTCTCTAATCTGTATGTCCTGGTTATTAAAATTTCAGAGGTGAATAAGTAGTACACTGAAAAATTAGCATACACATACTAGATTGCGTTAAATCTCTGCAATTGAATAATTTGAGATAATGTATTTGACTTGTGAATCCCTTTTAGGGGATCCTAATTCTTGAGTAGAGGTCTTTCTGCCCCACAGTCCATTTACTCCATTCGGCACTCCGAGACTTCTCCATCAACATGAGAAGATATCCATTACTTAGACCTGAAACTTGATCGTGCATTATGTTAGATAATATGCCATATTGTGAATGAGCCACATCAATAAATCCTCTTTTGCCAAAAAAGGAAAACAAAACCTCTTGGAAATTCCCTTTAGCTGCAACAGAACAGGTCCTTTCATAGACCCAACAGAACAGTTCCTTTGGGTGAAGAGGAGAGGGGAAAGAGGGCTACCGTGCTTTCACCCATACAAGGTATTGCATGTATCAGTTGGCTGAAATTTAAATCAGAGTTGATTGGAAACCATTTGCTTTTCTGTTCTTTGAATATAGTTTCATGATCATCCTTGATCATGTGGTTGTGCATGTTCAGCATTCAATGCAGCTACTGCTTATTAATCATGTGCTTGCAATTTAGGGAATTATTGTGAATTTGATAGTTTGAGAACTAATGGTTCAGTTTGTAAGGCACATTTTGTTAGAGGTTAATTCTTTTTACCCGTCATAATGTGCACATTGCAGAGTTAAGTTTCTTGAGTTGAATTGCCCAGGTGGTGAGTTCATGCAGCCATTTTTTTCCTTTTTTGTCGAGAGAGGTGATCTAATGAGGCCGTACTAGAGCGCACGGACATTTTCAAATAAAAGTTTTTTGGTATAATGGTTGCAGGCATTCAAAAATCTCCAAACCATCTAGAGATCTCCAATTTTTATCTGTTGCATTGTGATCCCATGGATATTTGTGATTGGAACCTTCCCCACCTACCTTCTCTCTCTATATAATTTAGTAAGAAAGCCCAACAGGATTTGCTGCAACAGCTAGTCAGGAAAAGGTTGTTGATATGCTGCATTGTTGGTGATTCTAATGATGTAAAGCCCTTCTCTGTATTATCAGAAGAAGGAATTATAGTCTTGAAATACAGACATAACCAAAAACTTGATTGCAATATTTTATCAATGCCCATTTCTGGGTGCATAATGTTTTTGATTCAGCTAGTTGATTGCTGACCACAATTTTCCATGTTATGCATATATCCATTTTCATGGGGATGAGACTGTGATAAGGTATTGTACACTTGAATTCTGCTGAATCATTTTGCTTTACATCTGAAGGTTGTATTCTAACTTATCAATGTTAATGGTGTGAAAGCCATTAGTTATGTGCATTAGTTCTTTGAATATTTCATGATTTGAAGAATTTCTTTGCACCTTGGAAGAAACAGCCGTGTTGAAGAAATTTCATTACTATTTATGGTCCTTCTATTTGAATTTTTCCCTGATCTTACCACAACTTTAATGAAATTGAATATCTGTACTTGGTTTGCTTTTCTTTTTTTTGTCCTTTAGTTTCTGGTGAACTTTTAAGTAGTTAAGGAAATATAATTTGAACCTTTCATACCTTATCCTCATGGTTTATTATGTTTGATCTTCATTCTTTTTTATTCTAATCTCATTTATCTGAGTGCTCTCTCTCTCTCTCTCTCTAAATCTGAATATGGTTTATTTTTCATCTATTTAGCAATGAGTTATGATTGTGGCTGTGGTTTGAACAGAGGCATTTCTATTTTCCTTGATTCCTCTCTATTAATTCTTCATTTCTGTGACAAGATGGCCATCATACTTTTGGGCAGGAAAATTTGGTCAGGGAGGAGGCGACAAAAGGGTTGAACCCAGGCCTGGTGGTCTTGCTCGTTGTTGGCGGTCTTGTGCTGTTTTTCCTTCTTGGAAACTATGCTCTCTACATGTATGCACAAAAGACCCTTCCACAAAAGAAGAAGAAGCCTGTCTCCAAAAAGAAGTTGAAGAGGGAAAAGCTTAAGCAAGGGGTCTCTGCTCCGGGAGAGTAAAAAGCATTGCCTTCAAAAATGAGAAATCTTGATGATAGTGTTGATGCTCAGTTTAGTTGTATGTCTAGTTCAGATACTTTAAAAATTTTACCTCTCGAGGTCTGGTTATATGTTAAGCTCGGAAACCTTGAAAGTTTACCGTTTGATTTGGCATTAACTATGCTTAGTTGGAAATCAATGTAGATTGGAGTTGCTAAAAAATTCAGCTAGTGCTTGCTTTAATGCTATTACTATGTGCTTGAGGGAATGCCATTACAGCGCCACTCTTTTTATTTTTCTTTCCTTCGAGTAAATAGTGTGGATACGACCACCAATTTGAACATAGGATCACTTATTATCTGCAATATGGTCAATTGTTCGTTGCTACATCATGCTGTAAAGTTGTATAGAATATTTTACTGGTTTTGAAAGGTGTAAGGTAATTATTACTTACCGATGAATGGCTTGTTTTAGCGTTCCGGGGCCACAGACTTGCTCCATGTACTGTTAATATCCTTTTCTTTTTGTTTTTGGTGAAAGATGCTCATAGGCACTCTCAGGCCAAACAGATAATACTGAAATCCCCATGGGAGATAATTGGTACGTTAAACAATCTGCGATACTTAAAGTCACCAATCTACTGATTTTCATCTACTGCTTATATTTGTAAGGTTATTGTTTACAAATCACTAGTACATGCAAAGCAAACTGTTTAATGCAACTGCATCTCAGAAGGTCATTCTATAATGGGAAATACTAAGTGAAACGACTGAGGCACATACAGGTCCATCGCAATTTTGAAAGAGATATCCTTGAGACAAACAATATAGGTCTCAAGAAACAGTCCCATTGATGAAGTGGGAAAACAAATCAGAGTCCCTAGAGGTTTTCCTTTTTCTTTGTTTCTTTTTTTTTTTTTTCATGTTTGATCAATAGCCAAGAAAGCTTACGAAGGAATGGAAATCATCCAAGCCCAGAGATGAGCCGGCCATTAGAGATAGAGACAACGATCTCCTGCAAGGTTATCTCAGTGCTGAAGGTCTGCTGCACCATTTTTCAAACAAATTTGCTAGCAAACGGAGAAATCTTTGCCTAATTAACAAGTTAGCATGGATCAACGCATGCACTCTGTTAAGGAATGTGTGAAGATATTGCCAGGTCTCCAGATCCTGTCGCAAGCTATGCATTTATTTGACATGTTGAACCTAAAAGAGTCACATGATCAAAACAAAAAATCTTCCTCGATTCACTTTATTACTTGCATAAGTTTTTTTCTGCTCCAATACCCATCAGATCCCCAACAACACCCAACCACCCGAAAAAAAGAAAAGAAAAGAAAAACAAGACATGCATATTTAGTTTTCATTTCCTGACTTATTACCAACTTTCATATTTCTGCTAACTGCATCACGTAAACAAATTAATGTGCCTGCAAATAGTACTTCAAATGGATAAAAATGGGTAATCAGTCATATTCTTTCGCTGGCATGTCATATATATAGGTTTGAGGCATAGACAAAAGTAAGAAACAAAAAATTTCTCAATTCTTTTGTCCCAGCAGAGATATGTATCTCGTTTATTTTATTGCTATTTCTATTCCGGATCAGTCAAATTCTGCCGTTCCCTGCTGCATTCTCCGCATTAATAGCTTTATAATTCTTTCCCAAGCATCTGGTCATTCTTGCCGCGTTTGCACTCCTAACTTTGGTTTCCACCAAGCCAAATAAATCTGCCTCTTACGCTCTTATATAATCTTTGGCCTCTCCCTGCTTCTAGACTTTACTGATCCTTCTTACATTCCAGAGAAAGATCTTCATGCGGAACTATTGTTGTTTTCACATTCCTCTCGCACTTCTACATACATACATACATACATACATACATACACACACACACACATACATACATACATACTAGCACCTTAAAGACCACAAGCAGATGTTAAGGAAATAAACAGTTGTGCTCCCAAGTGTCTTGGAAGTGTGCACATTGCAGTATCGAGTCTAGTACCTGGAGGTAGACTCAGGCATGCAAGCATAAGCCATGCGCAATTGCGAATCCACTTAAAAGCTATACATTTGGAATCAAAACATGCAACTATCATGAAACATATCAAATCCTAAGCATCTAGACTTCTTCAGGAAAGAGGGAAAAGAAGAGCAACATGTTGTAAAGAAATTGTCTTATCGCGCTGTAATAAGTTTTCCATCTATACATGACTCCAGAATATATATATATATATAGCCTACTCAACCAACTGATCTCTGGGTTGGAGTTTACTACTGAATCACACATCAGGAAGAAGGAGCACCAGGGTTGGAGATCTACCACAAGGCAGCTAACCTTACTGCTCGGTGAAACATTTCATCAAACAGGTAGCGGCTGGGTCAATGCACCACCCTCAAACCACACCTCGTAATCCTTCTCCACCTCGTCGGCAGCCTCTCCTTCTCCTAAGCTCCTCAACCCTCTGATCATAAGCTTAAACAAGTATTCATCGGGGTCGCAACCCCCTCTCTTTATCTCCCTATAAATGTCCCTCAAAACCTTCCCCCTCCCAGCCGCAACCAATGCCTTCGAGAGCTGGGTGAGTCCCCGGATGTCCTCCAACGAGATCCCTCCCTCCATCTCCTTCTCCTTCAACAAATTCGACACCAAGACATCGATCTCCTCCGCCACCCCGCACCTCGCCAGGGTGGAGACCATCGCCGCGTAGAGGGAGAAGTCGGGCTTGTACCAGGGCTCGCGGCCGGCGGCGGCGAAGACGGTGAGGGCGAGGCGCCACTGGTCCTGGCGTTGGAGCTCGGCGAGGGCGGCGAGGAGGTCGGCCTTGATAAGTCGGCTAAGAGTGGTGGAGACGATGTGTTCGACCTTGTGCTCGTCGCCGCGGGCGCGCTTGAGGGCCTGGATGGCAAGGATGGCCTCGGAGCTGAGGGTCCGGCCGCGGCGGAGCGGGCCGCGGTTGTCCCGGGGGCCGCAGAAGATGAGAGTGGCGTGGGGTTTGGGAAGGCGGAGAAGGGAAGGCGAGGGGCGGATAGCGAAAGCCGGGTTTAGGAGAGCCGTCGAGGCCATGGAATGCTCGTGGATTCCGGCGGTGACACCCGGGACGAGATGAGTATCGAGCGAGCACGGGGGTACAGCACCCGAACTCATCGATCAAGGACCGTTCGACGCTGCAATCTTATCCGTCAAAGATTAATCATCGTGAGGTTTGGATGCGATCATGCATCACGATCCTGATTTCTGGGCTGCTCACACTGCTCTGATATGAGTACAGCCAACTGTATCACTATCAAAAAGACTACATAAACTAGAAGGAACAAAGAACTGTTGGGTCCATAGAAAATCTATAGAGTGATGGGCAACAAATGAGGCGATCCAATCTGTAGCTTGGTTCACCTCCCGAAAGACGTGTCTGACCTGGGCAGCACGACACTCCCTCAACTTGCTCCTCACCCTCCCCCTACCCCACCTTCCGTAAGTACTCAATCAACATGACTGAGTCTCCCTCTAGTATGATACAACTAGCATCAAGTACGTGTCTCACATATAAGAGTCCCTCCCATACAGCCTTAAGCTCTGCCCCAAACACTGAATCCTCGAAGGAATAACATCTTCCTACTGCAATCATCATGAAGCAATGGTCTCTGATCATAAATGCCACTCCTGCACTTCTGCCCTTAGAGGGTAGGCTCCTATAAAAATTCACCGTAAAGTGGCCAGGGGTTGGGAGCTCCCAAGAAATAAGAGCAAATCAGGCACTATAGTAGCAAAGAGGGGTCCCATTTCTGGATGTCTTTAAGAAATGATGGGTGTTTTTATTAACAGTATGGAGCTTCACTCGACAATCCTAATCTGAATCCCATTGACAGTGGACCTTATCGAGCCCATATCCAGGAAATTTTACGAACACGCAATAAAACTTTGACCTATGATGCTTAACTAATGTACCTAATTATGAATCAAATCCAAGAAATGATGTCTATGTTCATTCCCTTACAGTAAAACCTGGATTCCATGGAGATGTGTCGAGTCCATATTTTTTGTTTTTGTAATTAAGATTTCAATACGTACATAAATTTGGTAATTTGGTGATGGCAACCAATTGAATCACTGGATGTTGAACCTAGTAACCTGAATTTGACTTCGCTGTGATTCAGTTTCATCCCAACTTCCTCCTATCCCAGTCATTAGCAAAGAAGTTTATACAGTATATTTATAAACTTGCTCAATTTCGATGATATTAGCATAAGCCTTGTAATTGTGATTTTCAAATAACTATAAGGACGAAGAGAAAAAAAAGTAAATTTCATGTGCTGACTAATAATTAGTCATCAACAAGCATTTGAAGAATCACGTAGCGACAACTATAATGTTGTGAGATCCATTAAAAATGTGAAGCGAAGAATATGGACATATATATAATCTCAAAACCAATAAAAATATTATTTTAAGTTTTGAACTGGTTGCTGCTAGAATTCAAGCTGAGGTCGGTCATATCAAGAGCTAAGAGGCCCGAGCTATGCGAAAGTTAGTAGATATCAAGATGAAGACGGATTGGCGAAGAGCTAAAAGGTAGCTTTAGGATGCCGATGGACCAACATTGATGCTTTAGCGCGATCTGTAAAGAAGTCCGCTTGCCAGAAGATTTTCGATGGAGGATCCTCTAATACTTAAGTTAGCAAAAACCTAGAGCAATAATGGAAGAGAGAGAGAGTGAACGAAAGAATACTCGAGAGTGCTTATCTGACGGTCCCCGACCACTTCTATATATGGGACGAGTGAGTATCCATCTTCTCATTCATCGGAAGGCACAATACTTATATGGCAACAATTCTTTGTAATATTTCTGTAATGTTAATTTTGCTGGTTGTATATTTATGGTCTAGCTTGATCAACTGCTGCCAAGACCATAATTGCAACTCTTTTAATATTCTTTAGTGTTACTCCATGGGTAAACCGACCAACACAACACACCGGTCAATGCGAAGGCCATTCATCTCAGTTAAGATCGAGGTCCCGGGAATTGAAACAGTCTGAGATCAGAATGACCATTTTTTTTTATCAAAACTTAATCTGTCCCATATATTCAACATAAAATCTTTTGGAGATCACTGTACGAAGGAAAGGAAAAAAAAATAATAATTAAGAAGTCGACAGGGACCTCGCTTTAAACCATTGGTCAGCACCATCGTATGCGCGGCGAGACCACCACCGCTCAACCAACGGTTTTCCACTCCTCCCAGTCCCGGATGGCCCGGCACTCCCAAACGCAGGAAAGGGCATCAAATCACCTCTCCGCCTCCCACGACAAAACAGAAAACACCAATCCAGCAACCACCCCACCGGAACCTAATTCCACATCCAATCCACGTGTCTCGGACGCACGCACTAACCACCGTCCTCTCTATCCGTATCCCCACACCCAATCCTCCATCCCTCCTCCCACTGCATCGTCACTTCCCGAAATGTCAAACCTCAACCGTCCTCTCCTCCTCACCTCTTGGAATCTTTAAACCTAGAACTGAAAAAATAATAAAAGAAAAGAGAAAGTGGTGGCGAGATCGCTCTTCGATCTGCAACGCCGACTCTAGCAAACGCCTTCAAACGGAATGGCGAGTCCCTCGCCGCCGGTGGCGGCGGCGCTGAAGGCGGTGACCCTGACCCACGTCCGGTACCGGCGGGGCGACTCGCTGGGCCACTTCCTGGCCTGGGTCTCCTTGATCCCGGTGTTCATAAGCCTGGGGGGTTTCGTGACCCACTTCATCTTCCGGCGGGAGCTCCAGGGCTTGTGCTTCGCGGTGGGCCTCCTCGTGTCGCAGGTCCTCAGCGAGCTCATCAAGACCTCCGTCCAGCAGTCCCGCCCGGCCACCTGCGCCGCCCTCGAGATGTGCGACTCCCACGGTTGGCCCTCCTCCCACTCCCAGTACATGTTCTTCTGCGCCGCCTACCTCACCCTCCTCTGCTACAAAGGCGTCGTCGGCGCCTCCTCCCCCCACTCCCGGCTCTTCTTTGCCGTCCTCCCGTGGCCCCCGGCGGTGCTCACCATGTACTCCAGGGTTTACCTGGGCTACCACACCGTCGCCCAGGTCAGGCTCTTGCTTTCTCTTCTCGTTTTCATCCCAAGTCGAGGGTTGTGGCTTGATGATGGACTTTGTTCATCTCATTTGAAATGGTGGTTAGGTGTTCGCGGGGGCGACGATAGGGCTGGTGCTCGGGGTGGGGTGGTTCTGGATCGTGAACGGTATACTGGTGGACTATTTCCCCGCGATCGAGGAGAGTGCGGTGGGGAGGTTCTTGTACATCAAGGACACGTCGCATATACCGGATGTGCTCCAGTTTGAGTATGATAATGCGAGGGCTGCTCGGAAGAAGCTGGCTCAGGATTGATGCTGTAAGTTGGATCTATTTGCTGCATTTCGATGCATTTTGTTTTTTTTTTCTTTTTAATCGTGCTGGTGCTTTGTGCATAGCGCTTGTATGTTGTGGAGCGATGATTTTTCTACCTACTTGTGCTACATCTTACTATTATGCAAGCATATAATCATTCAATAGAGAAAACTACGACTCTAGCTAGCAAACCTTGTTCCAATTGTTTGGATTTGTCCTCTTAATTTGTCGTCCGCGTGCATTCTTGCCACTAATTGCATTCTTTGTCTGCAGAATCTTATCTTTCTGTTTTCCTTTTTTCCTTTTTTCTTTTTTTTTTCATAATTTATGTGAAGGAGCAAGTGCTTTCTGTAAAAGAACCAGTTTCAGTTGATCGTCCACCGCGTTGTTCCTAATTGGTGCAGCTCTTGCATCCATTTAAATGTTTATTTCTGACTCTTTGCTTCCAGGTTTTGACACACATCTGTCTCATATTTTTCATCATCGGAAAACTAGTTTTATGTTGCCTAGCATGTTGATTTGTACAAATAACTTTATAATCTTTTAAGTTCTATCTGGGTCGTCCAGGGCCCTCAATTAAGTTAGATGTTGGCTACATGAGAGGATCATGATAATAGAAAAAGTTAGTTCATGTCTTTTCCATTAATTCCGAAGGGGGTCTTCTTGGCATTTATTTCTTCACATAAAGTGCAAATTTCATGTATTAATTGAAACCATATTATTCAACAAACTTGATGGAACCGGTTTTTTAAATATCTTATTTGTTTATGACAAGTTAAATAGGAACTTATGCTGGTGCTTCGTTTTGATCCTCTGTAAATAAAGATTCATTTGAATTGCAACACATAGCCCTTTAACCATGTTTTCGATAACTTAAATATGTTCCTTGAATAAACCTTTTTTCTTGTTGATAAAAGAAGGGGGAAGGACCTTTTTCCTCAATGCCTATCAAGCCATCTCTCATACAAATACAAGTCCGTTAAAGTTTCTCTCTTTTCAGGACCTCGTTCCGTCACTTAGCTATTCATGAAGGCAGTCTTTGTGGATGATCTTCTTAATACAAAGCTATGTTGTTTCAGAAGGCTTTTTGTCATTATTCCACTTAGTTCTATCAGCTATCTTCTGGCCGTTGCTACTAGCTTGGTTGAGTTATGTGGTGGTAATGCTGGCAAAAGCTGAGTTAATTAAGGCATAAAAATTCATGCAAGAGTTTCAGCCGAATGTTGAATGTAAAAGAAACTCTAGAGCTACAATGTGATAGTGTGGCTGCTATTCACATTGCTTCATATCCTATCTGCTACAAATGCACCAAGACATATGGAAGCTGATTATCACCTTTTTTGAGAAAAGTTGGATGGAAAAAGAGGTCAATGGCGCTTTTATTCATTTTGAAGGCCATGCCACCTTTTTCTTCATCAAAGGCTTAGGGCTCGTTTGGTTCGCGGGAAGCATTTTCCCTCTTAGGAATATGATTTCTGGAAAACAAATTCCTAGGAAGAGGATGCCTAGAAAAGTACTTTTGGCATGTTTGGTTGACCATGGAAAAGTGACAAATTTCCAAAGTGCTTATGTTTGGTTGGCCATCCACTTATCTAGAAAAGTTATGTATAATTCTTATTATGCCCTTAATAAAAGTTAGGTCTTTAATGCCTCTTTAATGCTTCTTTAATGCTGAAGGGACTTTTTGGAGAGAAAAAAATGGAGTGATTCCCGCCTCATGGGAAAGTAACTTTTCCATGTTTCTCATGGAAAAGACTTTCCCATAAAATATGGGAATCATATTCCCATAGGAATATAACTTTCCTGTCTCTCTCCTTTGAAAACTCCAACCAAACAAGAGGCATCTCATTACTTTTCCGTTGACCACACTTTTCCCCCTTTTTTTTCCCGCAAACCAAACGAGCCCTTAGTGGCAGAAAATGATCTTCATAGGAATTTGGGGATGATTGATATTTATGCATCACCTACTTTTGTGGAAAATGCTAGAGCATCTTGGACCCATACATTGGACAAATAATGTCTTGAGCACCATTTTGTATTGCTTTTACTCTTATTGGGCCTTATCTTTTAGTAATAAACCATTAAGAGGGCATTCTAGTCATTTAGCCACCTCCCTGAATTGCTGCATCTTATATTATGAGCAAAAATCCTAAAGAGGTTAGTTATTCCATTTGATGTTACTTTTCTCACTTCTTTTGAAGTATCAGTGCCGGTGGGTGTGCCAGTCACCTGCCAGCATGCATGTATGTGCACCTTCTCATGTCAAAAAAGATATAAATATCATTTTGTAATTAGTAAAACTTAAACAAGGGTCCAATAGGTGCATGCCAATTCGTGCTGGGTGCTAGTATTGGCCCAGCATGATGCATGCTGGCGGACAAACCGACTTGGCCGGAAAATACTTAAAATATTTCTTTACGAACTGCTTGTGTTGTGCTTGTGATACTACATAAAGAAAACTTGGTCACTTTTTTCTTGCTGCCCATTTTTTCCCCCAATTTTGCTTAGTTCTCTTGAAATGGACCTCTATTCTCCGTTTTATGTAATTTTTAATAATGCTTTTTCTGACTCTGATATTATTTTTAGTGCTTCGTTTTAGTCCACCTACTACTCTTGTATATTTTGGGACAAATTGACTTTTTACATTTTGTGTAATGTAATATTATTTATTCGTTGTGTTACCTGGATACTTGTGTCCAGTGCCCAGAATCCATTTTGATATGCATCCAAATCAGATTTGCATCAAACACTTGGATACTTATCAGTTTTTTCATTTGTTTTTTATTTGTAGATCTTAAGAATTGGTAAAGAGTTGGACTGCTCCAACTATGAGTTTGACTCACTGTAATAATTTTAAAAATAAGTTTTTGTTTTTTTAGAGAGTTAAGAGTGTAGATATTGAAATACCTTTGGAAAGTGTTTTTTTTTTTCAAAAAATCTTTAAGCCAGTTAGGAAATTTGGATGGGAAACATTTATATGGGAAGACCTTAACAAATAATATCTTTTACTATTTTATATAAATATACGTATTACTTTTTTCTACATATTCGAACAGTTCCTTTTATTGCCCTAGCCAAGTCTAAGACTTGAACATGTGTTTGAATCTGATTCTTGTCTATTCCATGCAACATTGGGTGTTTGCCCTTTTCATTTTTAATTTTATAATTTTACATTCTTTGCCTTTTCTTTTAGCATCATCAAGGTTTGTTCCCTTTGTAAGTATCATTTTCCTTTTTGCTTTGTCTTCTACTCCACATTAATGTGTCTTAAAATATTTAATCTTGGTTCAAAGTCTCTCTTTCTTGTTCTATGTCATTTGATATGATTGTTGTTATTTTTGGTCCTATGAATCAAAAATATGTGTAAGTAAAAATGTAAATTACATATTCATTATATAATGAATAAAGGGGAAAGAGAAACACCACCATTCAGAAACCATATCATTGAAGTAATTCAGACATACAGTCAGTTAAACTATAATCTAATCTTGTTTCTAGACTGAGGTTACTAACCATCTCTGATTCCTTGAACATTCCACTTCTAATAAGAACATCGACTGAAGTGTCAGTGTTAGTCTCCACTCTACTATAATAAAAATATCAAACTCAATTGTCAAATAATCATGTCTTCTCTTCTGCGCAACATATGGCTTTCCAAGGAGAGTTATTGGAAGTCAGCTATCCCACTTGTATGTTCTCCTTTACAACTACACAACCCTCTTCAATTTTCTTTGACGTATTAAATCTTTAATGAGGGTCAGAATATCGGCCTTATACTCATGCAGACCTCCAAAGGGTTGGATTGAATTTTACTGCGATAGATGGTGTATCATCCACGATGCCCTTTATTCGGGATGTTCCTGGGATTTCCTCTGAGTTTGAATCAACGCTGAAGAGACCCATGGTTAGATTTGTTGAGCAACCACTTTCTTTCTGGCCTATGGGGACTAGATTATAGTTACAAAGAGGTCCCAGTAGCTCTGCCTTATAATCTTGGGATCTTGTCCTTGACCTAACAAAATAAAGCCCATCAACTATGCATGCACAATCTTTTTTTCCACTTGTAGCATGCTTATTAATTGAATTATTCATAAAGGATATGGTGTGATATTTACATGCCTATGAATTACAGTAAATCTTCTGTCTACCCCTTCTTATAAATTATTTGAGGATGTGTATGCTGCAAGTGTTAACATGTACATGTTTACTAGAGTTCGCAAACTTTGGGCCATCTCTTGGCTAGTAAGAACAGGGAAATTCTATAGTGGTGGGTGAATTTAACTTGTATAGTTTGCCCCTGTCCTTACTGCTGTAATCTCTAGGAAGAAATATCTGCCAACCTTTACATGGTCAGGGTTATATTCCCAAAGGAGCACCTAAGGGGTCTATATGTTTGAATGATGCAACTTTTAACTTATGGTGGGAGTTTGATTTTTTTTTTTTTTGTATCCCATCAGTTAATTTTCAATTTCAGAAATATTTCAAATATCTTCCGAACTTTACAGGGTGAGGGGTTATATTCCAAAAGGAGAACCTAAGGGGTCTAGATGTCTGAATGATGCAACTCTTAACTTACGGTGGGAGGTTGATTATTTTTTGTATCCCATCAGTTGATTTTCAATTTTAGATATATTTGAAATTAAGCTACTGCAGGAAATTCACTTGCAGAACATTCAAATTAATGACATCAAATTTGTAGGGGAGGGGATAATATTAAGCTTATTCAGTTATGATGCTTAATCTAGACGCAGCAAGACTCTGGCTCTAGTGTGGGTATTTAGCATAAACTTATTTTGAAACATGATATGCTTTGGAAAATTAATTTGCTTGTGAAAAGTGAAAGAGGTGGTTAAAATGAGAGTGGCCACGACGGTTATTTGAAGCATTATAGAAGAGGTCTCGAAAGAAGAGAACAGACATTGGGAGTGCTGAAACACTGGTTTCTTTCTGAACAGACTAAGGAGTCATTTTTGGTGCACTGAAGGTGTTTTTCTGTCCTAGGAGGATTATGCATTCAAGTGAGGGAGCTTTAGAATTATAAATGAGCCGAATGAAAATATACAGTTTGTTGAAGAAATATCAACCCAGATTGCACATGCCTGATTGCTCTTTGTGCACTAAAGCAGGTCAAGTGTACTGAAGCCTGAGTTAAGTACTAATTATTTTGCTAAATGGTCAACTTCTTTACAAAGACCCTATGACAAATTTGAAGTTACTTTCATTTCCTTTCAAGTTTCAATAGATTAGGTTTCTACAGATTTCTGTGATCTCAATTATTCTGTGATGAAATTAGAAACAAAATGGGAACCAAGTGCTGATGGTGGTCAGAAAGCTGTTCTACTGTGACGGCTAATATAATTCAGTCAGAGTATTTCTGATTGGAGATTGTTGAAGGCAAACCTACAGTCGCCAGGGTGCTGGAGATTGTACGATTATTTGGCCCTTCACACCAAGTATCTGCATTCTGCAGGTGGAATCTTATCCTATAAAAATTCAATGCTTCTATTTGTTTGGAGACTATGCTTGGTCCTTAAATTTGTAAGCATTTGATAACTATACTGGCCACAGCAGCAGTGCATCAGTCAAATGAAGCCGATCAAGGGCATGTTTGATTTTGCATGCGTTGAGAGCTTGTTTTGAGAATATTGGTATATCTGAAGTGTACTTCTCACATGTCTGGTAAGCGCTAAGTTTGGTCAAAGTTGATTTTGGCTTCTTCTTGGGACCTGGACTTGGATGAAACCCGAATTGGTTTTGAGTCTATCTATGGATCCGATCCAACCAATTAGTTCCTGCCTTATGAGTTGGACAGATAAGCTGCTGCAATTGTTAGCCCCTTCAAAGTAGGGCATTCCCACAAAATTGCACATTTGCAGTGCCAGATCAATTATGAAGCTTCTGCTGTCCATATCCCATGTACAGAAAGGTCCCTCCTACCTAAGTTTAATCCTAGAGATCCAATGTACTTTTGATTTTAGGATCCAGCAGATGACTTTTTTCGTAAGTATCTTATATACAGGACTGAATCCATCCACTTTTTTTTTTTGAAAAAAATGACTGAATTTTAAGGAAGATGGAGGTTAAAAACATCTGAAAGCTTAGGTGACTGGGAAAAACAAGTTATAAAAGCATCTATTAAGACTTAAAGCCTAATAGATGTTCCAGAGTTCCTGAAAAATCAGAAATGGGAATCCTAAGTTTCAGATACAAGTGACCAAATATTGGATCTCAGGCACATTCTGAAAGTTCAATTGAATCATGTGTAGATTTTAATGTCAGACAAATTCTTAAAGACAACTGATTCTGTATTGTCTGATCATGTGAGTATTTGTTAGATTGGTGTTTGACTTTGGGAGGATTGGAAGATATAAGCAGTTCTATTATTTAATGTACCGCTTTTAGCATATCTATATCTAGTCCTACTAAATAATGGGTTGCAAAGTTCAATCATTTAAAACATCACATCTGGCTGAAATTCAAGTGGTTTTCCTATATTGACGCAGGTTACTCTATCTGATGACATACCTATTCGTGATAAGGAGCATTGTCTAATCTAGCTAATGCAGCAGTCTTGGCACTAAGCTCATGGTGCACGCATGGCCGAGTATTTACAGGCATGCAGAAGAGAGCTGGGGATTGGTGTCTGTATCAGGATCTTGTGACTGGTAGTCCAAATGGCTTTGATTTGTTATTATTTAAGACTCGATGGTCGGATAGCGAAACGCATTGTTACAATAATTAACTTTGAGGTCCACATTTTAAGGACTGCCCTTAGGTTTACGTATTACATTATTTTTTGTCATTATATCCATTGATCTTTACTGGAACCCAAATTTTGCGGTACTGCCAGTTTGGACAGAAAACTTCAAAGTAATCCATTCTGGCCTCTAATTGCATGGTTGAAAAAATAGTCCATTCAATGTTAGCATTTGGCCTGATAAGCTCGAGTTTGCTCTCTTTTAATCTTGGGATATGGTAGAAAGATGCATTAGTATTGTTGTATTTTTAATTAACAGACTTGAAAGTGTTTAACAGATCGCATAGAGAGATTGTAAATTTCCAATATCAACCAGATTACTTACCTTTACTTCGGACAATAATAACTGTATGCAGTCATGGCTAAAAATTTTAGCAACTGCATCAATCACAAGCGGAACCACTCTCAGCTCCATTTCCCTCCTTTCCGTGAGTAGGTATTCTATATAAATTATACAAGTTAAAGAGTACCAAAATCTTTTAATGAAGTTGCCATCAATGAAAAGCAGCAACAACTACTGATATATGTGCTAAGCTACAGCTTGAATTCAATGATGGACCCCGAATGTATTCTTTTGTCACTTCTTTGATCATGAAACACTCAATGATTGTAATGAAAGGTTTTATATGCTGAATACAGCGAAAACCAAGATGACTTCCAACAATTTATTGCCCTTTGTCTAGGATTCCAATGCTGAATATCTTATGCATGAAACCGTTTGAAATGTCCACAAGCATAAAACCAATGTCACAGGTCAAATTGCAGAGCCAAGTGAAATGACTTACTTTACCTTAGTGCTATCAAGGCCATTGGATTCATGACAGAGTTCCAACCACGAGCATTATCAACGCTCTCAAATAAATCTCAACCACCACCATTTAAGCATCGGGATCAGAAAGGAGCAGGTGATGACGTTTTCGAGGGCCAAGAAGAGAGGGAGAGGTGAGATAGTCACTGCTGAGTGCTGAAATATGGTGGATGAAAGTTAGGGCCTGAGCAAGGGACGGACAAAGAAGAAGAGAGAGGAACAGGGGCTCAGAAATAAAAGAAGTTCCTCTATGAGAATAAAAAATTTCCTTTTCTAATTAAAGTTTTTATATACCCAACACTTCTTTTAATTTAACTAAAAATTAATTCTCTACAAGTATTTCTTCACTAAAATTAATTCTCTACAAATATTTCTTCACGAGAGAGATATATTCTACATCCCTCTCCTCTCACACCTGGGTGTCTCTTTTTTCCAATTTTTCAGTCGAACCACAATCACAGCTGTTCATACATGCACGTGCATCGCACATGCTTGGGCTCAGCCGTACCAGGCTTCGGCTTGCATACCAATTGATCATGTAGGCCCAACCTAGAGGAATAAATGCTCTACGTTTCTCTTCCTTTCATTTTTGTCCTCGCTAAAAGCACTCGTATAAAAGCTCTCGTATACTTATCTGTCCAAATCTCGACTTCCCCTCCTTTTGTCTTTTTTTTTTGCTTAAATCCTTTTGTCTTTCACTGAAGGCTGTTGAGCACAAAAACAGTAGCAGCAGCAGCAGCAGCACTTAAGCACCATAAGTTCTGAGAAAATTTTCAAATTTCCAAATGCTTTCGGCTTTGGGTGATAGAGAAGATGATACTGAAAATGAGAGGGAAGAATGAATTAATAAAGCAAACCTCTTATTATAAGAGAGGCCACATATGGAAAAGGATTGAAAGTGGAACTCCCCTAGCTTACCCATATCAAAGAAATCAGATATACCTAATTTATTTTTGAGTTTTTTTTATATGAATATCCTTCTAAAAATTCAAATTTGTATGAATATCCTCTTAAAATTTATATTTATTTCTCTACCCTCATAAAACACTATTTTTGCACAAATACCCCTAATATAATGGTTCTTTTAACACTATTAATAAAAACCATATTTATTTTAATTAAAAATAAAATAAAAATTTAAAATTACTTTTTTATCCTCCATCGCGATCGCTTTATAAATGTTTTTTTTCCACATGTACCCATTAAGAAATTTTAGTCATTTTAATTTGAAACCGTTAATTTTTTAACGACGTTAGATAGCATGGGTACATATATAAAAATAAGGATAAAAAAGAATAGAATAGCAAAACAAGTATTTTATGAAGGTATACATGCAAATATCAATTTTGGGAAGGCATTCATGCAAAATTCGATCTTTAGGAGGGTATTTATGCAAAAAAAACTTTTTATTTTATGCCCATTTTAAAGAATGAGTAAATTAAAAAAATCCTCTTGAGGTTTACATTTATTACACTTATACTCACTGGTTTGTAAAACCTAGAGAATCTAGTTAAATTAACGATGTTAGTGAATCCGTTTATCTCATATAAAAAGTCAAAATTGCTCTTGCGTGATGAGTAAATTATAAAAAGCTTCTAAGATTAGGGATAAACTATACTTACATTAAATAGTTTGAAAAATCTATGCTTATCCCCCTGAAGTTTGTTTTTATCTAATGTTTTAACCAATAACCTAACAGAATGTTAGCCAAACTATTAACTTAAATGAGACTAAATGTTATGTCGGAAAAAATTTAAAAAATGACCAAAGTAGCCTTAAGTGATATAACATCCACTCAAGGAGGAGACAGTCGCAAGGCACTATGGATCTGAGCTTGATCTTGATGAATTATCAGAAAAAAGCCATGTGCTAAGGAATAAGCAATCTAGATCTCTCAAGCAAGTAGATGTCTTTACAATTTTCTGTTCCAGGGAACTAACATTAAGAGTTTTGTCACTTGAGCCGACCTTTCCATGGTCCAAGCCAGATTATGCAACCACAACTAATGCACCCGCCAAAAAGAACCGTATTGATTTGGATTCTTTTGATGATGGGCTACCAGAGCTATTATAGCTCCATATATAGATATAGAAATTCTCATTCAAAGCATCAATGTTAAAAAATTATATCTACTGTATTAGACAAGTAGAATTCAAAATCAGCAAATAATATACCGATATTTCCGATCTCCATGATGTGATGGGCAAAGAAGGAAGAACAAAACCTGATCAGGAAAGATAGAGGTTGGTCGAGAAAGATGCTTATCGTCGGATGCCAGTTAGGAAGAAAGTTTGTTATTGGTTGCTCATCGAAAAGGGATGCTCGTTGGAAAGTGATGCTTGTGCTAGAGTGGTAAAGTAGAAAAAAACTCCTAGCCACTTAATATCGAAGAGAAGAAGACTTTTGAATATATAGTAATAGTTCTAAGAGTCAGAAAAGTAAAAAAAGAGCTTTATTTTTTTTATAGAGATAATTTGACTTTTTCCAATAAATAAACAGTTTCATCTATGCTATTAATTTAAATGAGTATAAGTATAGATTTTTACAAAATATTGGATGTAATGTAATAAAGATAAATCTTATGAAAGTTTTTGTAAAGTTATTGCCATCATTTGCAAATTTTCTGGCATAGCATTTAAATCCTATTAAAAGTTAACGATTTAACTAACATTCTGCTAAATTATGGATTGAAATATTGAATAAAAATAAATATTAAAAAGTTAAGTATAGATTTTTCATCCTATTGGATGTAAGTATAATTTATCTCTAATCTCAGGATGGATTTTGTAATTTACTTTTCAAGAATTAATAAACCAATAGCCGGTCTAAAAGAACAGCTCTTGATCAAGGAATGGTCAAGCCGACAAGGTACCCTTCAAAATAACAAGTTTCTGACAGGATAAGGAGAGAAAACACCAGAAATAATTTAAAAGAAACAACTAGAGATAACAGTAGCCGAGTTAAGCTTTGCATCTGTCAACAGCGATATAAAAAAATTCATGCAGATTTCACTCTATGGATGAAGCTGTCACAAAAAATCCATTTTCTCATTTTTCACACTGAGATATCTTCCCCGTAATATGATTGGTTTACAAAACAATCTCAATACATAATGAGATTTGAGAGCTCCTAGAATACCGTCTTTGCTCCATAGCCTTATATTCTGACACTGAAAATCTAAAATTTCAGGCAAGCTTTTGCTAGTGACAACTGGGAGAATCCATTAGCTTTGGGAATCTTCATTTGATGAAGCTCCTTTGACTTGCATAATAACTGGATCTGTGCTGCTGCCAGCTAAATTTTGTTTCCTTTCTGCCTGTAGTGATCGACACAAAGATTCAAGCTTTTCTTTCTGATTCTTCACTTTTTCTAGCTGTTTCTTCATAAGTTCACGCTTGAAGATGAGAAAGAAGAGTAGAATTAGTAGGATTGTCCTTTGTCAAAAGGGAGGGGAAAAATAACTGCATGCAACAGTCTTAGAACCTTTGAAAACAAACAAAATGTTAGGGCCAAACTATAAGACAAATTTCATGGTTTTCTTTAGCAGGGCAAACACACTTGATGTTAAAATGGATTTAAGAGATTTAAAAATAAAATAAGTTCTACTTGCAACTTTCAACTTCATACTCAACTCCTTGTGTTTTGGCAACAAAACCCACTCTCATGAAAATTCTCAACTTCGAATCATATGATTTTCTAACTGAAAATGGCTGTTGTAAAGAAAAAAGAAAACAAAGGCAGCCATCACATCTACACTTTGTTCATGAAGGGCAACCCAAAATAGATGAAGCATGAGCTATCCCCTATGAATACATTTGGACTAGTAGGTTTTATTTTTACACCAGGATTTTCAGTGAGTTCTATCACATCGCTCATATTCACATTCCGTGTTAGTGTTAGAGAGAGTTAATATGTTCCTTACCAACATAAGCTTCCATATTTGATCTAGAAAAGTAACTGTTCCCATAATCTAATAAAAAGATTTGTAAGATTTGCCTAATGTCGAATCATGTATCACCCCCCTTTAAATTGGGTTCTCCACCGGTAGAAACAGGCATCAAGATTCAAGCATATATTTTTGATGTTTCACTCCTTTATTCTTCACAAATTCAAACATTAAGAAAAAAGTTTCAAGATAAACATCTTCTGAATGAATAGGTTAGCTACAGATACATGCGAGAAAATATTAGATAAGAGGGCACAAATACTTGACAATTAGACTCCGAGAAGCAATAAAGGAAGTTGCATGGGTATTTTGGCAGGATATCATACATTCAAATTGGCCGTAAATATATGAGATAAAGCTTGTACCTTGTAATTTTCCCCTAAGTACATATTATTTTTCTAGAGCATGACCAAATTTCATCATTGAGTTACCCATTATTTTTACCGCTTCTTGATGGATACTTACTTCAGATATCAATATTAGCTTCCATATTGTATCTGTGGTGTGACTAGCTAAAAGGGTCCCATATAAATCTAAGCCCATCTGTAAGCAAAATTATGAATAGAATCCAGGTATCTGTGGAGGGAAGACAAACAGATTATTAAGTATAAAAAAAAAAAACTTAAAAACATAGGTATCTGGATGTACATCCAAGGAAGGTGGGATCTATCTTAGTACCATAAAAAGAAGTGGAAAACCATCTGCATTGTACTTCAACTGAGCAGGAAGTCAGAAAATGCATGAACAAATGAAGCATTGCAATTTAAAATGTAGAGGTAGATGAAGCATAATTTTCGGGGTGGAGTAGGTGGGAAGATGCTCATTCTGACAGATCATGTATTTTTTGGAAATGATGGGAATATGACATTTCTGAAGTCATTCTTAAAGGGCTATGGATGGTTTCTGTGCCAGTTATACCAGCCGGCATAACAAAACAAAACTATTGATGGTAAAAAAGAGAACACTTGCCATTGAATGACTTAGAGACCTGAAGTTTAGGTAGTTCTTTACGAAAAAGACAATCTTTCACCTTTTTTTTTGTTTACAAATTTACTTTGATACTGGTAGCATACTACCAGCAACAATAGTCAATGTAAGAAGATGACAAAACCAACAATATTTCATGTCTAATTGACTTGGGAACCAGCAAAAAAAATGGACCAAAGTTTTTCTGCATAGCAAATACCTATTATCATTGGATTCTCAGTGGCATAGTGACTAGTGACATCTGGAGGGTTTAAAAAACCCCAAAAAACTAGCAATTGATTTTAACATGGATGCTCAGCTTACCTCCTCAACAAGCTTCACAAGGGCAATATCTGACTTCTCACACTTGCTTTTTAAAAAATCATTCTCCTTCTTGAGTTCCTTTATCAACTTTGCCATCTGATTATATGAAGTGCCAAAGAAACAATTTTAGTTAATATATATGAGAGGAAAAGAGAGAAGATATACATAAAATTATATCTTCAAAAAGTTTGGGTCTATTACTTCATATAAATATGAAATCCCAACTCAAAGGCAAAAATACCTTTTCCATCTCCTGCTTAAATGCTTCGAAGACCTCGTTGCTTTTTGACAAAGCTTCCTGAAGAGACAGTATACATTTAAAAATTAGTTTTATTCCTGCTTTATCCATGCAAAAAGAAGACAAATTATCTGGCAAGCATAAGAATAATGATGCAGCTGGTGGTTTTAGATTCTAAACATTTGGTTGCTTGATGGAAATGGTACAAATTCCAAGATAAGGATAATCAGGCTGGAAGGTGCACTTATAAGTTACATCCTTCTTTTTAATGAAGGGGATCAGGCTTTAGCCTAATCTTTCTCAAAAAGAAAAAGAGGTTACATCCTTCAACCAGTGTGCTTAGAGTTTCCTCCTCCCAGTTAATCAATTAATGCAGAACAAGTGTGAGCCAGATGTGCTCATGCTTACATCAATTATTCAGTAAGTGGTGCTTATTTGATGCTCATGACCTTAGACAGTGACTGACTGCCTTTTTGCCGATTCATCAAACTTTACGAATACAAAAATTTGAATTTTCAGCTAGAAATTGGGCAACATAAAAATTCCACGCCCATATGACAGTGCTATAGAAATAAGAATACCAAATGGATGTGCCTAATAACTAGGAATTAAGGATGACTTCTAACCTACACAATGCAATAATAGGGTACTGCAGAGCTAGAAAAGATGGTGTTTTCATGTAAAAATTGTGAATAAGGAGAAGGTTCAAAATTCTTATGGAACCATAGACCTCGCACTTGGCTTGTCTGAAGAACCTTTAGATTGACAAACTTAGATATGAAAAAAGTACCTGAAATTGCTGAAATTTTTCTCCATCAGCTGCAAGCTGTAAACGCAAACTCTTCTCGGTGGCCATAAGTTGCGCAACTTGTTCAGCATACAATTGCATGTGGGTTTGTTCTTGAGTAGACTTCTCTTGCTGTTTTTGAATTTTCAGATCAGCAAGCTGAAGTTCCAGTGTTTTCTGTTTCAACTGTGTATGAATTTTTTAAACAGGAAAACTAGTCAGCCTTATAATCAACATGTTAAAAATTGGTGAGAATTATAGAAGATCTTACTTTCTGGGCGAACTGTTGTTCAGAGAGAGCATATTGGTCAGCAAGATGTTTTAACTTATTTCTCAGCCTACAAGAATCTCAAAAAACTTAGTGCGGTCCAGAAGGAAACATGAGAAATATAATGAAAGCCTAAATGAACGAAATATAGGGGGGAAAAAGATATTAAAATGTCTAAAAAATGAATAAACAAAGGGAAAAAATTCCAAAGTAGCAAACACCATGGAGATTAAAAAGTCACATGAAATATACTATCATGACAGGTGCATAATCTGTTCAAAAAAGAAAGATGTTTGCTGCTGGGAAAAGAATATTCCATATTCATTATGACTGAACTAGATATGAAACTGTCAAATATATAGCATTGAGTAAAGATAGAAGAGTGATTAAAGAAAGAAAAACAGAGAATACAACTCCAAATATTGTCTGCGTAGCAAAAAATGTTAGGAGGTTTGATGTCCCAGAAAAGTTGAGTTTTCTTCAATTTGAGATTGGAAAATAATGATAAATGCAAATTCTTTTTTTCAAAAACGAAAAATCAGCATGTCTTCCACTACGAGTCTTGGCTAATGTTAATCATGAAATGATTACAATCTACAAACCAAAACCACAGATCATGACTCTCGAGATGACTGAGGACAAGTTAGAAGGAATCTCCAAAATCATCAATTATTTTGACACAGACGTCACATCATTGAGCAAAACTGTACATCACATCAATAAAAACACGTCAAATTATAATTTTAATAATAGGCTTTGGTCCGAGGTCCTTCATAATGACATCAAATTTGGTAATTCTCAGACCATTCTTTTAATAGATGTTCAAAAGGCTATGTGGTTCCACCCATCAAATTGACCAATTTTCTGGTACTTTTGATCCAGGAGAATCCTCAGACTTGACGTGGACCACTTTGACCACTATGAGCGGGGTTGGACAAAGTTCAAGAGCGAGATTTGCCAATCGGGAAGCCAAGTCGCCGCCAAACTTCCGGAGGCCATAACTTGGTCATACGATACTCGATTAAAATAATCTTTTTTCTTGAAATAGAGTATCTTTTTGAGATCTACAACTAAGAGGTTGAATTGGGATGAAATTCCACCGTTACACCCCGAAATAGACCGGTCAAACCGAAAGTTTTCTTTTCGGATAAGACTTTGATCGGGCGTAGCTCTCTATCTGATAAGAATCTGGCAGAGTGACTAAAGGCAAAGTTGATGTAGAAGTCGAGATCTATCTCTCCGAGTCTTTTAGTTTTTTTCTACTAGAAATGTTTATTTTAGAAAAAAGAATATTATTAGGATTAGAAAAAGAAATCCGACCCAAATTGTATTAGGCGGACCTCACATTATAAATAGAGGCTATGCACCTCTTTTTTTAAGAATTAATAAAAGAAAAGGAGACTTTAAATCCTACTTTTAAGATTTCTTATAGTTTTTTTTGGGAGATTTAAGTTGAGCGGGTTGAAAAAAATCTTTCTTCTCCATAATTGGATCAAGTTGATATCAGAGCTTCGGTCTTCTATATCTGTGGGAGCCTCTGTTCATAGTTCATACGTGTGAGCAATAGAAGCAATTAAAAGAAGGGTTATCCGTTCTTCAAGCACATCGAAGGACAAAGACGAGTATGGCTACTAACTCTTCCTCAATGGGTGATGATGAGACGAAGGAATGTCTCATACAACTAGAAAAGAAGATTGTCCAACTCATCATGATCATCTCGAGATTGGCGATACCTTCAGCACAAGCACCAGCAACTCTTGTTGCGAAGTTATCTCCTATGGCTCGAGATGAAGAAATACCATCCAGCGAAGAGGATGAGAATGAGCGACTTACGGGTATGAAAAATCTCTCTTCAACCTTTTAAAGTTGAGGCTCGAATCTAGATCCCTGTATATGATGGGGTTGTTAATATGGAAAAGCTAGATAACTGGCTAGACCGGTTAGAGACATATTTTCTCCCTAATTAGATCAACTTTGTATATTGTATACGGTAAAACTTCTATTAATGATCAACAAGTATTATCCACTTCATAGTGGTGACTAATAAATCTACTGAAAAAATTCATGCTTAGCCAAAACAAGATGATAAAGAGTACTCTCCAAAAGTGTTAATTTAAAATGTAATTATGAAAACATATTTTTGCTGTTAAGTATTCAATCTAAACATATTTTATCCTTCATAAATAACATCTTACATCTCATTCTCCTTGAGTTGAGAAAGGCACTCATCTTTCTGCTCCTCGAGCTTAATGCTTACATCCTATAACACAATGCAGAGATCACTATTGAAATATTAGTTGCTAGAAACCAGAGAAACAATAAGAAAAGAACAATACAAATGCAAAGCAAATAATATGAAAAACTTGGAAATGGGTCAAAGGCATATGGCAAGGCAAACAATCAACATGAAGTTGATGAGGTTCTAATCAAAACATGGAGTTACCTAGTGAATTTTATGTATGCTTTTCCTCAAGTAATCTTGCAATAAACAAAGGAAGACATACCATTTATCGACCAGTATCATCTATGTTGTTCTCCATTAAACAACAAATTGCCAGTGATGTTGCTGAAGTGAAGCAGGTAATTTAGCAGAATATCGATCTACTAGTAAAAATGATGTCAAATAATAACCCAACAAGAGCTCAAAATGGATCTAATAAAACCAAAACTTGTACCACCCTCCCATGGCCCGCCCACCTCGAGGGAGGGAGAGAGAGAGCAATCAACAACAATAACAAAGTAGAAAGTAAAAGATGACAAAAACTTGATTACATGAAAAATACTTAGAATACACTTCCTTAACATTCTGGAAGCTGAAATTATCCGAGCAGACCGAACATTCAAGTATCATGGAGAGAAAATTCTGTCCCCTGTAACAAGCACTGAAATGAAAATACCCGAAAATTCTACTTGTTAATGTTCCTTTCTTTTGTTTTTCTTTTTTTATTGGTGTCTACATATATACTAGTGCTAATGAGGAAATCTAGGTTGCTTTCCTTTTCTCTTAAAGTGTACAATGGCAGATCTCAGTATAAATACATTTACTAAAAGGTATGCTCATGGTTTCCTTCCACAATGCACAAGACTTGCATAAATGGCCTTGCTGGCCTTTATCACAATGTCCCTATCCTCAAACACTCAAAATTTTAATAACAATCTTAACCCTTTTTTCTTCATTATTCTGCCTAGTATCTTGCATTTGCACAAAATATTTTTCCATAGGTACATGCACAAGATACTTTGCCACCATGGAAGACATTGGAAGTTATCGATCAATAAAAAATACAGAAAGTTAGGCCCCCAATTCTGCTGAAATTTAGGTGACTAGAAAAGAAGATTGAGCAATAACCTTCATGAGAAATTAGTAACCTATAATTAGACTTTGCTCGCAATTTAAGGCTAATATAGGGTGGACAAAGAATATAACATTCACAATGAAGCTGCTTTCATACATATCATTTTGACTCTTGGAGTCTGAAAGAAACTGATTGTTTTTTATATGACTTAAATTCCATTATATTTGTGTGTGTGGTGGTTTTCAATAGGATGCTGATCCATGACCTTCAGAAGGATGCTTGCACCTAGCAGTTGATTTTGTGTGAAAATGTGGTTGAGTTTGTTTACAATGTGCACATGGGGTGTCATTGCATAGAGAAATAGGAACTGATTCAGAAGGCACCTCTTTTTCCAGGAACCTCTCTTGGGATCTTGACTTGGCAGAGACCCAAGAAGCCATATTCAAAACTATAGAAGAGGTCCCAACAGTCTAATATTGAAGGAAAGGCTAGATCTACACAAGGGATGTTCGAAAGAGTTTTGCTGTCAGTAACAAGCTATAGGGCCAATATCTTGATTCAGGGTCTTGGAGGTCACTTATACACATTCAAGGATAATCAGTTTTTGGATGCAGAACTTTTTCCTTCATATAGTCCTCCATCTTCTCTCTGCTTCTGCTTTACAAATGAGATCCTCTTTTTTCCTTTACAATTTTGCTGTTCTTCTTTGATCTACATACGACCTAGTCATAGGGTAACTTATTGAAATGTTACATCTCGTTGATACAAACCATTTAATAAAAAAGAAAAGAAGAGAAAAGAAACAAAACACATAGCTGTTTTGCTACTTTACATCAATAACCCCATATTGGTTAAATATTGTTTGTAAATACAGTAGCAATGTGCTTTTGCTGTATTTTGGTATCCCATAAGTCACCATTTGAATATCAAAATTTTCATTACAGAGTTTGTCTTGTGTAGCTGATATTATTATTTTATTGTTCATGCAACCTGTATTTTTTTAATGAGATAAGCATAAACTATGACGATTGTATAGTATGAGCATACCTTGATTGCATCATTAAATTTTGTAGACAAGTCTAGTCTCATATTCTGTCCCTCAGTTGATACTCTTCGGCATTCATCCTGCAAAAAAAGTAAAGCAAGTATACACATAGGTGAAAAGCATATTAGAAAATATGCCATTATGATCTGATTGTATCTTTGAATTGCAGAATGTACCATAAGCATCTTATTCTGACGCTGCAGCTCTCTACAAAGTGACTCAAGCCTTTCTCGAACAGCAACAGCTTCAAGATGCGAGTAAATTGAACACAAAAAATCAGGTGTAACATAATTAGAATAAAAATGTGTTGGCAGGAGATAGAGGGCTTTGCTACTTATTCAATGAGCTTTTCTACTTAAAATAACTAAATGCAGGGAGTGAAAAAACATCAGAGAACAGGCCGATAAATATGGGACCAAGAAGGAATTTAAATCTGGCATTCTTTATGATTCCAACTTTCACAGAGCACCAATACAGTCATATTCCAGGATCGGGAATTCTGACTAACTGTGGTCACTACTGAAATGATATCTTCAAGCCCACTAAGACATTCAAAAAGAACTCTCTTTTTTTGCAAAAATAAAATTAACCAGAAAGGGTCATACATGATGATTTAACAAACATTTAAATGAGGAGCACAAAAAAGGTTATTGTCACAAGTGTGATTTATATTTCGTGAAAGATGGGTGGCACCATCAAACGGACAGAAGATGAATTATGATCATATTAAATGTTTCTAGTTCAGGCTCAGTTACATTGCATGTCATATCTCAAAAGTTAATAAAGTAATATTTTAACACTTGCCTGCATCTCTTTCTGCTATAACTTTCTGATAATTCAAAGTAAACTCTAACAGCTCTTTTTCCGACTTTATGCCACGCTTTCCAGCTTTACGTTTTGTTTCAGTATTTTCCTGAAAAGACCATGAGGTACAAACTGATGTCACTCTGCAATTCAAGCGCTGAAAGTGCTTAAAAAGAAACAAGTTAAGATATCAAAAGCAAATAGCCGATTTTCTATGTCATGAACCCACAATTTGCAAAAATCAAAGGACTTGTTGCTTTAACACAACAAACTGATTCATGTAATTCTTATGTCCTCCTGGGGAGGAAAAAAATTTAGGAGAGAAATAAGGTAGTACATAATGATATTAGCCTATAATTCAAATGTTGAAATAGACCAAAAAACTCCTGGAAGAAAACAAGGAAGCCAAAATACCTAGGCAACACAGAGAGAAGGCATAGGCAACAACCAGCTCACTGAAACAAGGTGGCAAGGGAAATAGAGCCCTTCCCAAAAAAAGGAAAAAAAGGAAAAGGAAAAAGAAAATATATTATAGCAAAATCAAGCTAATACAAATATACAATTGCTACAGCCAGTATTGCAAGCATATTGCATTTTATCACCATTGTAAACATCATTAAAAGAGTCATTCAAGTGTCATAAAACCACTGCTAAACCAGACCTACAGATGATGAATCATTAAATTGTCTATGCTATCAACCACAAATTTAGAAAGAAACATGGTAAAGATAAGTTGGTGCATGACAATCTCCAACTAATTTTTATTCCTCAGCATTGCAGAATTGATTTAAGCATAACACATCAAGAGAAGTACAACACTAGTGAATACCTTTTGATGTTTTAAACTATCAGCATATTCTATGGAGCATCTTTCCTTCGAATTGGTGGTGTGTAACTCCAAGCACCCTTCAGCATTTGCAAAAACCATGGAAAAGAAAACACAAGAATCAATATAGCTGACGGTTCAACGTAAGTTTCTGTGAAATTAAAATCATTAGCTAAGATTCATTGGCTTCTTCAACACTTAAAGGCTAGAAACATAGAGCAGCACATTCCCCTAGGTAGTACTCAAAAAAAGAAACTCCACATACTTACTTCATTAGCAAACACCAATGCCACTTAATATACAAGTCTTTAGTTTTCTTTTCTTTTTTTTTTCTTTTTTGACCAAGAATTACAATTATTTCTATGAGTCATTTTTTTTGGCTAAAACTGATGCCTCTATGAAGTACCTTCTTAAAGCAGCTTGTTTAAAATTTGCTCAAACATCCATGATCTTTCATATTTATAAATGTCTTCATAAAACATCTATTTATGCAACCGAAAAAGTATTATAAAGGAGTTTTCCAATTGGCCATTGTGGACACATTTAAATTTTCCCATTACGTGTGTTCCCAATTTCAGTTAATGTTTTCTCTCTTTTTTTTGAATTCGAATTTACTAGCACTTTCTCACAGCATATAAATATAGCGTCAGCTAACCTTGTTGAAGATGATATCAATAGAATAATATTTTGATGTTAATCTGCATGTTATCTTAGTCAGTGTCTTACTTGAATGAGGGCCGATATCTATTATTCTAATATGAGACAACCAATATTTATCAGAATCAAACAATGATGAAAAGCACGAACTACCATGCAGATTAGTCATTCAATCCATGCAGCTGTTCTTTCCTTAGTTCTCTTTTCTTTTTCTTTTCTCTTCTCCGTACATATCCTGCATATCCTCATTCAAAACAGATAGCACCTCTAACTTTTCTTATCATTTTTCTGTATCATCTAAATGGATCCAGCTTGCTAAGATCCTTTATCTTTAGGCCGCCACCAAATCCCTCACTAAAACATTTATAGAATAATTCTCCGAACTCCCTACAAACTTCCACCACTTTCTCAAAATATTGACATTAGCCACAATCTCTTGAAATTATCACCTCTCTCTTCCTAGGTTTGTTTTCTCAAAAAAGAAAAATAAAAAAAATAAATAAGATAAAGTAAAACATAAAAATCAGTATTCCTATGTCCATTAAGTCACTTGACCTTAGCTTTTCCTTAGGAACTCATTGTTTTCCTAGTAAATCCCTTCGACAAGGAGGGGTTCGCAAATACAAATCATTAAATCAGATAATCCCAAAATCAGGAGGGGAGACAAAAAGGAAATGGGTCTCATTTTGAGAGAACTTCTTAGGTATAGCAAGCTTTCTAGAACGAATCTCAGTGTCCGTTTGTTCTCCGACAGAAGTAATCATGAGTTAACGTAATTTACATACTTCGTTTCAAGAAAATGATAAAAAGACTGGTCTTAGAACCCTAGAAAGATAAAAATGATGACCTGCTTCTTTCTTCCAGTCACTTGGCTACTCAAGAAAAAACAGATGCAGGTTAAAATTTAAAACCTTCTTCAGAAGACTGACAGTCCCCTCGACTTTCTTCTGCAGACGATGCTACCGAGATCTCGTTCATCTCCTTCGATTTCTCCGAGGGATCATTGCCTGGTTCGTGCATCGAGGTCCTATCTTCCACTCCCATGTCTTTCTGCGACGAGGAATCAGTGGAAGTTGTCAACCTTCCCAACCCATCCGCTACGCTGTCGAGATTTACGGTCTTGGCCGCGCCGCAGAGCGACGATCCGTCTCCCGGCTCGCCGGAGGGACCAAGATCGAGCAACGCGTCCATGTAATCGGGCGGCGCCGCCGGGGCCTCGGCGGAGCTCTCGACGAAGCCGTCTGGCAACGAGTCCGCTTCCGGGAGTCGGTTCGCGGGAGGGCTCTCCATGTCCGCGAGCGGCGGATGAGAAATCTCTGGTGGTGGGGAGAACGACGGATTTGGGGATATGGCAGAGACGGGAGAATGGAAGGGTTTCGGAGGTTAAAGAGGCCGCACCGGTGAGATCCACTTTATATCAAGTCGGCGTTCTTTACGAAGATATTGCCGACTCCGGATAAGAACGGAGATGGGCGTGTGAGTGTGCGTGTGGCCGCGCGCATTACATATACCTATTTTTATTTATATTTTCTTTTATATAAAATAATATTTTAAAATTCATTTTTTTCTCAAAATTCCCTTCAAAAATGATTATATGGTTCAAAAAAAATATTAATTTATTTAATACAAAGTGTAATAGAAAATAATGCAATTATTTTCTAATATTATTCATTATTTATTATAATACCGGTATAATGACCATTATTCCAATGATTATTCTAATGTTAAAATTTTGAGAAGTTAATTTTTGAGAAAAATAATGGCCATTATAATCATTATAACAACTATTAATTATTTTTGTGAGAGTTCGTCGTAGTGAGATAATGTTCAAAATCTCAAAAAGAAAAAAGTAAGACTTCCAAATTTCCTAGTCTATGCTTAAGATATCGCGTGTTTCAATACAAGTCAACCTCTAAATATTTACTAAACAAAATATATTTGCTAGCAATGATTCATGAGCATTATCTACTAGGAACTCATCTAGTACCTTATTATGCTATTGTTGATTAGATGCGATGGAATTGAGAATAGTCATCCTATATGCATAATAATTGATTATTCGATTATCATTAAATGATGCAATTTTTTTGTCAGTGGCTAAACATAAAATTAATTATAATAAATAAAATATATAACGCATAAGTAATCATCATCATTGTCATCATCTTATATCTCTCTGATTCACCTCTTTTTTCCTCTTGTTTTGTTGGTGATTTCAAGCACAACCAAATTGGTTGCCCATTTTCACATGGTAATCAAGTTATTAATTGCATAACCAGTTAAAATAAAACAAAATTCATTGCAAGACATCTAAAGCTCCATACATGGATGTAGACCATGTCCAATTGCTAGGTCTAGATTCTTGTGTAAGATCGGCAATAAAAGTTTAAAGAATACTTTACGAACATTGTCACAAGATGCATGATATTTCATCTTCAATGCCAAAATTGTTTTATTAATGCCCTTCTAGTGCGTATTGATGGTTCTACTGCAACTGCCGTTTTGGAACATGACAGCACAACATAAAGGTTAAAGGATAGTTGGAACTGCAATTTTTGTATATTTTGAGCAAATGAGCATGCAACGAATAAAACACGCAGCAGCGGGGCTCCGGGTGTGCGACCTCTTAGCACCAGGAAGGGCGGAGTGGGACGTGGACAGACTCCATCAGTTGTTCGGGGCACATCTAGCCGAGAGGATCCTTTCTCTTCCAGTACCAGGATGCGAGGGCCCATATGTCAGGGTTTGGAGCACTTCATGCAGGGCCAGTGTTAGGCTGGGTGATCTGGCCCGGGTGATTCAGCGTGAGCATGAGAGTGGATGGGACGGTGCCTGGATTTGGAGGTCTAGGCTCCATCCGAGAGCAGCACTTTTTCTATGGAAGGTGATGTGGGACCGCCTTCCGACGAGAGCTGTGCTGAGCCGACGTGGTTTGGGGATCCCTGCAGAGTATGGGGCCTGCGGTGCGGATGAGTCAGTTGACCATGTACTATTTGGATGTTTTTGGGCGAGGCTGACATGGCAGTGGACGGGTATCCCAGAGGAGGTTTGGCGGGAGAGGGGACTGTTCCTACAGATGATACGTCAGTGGCTGGTTAGTCCCCAGACATGTCAGGAGGCTATCCGAGCGATTTGCACCGCCCACCAGATCTGGTTGGCGAGGAACGCTCGCACCTTTGCCGAGCGTAGGATGTCGCCGAGGTTCATTGCGGAGTCTGCTCGAGTATTGGCGATGGAGTCCAGACTTACCAGTCCTTCAGATACGACCTTGATAGCTCGGGACACCTGGGGTTCTTTCTCTGCTCAGGCAGCTCTTCGGACGGTGTTCTTCACCTGGGAGCCCCCACCCCCGAGTTTCCTCAAGGTCAATTTTGATGGTTCGGTACTAGACAGTGGTACACGAGGTGGTGCCGGCTTCGTCATACGGGACCCTCACTCCAGGGTAGTGGCAGCGGGCGGCTGCCGGCTATTCGACATATCAGTGCCAGAGGCGGAGCTGCGAGCTGCCTGGACCGGCCTTTGCCATGCGCGGCGGGTACTGCGGGCTAGCTCGATCATCTTGGAGGGCGACTCATCCACTGTCATAGGGTGGATTCGGCGGGAGAGCACTGTCCATCCTTTGATCCGGAATATTAGGATGATGGTGAGGGATGGTGTGGCCTTTGAGGCTAAGCATGTATTCAGGGAGGCCAACGGGGCGGCTGATTGGGTAGCTGCATATGCAGCACACCATTCGGGATACGTCCTGTGGACAGGAGAGCGGGAGTTGCCATCGACACTACGCGAGATTTTGTATTTTGATGTTCTTGGGTGCATTCGGACACGCATTGTCTGAAGCACCCGTTTTAAGCAAAAAAAAAAAAATAAAAAATAAAAAAATAAAACACGCGCTTGGGGACACGCTTTGACTGAGGGGTCCATTCTCATCATCTATGTTCTTCAAGTCACTTTGTTGATTTTGTTCTTTTATTTGCATCGAGAACATGTGGAATTCTTCAAGACCTTTGATTTTCCAACAAGGCCAATTGATCATGTGGTGGAAGTAAGGCGAATGTTATGACCTTTATTTCGCATGTAAGACCTTTTAAATACTACCAATCCAAGTACAAAAGTATATGTCCGTATAGTTTTTTCTATAAATATTGAATGGATCTTATTTGTTTGTAGTGGAAAACAAGCCTGGTAATATAGCATGACTAGCCACCAAGATGTTAGCCTGGTGGTAAGGGGACGATAATTCTGTCTGAGTTGCCCGGGTTCGAAATGCGCGGGCGTCGATTAAATTCGGGGACCGGATGCCCCACGCCCGGTTGGCTCGTTGGCGGTTATGCTTTCCTTCCACATGTAGTTTGATGGTGCGAGGTGTGACGTACTCACCTTCAGGTGGGGAGAGTTTGAGTAAAACGGTGTCCACCCATATCGAACATTCTCCTGGTGGGGCGGAAGCCCAGTGCGTGGGGCTGCTATGTGGGGGTGGGCTGGTCCCTTCCTCCCCCTACCCCTTTTTATTAGAAAAAAAAAAAGACATGACTAGATTGGTCCAACTCAGAGCTAATATGATGCTCCACGTGGCCAAACCAGGTTGATCTTATCTAGTTGAGGAGCTAGACAAGCAGAGTAAAAAGACCTACGAGGTGAAGCTTCACAGCTTGAGCACTCTTTCAGCTTAGCATCCATCCTGTACCAACCTGAATCCTCTCATCTCAGCTAGTTTTTTTTTTCATTTTTCACTTTATGCGGAAGAGCGTTCCCTCTATCAAGTCGGGGTGCAGTGTAGTCCCAAATAGTTACAATATAGCTCTGTTAAGATACGATTCGCAAAATATTTGAAATTCTGCGGCTATATATAGGCTATAAGCCTCTTAAAAAAAAGTATATGAGTCCTCTTAACGACCCAAGCATCCCTAATACTGGCATTACTAAGCTCTTTATTCTTTTTATCTTCTTTCTCATCTCTCCTCCGAGAAACTATTTTCAGTTTAACCATCGGAGGGTTCGGCGGAGCTAATATCGCGAGCTCTCTAACATTGTCTATTGCCACGTAGATCTATAGAAGCATTCCATGTTATCGATTTGAGATTGGCAGCAACAAATCTCATCAAATATGTTGAATTAATGATAGTTAATTTTTGGGGGGATTGTAGTTTAGATTGGAACGTATTTGTCTTGCCACTGATGGTGAGTGTAACTCATACATAGATGGGTGATATGGGGCTCCAAATATATCATGCATGTTCTCGTCTTCGAGCATGGACAAATGCAATGCATGAGTTTTTATTTTCTAGCAAACCAACAGATTTACAGGTTGGGATTGATGCTTCGTTTTCAATATGCTCTTAAAAGATACAGGCTGAGGAAGCCAACTGGCCGATTCCTCCATGATATCTTGTCTGGAAGTGTAGATTGACCTTATCAACTCTCTTATCATCTCGATAAGAAAATATTCAACTTTTTTTTATATAACAAAAATCTCTACCCTGCTGGATGGGAACCGGCCAAGCATCACACTAATCTTTTTTTTTTTTTTTTTATTTAACGGTATCTCACTACATCCGAATGTGAGTACGCCGCCACGAGCAATCAAAATGCAAAACACGAGAGAAACCCTGCGAAATGGGTCGGTGCCATTCCATAAAAAGACTCCGGAGTAATAAGCTGCGAAGGAGGCGCCCCAGTCCGCCATACTGTTTACCTTCCAAAATACGTGCATGATTCAGAATGAGTCGAGACTTTCCATAGGTGACATATCTTCCAGATTAGTGGGTGTAAATTTGGGCCCGCATCTGGCATACTGGTGTAGGTCCGACTGTTTAATCACACCAATCATTGGTGCTCAGCGGATTCCGGACACCCGTTGCCGTGGGATCCTAATCCAACGGTTCAACACGTCCGACTGATCAACTGGACTCGGAGCTTAGCGTCCACAGCTGCGTTTCTCAGTCCCGCACGTCACCCCAAGCTCTCGGAACTCAAAAATCGACTGAATTAATCGCGCGGTTACCTACGCGGACACGTCGATGCTTAATATCCACGCGCGACTCGAGATATAACCGTTGGATCCCTAACAGCGTAGAATGTACGGTGCCTGCATTAGCTGGCACCCGCGAGGTAAAGCTCCTAAAAATAAAGTTATAAATAACCTTGTCCTGTTGTCCGTTCCGACGTCACTTCGTTGTTATCCACTGAAGATTCGGCAACTCCTGTATGCTCCTTCAAAACAGCGACGAAATAATTCCCAAATCTCTCCGCTTCTCTTGGGTCCTCTACGTCGTTCAGATATGCAGAGGTTTTCCGCTGCGAGACGCGTCGTAGCTCTTCTCCAGAATCGGAGCCGGCAAAGGGCTTCGTTCTCCACCTCGCTCCTCTTCGATGATACCCAGAAACAGGTCGTCTTCTTTACTAGTTATTAGTTTTTTTTTTTCTTTCATTCCATTCATCTAAATGATCTTGGAGGTTTATGGAAATCTAGGAGTAGGTTTTCGTTAATAGATTACGAATTAGGTAGTGCATTCTTGATTTAGTGGTATTCTTTATTTGTTATTGTTTTTTTTCCTTTTTAATGCCTCTTAATTCGAATCTTTTTTGGCTATTAAGGAAAGTAGGAGTAGGGTTTCATCAATGGATTAAGAGTTAGGTGGTTGGTTCTTGATCTGAGGGAGATTGGTGCAATTCTTGCTAATATTATTTTCGGGTGTTATATTGCCGGTTGCTCACTATTCAGCCCTCGAATTTAAAGTGTTCTCGCTTCTGGGATTATGGTTGCTATGATCGCCGGCTTTTATTCTTGGCGAGGGAAGGAATTGAGGATTGAAGTGATTTTATATATTCTTGATAAATATATTGAGCAGGGAGTTGATAAATGTCGTCCTATTTGCAGACAGATTAACTGACTTGTATCCAGTGATTTGATCACATACTTTAACTACTCTAGTGCTGGAATACAGAAACTAGTATCTGGTGTTGATTTTAAGATTCAGGATGAAATATAGTGACACATCGTTGTCCAACTTTTAATATTCTTGTTGCAATTTTTCAAGAGCTGATATGGATAAAGATATCTTGTAATGCACTTTGTCTTTAAAAAGAAAGAAAGAGGCATCTCTCGCTGAAAAACATGAAAACGTGCTACTAATATTAGTTTCTGAAATATGTGTCATAGATTTTTGATAGGTGCTAGTTCAGAAACCCTATATTTGAATGTAATGTTATTTCAATCTGAAATCCAAGACCTGCAGCTTCAAGAATGATGCAGATTCTGTTAGGAAACCTAGAACAGTTATGTTTACTTATTAAACCTTAGCAAGCAACAATCTGACTTGGTATCAGTGATATATTTTTGTACATTATTTTGGCAACATGCAACAAAATTTCTTATATTTCTCACTGTAACTTCATAATATTTTTTTCACAGCTTTCTTTGTACATTGATAATCTGGCTCAATATAAGCACTAACCTGCTTTAATAAAATGGAAGTATCCATTTATGTGATTATTGCTATTGTAGATCCTTTCTATGCTCTAGCAAGGTCTATCAGCAAATGTGAAAAGTTTCTCCTGTTTATTTGTTGCATGACTGTCCTTTGACAACTTTTTGTTGTGATTTTCATAGTTTAAGGAGAGCGTCTATCAATTTGCACAAGAAACCATTGCCCCACATGCCGCAACCATTGATGCAACAAACTGCTTTCCGAAGGTCACAAGATTTATCAGCTATTTGATTCATTGAAAGCTTATATTATGGCATCTAACCTTTGTTATGTTCTAGGATGTTAACTTGTGGAAACTCATGGGAGATTTCAATCTCCATGGCATCACTGCACCAGGTAAAACCACAAGGATAACTAGGATCAAATAATTTCTTTTGTATGTGCATTCGATTTCATATTAAATTATGAGATTATAAGCCATTATTTTTCCCGTTTAAATAAACTTTATATAATTAGAAAGATGGGTATCTGCTAATAGCAAGTTTGTATTTCTCATAATCGCATGTTGAACAAACTAATATCTATAAAAAGGAAACACATTCTGTTTATTCAATGAAAAAAATGGGAATGCTGAAAAGTCTGACTAATAGGTTAAGGTAAAGAACAAAAATAAATGGTGATAAAGTTGACTCTTGTTGACTGTGCTATGTTTAACAAACTAGACTAATAGACTAGGTTTTGGCTAAAGCACAAGCAAATGGTTTTTGCATGAAGTCCTTTTACAGCTTGAAGTAGACTGGGGAGAGCCTATTGGGTGAAGCACTTGCATTAATGTAGCAGGCATTATGTTTGATCCCTTAAGGTTCAAGCCATCATATGGATGATGGCACACAGAATAATTGGTACTTTCTTGTCCTTTCTTTCTTTTTTTGTGTTAACATGAGTGCTGCCTTCTAAAGGATTAATAGATTTATATTTTTCCTTTCCAAGAATGTATAACCTCTTTTCTCTTCATACGTTATCTTATCCCTAAACATGACTGTTTATGCTTCTTAACTTTTAATAATATCTTCCTTGCCAGTTTCTCCGGTGATGATGATTCTTTGCAATACTGAGATGTTTCATGAGCATTGAGCACCTGCTGTTTCATTTTATATTTTGGAAATAAAAATCAGTCTATTTTTTCTGATGTGCCATAACTCATTATTTCATTGTAGAGGAATATGGAGGACTTGGTATTGGTTACTTATACCACTGTATAGCAATGGAGGAAATAAGTCGTGCTTCTGGATCTGTTGGCCTTTCTTATGGTGCTCATTCAAACCTTTGCATTAATCAATTGGTACATGGGCATGCTGTGACTATGAATTGTACTATTGTGTGCCAAATATCTAAAACAAATATGTAAAATGAATATCATAACCTTTTTGTAGGTGCGACATGGGAGCTCTGCACAAAAGCAGAAGTATTTGCCAAAGGTTTTTCTTTATCCCCTCTTGTAGTTAGTATTCTCCTTCATGGAAACCTAGGTTTTTTCTTAACATTTGGTCAAAACATTTTATTTAAATGGAGATCACTAAGAGTAGAACTAGATTTGTCATGTTATCATATTTGCTCTAATTGCAGCAAGTTTTGCAAACAAAGCTACTACTAGTTGCAGGCACTGCATCAACACAGTTTAGTTATTTGATAATGCTTTCTCTCTTTCTTGGAGTTTTGCCCTTTTTGCTGTCTTTCAAGTAGTTTGACTGTAGTTTATCTCATGATATGCCATACCGGCCTGAACTGGACGATACAGGGCGTACCGTACCATATCAATTTGGTATCGGTATCTGGTACAAGTGGCGAACCGATACTTGGCACGAAAAAAAATTTTGTACTGTACCAACCAAGGTACACAGAATCGACCGAACTGACGTACTAGTGAAGACTGGTACCGGTTGGAACCGATACCGAACCGGTTCCATTTTATTAAAAAAAAGGCGCAGATGCACGTGCGTCCATGTTCAGCCACAGAGTGGCATGAAAAGCGGGGCTCGCTGCCCCGCGCGAAAAGCCCGTGCGGGGAACCGCATGCGTGGTCAGCGGTTTGCACCGCGCGGACGTGCACAGGCGCGAGTCAAGGACGTGTTTCGCGCTGCCTCGCGCGCGGGCCTCTTTCCGTTTTTTTTCCCTTCTCTTGTTCTCCTTCCCAACCCTTCTCCTCCTCTCCTTTCTTCCCCTCTCTTCTCTTCTCTTCTCCTCTCTTTCTCCCTTTCTCCCGCGAGCAAAGAAGAGGCCGGAACCGCACCGGAGAATGGGCGATCCTCGTCAGCCCGAGGGAGGAGGTAAGCTTCTTCTTCTTCTCCTCTCTCTTCTTCTTTCTCTTCTTCTTCCTCTTTTTTCCTCTTCTTCCTCTTTTTCTTCCCCGGTGTCGGTACCGGTACTGGGAAGGAGCTGTTCAAAGGGGACGGAACCGAATTCTGTGGCTGTACCATATCGGTGCTAGCCGGCACCTGTACGGTATAGGCTAAACCGGTCGGTTCCGACCGATTCAGCAGACCTTGCAACACTGTGCTAGTGTGATACCGGTATGAGGTCCGGTACCGAGACGGCAAATCTTAGTCTATCCTTTATATGCAATGATTATCATAAGCTTATTAGGCTACATGTATTGGTAGGTTTCCAGTTTGGTGCTTCATGCTGGTTGTTTTCCACTTAGTGCTTGAGAATTTTTCTTTCTGGCTCATTATTCCATTTATAAAATCAACTCATGAGCTGAGTTATGAGTTTATGATGGTATGACCTTTAAGAAGTGAAATGAGTTCTCAGAAAAGTTGAAGGTGAACATAAGCTTCTATAAATTCAACCTGAACTCCAATGTAAAAGATGCTAGCTTACTAGCTTAGAATTGGAAATAGAAATTTAATTTTTCATGCACAGTGTACAGCTGCTGTTTGCAATGGCATCATTGCACCCTCATCCTAATATATATTGTTTTGTATCATAAATTATTGGTACTAATGCATGTATGACTATAACATTTGATTTTACTTACTTTCATGAATCAACTTAAATATGAACATCATCAAGAATTTCTTCTAAGAGTTTTTTTGTTAGAATATATCAACATGTATTCTGTAGTTGCCTATTGTTGTATTCGTTGGTCTCATTCTATAGTGGTTCTTCTGCCGGTTTTTGCTTTACATGATACTGAAAAAAAAAAACAGTTGTTGATATCTTTTCATCAATTGTGTGATGGATAATATTCAGTTGCATTTAGCCTATTATAAGGCTCCTTTGAGGTCCTTTCTTTCCTATTCTCGCTGTGCTAATTATGTTTTCGGCTTTTATATGAAGCTAATCAGTGGGGAGCATGTAGGGGCATTGGCTATGAGTGAATCCAATGGTAAATAAAACTGAATTGGTGCTTCAATTTTTCATTTCTGCCTGGTCTTTGAGACTAGTGAAAATTTCACATGATGTCTTCTCATGTTCTGTACATTATTTATTGTGTCTGTCCAATGCTTCAGCTGGTTCCGATGTTGTCAGTATGAAATGCAAAGCTGATCGAGTTGATGGTGGTTATGTCATAAACGGGAATAAGATGTGGTGTACAAATGGGCCGGTTGCTCAAACTTTGGTATTCTCTTGTTAATTATGTTTCTTTTCTACATTGTATCTATCTGCATCATCAATCTTCTCCTGTGAACTTTGTTTTTTTATTCTAAGTTATATGCTATTGCAGTTATTTTCGCATTATGTAAATAACTTTGGGGTGATAATGGTTAACCAACCTCATCAAAACAAAATGTTAGTCGAAATGGCAGTTTTTTTCCATGGGTAAAGATAAGTTCCTAACTTCCTATCCATAATTAACGTTTGACATATGAACTGCAGAAATGTTCTTGTACCTGAACAATAATGAACAACAATCCAGTTCAAACACATTGAGGAGCTTCTCCCTTGATATCCATCAAATGTTTAGAAGTAACATGGTATTTGCATTAGGGTTTTCCTTTTTGAGGGATTACCATTGAAAGAGGTGGAAGAAATAAATTATATTCCTGAAATTAAGTCTGCCTATTCCTTATAGACCATGAAATGCTCTTTCTACATTTGGTGGTCTCTATTCACCAAGGTGTTTTTCAATTTTTTCACCTATACAAAACAATTGTGAAAATTCATACTTTGACGCATGCATCTAAATTTTTAGGGTTACTCTGTAGCTAGCATTCTGCATTCTGCAAATGATATACATTATACAGTATTTTGGATTACTATAATATATAAATCCATCCCTTTCATTCATGTGCTGAAAGATTACCCGTCAGAATATTATCAGTTTGCGATGTTGAAGGATAAAGCATCATGATTTGATGATGGAAGGAGCTGTAGGGACCGGTAGAATAGTTACCATTTCCATGGCATGCAGGGTGGCATCCCCAAGGAGTTTTGAACTCTGGGGAGGAAGTAGGGCAAGAGTTATTATACAGGATACGGCTAAATACTCATATGCTTATAATGACAGTGATCGACTATTTAAGAATACAAGAGTATGGATATTTCCATTTTCTTGAGGACTTCCAGAGTTTGCAAGCAAAGAGGACAAGCATTGTTTTTAATGAACATGGTCAGGCTTTGCCAAACCTTTCTTCAAAAAAAAAGAAGGAAAAAAGATGACAGCCATTCTTTGTCTTCTTGAGAAATTTTTGCACCCCCTTAGAATGATCTGCATAGAGAATGCTTGACCCTTCTTAAATCTTCCTATATATAATGACTTCAAAATCCTTGAGAGGCCAACACTTGAAAAGCACCATTGGTTGAGCGTGGAGTGGTCAAGTTCCAAGCGGAGTTGCTTTTCTTTGTTGATTAGCATTATTTATGAAGAACTTCATGAGTGTATGTTTGAAGCTGCAATTGACATCAAGTATTTACCCTACAATCCATGTGATGTATAGACTATAGAATGTAGATCTGGCAATCATCTAATTAATCTAAAAGTGGCAAGCACTATGTACTATGATATGCTACTTTTAAAAGGTGCGAATTTAGAACATTGCATATGCTATTATCCATATGTTATGTCAATTACAAACAGTCAGACCTGGATCTTTCTGGAAGAGGGGGTACATAACCTCCAGGATCTTGATTTGTACTAGCAGGGGCAATTAAGATTAAGGTTCTTTTCTTGGATGCAAGGTTTCACATTGTTATGTTGGGTTGAGTTATCCTCTTCATGCATCAATTTATATTGGGCCTATTGGTTCTATGAACTTTTATTTTCTCAATCAAAGATTTGTTTCATTGTATGGCCTCCTATTTACCATCATTTGGCATCTACCCTTCACATAAGATGTAAAACTAGTAACCCTATTGGATTTCACTGCCTTTTGTGATTTTGAAATTAAACCATGTTATTTGGTATTCTGGAATCTGGACCCATGGGTATTCATATATAGGTTAGTGATGCTGAAATTGTGATTAAATTTTTGCTTTTGAGCCAGATAAGGTTGACCTTAAATAAATGGAGGAAAAGCTCAGAAATTAAATTCTGTGAAGAATTCTCATGAATGTTTCAGAAGTCTGAGGAATTCTATTACTTTGGACTAGAAGCAGGTACTGTGAGTATTCGCTTCTCATTTTCTCATAGGTGTTGAAGATTTGGCATTACAGTTAGTTGCATCTAGTGGGCAGCCCATGAATTTGCTGGTGAACTTACCGAAGGAGCTGGGTGAGAGAGCCGTCCCTAGTAATTCCCTAACTTAATGGATAACAATGTTTCGGGATATGATTCACGATTTCTGTGTGGGTCCTAGCAAGTCTTGGTTTTTCATGTTCTTTGCCTGCAAGAAAATATACCGTTTAATGGTCATTCTGAGGTAGAGCAAGGCACTGACAATCTATTATTTTTCTTTAAGTTCTTCTTTACTTGTCTGGATTCAATCCAGCATGATTCTCTGATCATCTTTAACTCATTACTGAAACGTGATTTTGCAACAGGTAGTGTATGCAAAAACAGATGTCCATGCTGGATCAAAAGGAATTACTGCATTTATAATTGAGAAAGGGATGCCGGGGTATTTATATTTTATTCACTTCTATTTTACTTATACATGTCAATCTAGGCTTTTGCAAAATTCTTCTCGATCTTTCCATGCAAACTTCAGAGCACAATATGTTACTTATTTATCAGATTTAATTGCTATCATGGGTAATAGAGAATCTTTTACCATATTTTGAATCATAGAATAATTTTGTACTTTTTGAAATTGAGAATCAAAATTCTAGTATAGTGTGCTATCATCTTCAAATTTTAAACATGCTGCAATTCTTTGAAGGTCTCTGTAGTTATGGCTGTTTTTGCTTCTTGCAGTTTCAGTATTGCGCAGAAATTGGACAAACTTGGCATGAGAGGAAGTGATACGTATGCTGTTCTTGTTTATCAGGATGTTCTATCAAAAGCTTAACCATTGGAAACAAGCTTTTTATAACTAACTGAAGGAATATTTTTTCAGATGTGAGCTTGTGTTTGACAATTGCTTTATTCCTGAAGAAAATATACTTGGTCAAGTGGGAAAAGGTATATAAACATCCCTAAACTTTACTAAGGATACAAAGAATTTTTGCCGAGGGAAATTTATTTTTTGAGAAAGAGGAGAAAAGTTTATTTGTCTAGTCATATTTGCTTCTCTTTATTTAGGCTTTAACTTCAGAAATATGCTGCTAAAAGAGTAGCCACATTTTTCTCTGGAAGTTTATACATCATTCTTTTTCATTATGGCTAACACACTAGGAATTTGTGGTCTTCAACCAGGAAGTCAAACTTTTCTTACTTATCAACATGGCTTTCTTAGAAAACTATGAAGTTTAAACAGAAATTATATTTAACATATATATACATACATATATTACACACACACACATATAGTTGGACTTCTTGGAAAAGGGGTTAACAATTCAAAATCAATGATAGACTATCTAAATTTAACATAAAAGAGGGCAGCCTAGTGCATGAGGTTCTGGCCATTGTAAAGTTTAGGGATGATCTAGGAGGATCATCGACTCGATGTGGATCACCATGACGCCTGAATGAGAACTTTTTTTCTTTTAAATTGGGTAACTTTTCGAGATCTATAACAAAGCTCTAGCTCCTAAAAGATGCGGCACAACTAGCCATTAGGCCCGAATTCCATCGTTTGAGCCTTAAAATGGGTTGGTTAAACCAAAAATTTTCTTTTTGGGAAAGACTTTAACTGAGCATATTGCACAATCTATGAAGAATTAGGTAAAGTGACAAAAGGCAAAGTCGATGCAGGAGTTGAGATCTACCCCCTTTGGAAATTAACTAGTGTCAATTGGTAAATGGGTTCAAGTATTTGTCGAACTGTATATTTTATAAGACATGTTTGTTTGAGATAGGAAATGTTTTAGAGTTTTTTTTCTTTTGCATTCTCTTCCTTGAGTTAATTATATATTTTTCTGATTTTTTGTAAATGAGAATCTCTTCTCATGTACCTCTTAGAAACTTGTCTTGTTGGAAATCTTCTTTGTCATTTGTTATAAAATTTCATCTTCTTTTCTTCTTTTTAGAAAGCGTGCATATTCTGTATGACATGAAAGAATAATATTTGGCTGTCTTAATATTTGATAAGGTTCATAAATCTCTTAACAATCTTAAAACTTGAAATGATACCGCACTGTGTTTATTTATTTACTTATTTGTTAACAGGAGTCTATGTCATGATGTCTGGGCTAGATTTGGAAAGGCTTGTTTTAGCTGCTGGTCCCCTTGGTCTTATGCAGGCATGCCTTGATGCAGCTATTCCTTATGTTCGCCAGCGGGAACAGTTTGGCCATCCGATTGGGGAATTTCAATTTATACAGGTTTGGATTTACAACTGAAATATGTACATAACATCTCTCACCCTTCCTAAATATGTACATAATAAAGATGCATTCTAAAAATTCTTGCTACTTACATCATGAATTGTCACCAAATTTCAGGGAAAGTTGGCTGACATGTATACATCTGTGCAGTCATCAAGGTTAGGAGAACTCATAAGACTGTACTTTGAATTTTGCCTACAATTTTATTGGACAACAGCTGATCTCCTTTTTACTTTTTTTTTTTTTTTCAAGAGCATTTGTGTATTCTGTTGCTAGGGACTGTGATAATGGAAAAATTGACCGGAAGGTATTCCTCCCAACATTAGTCTTTGTTTATGTTGTGCACCATCCTGTTATATTGTTCCATATATTTTATATATTAAATGTTCATTCTAATTCTATATCCATTTGTTATGGAGGCGTGTTTCATATGCACATGTTTGCAGGTTTTTGTCATGACTGCATGAATTGCATTATTCTCCTATTCATGAGTGTGGCATATTAATTGTCAGTTTAATATTTAAAAAAACCATATCTTGAAATTGTCTACAGGTGGATATTTAAGAGAAGACTTAAAATTCGTTGGCTCATCTCTTATTATAATTATGCTTTTAGGTACGAATGTCGATCGTGCTATAGTCACGAAAGGATTCCACTTGAACATAGTTGTCAAGTCAAAAATATGGTACTGGATGACCATTTTCTGATTTGTCAAGTTTTTAGCCAATTAGGATTTTTGAGTCTATTGGGGATTGCTTCTAAGGTGAGTTTTCATAAACCTTTTAATTACCAGGATCTAACATTGTTTCTGATTTGAAGACTGATTATTAAGATTGTGGATTTGACAGTGGTTAGCGAACCTTAGTGACTGGCAGTGAGTTAGAAGATTTCAATCTTAACATAAGCCAAACATCTCTTATACCAATGCTTACGCTTTTGTATTCCAACCATTCTCAATTATCATGCATGACATCCAATAGTGGGATCATATTATAAAATAGTCTTATATTGACAAAATATTGCATACTAAAGACCCTAAACTTGAGATCATATTTGAAGTGCCAGCTTACCAAGCTGGTGAAGTCTTTGGTAGGTATACCAAGTGACTCAGAATTATATATGTGCCTATTGAATACTGCCTTCACTCAGTATCGGGGGGTTAGGGGTATTGAGGAAGGGCTATCGTTGTTGTGTAGCCCATTGCCATCTATCAAAAAAAAAAAGAAGAAAAAATTACTGTTCATCTTCATTTTTTTTGGGGGAATTACTTATTTGGGCTTAACCAGAGTTGTTTAGACTAATGGTTATCTTTAGGATCAATTAGGTGTCTGAAGGAGTTAGGTGCTAGCAAACTGAAGAGCTGAGAATACCAAGTGATATATGTTACTAGATTGAGAAATGACACATGGCACCCAAAGGCACTGGTTCGTGATTGAACTTCACCAAACCACCCTTGTCATGCTGCCCAATAACACTCAAAATGGCTAAGTGCACCTTTTTTTAATCAATAGGTACCAACTGTGCCCCATGCTGGTACAGCATGCGCTAGCTGATGACTGTTAAGGGTATAGGTGCCATTATTTAAATCCTAGGTGCCATTATTTAAATCCTGGGCAGTATTGATATATTTACTACAGAAAACTGCATGTCTATAGTTTGGAAATCCAAGTTGTGTAGCTCAGATCCTTCTTTTTTGGGTATTTAAGAGGCAAATTTTGGGCATGTTAAAATTACTGAAGCAGTCTGTCTTCAAAGAGTTGTTAGGCTTGTAGTGCTTGTACATTGAAGTGGGCTTATCCTAGCAATTTTGTTAGTTTGTTCTAGATATCTTTGATTCTTTTGCATGTTCCTATGGCCAAGATTTCTAATAATCTGGTCGCTGTAAAATCTACGGTTATGCACTATGAAGGAATGAAGTTTGATCAATGAATGACTTGTTCTCCTTGCAAGCATGGGTGGTACATCTTCAAATCTGTCAGTGGTGCTACTCCATTATCCTTGATTAGTCCAATCTTAGTCATGTTGGTGTTGAAATTTCATCTTTAGGCTCGGTCAGGAATATGGTGATTGGTGAGACTCTCTCTCTCTTAAGGAATAAGGAGGTAAATTTTCCTAGTCATCCCTATAGTGCAGGATACCTGTGACCATGACAATGAGTGCAATTTTCTAAAGGTTCTTTAATAAAAACAAAGGGCTTAAGATGGATTGGATACAGACTATTGGTGTATCTGTATCTGTATCTGTTTTCTATTCAGCAGATATGAATACAAATATGGATATTAAATGTATACTAGAACTCGTATCTGTAATTGTTTTAAGGGGAAATGGACATGAGTTGGATGATAATTATATTGACAATTATAATGAACGGATTCTTTGGATACAAATCAAATTCATTGCACTATGGCCTGGAAGTTTTGCATTTTGTGGTAGCCCCGATAACTCCAAAGTCATTTATGGTGGAGATAAAAAAACATGGAACTGGCAAAATACGTTACAAGCTCATGTTTTCTATGAACTGCAGATGAACGCTAAAAAAATTACATTTTTTTTTTGCTAGTCTGTATTAGATTTATTTATATTTGGTTACTCAATTGTAATTCTTGCCTGTTTAAGTGCATCATCAGTTAAAGCTGATGAATGCTTCGGTTTCATGCATATCCCAGCGACACCAATTGAAGATTTTATTGACAATTAAACGTCTCTAAGCTGGGTTTGTTTGAAAAATATTTAAGGTTCATCTTGTACAATAGCTCCGCCATTCTAAAATTGGATTAAAAATCACTACCTGAATTTTCTTCATGGATCTTTGTTATTCATTGAAAATTATTTGAGCTGGATGGAAACATAATATGGTAAGCTCCTGCTTGTATGATGAGTTGTGCATCCCAAAGTATGACCTCAATGATCATTATGTTATTTTGTCCCTTGTAATAATTCATCTTTATGGTGAATTATGCCACTGGGATCAGATGTTCTTTTTTTTATTATTTATTTTGTAACTACGCTTTTGATGCATCTTGACCTGTATGAATGCTAGTTGTTATAGGATTGTGCGGGAGTAATTCTTCTAGCTGCTGAGAAGGCCACCCAAGTTGCTCTTCAGGTAAAATCTCACTCTTAATTTCACTTTCCTGTATTGTAGTTATTGTGGAACATGTATCCCACCCAACTTAGAGGTCCTTAGAAAATGCGTGAAATGAGTTCAACTCTGTTTTTCAAGATTGGAAAGATGCTGGAATGTGAATGAAAATGCAAGTAAAACTAGCATTGAAACTTTGTTGATGCTTAGAAAATGACTAAGAAACAGTGGGGAAACCATCGCTGACCAGTTTTTAAGCAGCTTTCACTCTTTCCTGTATTTTTCCCATTTGAACTTGTTATTTTCTGTTTCTTGCTTCTGGGAATTTTCTAGTTTTTATGCAGCTTTCCCATATCTTTCCTGCATGTTTGCCCGTGTTTCTCCTTATTTTCTCTTTCTTGCTTCTGGAAATTTTTCTGGCCAGTCCCCTACTTCTTGCTTGCTGCTTACCACATCTTTATATTTCTTGGTTTTAACCTGATTCAAATAAGTTTCTTGCGTTCAGTGATCTTAGTAGATAAGATTTCTGTTTAAAGTAAATGAAACTAGTGTTGCTGTCTCCTGCTGAAGATTTAGGGATCAATCTTTCTAAAGGTGAAATGTGAAATTCTTGTCTGATAACAAAGCTGGTACAAAAATACAAAAGTAGTGCTGGACTAACTGATGTAGCCTATAGGGTAGATTGCAGAAATTGGGTCCCAAAAAACCCAGTTCGGAAAGGTGGGTCAGCCACCCAGAGAGCAGGATACCTGCAGATTTGAATTTAAAACCTGGAACAGGATTAATTTTTCTAGATATTGGGTGGTGGGAAGATTCTTTCATATGGTTGGCAAGGTGAATAAGCTTAGGGCTAAGGTGTAGGATTAAGTTAAATGAACTGATGATCTTAGGCTGATATCTGTAGCAAACAGCAAGACCTCTGAACTGATCTGATTAATTTGGGTTCAGATCTGTACACTTTTTTTTTTTTTTATTTTAGGGTTGGAGGGTGTGGGAAGGTGGGGGGAGAGCGCTGTAGTTTTTTCTTCATCCATCAATCTCCTCTATTGTAAATACTATGGCTTGTCTCCTTCTCCTTAGTTGCACCAAATCAGATAGCATTCAAATAAAACTACAATAGGTATTCCTCTCTGTCGGGCCTAAACCTGGAATATGTATATATATAGAAAGATGACTTCTCTGATTTTTCTCCGAAAATCATTGCCATTTTGCTCTTGTTGGGCTGTTAGCCAGAATCAAAAGGCAATGATCTCGTATTTTCAACGTAGGGCCCATAATAGGTTGAAGCCAAGACCTTCTTGCCTTCCCCAACAGCTAGCTTCAATCACCATGACACAAAAATCCACTTCGGATATTCGCTTCATCACCCATGACTTAAAAATCCACTTCGGATATTCTAATGTTTCAGGGCCATCACCTCTGCACTGCAAGACTGATATTCAATACTGTTACAGAACGAAAATATGTAAGGCTAGATATGTTCTTTGTTGACTTCCCTTAAATGTTCTGGATCATGCATTTGTTAGAGAAACATAATCCATTGTGTGTGTGTGTGTGTGTGTGTGTTTGTGCAGTGTGCCCAACAACTAGAAGTCACACATGGACATACATGCCATATTTTAAAATTTAGAATTTCATTCTTGTTCTTTTTATTTTTCTTTATACTAAATAATTTTAAGTTTCTATATTTGATTTTTTTGAAGTAATGGTTTGCAGCTCCTTTATCAGATCTTGAAGTGACTTTTCTTTTTGATTGGCTTTTCAAGTAGTGCACTTATTTCCTTGTATGTGTGGATGCACTTTTTTTTATCGCTTTCAATATCATATCAAAAACTGTCGATCTCAAATTACAGTTTTCTACCCCTGCTAATGCTTCAGAAATTTCTTAGTTGCTTTCCCGTTAAATTCTACATCTTTTGCTTAATTCTCTCCATATTATTTACTGCATTTTGCATGAGCTCCCAAGGATAATGTCACAATCCATGCTGTTTGTTCTTGCCTTCTTTAGAAAACTATCCACTTTTGACGAAACTTTATGTTCCTTTAATGCAATCACAATCAAGGTATGCTGAATCAATATTGGGGCTTGTATTGGCCAGCAACCTGTTTGGATGGTATTGATCTGTATCATACCGCTCCAGGGCATGTCGAAATAGGGAGAGTTGAAGAGGGAGGGGAAGAGGGAGAAGGAGAGAGAGGAAGAGAGACGGAGGGAGAAGGGCAGGGAGAGAAAGGGAGAGGGATGAAGTAGTTGAGAGAGGTTCAAGCCTTCACGGGGGAGCTTCGAGAGCTTTGGATCCGGCAATGTGGACCGAGAGAGGGTGGAGGTAGAAGGAGATTGGTTTGAGCCATTATGGGGGAGCTTCGAAAGCTCCAGATCCAACTATGGGGATTGAGAGATAGAGAGAGAGACTTACCTGGTTGGAGACCTCATCAACATCGTCGTTGTGCGGCGTTGTCATTGATTCGACGGGGATGAAGGGCTCGATGGATTAGGGCTTCAAAACTGACCGAGGGAGAGAAGCTCGAATAGGGGAGGGGAAGCCTTTATATCCCAAATTGATAGGCTGAATTGAGTTGGTAACCCACTGGTCCGGTTCAGCACGTCCCAAGCTGGTTGGTTTGGCCATGGTTTGGCTAACCTCGATCACAATGCTAATTTCCTTTTCAAAAAAAATATTGGCTATATCAGAAGCCACCATCCTTAAGATTCATACCTTGCAGTCCAGCACGCACTTTAAGGCATCATGTTCCTTCCTGACATTCATGGTTCATGCCTCCAACTAATGCTCCCTGCATTGCCCAAAATTGCATTTTTGCTTTTCATCTAGTCCTAGTGTTGCATTTGCAGTAACAACATCAGTACTCTCTAGATCTAGTGTTTCCATTATGTCTAATTCATAATCGTAAGTGTCAACCCTTTGGTGAAAGAAGGCACATAAAGCGGACTACAAATAGTTAGGAAAAGGCTAAATAGTAATGGTTATGGTTATTGTTAACCCGCCTTTTTTCTAAAACTGACAATCTCCTCGGCTTTACTCTAGTGCAACTTATCCAAGTGACTGATTGTTTCTGCTGCATTGCAAGACTTTGAATCACCCTACATGTTTGACACTGCAGGCAATTCAATGTCTTGGTGGCAATGGGTACGTGAATGAGTACCCAACAGGTCGTCTTCTGAGAGATGCAAAACTATTTGAGATTGGTGCTGGGACTAGCGAAATCAGACGAATGATCATTGGTCGTGAACTTTTCAAACAAGGCTAAGAAGAAGATGATTTCCATATGATTATTATGAACGTACTCTGTAGAATCACTGCTTGGAGCAGCAGGTGACAAGGGAGATGCAATGCAGGGTATTGTTGATCAAAATCAGTTGATCTGTCCACCAGCCTGACTTGTATCAACACATTATCTCTTCTACATAGTAATAAAGAAGTTTGATTTGACATTTACTTTCTAGAAATGCTATTGGTGAGTTATTGTACAAGATGTACAATTGCAAAGAACTAACTTGGCTTGGGCTGCAGATTGGGCGGCCACCCACGTGGCTAACCACGCCGGCAGTATTGTGTGGATAAGGGATGAGGAGCTGCCTCGGGAGCTCTATGATATTTTGGTTTTTGACTTTATTGAGTATATTTGTACACGTGTTGTATGAATTACCTGTCGTAGTGGGAAAAAAAAAAATAACTTGACTTGCAACAATTTGGCATGGGACCTGAGTGGCAGTGGCCGGTGCTGGTGGAACAATAATCTCCTGCTGGAGCCCAGTAATTTTTGGTGAGAGATTGGCTGTGGTGCTTCCCACCTTAGGCTGGGATGGATGTTCATTGTCCGGGATGTCTGTTGAATTGCAGGCTGAAACTCTTATGCTTTGTTCGATTGGTTGCTGGGCGACTAATCCAAATTCAGTGTATATGGTATTACAGAAAGTATCGTGCCTGTCGTTAGCAGAAGACAACAACAGGCAGCGGAATAAATTTAAAAAGCTGTTAGTGGATAAATTATGGGAATGATTGGACCAAAAAGCTGTTAGTGGATAAATTATGGGAATGATGCCCTTGGCTCTCTCACAAATTTGATAATTGGAGCTGAAGCATTCTTCACTCGGAGCATCTCTAAATGTATTTTACTGATCAAATAAAAGCTAGCAACTGGTTTCATGGAGTAGCCTTGGACATGGAGTAGCCTCGGACATTCTCAATTCAACTAAATGTGTTCTTGAAATAAAAGTTTTGACCCTTTTGAAATGGCTAACTATACATGTGTCACACCCCTAACCTGGGATCGCGAGTTGAGAGTCACGGCCATATACTTATAGAAAACTCTCCTATAAGTATGTAAGGCACCTCATCTCGATAGTATAAACAAGCAGCGGAATAAATTTAAATAACTAGTGTTCAAATCTTCATTTAAATAACGAGAATCAAATTTTAATATCTCATAGAACCAATAAAATGTATCAAACTCTAGTTAAATTTTGATCTAAATTAAAGGTTAAATTCAGCTCAGTTACTTTTTTGATTATAACTCCGTACCATCTTAGTTCTCAGAATTTATAAAAACAGTAAGATATGGAATATAGAGACAGACAACTTAATAAGCAATGAACACTTTAGCTAGATAAATTAGGCAATAAATTAAATAATTATTTTAAAAAATGAATATATGAAACTTATCAATCTAAAACCAAATCTAGATATGCAGCATTATCGAAATATTACGCATGCCAAACTTAATTTTTTCAAAATCTAAATGCCGTTCATAAATCCATTTTTTTTCAAATCATTAAATTTAACTCGATAGCTAAGAACTATGACCACATCAAAGTACCATCGCATAACCCTTAGTAGCAGGATATCAAAGTGCCAACGTACAACCCCCATTAGCAGGATATTGGAATGCGAATGTACAACCTCCACGGCTAGGGTATTGAAATACCAACATACAACTCTCACTGGCAGGATATCGAAATGCCAACGTACAACCCCTACTAGCAGGGGTATCGAAGTATAATTTGGCTGCGAGTCCAAATCTATTTCGAATCAAAACTTTTTTTCTTAAAAGTATGTTCAATGCTTCAAATTGTAAGATATATAAAATCATACGACATCGAAATCAATCGAGTATGATCCATATTAAAACCAATACGTTCGATCAAACATCATACAATATTCTAAAAAAAGACATATAATAATATACTATGCATCAAGTTCATAAATCAAGAATAATTCGATTCAAATAATATTTATAATTTATCAATAAATTTTAAAATGAGTTACATTATTTATCTTATGAGCGAAATCAAACTACGGATCCACATAATTTTGACAATTCCTCTTAAAATCTAAGACTTTAACGAACGCTCACTGAAATCTCCAGTGAGCACGATGAGCCGATACTGTTGAAAGTTGGAAGTCAAAAAGAGAAAAAGGAACTAACGATGGTCTAGCGGTGGTGATCGGCAAAATAATGAGGCAAAAGGAAGTATGGATCTTTAAATAGCTGATGGAGGCTAGGTTTCGTATCTCCTATAGAAAACCGAAATTGAGTAAGAATTCGCCTCCTACCTCAAGTCGAACAGTACTCTTATCTTTTTTCTTTTTCAATCTCCTACTCCAAATCGAGCAAAGCTCTATTTTTTTTTCTCCGTCTCCTAATCCAACTCCTATATCTAGGTCAGTTAAGTAAATTAAGCCCAATTCCTTATTAGCTAAACGGATGTTATAACATGAATGATGGACGGAAAGGGCCGAATCATCTCTTATAGGTTACCAGCCTATATCTATGATTACCACTTTTGATTTCCTAATGTATTGGTAATCTCATTCAATACTTTACAGTGAATTGCATGGCCTGTAACTTTTACCTATGATGCATCTCCTGATGACAGAATTCTATATATCAAATCATTAAGCCATATACGTGCATGGTGCTTGTTACAGAAAAATGGATTACATTTAAAAAAAAAAATGTTACCCCGTTGTTTTGCATGAAAAAAATGCTGAGAATTTGAAAAGAATGAGCATTATGAAATTACAATATCAAATTCGGATGATCTATATTCCAACAAACCAGTTTCTTGCTGGGCACCCAGGGTAATATGAACACCATCGGATGGCGTGCCATTGAAAGCGCTCTCCACATCTTGCATTTCACAAGGTCCACTATCCTTTTCAAATAATAAAAATAAGACTGAATGGTTATGGTTATAATAAAAAGTATTATAACTACCGCTAATTTATCCGCAGATGCTAATATAAGTTGCTTGCCCATGTCATAAGCTTATTTCGAAAAATAACTGCCTCTTAATTAAGCCTGCACCACGTCATAAAACTACATTTGCTTGGGTAAGGTGAGGCTCTTCCTAGGTCTTCCTACTCCAATTTTAAATGCCAATGCATCATTCTACAAACTTATATTACTTGTCGATGTATTTTACATTGAAAATTATGAAAAAATTATGTTTATTTCATCAATAAATACTAGACATGAGTATGAAAATGTAACAATCCAAGACCTCATCCAAAATAGCTAGCTGGAAGGTATTATTTGGGTTCCTTGATCCTGTATAAGTATCCAAGATCTACTCAGCGAATAACCAATGTAGGATTAAATACACGTCCGCACGGATCCTCACATACTCCCTCCATTCAAGCCCTGACGTTCTCCTCAGGCTAAGGGTTTAAATCTATTCAAATCTAATCACAAACACCACGATTGGCCCGGGGTCAGCTCCAATAGATCCGTGCTGCAGTGTCCCCTAGTCCACATAGGTTATGGGCCAGGTTCGCTCTGATACCATTTGTAACAACCCAAGACCTCATCCAAAATAGCTAGCAGGAAGGTATTATTTGGGTTTCTTAATTCTGTATAAGTACCCAAAATCTACCCTGCGAATAACCGATGTGGGACTAAACACATGCCTGCATGGGTCCTCACAAAAAACATACAACCACCTATGCTTGCAACATGAAGCCTGACTCATGAAAGTTCGAATCCTCTTTATTCATGTCATGAAATGGATGGTCCAAATTCAGTTATCCACCACCATCCATTCATCAATTAGTAACAGAAGCTTGAACAGAGATACCATATATGGCCTACCTTCATTAATCCGTGATTGAACCCGACAATTTGGATTGAATCTGCAGTGAATGAATTGGGCAGTGGTCCACACTAGACCTTCATTTTCATAGTTGCAGCCACCCTACTGAGCCTTAATCATATTGCTGCTACATTATTATGGTCATCCTTCCATCCGATTCTTAAAGCTAGCCAGACTAGGTGGAGGGTCGATCCTAGATCCTTGTAGTCTGATTGGCCCATGATGGGTTTATAATGGCCACAAGATGAATGTGGAGTCAAATTTTCAATAGGAGATCACTTACAAAGCAACATACATCCTAAAGCTAATATGAGATTGCCTTTGAAGATCAAGCATATGGATGACTATAATATGGCTGGTTTGCCTTGCATTGGTTGATTTATTTTTCACTTGCACACTATTCTTCATCTATTGCATGTGCTACGATTGTATAAAAGGAGTGCTGAGAGAGTTTTCAATCTAAATCAAGTTGTTGCATAACCAAATCAATAGAATAAATACCCATGCGAACATGTAAGATTAAGTTTATCCGGTATGAATTTCTTTTGATGGCCAAATTTTAGCAGTCAGTGCTATACGAGGTGTTCCTACCTTAAAGGTTGTGTTGATTTTTCTATGGAGGTTTCTACTACATGCTATATGTAAACCTTACTTATATTCTGATACTACTTCCTGTCCTAATTCTATTAGAGACTATAGAAACTACAGCATGATGGAATTTCTCTTTCATGGACAAGAAAAGCAGGCAGTTTCCCCTCACTCCTCTGCCTTTTGCTTCTGATTGCTCGAGAACAAGGTTTGTTATGATTACTGAGATGAGAATGCTAAGTGAAAATGGCATCATTCCATCGCAAGGATGTGAGAGCTAACTTGAAGATATTAACATGTAATAATAAGCCAGAAATAGACTGCCCTAATGCACACCTGCTAACAAACGCGCTGTAAGCATGCAAGTACGAACACTGTTTTGGGTTAGCGATACCAAGTTAGCAAGTTTAAATGGAGAAACTACTGGGGAAAATGGAAGGATAAATCAAAGCATCTTTTTGATGGAATAGTATCATCCATGTTTATCTCAGTTAATTGGGTTAATAAAATAAAAAGTGGGCACTGACTACTGCCAAGTTTTGTGAATCACTGGTGCACTCCCTCAAACTTCTCGAACGCATGCACGAAAAAATTATAAAAAGGTTCATCTAATTAAGCAGAGTTAAAGGGGTTTATAGTGCGTAAACCTCAAGCGAGTTAGCCTAAATGTAATTAAACTTTCTTCATTGGTATAACTGTGCACCATCCTCTTGCCATCACATTACCACTGTCTCGTTCAATCAACTTACATTAAGTTGATTGCGTAACCATCATCGATTCTACTACATGTTTTGGCATGCAGAAATCACGAAATCTCTCACGCTCACCATGGACTTCGATGTATGACAAGGCAGCAACCCCACCACCCTTATCTTATCATCCACTGTCGGCAATAACACCACTTTGGTACTTACAACCCCACCACCTTTCCATGCATGACAAGACATCCCATTTTAACACCATTATTTGGAGACTGCCAAATACCAGAAAAGCTGAAGATCTTCAGCTGGCTGTGTTACTACAACAAAATTGCCACTGCTGAAAAAGAAGCCAAGGGACCTGACTCATGTCCGCTCTGCTGTAACCGTAATGAAACAGTAGATCATTTGCTGCTGGGGTGTAAGTACTCAAAGCAACTCCGGCAGCTCCAGCTTCATTATTAAGACCTATGGAATGATCGGAGATCGTCCAACCCCACGAAGGAGATGATACTAGCAGTGGACTGCTTGATATTCATAGGCTCTTGGTGTATCTGGATGGAATGGAAACAACAGTGTTTTGATTGAAGTAGCTTTCAGGAGAAGTAGGGAAACTGGTGGCATTCCTACTTAGAGAGTAGAGACTAACTGAAAATTAAAGGACAGTTCACAGTTGATATGAGAAGCCATCGCCTAATTGTAGCAAGAAGGGTGGAAAGCAAAGAAGGAACATCAAGGCACTGAAGGACATGTCTTCATCAGTCGCTTTTCTCTACGTAATCAGGGTGTTGGTTTAGTCTCGCGAGGAGCCTCTCCCTCCAACGAAGGGACGGAGCCATGCACCATGCCGCCTAAAACCCGTCATCTAATTACGATGACGTGCAGAAGGAGAAGCGGACAAACTTGCTTTCTAGGCCTGTAAATACCCAGTGACATACCTCTCGATGTAAGATTAACTGATTAATAAATATAATGTGGGAGAAGTATGCTCCTTAATTCCTCCATTCTAGATCAGAAAAAAAAAAAAAAATCCATCCAACGTAGGTGGCTGCGTGCTGCATGCGAGTGGAGAATAGATGAGATTGCAGAAATTTCTGGAGCTTTGGTTACAAGAAAAACAGAGTTTGATAAATAGTATTTTTACGGAATGCATATGTCACAATGTTTATTTAGCAAGTGCGTGATGAATATGAGAAATCCTTTTTGAATCTCAAAAGGGAAAAAATCTTTTGTTTTCTTGGAAAAAAAATTGGAAAACAAAATTTCTTCCAATTAAACTAGCAGAGTTGTCAAAGTTGGTAGGGTTCGAGTTCCATCTTCACCTCAATAAAGATGGATGGAGATCTAATTCTCTAAAAATGTTTTCCCTTCTTTCCCTGGCTTGCCTTGCAACCAGAGGATGGAGACCTTGGGTTTATTAGAATCTGCGACTTGGGCTTTAAGCTTAGCAAAATCCATAAGCTGGATTGCTTGGTTAGCGATGCAAAGGAGACTTTGGCTTGGCACCCTTCCAAGGCCACAACTCTCTCCGTGAACATCTTCAATTGTCCTATAACAAAAATCATATGGGATGGGCACTATAAAATATCATATAAAGCAGGGCTTCTATTTTGCCATATTTCCTCTAGCACCCATCTTAAACAGGAAACCCAAAAGCAAATAGAAATATAACTTTTCTTACTAATTGAGTCCATCAATTCCATAAATTAAAAGAAAAAAAAAATGCACATGCCAAGAGAGATCGTCCATGAAGAGACCATCTGCATCTCTTTTTTCTTTTTTTGTCAAGCCTCTTTATCTATCATCTTCCTTATCAAGTTGTCTATTATATTCATAAGGTCTTCCTGTCTCCTCCCAATTTTTTTTTCCTCTCTCTTTTCTCAGATCTTTGCATCTAAAAATTCATGGAGTCTAAAGAATTGTATATATATAATATCTTATGTCAGATAAAGCTAGAAAACTGCATACCGTTATTAATAAATACTATGTTCTGAAAACTATGCATCGATTTATCTAAATATATGTATTAACTAGATAACTAATTTATTTGGTATGTATTATTTGGTCGAGTAGTTTGTATTAGTAAAAAACATATTCTGAAAACTATATATCAATTTACCTAAAGCCGTGTATTGGATTACTGCTGGATGTGTAATAAATAAACTTGTAGTATATATCAGAAATTTAATGAGTGTGTATCACCGGCCATGTAGTACGTATTGGTATATATTAGGTTGCTCGATGACTAATTTACTAAGTGTGTATCATCTTTTCATGTACTATGTACTACTAAGCATCATATTGTAAAAACTGCATATTGATTTATCTTAATGTATGCATTGGCTTACTAAATAATTAATTTGCTTGGTGTATATTACTTGGCTATGCATTATATACTGATAAAAAGTATGTTTTAAAAATAAAGAAGACAGAGGATGTCACGCACGAGCACGTTCTATCTTCTTTTTTTTTTTTAATCACGTAACTGATGATTTCGTAAAAGTCTAGGACTTTTGAATAAGATGGGCTGAAAAAAATAGGACAAAATTGGCCTTACATTATTTTTGTTCATTGTCCGGTATCCAATCCATTCTAAGACTGAGTTGGACTTATACTCCACTCACCTCCTCTTTCCCCATCGAAAAAGATAACGAAGATGACTCAGCCCTGTATCTTTCTTGAGAAAGTAGGATTCACCTTCCTTCGCGCGAATCCACCTGCTCTCATTTTGCAGTGGGCGATCCAACGGTGGCTTCGCACGAAGCATCGTGAATCCTAACCCTTCGGCCGAGGGAACAAGCAACATCGTGAGACGTGACATCACCTCCGTTTATTCCCATCACTTTCCCCTCCATTCCAATATACCAATGACAAAACCAGCACCAGATTTCCACGCCCGCCCTCTCCTTTTCCACGAGCAACTCCTTAGTTTGTCCCAAAGACGCTCCTCTTCCCTCCACGCCTCCTCCCATCGCCTTTTCCATGCTCGCCCTCGTGACACCACCATTCTTCCCTCACTCCCACCACATCATGAACCAATAAATTTTTTTTAAAAAAAAGACGTACAAGCAAATATATTTAAGAAACACATAATTAATACCTGATAACTAGGTAAAAAAATATGATAATATTATCTCTGTGTCCCCCAACTAAATTCCAAGCGTAGACCAACGTGCACCAACGTCAAATAGAGCAAGTCATGATACTTTTAATTACTAACAAAATAGTTCCTCTGGATATCACCAACTTATGAAATGAAATAAATAATAATAATAAAAATACTTATTGAATGTTATATACCCATAAATAAATGTTGAATGTAAAATATATAATTAAAATGTATTGATATAAATAAATAAATGGGACGGACTTAAAACATGCCAACAAAAATAATAGTTAGACGTATATATACTGCATTTAACAAATCAGAGGTGGAATGGAATCCAATCACCTTCCGGGGAACAGAGGTTATCACCCTCCGCCGCCACCTCTGAGTGTACTTCGAAGAGAGGAAGAGGAGGAGGACGACGAGAGGTTGAGCCCCACGGCGTTGTAGTCGGAGACGCTGTCCTGGAGACTGAGGAGGAGGTGGTGGTTGACACTGAAGCTCATGGACGGCTTCGAGACCGGCACGAATGGCGGGTCGGCCTCGCCGCTCAGCATCTGGACGACACTCCTCATTCCCGGCCGCAATTCCGGATCCGGGCTCGAACACGCCAATCCCACCAACAAAACCCTACTCATTTCCCCTTCGTCGAACTCCCCCTCCAGCCGCCGGTCGGCCGCCTCCAGAATTCTTCCCTCGCCGTGCAATCCCCACACCCATTCGACCAAATTGCTGCACCACCGGGTGCTGCTGCAGGCGGCGGCGGCATGGTCGACGCCGTCGATGGGGCGGCGGCCGCAGGCGACCTCGAGGACTAATGCACCGAAGCTGAAGACGTCGGTCCTCTCGGTGGCTCGCCCGGTGAGGAGGTATTCGGGGGCGAAGTAGCCCATGGTACCGGCGGCGACGGTGGCGTCTGGGGACTTGTCGTGCTCCACCTGGCGGGCGAGGCCGAAGTCGCCGAGCCGGGCGTTGTAGCCCTCGTCGAGCATGACGTTGCTGGATTTGACGTCGCGGTGGATCACTTGGCGCTCGCACTCCCGGTGGAGGTAGGCGAGCGCAGAGGCGACACCGATCAGGATCTTTTTCCGGTGGCGCCATGCCAAAGGCGGCGCCTTTAGCTCGAACAAGACCTTGTCGAGGCTCCCGTTGAGCATGTAGTCGTAGACGAGGAGGATCTCCCCCTTCTCGTGGCACCACCCCTGGAGGCGGACCAAATTCCGGTGCCGGAGGCTGGCAATGATGGAGAGCTCTTGGAGAAACTCCGCTCTCGCCTGTGCTCCGCCGTTATCGCCGCCGGCCCCCCGGATGCATCGCTTGACAGCCACCATCGCGCCGGTCTCCGGGATGATGCCCTTGTATACGGTCCCGAAGGCGCCGTGGCCGATGATTCGAGACTGGTCGAATCCTCGGGTGGCAATGCTCAACTCCCGGTAGCTGAACTCCCTTGGGGTCTTCACGATCTCCGACGCCGCCGCCAAGTTGTCCCATTTCTTGAGGGCTTTTGACCGCCGTGCAAAGGCCCAGATGCCGAAGCCGGTGCAGGCCGCGACGACGAAGGCCCCAGCCGTCGCCACCCCGGCTACGGCGGCGGGGCCCTGTTTGCACAGCCCGTTGCTCTGGCACGGCGACGACGAATGGGCGACGGCGCTTTCGTTGCTCGGGCCCTCGGCGGCGGCGATGGAGACGGACGGCGCCGGGGCAGGCGGCGAAGGGGTGGAGACGTTGGGATTGGGGGAGGCACGCTGCGGCGGAGCTGGGGAGGGGACGGCATTGGGAGAGGGAGAGGAGAAGCTCCACCATTCGATGCTGTGGATCTCGGTGCTCCCCTGGGTAGACCCGGAGAAGCCGACGAAAGTGTAGTCGTCGACGAATTGGCCAAGGTCAACGGGGAGGGAGAGGACCGGATCGGCGGGGCGGACGGTGGAGTAGGAGACGAAGACCTGAAGTAGCCCCCCGTCGGCGCCGCCATACTCGATCCAGGCGTTGATGAGGTCCCCGCTCTTCAAGTCGATGCCAGCGGAGTCCAGATTGGCGACCTGGGCGGAGACCATGCTGTTGAGGTCCACCCCGACGTGGTTGCCGTTGATGTCCTGGAATTCCATGTCCATGAGGGTGTCGAACTCGACGGCGACGACGGCGCCGGCGGCCCCGGCCGAGGCATCGAGGAGGCCCAGGAAGCCGCCGGCGTCGCCGACGGCGCTGTCGTCAGAGGTGAGGAGGAAGGCGAGGCCGCCGCCGATGGAGGAGGGGTTGAGATTGATGATGGAGAAGGAGAAGAATGTGGAGAAGGGGAGGGGAAGGCGGGTGGAGGGGTGGCGGAGGCGGACGGGGTCGGCGTAGAGGGCGCGGCCGGCGCCGGAGTTGGGGACCGGTAAATCACGTGAGAGGTAGATGCTGCCGTTCTTGAGATGGGCGTCGCCCAAGAGCTTTAAACTCCCAAGCGGCAGCGTCGCAAAGTCGAACCTCGTGGCATAACCGCCTTCCAGCGAGAGGGACAATAAGAAGAAAATGGAGAACAAAACGGGCCGATGCCGCTGTTGCTGGCTCTGCTGTTCCGGCGGCATTGTTAAGAATTCCGGCGATCCATCAGCCGAAGTTCTGAGCTAGAGAGAGAAAGAATGGGGGAGAAGGTACGATGGAGGATTCTTGGGATTGAAGTTAGGTGAAGTGGAGGCGAGGGGGTTATTTTTGAGATGGGAAAAGGAGAAGGACTGCAAGTGGTGGGTGTTGGTTCGACACTTAAAGAGAGATAATCCAAAGGGACCTGATGGAGACAAGTGGCGATAGGATGCCACGTGTCCGGCTGCAGCGGTAAAACTAGATGGTGATGAGGGCGGTCGGGAGCCACCGGTCCGGTCCAACCTTTAGCGTCGGCTCCGGCGATTAATTAAACCTCGAGCGTGCAACGTTAAGATTTGACAATACGGCAGTGGAGATGACGCCCGTTATAGCAGAAGCTAACATAAATTTCAGCCGGACGTATAACGGCCGTTACTGATACGTGGCGGTTGGGATGTCCGTGATCTTGGAGAAGGTGATGGGAATGGGGACACGGTGGTGTTGATGATTCGTGCGAGCATGTGATGCGAATGGACGGTGGTGGTTTCTGGCAGTCTTTTTCTTGCCCTTCTCCTTTCTTTCTGGCTTTCTGTTGGCTAAGGTAAGTAGTAGCCACACGTCATGCACGTCCGATAGCTGGCAGATGGAGCTCCCCCATCGTGGGGAGTTACGATCCTACGTGGCGCCATTCCACTGGTTTGATCGACCAAGAGGTTGATGCTCTGAAGCCAGAACTCACGGTGCTTCGTGCTCCCTGCTCCTCTCTAGGGCCGCGGTAAAAGCCAGAGCACCACGGCGTCCTTCTCGGCCCGTGAAGGCAGCGGCCGGTCCGAGGCGGGGAAGGCAGTCATAGGCTGGTGTAAAAAAACAAAAAAAACGGGAGGGGGCAAAGTAACGCGGTCTTTTTATCTCTTACATAACATGCACTGACGCACGTACCAAGCTTTGTCCTCATACCAAAATCCAAGTCTCTTTGTTTATTTTCCTCATTTGTTGGTACCGTTGCTTTGTGTCGCCACTACTGTATATTATCTTCTCTGATAAGGTAAAAGAGATTGATATAAAATCTGTCGACAAACTTTACGAATCGATTTACACGCTATGAGTGGTAGCTGAGGACAGGCCATGGAGTGGATTGTACGCATTGGTTGGTCTAACTTAGTTTAACTTTCCAAATAATCCATTGATATGAAACATGTATATATTAGCAGGACCCTTTATATTCCCATTAGCTTTCTTTGTGTGCAATGCACGGTTTGTGTGTGGGAATCTGTGTAGCTTCTAAGGCTTGCCTTTTGTGAGGGATGCTGTCAGCGGCCCACTACCGGGTGCGGGCCGTCCAACCATTGGGGATTTCGTCTGAATCTTATTAAATAATATGACTGACAGCATCCATCATAGGCACCTAAATACTTCTTTTTTATTTTTCTTTTTAGACATGGGACCCGAGGCCGATGGAGTGTGCGAGTTATTCGAGAAACAGCTTTCCCCTTGGGCCATCCACCAACAGGCACGAGTGGAACCTTAACGCGCTTGGAAGAGAGCATCGCCTTTAGGCCCACCAATATGCTCTGTATCTTTGTTCCTTCCGTTCTTCTTTTTTTTTTTTGAACAAACGAATGTGCTCTATATCTTACAAGGATTAGGTGCAATATAATCCAAGAATTATAGCTGCCAAACGAAGGTGGGATCATCAACCTACAATCAGAATGCAGAGTAAGCCAATGTTTTGGCCGGAAGTTCATATTACTGATATTGTTAGGCCCCTAAACAAGCCAAATTAAGCTCTGGCTGCGGTTGTTATAGCAGCTGGACCACGGAAGTAGATAAAACTGATCATAAGCCAGACCCACACAACTTAATTGATCATGAAGCATAATAGTTCAGCCATGCGTGGTGTTTTAAAATTATCAAATCCTTTCTAATTTTATTTACTATTTTGTTGTTTATTTTTTATTATTTTCTTCTTTTTTTTTTGGCTTCCACACATTCTTGGATGCTGATGAAGCCATTGATCAACACAAGCAGTACCCCAATCAATGGTTAGCCTCACATGTAAATGAATAATATCGCTTGCAACCTTGAAGCTCCTTGGCTCAACGAGAAAGGTGAAAAAATTTGAAATGATACAGTAGCAGCAAGACAAACGACACAGATGGTGAAGAACATGGTGTTCTGTGAATGATGGAATTTTCTTCCAACAAAATGAGAACGGAATCTATGACATTGATGGAGCCCTTCACGATAGCTGTTCCTAATATACCTGGAAAGCGTAGGATGGTAGGTGAATATCGCTGACTAAAATAACATTAAAATATATATCATCCCTTGAGACAGATATTGATGGCAAACCAAAACAAGCAACAATATGACTTAACTTTCGGTAGAACAACTTGATGTCACCGCACATAATTTGGCAAAGACAGCATCACGGTGAAAAATCGTGGAAGTAGTTGATTTAGTTAGCCTGTGATAGAGCCTCAAGGGGTCAAGCCTGCGGGGAACCACCCAAGCAGCAAAGGATCAAAATATTCTGCCACTCAAGAAGGCAGCCAATTTTACTTTGAACCCGACATGCTATAAGCATGTCAAATAACCCAATAAATAAAACTTTGTGGCTGCAATTCATATATCTAGTAAGTAACCTAAGCAATGCCACAATTAATTATCTGTGACACCTTTTGCAAATAGTACTGCTGTATAATTATCTACAAGCTGGGCAAACCTGTTCAAAATATGAGGGCCCACTGGACATTGTTTATCCTTCTGCCCTGGCAACTGCAGTGGCATCAACAACAACTACCTGCCATCATTGCCATTTTCTGCTGGTCTTGTTCGATCTAGTTCTTCCCGTGTTTGGAGGATGGGTGGCAGCGGAGCAGTGATTCCTACCATCTGTGAGGACAATATGTCGAGGGAAGCATAAGCATAGTTAACCCCATTCTGATTGTAGAGAGGTTTGGCAATGGAAATTTTATTAAACATTCCATTTTAGAATCTTTGGTCATCAATTCGACACTTTCTTGGATGTTCCTTTAAAGATTTACAGGCAACAAGCTTCACCCATGTTTGGGTTTCCTGAGATTTAGGTATACACCAAGAGGAGATGATAGTATGACCGGCAATAAATAGGGATATTAGATAAAATGATCATCAGATGAAGAATTGCCAAGCAAATTTTAAATGGTGATGGAGCCACTGACATACTTGAACAGAATCTTCCTTTTAATGGTAAGAAAATAAAGAGAAAATTAAGACAATTATTTAAGTAAATATAAGCGTATATATGCCCATTGATAACAAGACAAATAATGGCTTCTGATGTAATTCTGATGAAAATTTATTCCTTGGGTATACAGTAAAAATGTTAAACTAACAAAACCTATCCAGCTGGTAATGATAACCAAGTTTTGCCTTTAAAAGTATTAATTATGACTATGATTCAATAGTAATTCAACCAGTTGTTTCAATATTTAAATACCCATTATTTTCATTAAACACGCATACATAGACACATATAAAGACTAAAGAGACTAAGAAATATTTTCCATATGTGGCATCTTTGGTGAGAAACACTAGTCAGAATTCAGCTTATGCCAAAGATTTTATCAGTGAATTAGACAGTTCCACTCCAATCTTATTATTATCCTTCAATTTAGCAAATAATTAATGTTTTTTCTATACATAGGAAAGTTTTTCTACTAAACCATAAAGATAATAAATTGCATGAAAAGAACATATCGAGCTGATGGTTTCTAGATCATTATATAGTCATTATGTAACCTAAACTTCCACTAAAATATAGAAACCAGTTTGAAATTGTCTCCATACTATCTACCTACTTTTACAATACAAACTCTTGCGGTATGGATTTACCCATAAACCACTGCAACTCTCAAACAAATTATGCACAACAAGTACTGTATACTAAGTTTCTGATGCACTATATTTTGAATCTATTTAATTCTGCTAACAGTATGTTTCAGCAAATGCTATATAATCCTCAATGTGCTTGTCTTGGACTCAATGTACTCAAGAGATGCATATATAATTTTACACTTACCTCATGTATGGTTGGGTGATGAAGAACAAGTTGATGTGCATGCAAGAAATAGCCACAGTCTCCAGGTACAGAGTGCACTGGTTTTTGATAACCACTAACAAGAGGGTAACAACAGTAAAAGCAAAGCTAATGAGCTAAATATAGAAAATTACAGGAGGAAGCAAATCTAAAATCAAATACTTTTAACATAAATGATCATATGCTTGTCATTAATCTAATGCTGGCATATATATAATTAGAAAGAGCCAAGGGAATTTCCACAACTGAAGCTGTTATTCACACAAGCAGTTTGCAGCATAGCTGCCAGAATAGGGAGCGGGCTGCAGGAGCAGTTACAGTCCTAGTGTAGGTGCAGGGAAGCGAATAATTTAAGAACAGTTGAAGGAAGCGCTTAGGAAGCAGGTGGGAATTTGAGTTTCTTAAGAGTTTCTAAAGCAAGGACGTTACCCAAGGTAGAAGTTTCTGGCTACCAAGGTTTGCGGTGACCTAAAAGGAGGTTCCACTAGAACAGTGACACAAGCCAACCCATCCATATTCCTACCTACTCATCATAATATAAAAGATATAGAAAGTTGAAATTGATTAGCAAGCCCTGATATGGGTTATAAATCAGACTCAATAATTGATTATCAGCTGAGGTGATTTGCGAGGTGAATCAAAGGACTGTTGGCAACAATGCAATTTCTCCTGTTATCTGGTTCAAGATTGCAATGTGAAATAATGATCACAAGATTAATCAAACTTGATGTAATATTACATGGTGAAATAGTTATTATGATTAAAACATTAACTTGATATCTTTGCTGCTTGGAAGATGGGAATGTATTCAAGGATAAAAGCAATCAAAGAAGAAAATTGAAGAAATCAAAGAAGAAATCATAAGATCATTAAAACAAGTTGAAGAGAACAGAAGAGATAATGGATATGGTTCTCTTAAAATATTCAGTACAGTTCAGAATATACATCATAATTATCAAACTGCAATTCTCCTTTTTTCCACATATCATTTTTTACATGAAATTCCCATTCAGTATCATATACGAACAAAGTAATGTTTAAATATGTTAGAGTTTTATGAATTCAGTGATGTGTCTGTTTTAGATGCTCCTTTTGATGCCGAAGCACCAATGAAAAATCCGCAAGCAGAAAAAAAAAACCAACTTATTTTATTCCAGAGTTATGGGGTTGTTATTTTTTTTCTCAAAGTGGCATATAACAAGCTGATAAAGCTGGGGCCCAGAAAAATGAAATTGACAGATTGATTATACAGAAAGAGCACTACATAGAAGCCCCTAAAGTTTTGGATATCGCATTGAAAATTAAGGAACTTGAATATTGGTTACGGAAGAGATTCTAGTTATTATGTCAGGCTATTACGAAGCAAGATGACATACCCATCTTCTGCAAAACCATCATCTATAGGATCTGGCTCAAAGGGTTTAGGACACCCACCAATACCATAAAGAGGATCACCTGTTTGAAGGAAAAATAAATAAATAAACCCAATTATTCACAAGCTTTGTCCATTAACATGCTTTGGAAAAGTGAGCTGACAACAGTTAAACAACTTATGTAATACCCAGCCCTTCAAATACTGACAAAAAAGTAGAGATTCATCCACCCCTGTGGAGAGGATAGCGACTATAAATAAATGTCTAATCATAATATAGCTGATATATAACAAAAGGTGAAAATGTTAAAAACACGACATTATAATAAACATCAAATCCATGGTAAGCAGTATCACCATCAGGGCAGTATATGGTAAAAAGCCCAACCATGAAAGTAAATTTTTAGCCAGCAGTTTCCAAATAAGTCCAGGGAATGCATGTATACGAAGAAGTTGAATTCTTTATCTGTTAACATAGATAGTTATGGTTTTTTTGTCTAGCATCTAATAACTGGTGCAAATCCTATTTAACTATGACTCTTGAGCAAAATCAAAGATGAAAAATTAAAATCTGTGATATATAATACAAGCTCTCTCCATTGCAACTCTTATGACATATTCTTACAAATGGTAACAAAGATCAATGTAGCATGTGTCTGATGTGCCATACTGTCTATTAATTTTATTAAGATATCATGTCGTTAGGACATTTCTGTACTGAGTATCCAATATGAGCATATCATGCTTGAACTAGAATGCTACATATGAACTGAATTAGAAAGTCATTCAGTGCTGATCTTTCAGCAATATTGTTTACATAAAGATCACTGTAGCATATGTTGGAAAATGTTCTCATAGTACCATATCGTCTATTAATTTTATTAAAATATTGTGTCTTTAGGACATTTCTATACAGAATACCTTATATATGCATATCATGTCTGAATTAGCATGCTGCATATAAATTGAATTAGAACGACAATCAGTGCTAATCTTAGGGCAATCTTGTTTACATAAAATAATAAGATCCAAATAAATGCTGAGAGCCTCACAAAAGTAGTTCCTTTCAAGATGCTTTATCGCAAATTACCTAATAATCAACTTCATACGGACTTTATAGAAGACTCAATATTCAAATTGTCACTTAGTATCCAAATTCTTGTTGTTAAAGCTCATGTATTTTGTACAGAAGAGCTATCAGTCATACACACAATAATTAAACTGAGAATCATGTGCTAGTCTTTTTGTACCAAAAGAATCTTACTGTGTCGTGGTGATTCTAAATTAACAAATACACCACCAGATTTAGTGAAACATGTTAAATCCAACATATCAAAAGATCATGCGATGATAGTCTTTTGTGTGCCTATTATCAGGGGTGAATGCTCAAAATCAGCACTTGGTACCATAATTGAAACTTAAACAGTTTCATGATAATTATTTCCCTTCATGACATCTACATTCAATTATGGAGATCTAGTCAATACATCTCAATGTTTTTTTTTTTAATGTCAACACCCCCAAAAACATATCTTGGAATTCTATTTCAAACTATTTCATATCACCTTACTGGCTGATATGAAGCTGATAACTGGTTCTAAAATAGGACTTCAACATAATGAAATGAATCATAATTCAATTACCACTACTAAGGTTAGTGCACTACCTGTAAGTGGCATCCCAGAACTTAACCAGGTTATGATGGGAATGAATAACAGCTATCTAGTGCAACTGATGTAAGTAAAACATGCTCCACGCATTTTTTAAACTAGTACTACTTTACTCTAAAATTTTATTAGATATTCTTGTGAAAAGATATTTTATATTTTCATAACTGTTCTTATTCCCCAAAGTTACTGTGATTTATATCTGCAGATATTTTAGCTGTTGATTTAACTTGCAAATACTGTCAACAAATAGAATCATCACTACGTTACTGGTTTTGAAATGCATGACATCTCAGATCCATTGTATACGGCACTAAAAATCAATATTTCAATGCTCTGATCATATCTAATAACTACCATAAGGATGGGCTAAGAGAAAATATTTTATAACCAAATGAAAGTGTCACTGAAGTTGAAGTACAACATGGTAATTAAAAAAAAAAAAAAAGAGGGCCCAGAATTAAGAAATACATGATCACTAGAAGCAACTGCAGGAAAATGTACTTTGACATAGATGGCTATGTAATAGCATTTTCATTTAGCAAAGTAGCTATGCAGAGGCTCGAAAATTAAGAAATACATGATCGCCAGTAGCAACTGCAGGAAGAAGTACATTGACCCAATGGCTATGTAATAGCATTTTCATTTAGCAAAGTCCCATACAATTTAATATTTTTGTCAGTTTTTTCCCTGTCCAGTGAATGTTCACACTCCTATTAAATTGGCTCACTACAAAATATCTTAGGAATTAGGACAGGAATAAGGACTGCATAAATCACATATCAAACCATACAAGTGTATATAAAATTTCACCTAAAAGTGGATGACCAATGGATGCAAGGTGAATGCGAATTTGATGCGGTCGTCCGGAGTGAATCTCAACCTATAGAAAATCAATATTAAATCACAATACATAATTAGCAAGTAAACTAGAGCACTGTAGTTCATTTCGAAAATCATTGTTAGAATCAAACATACGATGCCTTCTAATGTATCTCAGATATAATTAGCATATAATGGCCAAGATCAAGAATTAACTACTTCATGACAGACTCAACATGTCCTACATTAATTAGATAAAGACAAGTCTATCATTTATACCACCTTCAGATTTTGAAGACCATTTAAAGGAACCCAACTACTTTTTTGCATAAGTGATATCAAAAAAACTGAATTTCAAGATGTTCCATGACATACAACGAAGTTTCCTAATCTGCCAGAAATAGGTGATGCTAATATTAGTTGAAAGAAAGAAACGGGATAAGAAATAATGATCCTAAAAGTAGAAAAACATGATTAGAACTTCACATAAGCTACTCTAGCAAACAATGATGTTGGAAAATAATAGAATATGATGAAAGCAATAAATACGTAGGAAGAAATCAATGATGCATCAAAAAACTAGCCAATAAGAATACCTGAACCAATGTTTGGTTTCTTTGGAGATCTCTTTCGAGAACATAAACCTTGCTCATAGCTGGCTTCCCTGGTTAACATCAGATATAGTATAAAAAATAAGTTATAAGAAACAAGAGGTAAGCATCGAGAATGGAAGCAGTTAGAGATATTCCAGTTGACATAGACTGTAGATAACCATGTGTACAAAAGATATATAACCCAGTCCAAAAGATAATGGTAAGAAGACAGAACCTGATAAAGATGCAACATAAAGCCCATTCGCTACCCCTGGATAGTGCATCACTCCAATAGGCTGTTTAATTAAAACCTGCAGGTTCAAGCAACCTCAAAACTTCATAAGAAAAACCTTGAAATACTTTACAATGTTGAAATTTTCAAGTCTAGAAATGGTAGTTTACTCTAAATTGTAGTCAAAGGACTATATGATAGGTTAATTGAAGCAGAGCCTTGTCTTGACCTCAGTTTGTAGAGGGGCAAAGTCTGTTTGAAATGTGCAAGAATACAAGGCAGAACAAACAGAACATCCTCATCATAGATGGACATGGTAAAAAGGAATTAAGGATCACTCTACCAACTGGTATATCAATCATAGGAAAAAATAAATTAGAGAAATAGCCAGCAAAATCCATAAGGCAACACCAGATAGCTGGACAGCTCATGTTACTAACTGTTATTTTTTCTTAATTAAAACAAAGTTATGTATCAAACTTAGTCATTATCATCCATCATCCAAATGTTCTTCCCACGAAAATGGGTCAATAACGAGGCATACATCTAAGTTAAGACTCTGCGGAAGAATTGAGTAGACTCCACGACTGGCTGCTATTCTGATATCAACTTTCCAAAATGCATGCATATTTATGTCATAATTCCTAGACTCACCAATGACAGAACTATAGGTGTCTCAACATTATTTAGTTATTCAAAGATATCTTAGTCCACCAAGCAATTCATGTCCAAACTGGAGACATAGAAGCATCAAGATTGAGCTACATAAACATAGGAGTAAGAATTTTCTCAAAAAAAAAAAAACATAAGAGTAAGAAAGAAAATGTAAAAATTGAAATCAGCTGCTTAAGCTCCACACAGATAAGTAACCAAATTAACTAATACTTAAACAAAAAAAAAACCTTTAGTGGTTTTGCATGTGCATTCTGTTACCACTGTGCCATTCAAGAATAATATGTGTTGTCTATGAAAAACTTTACCTCATTGTTTACAATTACCCCAGTGACCAATGATCGATAGAATTTCGAAATTCTTCGCATTCCAGGCTTTCCTTCACATCTACAAGTTCAGAATGTGATGTAAGAATAGGGAGTAACAGCGTAAACACTATGCTCCAAGAAGACAACCAACATTTCATAAACAAAAAGAAGCCATTGAATCAAATCTGCTGAACCTGTTTTCTCCAATATTTTCAGTGCCCTTGGCAAAATAAGCCGCAAGGCAACTTTTTGCGAGCTTTGTCTTGGCGCAAAGCAATATACCTAGCAGACAGCATTAATACATATGAAATTACATAGCAAGCCTTCATAGAAAAGGTAATACATGAAAGAAAATACTGTAACTTAATGAGAAGTTACTGAAGAACTAACCATCTCTAACAAAGCCAGACAAGCAAACAATAACAAACACAACCACAACAATAACAATAATAATAATAATTTAGCAGTATATAAGCCAAGAAGGGTAAACTCTAGTGGAAAAACATGTAGAGGCACACGACCAAAGCTGCCATTGGAATGGAAAAACCTTTTACCCCATTTCTTGGACAATCCTAGTCAAGGTTCGCCGTTTTGGTACCAGACCTCATACTCGTGCCACGCTAGTACCGTGTCAGTACAGTACGAAATTTTTTCAGCGCACTGAGTGTCGGTACAACACTCATACGGGATATTGATACGAAACCGGTACCGCCTAGTTCAGGCCGGTACGACAAACCATGATCCCATTTCTTTTCTTTCCTATGTAACTGAAATAACAGCAAATATCAATTTAAATCAATGAAGAATCTACTACCATTTCCCCCATCATATCAGGTTTACATATCCATACCAATTTTTATCTCTAGCTACAACATGTTGCCCTTTTATTCCTAAAACCACTCTTCCAAACTCATGTTCAATAACCTAGATTCTATGTAAACAACTACACATTATAAAAAGTAAAATCAGTAAAGTGAACAAAGAAAAAAAGACGAGATATATCCTTTATGCTTGGCATGTAGCACAGATATGGCTCTCTTCAAAAGGATTTTGAGTATATCATTTTGTCAAATAAGATATACGCTATTACATCTCAGAAGCACATGTGGCCCTTCTTAAGAAAAAAGGCATCAAAGATAGAAGCCATTGACGAAAATGATAGAACAATGGTCACTTGGTAAGTATACAATCGAGGATGGGGTGGAGGGAGGGAAGGAGGGAGGAGGAGAGAGGGAGAGAGAGAGAGGGACCTGAGGCAGGTCTTGCTAATGATGACTTGTTTGAGGGCATTGTGTTAAGCACCTGGGAAATGTGATGGTATGTTGGATTCGGATAACAACGGAACACTCACCTGGAAAGTGGTAAGAACAAGTAATATCAGGAGTAAGTCTCTTAATTTTCTCTTTGTTGTTGGGATTTTACAAACTTCTCCCTAAACACTAGTTAATTATGTAAATTGTACTGAATACATGAAAAATTCATTAGTTGGGCTATATTTTCATTTTTCCCCTTCAAAAAGAAGTTTGGAATAGCTGTTTATTATCCTAGTATGAAGTCAAGGATGGTCATAAAAATGAGGATCCAGACAAGATATATACATGGAAGATAAGATGGAGGACCCAATATACCTCAAAAGGTCAAAATGATTGCAAGAATTGTTTCTGTTTTGACATTGCCTCATTACCCTATGACTCCTATGACTAGAGTGCAAAGAGTTTATACACAAATAATAATCTTGGAAGAGGCAAGGCTACATCTTGCATGGATAAAGTTAAAATGAACCTGATGTTCCCCTTCCCAAGCGATGAACAGGTACAGGATGTGCTTCTTGGGTACTATCTTGTTTAGAATAACCCAACGTATTTTTTCTCCATTCTTTCCATTGAAGTTGCATTAAAACAGTTCGTTGTTGGAAGAGTCCTCCAGGTAAAACTTGCAGACCAGAAGGTTTATTTAAAGCAACCTGACACAATAATAAACGAGAAGAAGAAGAATCTAGTGAAATTCCGTGCAATTAAAAAAGTTCAACCAGGTAGTTATTAGATGTGTTGACAATCGATTAAATGGTTTAGTCTTAGTGTAATGTAATGGACTTACCCAAGTGATTTGGAGGCCTATACTTGTCCATTATAGAATTCTTCATGTAAACCTGTTGTAGCTTATTAGTGAAAAGTTACTAGTCAACTCCCACCCCAAACCTCGCTGACCCTTCGCAATGGCAAGAGAGGTATTGCACGGATGTAGAATAATCATGTGGCATCTCTTCCTCTTTCCCTTCTTTTATTTATCCTTTCTTTGGTTTCTTCTTAGTCCATAGGTCTGGTTATGTAGCATAGAGCTCTGATGAAGAGGCCTGCTTCTTCTTTTTTCGGGCTTCATTTTTCAAAATAAAGGTTAAAAACCCTAGAATAGCTGTTGAATGTGATTTTAGCTTCTCTGAATCCCTTATTTATTAAGGGAGAGTGTTGAAGGTGTTAGATGATCAAATGTAACAATCAAAAAAAAAAAAAAGGAACTTGTGAGATTTTCATTATTGTGACAGACCTAAACTAAACTAGAAGTCCGTAGTTGTACTTGATATAATATCTCCTATACCTTTTTGTTCTCTTTTATCTTTTCTTTTATTTCACCTTTACTTTTACCTTCTTTTCATTTTTTGCCTCCACACTTGCCAGACCATTATGTCATTTTTTTTTTGATAATTCAACATACCAGGGAGCTTTTTCAGCTTCACAAATAACAGTAACTGTACAAGAAAATATTCACCTAGAAATTTCAAATTTATGAAGAATTTACCTAGCCAACACAAAAAAATGAACAGGACTATTCTAGCCAATTTACCAAATGTGAACCATTGTACACTGCAGATAACTCACCATATCATCATCTTCATAAAGAACTTCAAGCAGGTATGGTGCAGATGGCTCTTTCCAAGGCAGACGATAATAAACCACTTTAGAACCATCCCTATAAGAAGTTTAACATTGTAGCTCATTTAATAAAAAAAAACAAAGTTGAGATTCAGAAGTAACAAAATCTATCTTTCGGCCAACAAAATTAGGATCTAGCCACATAAAAAGAAGAAACAAAATTAATAAAAGAAACAAAGTTGAGAGTCAGAAGTAACAAAATCTATCTTTCGACCAGCAAAATTAGGATATAGCCACATAAAAAGACAGAGAAGAATAATTCTGAAATGCTATTTGATTACGTGAGATTATACCAATTCCAAGAGAATCAAAAAAAAGAAGAGCACATTGCAGTAACAGTCAAGGTTTACAGCATGGTATAGTATCTTCTCGCGAGAAAATAAATTCTACCAATGAAGGATCGTTACGTAGAAATTATATGCATCACGAAGTAAAGTGAGCAAGAAAAGCAAGAAGTTCACATAAAAACCTGAGAACCATGGAAGGATCGGTTATCATTTCTCCATCGACAGTAATCTGCAAGGTAGAAAAATGAAAAAAGAAAAATGTCACCATAACACGAAAAAAGAAAAATAAATCAGTTGGATCATCGTAAAAAGGAAGCAGACCTGGCCATTCTTGATTCTGTGAAGCCAACTGTTATACAGGTCCGAGGACCAAAAAAACCAACGCTTAGCCATCAATCCAAGAAATAGAAAGAGATGAGAGAGAATTGGGGATCGAAGCGCTTGCTTACCCTTCCAACGGCGCCGAGTGCTTGTACTTAGAGGAGTAGAAATCGATTAGGGTTAGAGCTGTTCGAATTGAGAAAGAACGAGAAGAAAGAACTTAGAAGACAGCAAGAAAAAACAAAAAACAAAAAAGAAAAAGAAAAAAACCGGGCAAAGAGGAGGGATGACGAAAAGGTCAAAAAAAGAGAGAGAGAAGAAAGGAAACCGGAGCTCCGGGATCGGACTACGTCGGTGTAGGACAAGCCTTCGTTGAACTCAGGCCACGGGACGCCGAAAGAGTAAAGTGGTGGCTGTGGCGACGGCGTCGGTGGCGGCTGTGGCGACGGTGGCGACGGCGTCGGTGGCGGCCATTGCTTCGACGACGTGGCGGCCGCGGCGGCGGCCATCGAAAAGATCAGGCAGCGGGAGCAGAGGATCTTGAAATCAAGACGGACCCTGACCGAAACCAGAACCCATACCATCTTCGGGTCAAGAACTTGGAGACTAATATCTGTAACGCATTTGCCGGCCATGGTTGGATAGGTCTGGGCCGAGTCCAAAATCTTGTGGGTGTTCGGTTTCGCTGTCTTGAATCTTGGAATGGGTTTGGCCAAGGTGGTGCTGCCATCATAATTCTGAAATATTAACGCTGCGTTTGGTTCACAAACTGAATTAGAAAGCAAAATGGATTGAAATAAAATTGGAATCATATCTCTCGATGCATTTGGTTTGTGACTAAAAGTGAAATCGGAATTAGAATGAAATTTGAATACTAGAAGAAAGTAGGGATTCGATTTTGAAGAATTGAAGCATCCTATTCTCCCATCAGAATGAGAATAGGACTCTCTCTAACCAAATAGCTGGAAAGAAAGTCGCTCATTCCAAATTCCATTTAAAATCCAACCCTCCCAAACCAAACATGCTCTAATAACGGTCAATGAAAGATGATTGATGCTAACCATTGGATATGATATAATGTTAAGCCACACTTGTTGCATACTTGCATGGAGAGCCTAGTTGAAGCCTACTTAAGGATTTGGCTATAAGGTTAGGTCCTAGACAATCATTGCCCTAAAGGGTACATATTACTGAACCAATCTTTTTTACTTTCCCTTTTTTTTTGGGAAACCATGCTAGATACGTGAATCCAATGGTATCCCTAATATCAAAATCCCAAAATTCGGGGTTATGAAATGATCTAAGGTTATTGTCAATATTGATTTTGCTAACCTAATTTTGCAAGTTTAGTTGAGTCGAGAATATCAATTTAGCCCGTGCATGATATTTTGTATATCACTTACATGAGGCTTCGGCCACTACAAGATCTAGAACGCGTCAGATGCAATCTTACTACATTGTATCATAAAAATTGTTTCTATATTTTAAATCCATAGCACCTAAAATACCATAGAACAAACTTACAGTTGTCCCCAAAACTTTTTTTTATTAAAAAATATTAATTATGTTCAGAAGATGTAAATTTTAGGATCACTTATGGGCATAATTAATTGCATGCTAACTAAAGAAGGCATGCCACATGATTGTCATGTCAAAACCATCTCGTAGGATGGGCCAGAAAATAAATTTCCACACACTTTTATGTATGAGATAGTGAGGGGGGTACTCTGAATGTTACGCCTATCATGGTGTGACTTCTTTGTTTGACATTTTTATATGTTCTGATAAAAAGAGACCATATACTAATACAATGGAGATATTCATATGTATCTAAAGCATTTTCATTAGAATAATCAATAACATCTGAGAGCTAGACAAATTTTTCAAAAAACATTTGAGAGTTAGACCTACTGCACATCCTCTCTGATGGGCGACATGCATATATATCGCCTTATCGGAGTGCAAGCTAATTCCAAGTCTACTCATCTAGTAGAATATCAATTATTGAGCAGAGGAAGAGAAGGAAAAGAAGGTGTAGAGAGATGCACCAGACATTCAACCAATCACTATTCACATTTCCTCAAAAAAATTTGTGACACATATTAGGTGTTGAACTATGGGAAATGTATTTTTTAGGTGTGATATAGAATGTGCAGCAACATTGGAAGCAGTTATATGTAACAGATTTTCTAGTGTAACATTAAAGACATTAAGCACAATCAGAAAAGCAATGTATAAGGGACACCAAAGGGAAAGAGTTCGGCCAGGCACATTCAATGTTGCCTAACAGAATTCCTTTTTGCAATTATTGAAACAAAAAAAAGAAAAAGAAAAAAAGACATTCTGAAGAATATTTGATGACACCATCCAATAAAAATTTCTAGAGAAGCAGAAGTCAAAAAAAGAAAGGGAAAAAGAAACCAAAAATAGCTCCTAATTTATTCCTTTATGATTTAGCTCCTAATAAAAACGTTGGTAGCCTATTAGCAAATTTCATACATCTTAGTTTGCTATCTCTCAGTGTAAAATCTTCAGTCTCTGAGCTTCTTCTGCCCCGAGCAGGTAATTTATGAACTCAACGGTGAGAATTTTCAGTTATAACTCTTATATACTTTAAAGATGTTTCTCCACAAATAGAACACAAGAGCAGGATTGAATATTGTATGGACGCAAAACAAAAAAAACAGCAATGATTCAGGTGCACAATTGTATATTATATATACCATACAATCCAAATTTGGTTAGCATCACTATATTAATGCAAATGAATTATTCTGCGGAAAGATCACCACAGTCTGATGAAGCTTATGTTATTATCAAAAAACAAAAAAAAAAAATTGTAGAATCAAGAGGCATATAGCATGACAATGGATCAAATTATAGGAACCAAAATTTTGAGATAAAAGAGTGTCCTGCTCTGAGACCAACGCCACCAAGCCAATCACCGGCTATAATGCCGAACCTAAACACATCAGCCAACAGACTCCGACGCAACTCAATTTCTCAGATAGAGCAGATCCAATCCATTTTTCAGACTTGGATCCAACCAAGCCATTGCTGGTTATCAGCAGTTAACGTGGAACAGAGGCTGCCAACTGATTGTGTTAGTAAAGCCACTCAATGATGAATTATACTATATTGATAAACTGAGACATTTCCTGGTCTACAATTATCTAAATCCATATAACTAATCAAAAAAAAAAAACAGCGAAATAAAGAAGAAGAAAGAAGGGATCCAAAGTTTTTGACTTCGTTCGGATGCATGGATTCTGATGTCCTTGGTTGCCGCTGAATGATATTGGTCAAAGCTGACGTGGGAGAGCATAAGCATTGTGCAATTAGGTCCTTATTTCTAACGCCAGATCATGTGCTTCACTTACCAAGAGCATGGGACATCAGGGAAAGGAAAAGACAGGAAATAATAAACAAAGATAGCAGCAGCACGTTGCTGAAAGAGTTTGAGTGCTTTTTGTTTTCATTTTTTAAAAGGAAATGTTAATTTATTATATATATCTATACGTGAGATAACCGCAGCTAGATTGAATCTTTCCTTAAATTTAATCAACTCCAACCTTCATACAGTGCGAGCTAAGCTAGCTAGAAATACGAATCCAACCCAATTTTGACTCGCATATGAATCCTTAATGCACAAGATTAGGTACAGCACTAGAACTTGCGCTAAATATCAAGAGTGCGGTGAAAGTTCAATGGATTTAGAGAATAACTCCGAATATTCATGCCCGTCCTTAGAACAAATTATGTTTGAATATATTTAGAGCCATTTTGCGCTGAATTTAATATAATACAGCTCTACTTGGGTAGCCGATACGTCGCCCATAATGCATGCATAGCTAGCATACACTCTGAAATTAAAAAAATTTGATCACATACTTCATACATTGGTACAGTGAGAATGAAACAACTATGAATTCGCAAATTATTATGATACTTATTTGTAACAATATCTTGGTGGGACACACAATTACAAACAAGTTGGCACCATCCAACCATTTGCTCTTTTTTTTAAAAAAAAACTCATTTTATTGCTACCAGATGCAAACAGGTGCACAATAGTGAGGACATGAGATAAATATAACGATTTTTGCATAATATCGAATTTTATATGAATATCCTCCAAAAATTAATATTTGCACGTATACCCCGGTAAAACACTTGTTTTGCTATTCCATCCCTCTTTTTTAAACCTTATTTTTGCATATGTACCCGCGCCATCTAACGTCGTTGAAAAATTAATGATTTCAAATTAAAATAACTAAAATACGCTTAATGGATAGATGTGCAAAAAAGAAACATTTATAAACCAATCGCGATGGAGGACAAAAAAATTAATTTTAAAATTTTATTTTATTTTTAATTAAAATAAATATGGTTTTTATTAATGTTGTTAGAAAAATCGTTGTATTAGGGATATTTGTGCAAAAATAGTGTTTTTATGAGAATACATAAATAAATATAAATTTTAAGAAAGTAATCACGTAAATTTAAATTTTTATAAAAGTATTTATGGAAAAAAAAATGAATATAAATAACTGACCCACAAGCATTATTATGAGTGCAGACTATGTCCATCACCATACCAAATGATTTTGCCCTTTCACTCGGCATGACATCATTTTGTATGATGGCATATGTATGCGTGTTTAGAGGGGCAACCACCCGTTTTTTTTTTGTTTTTTTTTCACATGATTGATTTGAAAAGACAAAAAAGCATAGATGATAAACCAAAAGAAGGATGAGATGCAGAATGATTGGAGCTAGAAGCTGAAACTCGAAAAAGATAATTCCACTTTCTACGTGCCATATCCTGAAGCAGCTCTCTTTTACTTGGAAATTGGGAATGCATCGCAAGGTTAATGAATGATGGCCGCTTCCATTAGATTTACCTGACGATCTTTTGCCTCCAGAGTACAGGACACAGCAAAGACCCCCGCAACAGAGGAGGACTACGCCTTTCCTTGCTTTTCCTCCCCAGGAAGTAAGAGGAAATCACTTCCATATACCATGCTTCGAACTGATCCCTGTAAAACAAAACAAAGACGCAAACAAAACTGGATGAGAAGTAAACGGTAACGGAAATCTCAAGAAGAAAGATTGAAAAGTAGAATACATTAAAAAGTAATGCACACACTCGTGCAGTTCCCCTACATTGTATCACAATAAATTAATAGTCTCGTTCGTATTGTTAATTTTTTAAGGAGAAGGAAAAGAGGAAACGAGAAAACCACCTATGGATGTATCTTTATCTTAGTGTTACCGTGAGTACAGGGTGCAGTCCATAGGAAGTGAGAGAGAGAGAGAGAGAGAGAGAGAGAGAGGGAGGGAGGTACAAGCGACCACCATTCATGAAGTCCCATTTGGTGTCGGTCGCTGCCACTCCCACCCCACTCTCCACCGTCTGATGCCAGAATCGGAACAGGAGGTATGATGAAGTCGGCGGCAGCGGGGAAGGGGATGATGGTGGGGTCGAGCCCGGGGAGAGCGGAGAAGCTGCCGGCGCCGGGGCTGGCGAGGCTGCTGGGGGGCGGGGGGAGGAGCAGGGGGCGGAGCGGGGTGGCGCGGACGAGCCCGATGTTCGGGACGCGGAGCCGGAGCGTGGGGCGGCAGGCGGGGGCGGAGGCCCGGGCGGGGGAGGAAGGGGAGCCGTCGTCCCCCAAGGTGACGTGCATCGGCCAGGTCCGGATCAGGAACAAGAACAAGAAGAAGAGCGACACGAGGACGTCCAAGTCCAGGGAGAGGCTGCCGACGGCGGCGAAGCGGTTCCCGTGCCCCCAGAGGTCGCTGCTCTGCTGCGTGTTCGTCTGCCGGCAAAAGGGCTCCGGCGGGCAGCCGTGGTGGTCGCTGTGGTGGCGGCAGCGGTGGTCGAGCCTCCGATCTGGAAAAAGCGGGAGGTACCAGCAGAGGAAATCAATCGAGAGAAACGAGGTAGATCTCATGAAACCACCGATCGAAATGGTAGGCGGCGGCGGCGGCGGCGGAGGAAGGGGAGGAGGATATTTCGAATCGGATCGAGAAGGATATAGAGATGATGACGAAGATGAGGAGGAGGAAATGGAGAACGAGGAGGAGGAAGAGACTAGGGTTTTCATGTCGTCGGCGACCACGACGCCACCGAAGAACGCGCTCCTGCTGATGAGATGCCGATCGGCGCCGCACAACCGGTCGTCCTCCCTCGCCGCAAACCGGTTCCCGGTCTCTCCGCTTCCGCCATCGGAATCAGGATCTTCTCCGGCGGAGAAGGAAGCCGGGAAGAAGATCGAAGAACGAGAAGAGGAGGAAGAGGAGGGGGGAAGGTCGAGCAATGGGAGCTCGAGGGATGGAGAGGAGGGGTCGCGGCCGCTGGTGCTGACGCGATGCAAGTCGGAGCCGGCGAGGAGGGTGGCCGTCCGGGATGCGTCTTACTGTTTTCGGGCCAACAACGACGGCGGCGGCGGCGGCGACGACGGCGGCAGCAGGCAGCGACGGTTGGCCCTCGTTCACGAGGAGCGGCCCCCACCACCACTCTCTCCCCCGCGGTAAACCCACGTCCGGTCCAAATATTTCTGCTGGTGTCCGATTAAAATTTTGTGATTAACGTTGTCATTTGTTTGTTAAGTGAGTGGTTTTATGGATGTACAAAGTTATGTGGAGGGACTTGGTAATAAAACTCGTATGCATCACCCTCTCTACTCTATCTGACACGAGCGAGGGTAGTTTAATATTTTTTTCTCGAGATCTATTATTTTTGTGGGAATCCGAGAGTGGGGAGAATCTCCATTCGCATCACTTTGCGGAACGGAAATGGAAGAGACGAGATCATAGTTCTATGTGGAGGAGGAGCAACTAGTATCCGTACGCCTCAAAAGGAGTAAATTAACGTCATGCTCAAATGCCTTCATGTATAAGTTTTTTTTTCTCACCCTACTTTAGTGTATGTGCAACTAATCAAAAGCTACAATCTGGTACAAATGTTCGTCTCTCAATTCAGATGTAAGTTTTTGAGTTGTTTTTGGTAAACAACTGGTTTGATGCTTCTCCTTCGCTCTATTTGTGACTTTGTGGTTAAGATCTTGATCTATTATGGGTGGTTGGTGGACGACGATGGACCACCATAATTGGTACCTGGAGGTTGAGTGCTGAGAGGGGTAAAACTGCGCACAGCGTCGCAGTTTTGCCTGGAAATGGTCCTGGCCCAGCTGATTTGATTTGTCATTCAATTTAAATCTCAACAATGGCTGGATGACTCTGAATATACTAGCTACTGCCTTGTGGTCCTGCCTATATATATAGGATGGTCTACTAAAAATATATTTCTGCTTCCACTAGTGCACGAAAGGCTATCGAATCAACGGTAGATAGCTTTCTAAGGTTTTTTTTTTTTTTTTCTTTTCCACTTTTTTTAAAGCTAGACTCGTACTCGAACTCCCTGACATTACCTCCTCCGCTGAAAGTAACAAACATCTGACGGTCATTACTTATGTATAATCAGCTTTCAAGAATCTATTTAGCCATTAGAAAAGCTAGTTAATCTTTTACGTTTATAAAATTACATGAATATTCTCATAAAATTTCTAATTATATATATACACACACACATTATAAAAACAGACACATAAATATTGACATATTTATAAAAATATTTATACAATTTTGCATATCTAAAGAAATATACATGCAAAAAATTCTAAAAGAAAACAGGATATTAGGACCAGCTGCTTATCACACTTTCAGGCTGCTGTTGCCTGCTAGTGACCAATAATGCAACCATTTACCAGGTAAGAAACAAGTATCCCTAGTACATATTGTAATATCAGCAAGCAACCGAGTATTTTGTGTTTTTTAAACTCCTACCATAGAGGTGGATCCAAAATGGACCCCGTTCTTGGTCACAAAACATTCGTCATTTAACAAACAACACCAAAAGTCACACGCTTAAGTTTTCAAAGTCTAATAACGGCCTGCTCCCAGAACTTATTTTTGGTGACAGGTCAGAATTCTAAACAGAGCTTTAGTCAAAACCCACACAGCCAACTAGTTTAATGATGCTATTTATAAAAGAAAGGTGAAGCAAAGTTGACAACAAAAATTACCTACGTCGAAGGTAGAGATTACCGACGTCGGAGCCGGTTGGTGACTGCTCGGGTAACACAGATGTCACACGAAAAAGTTACACAGCTCATAGGGCCACTGAGTCACTAACTGACCTGTATTTCAAATTGTACTACCTACCCAGCGAAATCACCGAATAAAAAAGTTACACATCAGCTGCGTGACTTACTCAATTTCAGATCTCTGATCCACTGACACTGCCCTACATGTGCCCAAGCATCAAACCTACACCGGTTCAAAAGAAAAACAATAAAAGCAAGAGCCAAAGATAAAGATACAAATATAACTCTTCCATAGCAAATCATAGAAACCCGATCACAGAAAGTAATCACCAACACTTAACAATCTCAACATATAATGATGAAACTAATTGTTCTTAACCTTCCTAACTAACTAGTCTTGCAGTCATTCAGTGTCCAAAATCCCCATAAGATACCACTAAACAATTTTCAAGCTCGAAAAATGTTCCGCTGACACTGCTCAATATGTGCACAAGCATCAAAGCTACACCAGTACAAAAAACAAGAAAGGCAAGAGCCAAAGATAAAGATCCAAATATAACTCTTTCCATAGCAAATCATAGAAATCCAATCACAAAGCAACAGACCAATTGACCAATTCCACAGGAATCACCAAAACTTAACAATCTCAACATATAATGATGAAAGTAACAGTTCTAAACTACTCTTGCAATAATCTGCAAAATAGTCCAGAAAATAATATTCAGTGTCCAAAATTTCCATCAGAGAACGGGAGAGAACTTCAGGGGCGACCAGGATTTCCAGCTCCAACAGGGCGAGGTCCTTGCCCAGGCCTTGCCACATCATCCTGCAAGAAATGCAGGCCAGAAAGCAGTCAATATTTTTACTATATCATAACAAGATCTTGCAAATCTTAGTCATAATTGCTGTTTCATGATGGGACCAGTTAGCAGAGCTATTATGCGCAGCAGTATAACATTTCAGATATAAAGACCAGCGCCTGCTAATATCAGTACAAAAAGAAAAACAGTAATGCCTGATCACGAAGCATTAAAACAATATCCTCCGTGGGGCCTATTCCAACGTTGTTGCACATGGCCATACAGGATTAACTATTCATATTCCACTGACAATAATAATTGCAAAATGCTCGTAGCAACCCCTTTTTTTATTTAAAAAAAATCAAGATTCAGACCACAGCTAATTAGTTATTGCTGAAATTTTAATCCATACACTATTCATAGCAATAAAACTACTTTTTCCTTTATTATCTTGACCAAAACCTCTTTAACCACACCAAACGTTTAGTTGAATGAAAACAATCACAGCAAACTTAACCAAGAAATAGGCAAATTGACAGGGAGATTGCGACTATATAATAGTTAGATACATCTTTGGCCAAAGCACAAAACATGACCACCCATATGTTGGTATATTCCTTCTCTCTGGTAAAACATGCTCAATACAAGTAGCACTTAAATAAGCAAAACAAAGAAGTAAACACTTTATGGCTTTTGGTCTAATGCAGTTTATACATCAAGAAGCTGCTTTCATTTCGAACTCACACAACACAGATATATTGCATTCAAAAAAGGTAAAGACTATAACTTTTTTTAAGATAAGATGTTTCAAATGGAAATAATTTTTCCTTTTTTGGGTGACTAAATGATTTCACATTCAGAACAGAAGACCTAGTTCCAGACAGGTCAGCCAAATTTCCTTGGAAACTGGATAGCTCAAAATTCATAGCTAACATAAAAAATCACTTTCATGTGCTCTTAACATTTTCAGCCTCTTCTATCTCATTCTTATGCTGTGCATCTCCTTATACAATTACATACTAGGAAAATGTTATACGTAATGTCTGCTTAAACTTTTCTAACATAAATGAGATCGGAACTAGGGCATGCTCTTAAAAATCCTACAGCTTAAAAGATGCTGAAAGGTAAAGCCAGTACATTAAGGCCAGCTTGAATGCTATTAGGATTATTTTTCAAGTCACCAGTTCCTTAAACAGCTTTGAATAGGTATCAGCCTTTACCAGCCTCGGCATAAGTATGCCAGTTCAGAAGGAACGAATACTTGGTAAAAGGTTGAAGGTGATTTCTTGTGAGCTGCCCACATTTTTCTACGCCCAAGGCTCACATTTTGCAGACCTCGCTTCGAGTTTTCCCTATTCCTTCCCTGCATCAACACTTCTTGAGCTCCCCTTCGCTAAGCTCCACATCCTCCAACCCATCTACACCCCATTCTCCTGGATTTCAGCTTTTGTGCAACTCTCTAAACATCCTTAATGCAATGCCATCATTTTTGTTTTGTGGCAACATTATGAGGATGTAGTTGTGTTCTTGGTGCTGCAGCCTTTAAAGCTGCTGTTCTTCATGTTGACATTGATGAAGTTGATGTTAATGCTACAATGAAATTAATGGTGATGCTACAGAAAGAGACAGCTTCAAAATCCAAGCAGTCATTCCCATCCTCCAAGGCAAGGAGTTTTATGTTCTGGACAGAGGAAGAAGGCTATAGTAGCCTTCATTTCATAAGGGTAACTACAACACACCGAGCCAGAAAGGCTCAATCTGTGCACATTGGCAAACTGGAACTTTGTCTTCGGCTAATAATATATAAATTACGACCCCTCTTTGCAAATGCCCTACACATATCAAATAGCTTGTGATAAATGTAAATGCTATATCTGTTGTTCATGAGTGAACAAAAATGACCTTTTTGTGTTTGACCTGCATGGTAAAATATAGAAGGGCAGAGAGGACTCTTAGAGAACTTTAGGCTGTGCTGCATAAATCAAGTATTCCCCTCCCAACCAACAGGGACTTCAGCTTTGTCATGAGAACCAACAAAGTAGAACTGTATGGCTTGGCTGCCACATTCCATAAATGACATATTAATATTCCAAGATGTCCAAAGCTTCCACTGAGCAAGATGGTGGTCATATGAGTCTCAAAGGCAAAAAATGTTCCTCAATAAGCAAATCTACAAATGTTCTAGATCTGAGAAGAGGTGCTAGATGAATGCAAGTACTGCCAGAATTTAAGGCGGTGTAATATGTACTCTGCATGTTCATTAGAACTACTAAGGGAGCTTGAAGGAAAGTTACCTGGGATACCACATTCCTACTCTCAATCATGGATGAGGATGCATTTTCTATGATTTCTATTACCAACTATAACTCCAAAAGAAATTTGTAGTCATCCAAATGATTAGCTATGACTTTCAGACCATCATAGTTCATCTCTCAACTGATGTATTTCAATTGACTCCAAAACACATCAATATTGGCAGGTGCCAGCATTGGACCAATACAGGCTAACAAAGATCCTTTTGGCCTAGCACAGGAAAACAGAGTGCCATGCCATGCCATCTCACAGCCAGCACAACAATAAAATAACCTTCAATCTTTCCTGCTTCTTCACCTAAACTAATGACCACTGCTTCCATGAATATCAGCAGCCTTGGGCACTCGATCAACAACCTTCCATATACAAAGGAATTCGTTGCTGGCATGTTCTTAACCATGTTTATGACTATAAATAGCATTACAAGACCCCACCACCTCATTCTATTAAATGATAAATAATGCCAAGTTGCTGACTAGCCTCAAATCCGACACCGAATAAAAGCCAATAAAGCATATAAAGTTATAAGATCCTTTACCAATAAACTAGCATTCATCCACTCAAGGCAATCTTCACAATATACCTTTAAGGTCCATTATGTCAAGCAATGCACAATGCCAGGATTATGTAAACACTACTGCAATAAAGAAGAAAAGAAGAGATGAATTAAGGCAGAATTCAAAAAGAGACATATGATCAATATTTGCTCATTTTGTTTTGTCTTTGATGGGTAAAACCAGACTGCACTGTGGCCTTGGGTTAAGCAATAAGCCGTCTAATCAAACAAAATCAGGAAAAATAAAGCCTCGAAAGGTTGGATAGGCTGGAGCGAGGGTAAAGGTTAACTTTGGCAATAACTTCTGAACACATCATAATGTTAGTAGAACAAGACTCATTAGTGAATACATAATTGGAAGAAAAGATTCAAAAGCCAAAACCATCCAATTCATACATCTAGACCACAAAGGAACTATTATAATTTAGCTAGTGAATGACGTATAAAAAAAAATGCCTACGATATGTATAAGACTGCCTCAGTTTAATGTGTTTTCCACCTCCTGAAGCAACATTTCCTCCTTTTCAGTGTTGCAGTGCTTCTAGCTTAAAATTTTACAAAGCAACCATGTAAGTTAGTACTAAATTTAGATCCTCTAAATTAACTACAATCAATACTACAGCAAATATGTGTTGCTAGAGTTCCATGCAATGAGCAACACGTGCACAAATGCACAAAACTTTCTTAAATACTTTCATGACTGCCCCTTAAAAAGGGAGGGAAGGCCAAACAGGTAGCAACCAATTGATGACCTTTTCATTTAAAATTAGAGAGAGAGAGAGAGAGAGAGAGAGAGAGAGAGAGAGAACTAGTATATTATAAGATAACCTCAAATCAATCCCACTGACTAATAAAGTCTGGGTTCAACTGAAAATTGCCATCATGTACAGTTTATCTCTAGTGATCAGCAAATAACTTTTAAATGAAAAGCACGAAGCAAAACCGCTGTAGTTGCAAGAACATGTAATCAAGCATTAAAGGAGGTATCAATAAGCCTGGCAGAATTATACTAAGAAATTAGAAAATAAAGCTATTAAAATCTCGAGAGTAATACCCGGCGTCTGAAACGCTGTGGAGGCTCCCGATTCCTCCTAGCCTCGCGAGACCTGACCCTGACCACATGCGAGTGAATCGCACAAGAGACGCAGTATTGATTCTTCGCATACAGCTTCGGAAGAGTGTACCCTAGAGGATTCAATAACATTTCAGCAAAAACAAAAAAACAAAAGAAAGAAAAACAAGAAATAGAGAGAACATCTAAGAGAAGAAACTACGAATAAGATCAAACTCACCATCATAGACACAGGCCTCCTGTACATCCCTCACAGCAGCCTGCTCAACAATGTTTCTCACTTGGAACCTCTTGATAGCCTTGTCCTTTTGGGAAAACCAAAGAGGCCAAACATTTTTTTTAACGATAGTTCGAGTTATTCTCTAAATATTAGTATAATTCATGAACAAATTTGAAGCATCCAAGCTCAAAATCAGAAAGAAAACCTAAAAAAGCATAAAATCTAGGTTTTTACAGTCGACTCATCCGTATGATAGTGATCAGATCAGAAAGGGAACAGGATCCATCGTTTATCTCAATTCCATCCGAAAAATTCTTCTAGAACAACAAAGATCGACAAAAACGATGGGATTGAGCTAGCCATTACTCGATCAAAGAATCGAATTGGAGAGGAGAGATCGGGACGAGGTACCTTGGGGCAGCACTTGCCGCAGTTGGAGCAGCGGATGAATTTGACGTGGCCGCGGCCGTGCTTGTTCCGGCCGCCATTCCTCCGCTTGAAAGTCTGCGGCCAAAAACCAGACGGATTAGATCCCGAGAGGAGAGGAAAGCTGGAAAGAAGGCCGAAGGCCAGAGGTTTCGATCTCTCACCATCGCCGCCCGATTCCTCACGACACTCGCCCGAGCTTCTCGTAATCTAGGGTTTCTGAGAGTGCGGCAAGGAGAAGGAGGTCACGACGTGAAGATTATATATAGTCAGGATGATGCCTGTCCAGATCCATCTCGGCCGTCCATCTCTATTGGGTCATCAAATCCAGTAGTCCCCATAAAAAGTGCATTGTCAAAAAAGGGTGATTCATCCTCCTCGAGAAGGAAGACTCTGCTTCGGTGATTGCCTTAAGAAAGTGCAACTTTCATCAGGCCACGCATGTATACACAGCAGTAAACGGTGATTGTCTTAAGAAAGTGCAACTTTCATCAGGCAACGCATGTATACACAGCGGTAAACGGTGCCGCTGATTGGATAGTCTCCTTTGCGGCTCACCACTCAGGCGGCTTTGTCTGAGTGGACCACGCAACGTTGCCAAAGAACTAATGCAGTATTTTGTTGGTCGCATTTATACTCATCAAATGTGAGCCGCCGAAAAAAAGAAAAAAAGGAGGAACAATTAGAACAAGTTTGATTTAGGTTCGGCCGCCGGGACTCACCATGGTGATGGTTCCATTGTGTTAGTTGGGCGTGGGTTGAACCGATTTGTTCATTCGGTTTGTATTAATGATCCTGTGAAGAAGGGGATTTGGGTCAGATTGGAAGGATTTGTGACCATTGAAATGGAGTAGAGGGTAATGAGCACAAAATCTAGGTGACATTTTGGAACATGTTGAGCTAGATTAGCTCAAGTTGGATCATCACTTAGTAATTAGCCGGCAATAAACAAACCAACAATATGCCTGGAAGTACAATGTGAAGGGTCATCATATTGGATCATGTTAAGATGGATATCCAGTTGGATCATATAGTAATTGGCCCCTTTTGACCCATAAGTTCAGTTTTTTGTATAAATGTTGCCCACTTGTGGAGGTGTCCTTCAATTTTATCTTATATTTTTTTAGATTTTGTTACATAAATATCCTTATAAATATCAAATTTTGCATTAATATTTTTTCTAAATTAATATTTGTATATATACCTTCATGAAACACTTGGTTTGCTATTTTATCAATTTTTTTTATTCTTAATTTTGAATATATACTCATGCCATCTAACACCGTTAAAAAATTAAAAATTTCAAATTAAAATGACTAAAATATATTTAATAGGTAGACATGCACAAAAAAAAAACAAAAATATTTATAAGCCGATCATAATAAAGAGCAAAAAAAAAAATAATATTAAAATTCTATTTCATTCTTAATTAAAATAAATATGATTTTATTAACCTACTTATATTGCTTGATGCATGGTAAAATTGCACAACACGCGCATCTGCAATCCAAGGACAAAGTTTATCCAGGTACCGACATATTTGCCAGGTATAATTTACCATGACTCATTTTGTTTAAAATAATCTTCATATGCTTCTCAATGAGCAACCAAGACAAACAGAAGGCAATCAAAACCCCCAAACTCCGTGCTATTAAATCCAGCAAGCCTCCTCCCCTTCCCCAATTCTCACAGGCAAACCATCAATGGTATACAGACGGTACTGTATATACCTGCCCCTTATTCCAGGTTTTCATTTTCAACTTTACTGATAACCAATTTAACAAAATAAAGCAACTTGGCGAACAAAGAAGACACAACCCGAGAACATCATCTCATATAGCGATTTTGAGACTATAGATTATATGCTGAAATAGTAGTTACTAGTGTCGCTGCTGCAGCAGATACCTAGTAATTCAGACAAAATAGCAACCCAACGAACATAGGCAACACATACAAGCACGGCACTTTATATCCAGTGACAGACACATTACCAGGTCTACAACCAGCAACCTGAGTTGATACCATGACTCAGTGCACCACAGATTGATATCTACCAAGTAACCTAGTTCAGAATGCCTGCAACTCTGTTCGCCAACCTCGAAATATAGAGATCTTCAGGCACCACGACCCATAGTCTGTTCAATGGGAGGCATCATAACCAAGATAGGTTTCCCAATGAACCCAGGGTGAGGCAGCCTGCGGCGCAGCTCGCGGCCTTCCTGGCAGAGGGAGCATGGGTGGCAGCAGTAATGCGTTGCAAAATCGCAGGCCGTCTCCATCTGCTCCCGATGCTCTTCATCCTCCAAGATACCACGGCAGCATCCACATGATTTGGCGAATGCCTCAAAGCTACCCTGTTTTCACCACACAACAGAAGCTGGCTAAAAATGATTGCACCCTTCACCAGCAAAAAGCTAATAAACGAATACAGCATTTGATCTGGTAATTAAAGACATTGAAGTGAAATATGTCCATAATGCAATCTCTTGATCAATATCTTGCTGTAAAGGTTTCAGCTATATTCATCCAAGGACATATAGAAAGCAAATGAGCATGCAAAATTGTACTGATTAATTTTTAAACAAATCAATGAATAGAAATATAAGGAGCCGGGTATATGTTGGAGGAAGATGAGACAATTAGTGCAGGAAAGATTCTGAAAATCTATAAGAATCTTTTGAATATATCTTTGACAGCATATCTTTTTTAAAAATCTTCTTCGAAGTCCTTCCAGTGGCTGGGCTCTTGCCACAATTTTTTGATTCATCGTGAGATAAATTTCATTCCAGCATAATTTTTTTTTTCAAATGTGGAAATACTTACTTCAAGATTAAATTTGCGGCGAATGGCTGTACGGGTATGATAAGAGAACCACGGTGCCAGGCAGTTCCAGCCAAAGAGAGAATTCCCGAGCATAAAGAGAGTGGTGTAAGGGAAGCAGCTATTTGCAAACCAACCACGCCCTGATCCAAGCCTCTCGACATTGCCTCCATACAGCACACACGGAGCAATGCTTCCAATTAGACCTGAACATTGCCATGGTAGTCAGTAGCAGTATGCCCTTTAATTACAGAGCTGGTGGCACTAACTTTTTTTTTTTATTTGAAGCTTTCTTATAAGAAAACACATCTTGGAAAGAATATAATGGATGGATGTAGAAGAAAAGGAATTTATATGAACTTGCATGGCAGAGTTACGCGCGAAAATATCTGATTAGATGTAACTCAAATCCCTGAATGAGAGATTTCGAATTTAAGATCTAAACTATTTTTACATTACTGCATGTAAGGATCAAAATTGGAGACTATAATCGGAATTCGATGCTGGGTCACGCTAAGAAAATCCTTCGTTTGAAAGGAAAAAAGGGAGAGAGAAAAAAATTGGGGCGATTCATATGGCGCAACCAAACCAACTCGTGAAATTATCGTACCAAGGATGAAACCTGACAAAAAAATATAGGGCGCGCGCTCAAGAGTCAAAAATATCCTAACGTATCTCGAGATTCTAGTTCTGTCTACAAATCAATTAGAAAACCCTAGATCTACGCGATCTAAACGGAAATCAGGAATCGCCGGATAAATAAAAGGGCGAAAATGTAGAGGGGAAAGCGATAGAACGCACAAACTTCGACATCGCTGCTCCAGAACTCGTCGTTGAGGCCGAGGCAGGAGAAAAGGCCGGAGCTCCACTGGTTGCGGGCCACCGGCTCGCCGACGACGTTCCCGTGCCCCACAGGGATCCCGTTCGCCGCGCATTCGGGGGGCATCTTGGCGGCGGCCGGCGGCGCCGCCGGGGGAGCCCCCTCTTCGAGCGTGGGGGCGGCCTCGGGGCGATGCTGGAGGAGGGGGCTGGCTTCCTCGGCGTTGGCCATGGTTGGGATTTGGAGGGGAGCGATGTCAGTGGTGGGGAATAAAAGGGGCTTGGGAGGGACGGAAGCGCGTGGAAAATGCCAAATAGCTGGAAAGCGCGTGACGTGGCTTCGAGCTGTGGACTCAGGACAAACTTGTTAAGCGGTGGGTGCGAGCGCGTAGAAAAACCTTTATGCGAGAATCCCATCCGACGCCACGTAAGGTAGCCGGGACCCAAAACCCTCCAACGCAAGGGTTTGACTCTTTGCGTCGAGCCTGCGTCGGACCACGGTGCTGCAACTTTTGTTATAGCTGAGAAGGCGTCGGCATGCGACATGTGCATGTATGGATTTCGGATCCTCTCCATTTGATAAGAGACATCTATAATTATATTAATCTAATTATAAATTTCTACCGTTTCAGAAATATATGCATTTTTTTATTTGAATTTTGCTATGTGCATAGTATATGACCCCATACCATCACCCTTCTGTTAAATAAGCTAGTATCTTGTCATCATTATTTTTTAACCTATTTAAATTTTGAAATATCTTATACTATTATTATTATTATTATTTTGTTATCTTTTTTTTCTAAACTTTAATTTTTTATGCTTGGCCAAATAAATTCCAACTATGGAACTTGTGACGATAATTAGAATTCAACCAAAGAAGTATGCTTATTAAAAAAATTCAGGATATTTACATGCAATTTACAAGATTTGGACTTGGTTGCTGGTAAAAAAAAATGTCAGTTTTAGCGGCCGGATTTAGATGGATATTACCAGATATTTCTAAATCATATCTAATATCAGTTTTTCTCACCAAATTACAGATCCAGTAAAATATGTTTAAGTATTTTCTAAAAGATATATTTTTCATAAAACTGGCAACCAAACAGCAGCCAAAGCATTTTTTCCAAAATATGCTAAGCTTGAACAAAGGCTTAGCTCCATCTGGGTTGATTTATTTACGGCGTCCCTTCGATAAACCAACGGCTTATTTTTGGCGTAAGTTGCAGATGAAGTGCCAAACGTAGAACAATGCAATGTAGCTGCCGATTTCTTTTATAAACCACAAATTTGGCATTTTTGCTCCTCCCCACCTGATTTTAAGGCCTATCAATTACTTTGACAACAGTAAACTGATTTTGTTGAATTTGAAACTCCCCCCCTTTAGCTTGTCGAAATCAGTCATATGAAAATCTTACCGTAGTTGCGAGAGGACGTCTCATTTCCGGTTCTGTAAATGGGTCAAGGCACTCACCCTCGCATGGGAAATAAGATTTGAAACAAGACTATAAAGATGATATTGCTTCAAGTCCCTCCGATCGTTTTTTCTATTTTTTGGGGAAAAAAAAAAACTGCTCACAACTTTGTTGCTGGTAAAAAGCAAACATGTATATACTCCGAAGTTCCTACAGCAATTCTGACCTATATAAACAAATTCTCATGATTCATTGATAAAGGGAAATCATAGAGAATTATTATTAACATGTTCTGAAAAAATTGAAGCACACCACTAATAAACTCAAATAAAGAAGCTAGGCACGTAATTTCAAATTTTGAGCCATGGTGTTGATCTCTGGCTCCCCGCGGCTGCACCACTCTAGCAGCATAAACAACCTATCTCAGAACCAAGGCACGAAACTGAAGGGTTGTCTCAATGCAAACTCCACTGATAAACTCAAATAAAGAATAATGCCCGCATATCTTTGCCAGGCAAGCTGATAAAATTCTATAATCATAAAGAGAATACTTCAGCTAGACACAATTGCCACATAAGTGGCGACACGTATAAAGAAGGGTTAGGTTAGGGTGTGACAGAACTGACTGCCGTTGGCCAAAAGCAGGGCAACTCATCATCATGAAAACAGAAGAAAATCTAACTTGCATTGCTCATTCTCATTTCAAATGAAACCAGATATAGCATATAAATGGGTCAGTAAAATGTTCCATTGTATAAGAAAACCTTGAGCAATTTAATCAATATATGCATCTGAAAAGCACCAATCATGTAGGCACCATCTGATTTAAAATAGTGGAACTTCAAGCAACAACATTTGTGAAGTTTCAGCTGTGCAGCTAATGCAGCATTTTCACCAACAGCCATCAAAATTCAATTAAGCACTTGAATTTACACCAAATGAACCCAGATGCAATTATATAATACACAAGCCTTCCCAGTAATTTCGCTTATACCTTGGGAAGGCCCCTGTTTCTCATCTCCTATAATGCACTGTACAGCTCGCTGCAAACACATTTGGCCTGCAATTCAAATAAAGAATTTTCTTGCGGACCTAGCCAACATGGAGGAATAAGAGGAGGCTGTCCTCGCAAAGCACTGAACACATGCAAACTATCACAGGTTTAACTCTTTCATCAAGCATGCAATTTGGATATTGCTGAGCCTGAACACCTACCTATACCACTTGCAGTGGTGATCTGTTGCTGCGACTCTTCTTCCTTGCAGCAAGGTAGGACTGTCTGGCCTTTTCTTGTAGAAGAAATGATTACCAAAAGCATACCAAGCAGCATCATAGGCGCATATAGAAAGTCACCATCCCATTAGTTCCCGACGACTAATCAGAATCAGTATCTATTGACAGATACAGACGAGGCCTAACAGACCGTGGGGGA